>NC_138923.1:6140636-6760666 GCF_965231255.1 Vanellus vanellus | reverse complement strand
ATGACCATGGCACAGAGCCCGTCATCTGGCCTGCAAAGAGCAGCGACACAGAGGGAACAGACCAACTTCCTTAGAGCTTCAGACTGGTTACAAAAGTCTGCATTCTACTTCAGTGCTTTACAGAAGTATTTCTTCCTCCCTGGGAAAGAAATCTTTGCTAGTCACATTGCATGTGTTAAATCACATAAGGTAAAATCAGCAGTAATGTCTGTAGAAACACAGCAGAGACAGAACGATAATAAAAATCCCAAAGCAAACAAAGCCTCCTCGAGAA
This sequence comes from Vanellus vanellus, assembly GCF_965231255.1. Classification (NCBI taxonomy): domain Eukaryota; kingdom Metazoa; phylum Chordata; class Aves; order Charadriiformes; family Charadriidae; genus Vanellus; species Vanellus vanellus. The sequence continues at coordinate 6,760,392 of NC_138923.1, read as the reverse complement.
GCTACGGGACAAGTGGAGAATTTACCAATGATGTTCCTGCTCCCACACACAATCGTAAACGTCAGGGATCATCTCCCAGAAAAGCTCAGGTGAAACAGGTACATATGTTGCCCTATTCAAGAGAATTGAGCAAAAATCTGGGCCCAGGCAGTTTGTGATTTATATGACACATTAAAAATAATAATAATAAAAAGAACAGAAAGGTGGAATAAAGAAGAAATTCAAACCATAAGCTGGCAAGTGGTCCTGGATCCATCCCAGCAAACACTACTGGCTACAAAAAGCAGAAGGTCCCACCAGGTTGCTGTGTGTTGAACTAGTCTTGCTGCCACCACTGAGCATTGCAGGTAGTTTTGTCCACCTCTGGGAGGAAAAAGGTCCTTGTACAAAACTGTTTTCCTCCCCTGATTGACATCAGATGAGCTCCTTCAGTGGCTCATTTTCACCAGGAAGCGTGCCATTCATCTCAGGGGAAGTCTCAGTGCCCAGATATCCCAAGAGGATCTCACTGCGCCGCCGCGACAGCTGCAAAATGTCTTCTGCCAGCGACTGCACTGTTGTGTATCTCACGTTGTCCAAATCAAACATGTCCTTCAGATATTGTAATATCTGGTGCTACAAAGACAAAAGGAAGGTTTACATTTAGGAGACTGGGGTATTACTTTTGTGGCTAAATCCCCTCATGCCTCTGAAACAGGACAGCAGAGCTCCTGAAGTCAGGAAAGAAATACCGATGTCCATGGTAATAGCCATGCAAACATATAATGAATGCAACAAAGCTTTTCATGATATTATCTACAAGAACAAGAGGATTTAGGCTTTAAGGTCAAATAACTTGTAAGATACCATGTACTCTTACACAACATATTCTTTCAGCATATGCACCCATAATTTTTTCCAATACTAATGGTATAAATTGATTTCATCACACAATTTTGCTATCAGCTGTGGTAAATTGTGCTGGGAATTCCTATCAATCTGAATTCAGCAGTCTGCATCTCAAAACACAGTGATTTTTAGAAGGCTTTTGTATACAGCCAAGTTTCTTAATGCCACATCAGTCATCAAAAGCACACATCTGCAGAAGACAGAAGACAGCAGGAGTCCCACACAGATCAGGTACAGAAAAGCCATCTTACCTTGAAGAAACTGCAGACTTCAGATAGCTGCTGTTTGGGGCCCAGAAAACCAAAGGCTAGAACAGGACTGACATGCTCCGATACGGAGTAGAAATGAGAGATAAAGCCATCTGGTACCTGCCACAGGGAAGGGAAGAATTGGTTGGTCTTAGTTGTCAGACAGAATTAGCAGCTTATTCCATATCAGCTACCAGAAAGCACCATGCTTCAGTAACTGAAGTTAAGAGCTACTTAAGACCATCTCTTTCTGCAGAATTACATTTATCTTTCAGATCCCTTGAAGGATGACTAGAGCTTTCTACCTTTGTGTTTCTAAACTACCATTTCAGGAGGAAAATAAATAGAAGAAAAAGGAAGGCAACCATCAGGCAGTCTTTATAGACTCTATTTATAATCTCCAGAACAAGCCAGGAAAGGGCATGCAAATATCCAAGACAGAGCTACTGCATGCCAACACCAATACAGCTTCCAACGCTCTCATTTCTCTTTGAACCATCTCATGAGGCAAACCCAGTCGTACCAGCTGGTTGCGGGATAGGAGCTGAAAACTTGCCAGAGGCCACAGACCCTGTGGCAGAACTGGGGTTTTGAAGTTGAGGCTTCCTGTTCCCCAGGTCCATGAACTCATCAGCTGTGATACTTTAGAAAGCCACAGATTTAAGGGAAACACATCAAGTAATAGCAAGTCAGCAGTCAGCTGGGAAGTGGAGAAGCACAAGCCATTCATTGTGCTGCCGGCAGCAAAACTACAATTCAGGAGCAGTCCCTTGTTGCTTGGTGTCTGTGACCATTCCTATGGTATTGTGAGGGAGGAGAGGGAATACCAAACAGGCAACGTTGTCTTTTGACTCCTCACATTAAGAAAAAGGGAGAATAAACTCATACTGATCCAGTAAAACACTGCCATGGCACTGGAGCACTGACAGCAGGACCCCACTGCTCCAAAGCATCACAAAGAATGCTATTCAGTTCAGTCTTACACCACTTAGATTTTGTATTTTGTCAAGATCTCTGTGTTATCTTTTCAGCTTCAAATACATTAGATTCTTTCCCTTTTAATTAACTTTGCTTACCATCAGGAGCCTCCTTTTTGCTTTCAGAACTGACCAGCAGGCAGTTGCTAGGGCCTATGATTAAGAGAGAGAGACCATCAGTTGCTGGGATTACTTTTCAGAAAAAAAAGTTTACCAACATATTGCCATCAAAATATCAAAGCAGTGGCCCTTTTGTGCCAACAACTCTAAAATTAGTTAGAAAAATCGAAGCAGATTTGGCCACTCCTGATCTATTCCAAAAAAGCCAAAGTGTTTTTGAGGATTGCTAATATGATCTGACACAGTTGCCAAACACTCTAGAATGCAGACTGTAAGCAGACAGCTGTTCAAAGGTGCCTCCCAACCATCTTCTCAGTCTATGAAACTAATCAGTATTAAATATGCAGCTGAGGGCCAGGACTAGAGGAAAGTGCTGCTATTTGAGCATCAGTGTCTGCTGTGGTACCACCAGAACAAGTGGCCAGGTGCAAAAAAAACACGCATGTTTTTCCCTACATTTTGATCCTCAGTCATGAAAATCATCATCTTTTAACAACTCCATGGCATCACTGATAAAGGCCGCTAGAGAAATAAGTCTATTGGAGCCAACCAGATGCTTTCAAACTAAAGGAAAGCTTTCCTATGCACAATTTACATGTACCAGAAAACTGTTGTTTAGAACTTCAGGAAAGAATGGTATTTCTAAAGAGAAAACTCAGCTTAGCCAGGACAGACAAGGTTATACTCTTTCCTAGCCTTGGCACTGAGATCTCGTGCTCAGCACAAGGACTACCCACTTAACGCACCGTCTCCTTGAAGCTGTCGGAGAGCCATCGGTTGCGCAGCACAGCCAGCACAGAGGATGGCGGGTTCTCTAGATCCTCAAAAGCATCCATGAGGATGAAGTCCAGCACAATATCAAAGAAACTCATGCACACCACCTGTCAAAGAACAGAGCAGTCTGTAAAGGAAACTGTTTTTTTTTTTTAAAAAAAAAAAAGAGATGGACTTTACTCTTTTACTTTGAAGCAACAAAATGTAATGAGCTGAACTACACAATGTACAATTGCAAAATAATCATATTTCAGCAGCAGTTCTTTCAATCCTGGGCAGTTCCTACATATCCATTATCTTCCAACTACTCTGCAACTTTGTAGAGAGAATGTCTTTACCAACCCCTCTTCCCTCCAGCTCCTGTTGAGTGGTTGGCCAGGTCTCTTGCTTCAGTGCATAACGCAGCATCTCCTCATAGCTTTCCAGAAAAGCTTTGGGATTCTGGGAACACAGAGAAACAAAACACTTCAGAAGGTACAACAGCTGTGGGCACATTTCACCAGTTTTACTACTCTATTTTGAGCTAACATCAACATCTATGCATGTGACTGGCTGAAGTTTTTAGCCAAAACACTCTTTGTGAAGAGAGGATTTATTTCTAGGAGGCATGGATGGCCCTAGGCACAGCTGTGACTCAAAGCACCTATGTTGCTCCACTTTCTTCAAGAAAGCAGCTAGAGACATCTTGAATGCAAACTGAGCCACTAAAGAACTAGTGCTGTGCAAGCAACGATCTCCCTGTTCAGGGGATGACCAGTGACTAAGCCAGGGATCTGAAAACTGGTACGTCACTAATGCAAAAGTTTGATTAGGTTTTCCCTTTCCTATATTCCTTGAGACAATGCCATTGCTGATGTACACACTGTACCCTCTGTTCGCTTCAGTGAGGCACAGTATCAAACTGTGGACAGGAGATGCAGAGAGAGGCTCTTTCAAGAGGAGAATATTGTTAAACAAGATTAAAAATGCCTGTGCTTTATTTCTCACAATAGTCACCAGCATACAGATGAAGTTTGCTTCTTCCAACACACTCTGGACAAACTCTGGGTTGGGATGGAGGAACAAGTGACCCTGTGCTCAAGACACAGCTTAGTTGTCATACAAACTTCCTACCTTTTCAGCTTTTGTCATCAGTCCTATCACCATTTGCTTCCCAACCTCCCCAAAAAACAGTTGATTGCTTTCATCCTCCAGCAGCTCCTGCAGAGGGAACACAAGAAGTCTTCTGTGAGCACCTACACCCACACAAATTCTGAGCTGGGAGAAAAAAAGGACAGGACACAAAGGAGTGCAATGCTGCATACACCAGTATCATTAACCTTTAATAAGCTGGAGTCTAGAAAACTGCTCTCTCTAGGAAGCAAGTTTAAAATTAGGTTGAATGACGGGAAGTGGCAAGAACAGAGGCACAGGAGCCACAGGGTGGCAGTGGGGCCAGGGCACAAAACCTGCTGTTCAGGCTGTAGACATACCTTGCCAGGAAGATTGAGAAGGAAACCTTACTCCCCCACCTCAGAGGTTTGACTCCAGCCCAGCGAGAAGCTCTTAGCAGAAGTACCAGCTTCCCTGCAGCTCTGAAATTCCCAAACTTCTCAGAACTAAACCAGTGTCAGTGGCCACGTAACCACCACTCAAGTGGGCACAGGGACCAGGGGATCCTCTCCCTCTCCAAATCAAATTGATCAGGACAGGATTACAGAGTTAAGCAAGGGGAGCTTGGGCTGCTGCTGCTTGTGCTTTTACTTTCTCTAGAGGGGCAAAGACTTCACCCCCGTGCAGGTAGAGGAGAACATGCTGCTGGCATCAACGCACTGCAGGAGCATGGGAACCTCAAGCCATTCTCACCTGGAAGGCCTGCCTGATGCAATGCAGCTTTGCAAGGAAATCCTGGTCGCTGTAGCAGCCAAGGAGCTCTGTCCTAGAAAGAAAGGGAAAGGATTGCTTAAATTTCAGCTCTCCTGCTGTCTGTGTTCTTAACAGCTATGCTCCCCTAAAAAAAGTAATTCCCAATCCATGCCTAGGAGAAAGTAACAACTGCATTCCCTTTGCACAGCTCCCAGGGGACCACAGCACCTCTGCAAAGGCTGTTACAGCACAGGACTATGCCAGCCAGCCACACAGAACAGGCACATTTCTCATTACAAATTTCCTGGCACAATTACCCTTTCTTAACATGTGTCCTAAAATCCAGGACTAGTTCCCTGGGAAGTCTGAATCAGCAGGAAGGATGCTGAGAATTTTGGACCCCAAAAGGTTATTCTGGTTATACAGCTGCTCAAATGCAAATGATGTGTTCACACTGCTAAAAGGAGCCTCAACACAAGGATCCACAACTCCAGCTGGCACTTCACCTCAGCGTCCGGCATGCAACTTTCCCTTCTTTCACTAACTGCAGAGCTTCTTCATATGCCGCTACTGGCTTAGAGAGGTGGAATGGTATTTCCTCAAAGTGGAGAGAGTCAAAGAGCTGTAGGGGTGGCAAGAAGCATGGGAAGAACAAAGTGATCTCATTAAATATTTGCAAATACTCAGAGACCGCACACAAGCGAGATGTGCCTTCTTCAACTAGCAAACTTTCGTCACTGCCAATTATTTCATGCAAAGACATTTCTCTTCCCACCAGTTTCAAAGCTGTCTCAGCTCTGACACAGCTCAATATCCCCTAAAATTTACACAACCAAATCACATTACTTTAGATTTACAGTACTTTCCCAGCTTTTACAGCATGTTTTCTACAGTAAATAGGACGATGATATGGAAATGCTGGTTGGAAAGGGCTGCACCATGCCCCTAATGAAACAACTTTTCCGAACATCCACCATGACCCTCCCAGATTGGGGCTGTTGCTCCATGTTGTATCATCCTCCTCTACCAAGATGTGTTTGGCTCCACTGCCTTTGTGGCTCCCCTCCAAGCAGCTGGACTGCTACCCACAGCTGAAACTTAAGTCACCTCTGCTGCAGAGAAGAAGGAGTCCTCAGAAATGGAGCTGTCTTCATCATCTGTCCGAAGCCGCAATGACCCATCCGCCAATGGAAGCATTAAAGTCTTCTCTGGAGGACAGGAAGAAGCTGCATGTGTTGGAGTTTATGGACTACCACTCCTCTTAGCCACTGTGCCCTCCCTCCCACTCCCATAAACAGCACTTCGACATCATTTCATTGCCTAGGTTACAGAAAAGACATAAAATCAGAAAAGAAACGGGCCTTCTAATGCATTTCTAACCCAGGTCCCATACCCAGATCCAGCAGCATGCTGTCTGACGGAAGCGAGGACCCAAACTCTTCCTGGAGGTGGTAGGCTCGGTGCAAGAGGGCCTCCAGCTTCTCGGCAAACTCCCTTTTCTGGGACTCCTCCTTGAACATACATAAATGCCACCCTTAGTTAGCCAGATGGGCAGAGGCAGATTGACAGCACAAATATGGAGGGAAATTTTCAGTAAAATGGGATTTACAGTTTGCAGATTAAATGATTTAAAAAAAAAAAAAAAAAAAAAGAGAGAGAGAGAGGACTCATTAATCCTACAATGCAGCTAATAATGCAAGGGGAGGGAAGCTTCTACACAGTCTATTAAACCCTCTGGCTTTTTAGCTTCACAGTTTTGTTTTCCCATTAAAAAAGGAATAAATAATTTAAGAACTTTAACCTGCCATCCAGAGAAATAGGTATTTTAATGAGTTACAGATCACTTAATTCTCCTGACTTGTGACTTTAGCCTAATTTCAAGGGGGAATCACATCAGAACGTCTTTGTTGAATACAACTGAGTATCCAGAACTGGATAACAGAGTAAGAGTCCTTGCATTAAGGTGCTGGGCATAAGCAAAGTTTGCTGTAAGCAGCACAGGAGGATAGAAAAAAAAGGGGGTGGGAAGGGGGGGGGGGGGGGGGGGGAATTAAGACTTACACAGCATCTTGCCTTCATGCCCCTGTGTCTGCATGAGTATCTCACCCAGAAGACAGAAGCATTAACAAGAAGCACAAAATCTATTTTGATAATGAATCAACTTTTTAAAGTCAGTTTTAAAAATACTATAGGACTCTTCAAGGAGAGACAACAACAAGAAAATCCAGATTTGACTTGGATAAATATTATCCAGCACAAAAGACAAATATCCCACATACTTACTACACCAGGCACTATTTACAAGAGGCTGGGAACACTTTTTGCCAGTGAGAACTCCTGGAGAGTTGGGATTTTAGCTCCTTTCAGTCCTGAGCTACAGCTGCTCTCTTTAGCTTTGTGATTGTCACAAAGCCTTTCTAGTTTGGATCTCCTCTTATCAGAGTTCTTCCCTGCATAGTCCTCGAGTCCAAGACAATAAGGCACTGTCCTAAAATACTTGTTTCTGTAGCTGTTGGCAGAAAAAGTTACACATCTCTGACCCACCTGCTCCATGAGCAGGGACGCCCTTAGCTCCTACCGATTTACCACTTCACTTTACTCATTAATACAAGTGGGCAGCTGGCCTCCACTTCTCAATCCAGCTTCCTAGGAAGTCATAGCGACCATCAAGATCTCCACTTTCAAATGCTTTGAAAAGTTACAGACACAACACTGCCAGGCAAAAAGCTATTTCTTTCTCTTCGGTGCTGTATTTGTTACAGCCTTTTCCTCCCGTAGCCTCTGCTACTGGAGGACTTGCATGACAGTGACTGACATGATGCTGGAAGGTGGGTAGAAAAGCTGGGGAATGAGGGGGTGAGACTTATTAAAAAGAAAAAGAAATTAAAAACACCCACTCACATTGCATAAGGAAGCCACAGATATAGACAGCTCTTAAACAGAGTCTGGCCCAGTTCTGCCCTTAATTTGCTCTTCTTTTAACCTCCTAATTACTGCTTCCAGCACCCAGGCTGGTCTTTCAGCATGCTCCCCAGCTGACAAATGCAAGGGAAAAGTGGGGACCTACCTCTGGGATGTTCTCAGACATGCTCTCTTGCTGTTTTTTGCTGTCCCAGGGCACAGGGGTGCTGGTACTAGCACTGTCCCTCTGCCTTATGGTCAATGCCTGCTCCCATTTCTGCAGGGCCTCCTCAAACAGCTCCATGCCTGGCAACGCAACCAGATACAAGCTATGAGAGTCCCAGGCCACTCAGGAACAAAGCAATACAGCATGCGTCTTGGCTTACTCAGACAATGCAGCAAAGAGGGAAGCCTCCCCCCAACTGAAAGAATAAATGTATTCTATTTCTTTCCCTTTTAAATATGGTTTAATTTGGATTAGAAGTTAAGGAGAACAGCCCCAAACTGGTTAAAACATCAGCCACATTACTTACACAATACTGTTCTCTGCACAAGGTGAGCCTGTTGCTCAAAGAACAGTATTTTGGAAGTAAATTATTCACTGAGAAAACAGAGAAATGTTTCCTTCAGAGAAGACAAGATTTTTATAACTAACAAGTGACTGTTAAGTCGAGAATGGGAGAGAGCTTCCTATTAGAACTCCACATTAAGCTGCTAATGCTCCACGTCAACTTACATCCTCTTTTTTGCTCTCACAGTGATAAATAATTTCCCCAGAGCAATGTTACCCTTGTTACCTTGAACATAGAGGCTCTCTGCACTGGAATCACCAATGGCTCCAGCATCCCCCATTGCCTGGGCCTCCCACATTCCTGATGATGCCGGTATTGGACTTGAAGAGTTGACTGCCACCATCTGTAGGAAAGCAGCAGAGAGCAGCAAATGCTTTTTGAATTCTCTCCAAGCATAGCAGCATTAAGACCACACAACCACCACCAGTTAAATCTGAATGATAAGCCATTTCCCTTCCCCATGTTTGCCTTTGTGCTCCCCTGTATCGGTACTCCCTTGCCTGGGAAGGGGAGGGTATCAAGGGTTACTGGCTCCCTCCCACTTGGCTTCACACTATGCTGTCAACTGCCAAGAGCAGCGTGGTGATGAGAGGGGAGGCAAGGTGAGAAGTCCTCCCCTTCTCCACCCAGCACCATAGCAGTATCTTTGAAAGCATGGAAAGCTGTGTGGGAAATATCTTCCCAACCAATTTACACTAAAGCTTCATTAGGAAACAGCAAGCTGTACAACGGTGAGCACTAGCAGGAGAACACTAATGGAGGCAACAGCCCGAGAAAGCTTCAAAACAATCACTACAACGGCACAACGATTTTGAATGATTGTCAGCGCCAGCTGCCTGTGCAAAAAACACTGGAAGTGGGGGGAAGCGACCACAGTCCAAGCAAAGGAACAGATTACCAGCAAAAACAGAGCTGAGGACTTTGGCCAGAGGGATCCCTGCTCTTCTCTTTGTAACTAAACCTTCTCCTGGGAGGGCTGAGCACTAAGATCTATACAGCAAATTATCAGCTTTCTCCAATTACACAGTAGTGTATAAACATCTTTTAAAGTCTGACCCAATAAAGTGCTGAGTTCAAACGCTATCAATGACCAGTGTTTTCATACAGCTTAGAGAAAGATGTCCAAATGCGATGCTAGGAAAAAAGCTACAATAATCGTCTGACAGATGAGTTCTTGCCCTGCCTCCATTAATTAATCTCTATGGAGTGTCAATAAATCATCTTGAGATCCAGAACTGCAAATCATCAGTTCACTGCTGCTGACTTATTTACTAAATGCCAAAGAAGAGCCCCAGGAAGTAGATGAGAGAGCGGGCAGAAACTGCAGCTGTGTGACGGATGAGCTGTTTTCCTATAAAGTAACATGAAAGCAGTGAGTACGCTGTCACAGAACCTCAGCTCCCACACAGTGAAGGGGGTACGGGAACAGATCCCTCTCCATGTGGATACCCCACCCATGCACCAGCAGTGGAAAAAGGAATTTAGATAGTTTTTTATCTAAAGAGAAACAGACTTCAGCAATATAAAACACAGACAGCATCTGTGGGAAGGGAGAAGCCACGGGGGAATTAAATGGACATGGGAGTCCCTGCAGGGGGGGAGGAGGCCAGAGCTGGACACAGCTTGGTCCACACTGACACGTCCCATCATATCCTTGTCACCCCAGGGGAATACTGGTGCAGGGCTCCCTGCCCAGAGCTGTGCTGACACTGCCGCCTGCTGGAGACACACTTTGGCCAGCACAGATTTTTGGCAACTTTCTGGTGCTTTAACAACACAGGACAAGCTAAAATACCACAATGCCTGCACATACTGTAGGGTGCTGCTGGCTGACAGCTCCCTTCGAAGGAGTGATTTTTCCCCCCTTCCTGCCTCAGCGTTGCTAATCAGCCACTGACGCCGGATGCTCTGGCAGGTGATGCTGAGGGGGTGTTTCTCAGTAAGTCGCAGTGCACGAAGCTGCAGAGGTTCACCTGTGCCACCCACTGCTCTAACAGCAGCATGCAAAGCTTTGAGCAATGGGGATGTAAAACAGGTCTTGAAGCCACAAATGCTCCCCAATCCTCCACGTTTGTTCTGACAAGAGGTGGATATAAACAGCGATGGCTTCTGCTGCCTGGTCAAGCCTGAATGACCTGTATTTATGGACTGCTTTTGGCTTTAGAGGAGGTAGAACAACTAGGCAGTTTTCTCAACCTGCACTTTTTCCTGATCAGATCTATCTGATTTTGGTAGTTAACTTGGTTTTAACAACCAAGCAATGTGTGAGCAGCCCCAGCATAGGAGGGCTGTGCTGGCACAGAGGCTGCTGGGCCACGCAAACCCCCACCATGGAGAGAAGCAAACAAGCTCCCCATTGCTACTAGACCGAGCAACAACCCAGCCTCACTCCTTGAGGGGATCATGGAGAGCCCTGAGGAATCAGCCAAGTCCCACACATAAGACCCTCCTGCAGCCCCTTGTTGGCCAAAGAAATGGGATGTACCTGGGGCTTTTGGTCACGGGAAAATGCTGCTTTGATTTCATGCAGGCAACTCCAGTCACTGCAAGGTTAATATCAGAACCCACCCTCCAATTATGCCATAACCTGTTCTGCTCCAAAAGCTTTGGCATTATCCATCAGCCAGCGCAAGCCCAAGAACTTTGTGATCCTGTTACAGGTAAGTGCACTCGTATCTCCCAGCCCTGCTTCTCCCAGCCCAGTTGAGAAGGTCCTTACCGAGGCAAGGCTGTGGGAGGAACTGGAATGTTTGCTGGGCTCAATGGAGGAAATCCCACTGAGTGTGTCATTGCTCTTGCTGCCAGGACTCTGGACTCTCTTGCTGGAGTATCCTGCAGTTGGGGAGGTCACAAAAAAGTAGGATTTTAGGCCCAATTCACTGCAGCTGTGAATAGGGAGCATAACATCGCCCTGCCAAGTGTGACTGTGGATGGGCAAAGTAGCTTCCAATACCTAGAAATGAGTCATGGATCTCCTGTATGCTCTATTTCGCTCTGAGACTCTAAGAAAGCTGGTATCAGTGGGGATCTGAGGCTGAGGAATGAATATTTATTCACCGATTGTGGATGGCAGGCCAGGCAGAGCACAGACATCACTCTCTTTGTTATTAAAAATGCTTCAAGATTTCATGTTTCACAAAACAAATGCCTAATCCCTAAAGTGCTATGTTGAGGACCTGGGTCAGTCTTACCCCAGAAAATCATCCAAGCAGGTGAAGAAGCTGCCCGAGGTCCAGGAGCTGCTACAGAGCTGGACAGACACTCCCGACTCCCCAGCCTGGCCCAGGCCACCCTCCCCTCTGCCACCCAACCTCACTGACACAGCTGCATACGGGACCCCTGGGTCAGGCATCATATTTTCATCACCAAGATCAATACGCAACCAGGTCACCATGTGCCCTGGGTCATTACTATCGGGGGAAGCATGGCGTAATGGGTCCGCACTCTTTCCATAGGAAGGGGGATGGGAACAGTAAACCTTGGTGAAAACGTCAGTATTATTTTTTTCTTGCAAGAGCTTTGAGCTCAGGGTCTCTCCCTTTCCTCCTCTAACCCTGTGTTCATGGCACTGTGCTTCAGGCTTCTAATTTCATTCTGCATTGACGCACTACACAAACGGCTTTGCTTTCCTTTCCCCCCCCAGCTGTCAGGAACTTCCCATCGCTCCCTGTACATCCTCTTTGCTCCCTCATAAAAGGCTTTTGGGGATTTTCCCTTTTTGCAAGGCCAACCTTTCTTCACGGAGGAGACCCTTCTGGTTGGCAAGATAGGCACTGTGATCCCTCCAGGCTTAAAGCCACACTTCTCTGGAGCAATCTGCTTCTTTCGACGACGACGACGCTTCAACTGATGAGCTGCAAGAGCCAACGCAACTGTCCCGAGAGCAGTAGCAAACAGCACCTTACGCAGGCCTGGAGAGAGCCGCAGCTGAGAGAAGACAGACTTTAAACACAAAAGATATGAAAGAGCAACAATGAAAAACCAATTCCACCACTCTTTCTTTTTTTTAAAGCAGTTATAAGACACCTTGGCATTCCCCCTCCCACCCACAAAACATAGCTCCTGCTACACAACTAAGATTCAGCAGCAGAGAAACTGCAGAGCATCATTTTGACAGAACCCAGAGAATGTGGTCTCAGTCTTCATTTACCAAAACACACTGCAAAATGTGCACACGGCCTATAATAGATACAATTTGAGTTATCCAAATTCAGCTTTGAAACCCTGGTATGTAGATGAGCTTTATTGCCCCAACTGTTGCAATACTACAACTGGAAAATATATTGAAAAAAAGACAAAAGTCTTTTTTTAGTGCCTTTGAAGAAGAGAGAGGTTGAACCCGGGTGTTCTCCCGGGAATGGATGTGGAAAGCCCTTCTCTCCCCTCTCCAAGCCCACTCTGATCAGCTCTCTCCCACCACCCCAAACTCTCCATGCAATTTTTACAAACCCTCAAACTGCCCAAGTACCCCAACATCACCCCATTGTGCCTCTGTCCCTCAGAACTAACACAGACTCATCTATCTCTCTATGGATGGCCCCCAAACAGAAAACCCAAGGAACCCAGCAGAAAAGCCTTTCCTGCTTGTTGTACCTGTCCAAACGTCGTGTAAACAAACACAGGGATCTCTGCCACAGTCATTGCCAAGGCCTGGATGATGGACATTCCTTCTGTCCTTCTAAATGCCATGTCTGCACGAGGACCTCAGCACCCCCAGGAGCCACAAAGGGGAAGGGCACTTGCGGGTGCTGCGTGAGCTGCTCACACAGAAATCCAACTTTTCTCTGACATCTGGCTCAGAGTCCTGGGGTTGGCCTTCACCCAGCAATCCTCCTCCTGCAGGAAGAGGAGAAAAATCAGAGGAGTGAAAGTAACACACGACCTGCTCCTTCTTGTACTGCACTTCATAAACCACACACCAGGTCACTTGGAGCAGCAATGCCACTAGAGACAACCAGGAGATCTAAAGCATCTTCTCACCAACAGCAGCAATTTTTTGCTTGTCCTACCAACCACAGGGTCAGATTCCCAAACTGCTCTACAGCAGCAGCATCCTTGGACTCAATAGCTGCCAGAGATTTCTATGTGCACCTGAATTGGCTGCACGTGGTCAGAGGGATTTTGTGTGCAGTCCCCATATAAAATAAAATTATTGCAAATAACTACACGTATACTTTCATGGGCAAAACTCCGCTCTTGCTCAGTTTTCTGTGTATCAAAGACCTGCTCAGGAGCCACCAACCGAAGGGTGTTTGCCCAGGAGGTTTTAAAGCTGCCTGAATTTACGCAGAGCTTTGCTGGCCGTGCTGGGAGCTGGGGAGGAGGGATGCGCTTCATGTCAAGGACAGAGCTACAGAAGAATGTATTGAAACCAGGGGGATCCTATTTTAAACGCCACAAAGTTATGAACCCTTTAGCCCTGCTCTTTGCCAGGCCAGCCTTTGTAGAGAGCTGTCCCTGCTGCAGTGAGGGGAAGCTGCCCTTACCCTATGTGTGGCCATGTCAGGATCTGGCGTCTCCCCACACCAACAAGCTAAACCCACCCCGGGTGTTACAGCCATGTGACGACCCCCCACGCCTGTCCGGCCCCACAGCTGACAGCAACCTCACACCCCACGGCCCGTGGGTTGGTGTGACCCCGTCCGGGAGCCATGTTTGGCAATGGTCTCAAGGCGGTGGGCGCCCGCAGGGATCAGACACGGGTGACAGGCTCTCCCCGCAAGGTTAAACACAACGTTTTGCCCAGAGCACAGACAAGAAGAGCGAAGTGCAAGAAATTTTGGGCACAGAAAGCAGACCTGAGGGGGGTCAATATGCCCGGCTGAGGAGTACATGCAGCAAGGCACCAGGGAAACCCCTCCGTCCGGGGCATCTCACCACAGCCCTGCCCGCCATGAGGCGCTGCGGGCACCCCCGGCCGCGGGTTGTTAAACCCACCGGCCAGGCAGGGAGCCCCCCGCGGGATTCCCCGTACCAGCGCTGCAGCAAGATGGGGCCCTACAAACGAGGGTCCCGGGCCCCCTGCACTCCCAGGCACCCCCATACCCCTGCGGTCCCTCAGGCTCCTCGCACCCCCGGGGTATCCCCCAGGCCCCCTGCACCCCGCGGCGCCACCCAGGCAACCCCAAGCCTCCCTCATCCCAGCATCCCGAGGGTCCTCGTCCCCCCACCCCAGGCCCGGTTCCACCCGGGGGTGCCCCGTCTCCCCCCCTCCCAGCGATGGTGCGTCCCGCCCGGCCCGGCCCCCACCACCGAGCGCGGGCGGCACCACTCACCGTAGCGGGGGGGGCGCGCGGCCCCGCTCGGCACCCTCTCCCCCCGCCGCGCGCCATGGCCGCGGAAGGGCAGCGTCTCCTTCCCCCGCGCCGCAGCCTACCCTGAGCGGGGGCGGGGCCAACCGCGCCCCCCCTCCTTCCAGCCAATAAGAGCGGCGAGCTGCCCTCCGGCACACCAATCGGGGCGCTTCCCCTGGGCCCGGCTGTTCCAGGATGCGGCGGCGAGTGCGGCTGAGCAGCGAGGGGAAGGGGCGGTGCGAGCTCCCATTCGGCGGCGACGGACGGCTCCCCCCGCCGCGACGGCCCTGCTTAAAGGGGCCGCGCCCACCTCCAGCGCGCCCGCCGCCTAAGGCGCTCCCCGGGAAGGCCGGACCCACCCCCTGAGGGCTGTCGCTACGGCTCAGCGCACCCCTCCCACCGCCGCTCCGCCCGCCTGGCCGGCTCGGCACCGGGAGGCCCGGCGGGTGACAGGCAGCCCTTTTAAGAGGCCGCGGGGCGGCAGGAGGAGGGCATCGATCGGCGCTATAAAGGGCGTGCGTGCGGCGGCCGCGGTGACAGCGGGGGCGCGGCGCGGCGGAGGCTCCCGGTGTCGCCATGGACTTCAACGTGAAGAAGCTGGCGTCAGACGCGGGGGTCTTCTTCTCCCGCGCCATGCAGGTGAGGCCGGCCGGGCCGCAGCGCGTCGCCATGGCAACGGCGCCCTCCTGAGGAGGGGGAGCTCGGGCCTCCCCTGCGGCTGCCGGGCCTTCCCCCGGCAGCGCCTTCCCGCAGCCTGGGACCCGCCGGCCGAGGCCACAGCAGAACCAGGGAGGTTTTTCCCAGCCCGGGGGAGGCCGGAGAATGGGTTTGGAGCTGGCTGGTGTCTGCTTGGCCGAGCTGCGGCCCCAGGAGCGGCCACCTCTGGGCTCTGAGGGCTCCGGGCAGTGTTGAATGACCCCGAGCCAAACCATGGTGTGGCTGAGGTGAGATTAATCAGGTCCAGAGATGCTTCTAACCAACACATTGATTGAGGCAGGAGGGAAGAGGGGTGTGGAGAGGATGTTGCTTGCCTAACAGTTCTTGTTTTTAAAGAAAAGCTTATCTTGCAATCAGTTCAGTTAGCCGTGCCCAGACCCACGGGGGAACTGTTCCCTTTTGCCGGGGAGATGTGGTAGAGTTGGCCTTGCAGATGGTCTGCACTTCAGTCCCTCAGGAGGTCAAGTAGCAGTAGCTCCCAGGCCATGACAAATCACAGTACTGTTAAAGTGATGGGAAGGAGCTGCTGAGACTGAGCAGGCAGTGTCTTGGTGGGTTATCGTGGCATCAGGACCATCCTTTGCAAACTTGAGATCAGGAGCCACTGGGGGATGCAGTGACACCCTGGAGCTGTGGAGTGAAGAAACATAGCTACCCATGACGAGCAAAGTGTGCAGCAGGTGGTGAGATGTGGCTGCCAAGTCTATTTGCTTCTTGGGTGTAACAACTGGAAAATTGTTCTCTGTTAGGCAGGAGAGAAGAGGAGAGAGGCAAGTTGGATGATTGGGATCCTGCCTGAGAAGTGAAGTCCAGCTGGTGGCTCTGGGACTGCGCTTGTTGTTCTGCCTATTGTGTGGGGGTTGATAAACAAATAGAGCAGTGCTGTCTTGTTCCAAACCTTCTGTAGAGTGGAGTAATTCTGGCTCTTTTAGGAACTGGTCTCCTGTAAACAGATATCACCTCCTGTAACTGTGCCAATGAGTCATATGTTATGAAAAAGAGAGATATTAACTACAGGTGCAAAATAAGGAGCAGATGGAAAGCTTAAAGATGCTGTTCTCATGCAAATGACCTTGGTAGCAGAAGAAAGGATGAAATGCTGTAAAGAAATCTTATGTTTAGAAGCCTTATTGTAAGTTTCTGATAAGTGGTTTTTAGCTTCAAGGCGTAGGAAGGAGACAGGCATGGGAACAGTGTCTGCACACAGTGCTTGTAGAGCAAGGAGGCGTTTATAAATAGTGGCTTCTGCCTGCTACACCTACTCCACATAGTCTCATATATGAATATTCATATGACTAATTACAGTAGTAATTTCTTGAAACAAAATGGGTACCGGTACTTGTGGACAGCATGCAGGTGTAAGGACAGGAGACTGGAAGGAAATGGATTGCTAGGGCTGAAAACCACCTTCTGAACTCTAATTGCTGGGGAAAATAGGCCTATTTAGGCTGTCCCCATACAGTCCTGCTGCTAGTGTGGGTGAACACTGCCCTATCTCCACCAAGAGCCAGAAATGACAGTTGAGGTCTGCAGTTGTCAATGAGGATTGGATTTGTTGCACTCTAGCACAGCAGATCTTCCAGGAGGGGCATAAGACCTGCCTAGAATAAGCTCAGTTTTCTATAGCATTGGAGATGCTTTCTTTGGCTCCAGGCATTTAACAAAGTAATGTTTTACTGGAACTGCAGCAACTGGGAGATAAATGGACTGGCCATTATGTGCTGTGCCACTCAGACAGCATTAGCTATTGCTGTCTGGCTGAGATGTCTGGCCAACACACAAGAGCTTAACTCAAACTGGAAAAAGGGCTGTGGCATTGCTCAGCGAGCGGAGAAGGAGGTAGAGCATGGTCAGCACACCACCTCTGGGGTGGCTTCCCTAAGGCTTAGGGCAGGAGCAGTCCTGGCTTGAAACCTGTCAAATACAACCTAATATAGGTGCTGGCTGATGGTTTTTGGACTAGGCTTGACCTTACAACCAAAAAATCCCTCAACAAACCTCTCCCTTTATATGGCTTTTCCTAGCTTAGGCACCAGTTAGCAGGACCCCTACCTGAGGAGAAGCTAGGCAGCTTGAAGGGCTTGTGTGCTCCTGGGTAGACAACACTGTACCAATGGTCCAGCAGGAGCAGGACAAAGGTGGCTGTGACAAAGAAGCTGTATGAGCATAACTATCTTACCAGGCTTGTGTATGTAGTTCCCTGACCAGGCAGTGCCCTTCAGCCTTCCTGTCATCTCTTATGATCTTTGGAAAAACAAAACAGGTAGATGAAGTAGAGGAGGGAGGTGGTGGTCAGCACTACTGCCCTGGGAGTGGGGAACAAGCTTCTAGGCTTATGCAGCTGCAAGGATAAAGAGCTTTTGTAGGGTTCAGCGTCCGACTCGATGATGTACTGTGTTGGCTCTTGCACCACCAGTTACAGCCATCAGGTAAGCATCCTCAGAGGGGATGCAGCACATAGACCCTAGCAGCTGTAGCACCTGCAGACAGACTTCAAACAGGTCACGCTCTTCCATATTCACTGAAGGGGATCACTCTCTGATCAGCTGCACCTTCCAGTTATCAGTAAGTGGGTTTGATCTCAAACCTCTGCAAGAGAAAGCTATGCTAACAGCTCCAGTTTCCCTACAGAACTGGCATCTTTCCTTCCGAAGGTAACACATTAGATGTCTCTGTTCTAGACAGGCTTCAAGCCAGGCTCTCTCAGGGATGTCTGGAAATAATTGTAGGTGTCTGTCTTTTGTCAGTTTTGATGTAAACTGGCTCTAGATGAAATTGCCCAAGCACGAGTACAGCTTTTGGGTGCTTATCCCAGTGCTAATGTAATTACTAGCAGCTAGATGTTGACTTATTCTGTCTTAAAGGTCCCGAAGAAAGACAAACTCCCCCATCTCTCTCAACTCTGGTGATAAAATAGATGTTTTCCCTCTACTTGCTGACCTTACTGGGGTTCATACCTTGGTTGCTGGACACCTTAAAATCAAAAGAACAGGAGGTAACTTAAGAAAAGTGTTTTGAAAGCAGGAGATATGGGCCAGAGCATGTTTCCATTTGAAAGACACCTATGAATCTGTGAGGCAGTATTTTTTTTCCCTCTCCTAAATGCCTTGCTCATGAGTTAACCAAGCTGTCCTGTTAATGGCTTCCTTCTGTCCTCTAGCACAGTTTCACTTGGCTCACAGCCTTGCTTTCCTGACTCCTGGTGACCAAATACTTGAAGCATACTCTGTATCTGGTCCAGAGCTGTTGAGATTCAGGTATTTTTTAGATGCTGACTAAGTGGCTATGGCTTCTCTCTTAATGCAACCCTGTACCAGGTGGGAGGTAGATTTGGCTGAACTGATTCTGTCATGCCTCCGATCACTGAAAAAGCAAATGTTACAATAGCCCAGGCATTATGAAACTGTTCAGAGGCTTCAGAAAATCCATCGGCCCAAATCTACTGGCAGGTACAGGAGACTATTCCTGGTTTAAGACTCCTGGCCCTGGTTTGATCTCTGTGATTTAAGGTGGGAAGTCATAAGTGATGTCCAACTGGAAAAAATAGGGACCCTGCAAGTGGTATAAGGCCTGAACGCTGCCACCAGATCCTCTGCAAGGGGGCTGCAGCTACCCTGTTCAAGCTCACAGCATAGAGGCCTGGGCCAGCTGGAGAGGAGAGGGATGGAAAAAAATCACACAAGCCTGGAAGAGACACAAGTCAACTTTTGCTGCAGTGTGCAAAACAGCTGGGGTGTTGGCATAACTCAGTGGGATCACTAGTGTTTTATTCCCCTCTCTTTAAAGGGGAGAGAGGTGCTAATGCTTTCAGCAAGGAAAACAACGCATGTGCTATTTTAAAGCCTAACCTTGATGGCATTAGGACTCTAGGGCTGTATGCACAGCCTTTTATGATATTTTAGCTGTAGTACAGAGGGACCGATCCAGCCTAGCCCTACTAGCTCGCCCTCCTGACATCCCTGTAGTGTCTCCACCAACTCTCTTGGGGAAAGGGGAGTTTTTCCCCCAAGCTGTGAATGCAGGCAGCTGCCCTAGCTGCAGTCCAGCACGATCTTGCTTCTTTTTGGCCTGTCACGCAAGTGCTGCTCTCCTGATCTGTCAGCCTGCTTGCCCACACGAGCCCTGATAATGCATCTAGCGTTCCTGCTGGCCAGCCAAGCCTCCCAGAGGAAACCCAACCTTTGGCTGAATTATTGATGCCCTGGAATGCAGCACGACTCTCCTCTTCCTGGAGAGCGAGAGTGGCACTCGACAAAAGGCTGCCCTGCATTATTAATCACCTCATTGGTTTCCCTGCACAAAGACGGGACTGGTGCTCAGCTGGATCAGCTGCAGGTGCGCTCCCTGCAAGGCAGGATAAGTGGAGCCTCTCAGCACCACGACGTGGTGTGTGATCCCAGGATGCAGATCCTGGAATTGGTTCAGGGCAGGACTGTTGACCCAACTGTCAGTTTCTAGAAAACAAATGGGAATAGTTCTACTGCAGCAGGATGGAGGAGCTTAAGGTTCTCCCCAGGCATTGCAATTGTGTGTTCTCTGCCTGCCCTGACTCTGTCCCAGGTGGATATTCACCAAGCCTGTAGGTCAACTAGATACAGCCAAATAAGGCTCCTATTTGTGGCAGTCTGGAGTATTTGGTGCTGCAGAAGTCACCAATGCCTCTAGTCCAGGAGCAGCAAGACACAAAATATTTTTAATCTGTCTTTTTACAGTCAGGAGGCATGAATGTATGATCAGCTCTGTTCTCAGGCATCTCTTGGCCTCACAGTGAAATCCTTATGCCTGTTGGAAAATCATGAAGTTTCTGTAAGTGTTATGAAAACAAATTCCTAAGAACACAAGTCCTTTATGGGGGAGTTCTGCTTGAAATATTTGAGTAGCCAGACTTCATAAACTGCTGTTGTTCTGTCTTGCTTTTCACTGGGGACACTGACTTGGGCAGCCAGTTAAGAGGGGATCAGCAGCTGAGACCTGTTGCTACCTGAAAGCTCAGATCTCCACTTGCACCAGACATAAGAAAGAACCAGCTCATAGGATAAGGTGGTGTAACTTACCTCTAATCTCCTTCACTGGCTGTGATTTCATGAGAAGCTTCATCTAATCTCACTGCAAGCTGCTCCTGTGAGAGGTGGTCCTGCTCTCCTCTGCACCTGATGATGGCACATTCCCAGTAGTGCTATGTAGTCGGGTGAGTTCTCTGATCTGCCTGAAAAGTCGTGTTAGAGGTCAAGTTGAGCTGGATCAGTGACTCCCCATGCACAGACAAGGAGGTAGAAGTGTGCTGCAGGGGAGGAAAAAGGCACCCTCTGCAACAACCCTCAATGAAGTGGTACCAACTGCCCTGAGGCTGTGCTGGCTTTGAAGCATAGCTGAATTCTGGGCAGGGGTGAGAGAGACACTAAGGGAATTAAGTGTAAATGGAGTAACAGCCTCCCAGCATGTGAGCTACAGCCTCCCATGCCCTCGCACCCACTTCATGACGTTCATGTCCTGCTTTCCAACACTGAAAGAAAGCCTGACTAAGAACTCATTTTCTGGCCTGACCCTTTGGAGCCACAGGCTGTGGCTGAGATTCCTGCCCATCCTCCCCTTCTGGCATAGCCTAGGCTTGCAGTGATCACAGTGCATGTCCTCAGCCCTCTTGCAGGACAAACAACTTTAGTGCTTGACTTGAGATAAGAACTGTGTTTCTGAGTCCTGGCTGCTTCCTGGCCAAGTGCTGTGCAAATGATACATGTTATTCCACTGCACTGGGTGAAGGGGAGGGTTACAGCCGCAAAGGAGAGCTATGCTTGGAGATGCCACTTGTGAATATAGCAAAGGACCCCAGAGCTGGAGTGATTCAAGAGGCTGACAGTAGCACTGTGGAGATGCTGGAGGGCTTCAGTAGTGATCTGATTCTGCAGCAATGCTGTAAGAAGCTGACTAAATTCAGCTGATAAGAAACTGGGTTTAGGCTTGACAGCTCCAGGGCAGATGCTGGAGCAGGAGAGTCTAAACTGCAGGAAGAAGAGCTGGACTTGAAAGTGAGATGAGATCTCAAAAAGCTGCCTGGGAAAGGGGGGCAAGGGGGACTGTTATGCTTGCATCAGAGAGTCTTGGCTTGTTTAAGAAAGCTCTTAAACAGATGACTCAAGAATTGATGCCAAATACCTGGGAAGCCCCAGTTTGCTGCATGGCAGTGACTCAGCCCAGCCTGGCAGAGTCTGGAAACAGCCCTGGGCTTCCAACAGTGACAGAGGGAGAGAGCCTCAGCCGCTCACACATGTCTGATAGTCATGTGCATCCCACAAAGACAATCATAAACATTAGGTACAAAGCAATAAAAACACCTTCTCACCTTGAATCTGCTTTTTGCCATGTCCAGCAATAGCCAGGGGTCCATGGCAAGACTGAGCTGAAAATAACTGTCAGTAACCAGGGGCTGCTGGTGCAAAGGAAGAAACTAATGCAGCAATCCCCAGTCATACAGGGCTACGACTCCTCTGTGCTCACCCAGCTACAGGAGGGAGCGTGACTGTCCTTGCAGTTCAGTGTCTGTCATTACCAACATCAGGCAAAATGGTTCACTAGCTCTAGCTCGAATCTTACCCAAACAGGTCACTGTGTAAACATACCTGCATGGCTTGTATATCTCGGACATCTAGTAACATTTGCACACAGCTGGTAACAGGACTCCTAAAGGCTGTTTGCCTGCCTCACATGCTGGTTCTGGGCTTGCTCCTTATCTCGCTTTGTTCCCGGCATTGTGCTGGATGTGAGTGTAGCTGGGGCTGTTGGGCAGCGACAGGAACAGAGTTTGCCAGAAAGCCTTTCTAGAGGGGCAGCAGACACCAGACCAAGACCCCATGAAGAGGACATCTTGGCCCATCTAGAGCTGAGCTCTGGAACAGGGGAGGGGAGAGGAGAAGAGAAGGTACAAGTGGCAGATTATACAGGAGCTGTATTTCATCTAAGAGTTTTAGCCAGGCTTTCATCTCTCGGCACCTGACTGTACCAGGTATTGTACTATACCATGTCGTGATAACAGTGGCACCAGGGGGAAGCAACAAGGGCTAAAAGGACAGCTGCAACCGCTGTAGGATCCCAAGTGGCACAACTGTCTAAAGGCGACTTTTAGTATGATCCAACAAGATGCTGGTTCCATCAAGAGTAGGAAACTGTGCTTGGCCAACATCACTGAGAGGAATGAGTGGAAAATGGGGGTGGGATGAGAGGGAATGGGCTCTTCTCTCAGAAATCCCCCGAGGAAGCAATGGGGGGCATCCAGACCATCTGATACTGCACCTCCAGACTGACAGCTCTTGCTTGTCAGATGGCACTGCCCAGTATGAAAATGCTGAAGACTTGCACACCCTGCTTTTTTCTGCTCCTAATTTTAAACTTAAAAGGAATCGTGGAGGGAGAGATAGTCCATTGCCAGTATGAATCCAAGTGCTGAGAGAAGTCAGGCACTGTTATATTTCTCTCAATGCCCTGCTTCAGAGTGTGTCCTAGAGGAAGGGTCACTTGCTGGAAGCATTTTTATCTAAATCCTGAGTTTGAGCCTCCTTAAACCTCAGATGCTCAGTTGGCAGCTCACTGCCAGCAAGGCAGGAGGTGAGCTGGGGGGCACTGTCAGTCTGACGGCTGTTGGAGGGCACCATGTAGCAAAACTGATGTTGTGTACATGCTTGTCTACTGAGATGAGAAGAAAGCGTGACTTGTGAAGTGGTAGTGGCATTCCTGATCCTGCTGGGTTTGTGGGACATAGAGTTGGTTAGAAGGAGGTAAAGGGAATTGGCATCTTTCCTCACCTGAAGGAAGTCTGTTGCTCTCCTGTCTGTTGAAGTACTGGAAGCCAGTACACATTCAAATACATTCCTCACAACTAGAGTATTTTTTTTTACCAGACCTTATTAACAATTACTTATTCCAGAACACCTCTCAAACCGGGGCTCTATTTTTAGCTCAATGTTTATTCCACTCTTGGGCAAATTTTTGCCCTCTTTCCCTGAAAGATATCTGGGAACAAAGAATGACACCATGAAGGCTTTTTAGCTCTACTCTAAGATGAATGCATGAGACAGAATAAGCCTCAGTGTCTCTTAGTAGCTCTACAGCACACTATCACTTTGCTTTAGTAGAACAGACTTTCTAATGACTACTTCCTTCCTGCAGTTTACTGAAGAAAAGTTGGGCCAGGCTGAGAAGACTGAACTAGACGCCCACTTTGAAAACCTTCTGGCCAGGGCAGACTGCACAAAGAACTGGACAGAGAAGATCTTGCGTCAAACTGAGGTTCTGCTACAGCCAAACCCTAGTAAGTCCAGGTTCTTCTAATGCTTGAAGGACAAATATCACTTGCAGCTCAGTGTTCAAAGATGCCTTCTGGCAGAGATACCTATTCCATTGAGTTCGTGGGGGTTGGAAGAAACCTGTCTTTGCAGGGCCTGTCCTTCCTTCCCTATGTAGCTGAGAGATGACTGGCTGCTGCCCCACACAGCCTGGCAGTGCTCCTGAGGGCTGGGGAAGGGACACCTTCTCCTGGTGCTGATGCTTGCTATCTAATGCATTGAGGGCTGCATGGGGTAGGCTACCCTGAATGCCAGTTTCAGGGGCCCCTTCTTCATCCTGCATTCTGTAACTGCTGGTGGCATCCTCATTCCAGGTGCCAGAGTAGAAGAATTCCTCTATGAGAAGCTTGACCGGAAGGTGCCTTCACGGGTCACCAACGGGGAGCTGCTGGCACAGTACATGACAGAAGCAGCTAATGACTTTGGAACAGGGACACCTTATGGTAAGTCAGCCTGGCTAATTAAAAAGCCCTGGGAATTACCATCCCTTCCTAAGAGAGCATCCCCTCTACTGTTTTGGGTTAAGACTTCCACAGCATGCCTCTTGAAGGCGGTGGGGTGACCTGCTTCCCCTGTGGCAACCTGCCTATTAGTGTGTCAAAACTGATGCCAGAGAAGGGTCTTCTCTAGCACAGAGACAAATAGCCCACCTGGAGCAGGAACTCAATCTTACTGCACGGTATAGCATCCTTCATGCTGTGGCGGAAAAAAGGGGCAGGGGTCTCTCCAATCCTTATACAGTCCTCAAGTCCGGCAGAGCTAGAGAAGAAAGACACGCAGATCCAGGGTGGCTAGTGGAACTGGTTATAGGTTGCAGAAACTACTCTGTGCGATTTCTATGGCTTTCTAAGCTCGCCTGAACAGGGAGTTGCAGTGAATAGCTTTAGCTTTGTCTGGTTTGAGCATATATTTAGTCTAAGGTGGTATCTAGTTGCACAGAGTTTCTCTAGACTGAACAGGAGAGCCATCCTTTAACTGTGTCCTGCAAGTGGAGGGTGGAAACCTTTCTCCAGCAGAAGGATGACAAGAAAACAGACTTGGGAAGGTTGGTGCTTGGCTACAAGCATCAACAGTCCCCTTCCTGACCACACAGTACATCTTTCTGCTCTTAAATCCTAACAGTTGCCCCTTCCTGGGGGAATTTTGGCCTGCTTTAAGCAGCAGACCTGCACAGAAGCACAGCCTTAACTTCCAGCTGTCCTCGCCTTTGCCATGGTCTTTGTTACTGCTCTCCAAATCGATAGTTGTTCAATAGCGAGTCCTGTTACAGGCAGAACAGCTGTAACTGCATCTGTAGCCAGCACTGCCTAATCAACTCATTTTTTCTGGTCTGGTGCTTCTTAATTTGCTGCTCTGTTCCTATGCCTCTGTTTTATGAGACAAACAAAGATTGTTCTGCACAAGCAGGTAAAAGGACATCAGTGGAATAAGTGCCTCAGATAGATAAGATCAAAGCTACACTGGGAGCAGCTGAGAAGAGGCCTCAAGCTAAAAGCAGATTGTAGTTAGGACTGAAGCTGGTGTGATATTGGCATGGTCACCTTGTCCAGGCAGGGTACACTGTGCCTTTGTCCCCCAACACTGGAGTCTAGTAGCTCTAGGTGAGTTGGCTGAAGCCAACACAATGTTAATTGGTTTCTCCTGGCACTGAAGGCTCCTGTTATTGCAGGGAAGACCTTGATAAAAGTTGGAGAGACTCAAAGGCGCTTAGGTGCAGCAGAACGGGACTTCATCCACTCTGCCTCCATCAACTTCCTGACTCCACTGCGCAACTTCCTGGAAGGGGATTGGCGAACCATATCTGTAAGTATGGTAGCAGGGAAGGGGAAACTTGTTCTGTCACCAGAGATGAGGAGGGCAGGGGGGGAGGTAGACAGTGCTGGAAGGACTCATTTTCCTTCTCTATTGAGAAAGGAGGACTCCATACCTCTCCCCTCAAAGGATGCAAGGATAAGGAAATACCAATCCTAGATCTACTCAGGGCTCCCTCTGCAGCAAAGTAGGATTGCCAATTGACGTGCATGAGGAAGGTAACTCCTTTCCTGATTCCTGCAGCTTAGTGGGCACGACCCACCCATGGGCTGCCCTGTTTCCAGAAGGTTAGCCTGTATCCCTGGCAGCCAGGCCCAAAACTCTTGCTAATGAGATGAACACAGCAAATGCTTCTTTCTCACTAGTTCTTTTTGTGAAGGAGATAAATTTGATTCCTAGATGATACCTTGTCCATTTCCCTCCCCAACAGTTCCTAAGCAGTCTGCTCTTATCCCATTTTCTGTCCCTTCCAGAAAGAGAGGAGGATCCTGCAGAACCGCCGCCTGGATCTGGATGCCTGCAAAGCCAGGTTGAAGAAAGCCAAAGCTGCGGAGGCAAAAGCAGCGGTAACTTTTCCCCCTCATTTCTCTCACTGTCCTTCTGGCTCCAGGGCTTGGCTCACATGAGCAATGCCACATGGTCTCTGGACAAAAATTAGACTGCCCTGCTATGTCCTGGCTCTGGCAGGCATGGGTGGGGTATTCCGTGTCTGGTATGCAAGGGAACTGGGAGCAGGAGCCTTGCGCCTGTTCCTCAAATGTCCTCCCATGGGGAAGTTGTTGAAACAAATAGTTCTGAGCTTCCAAAGTCTGGAAATTTCTACCTGACCCAGGCTCCCGTCTCCTGACTGATAGTAGTTGCTGAATGATTTGTGCTAGTAACTAAAAGGCTGCATCTTCTGAGGACTTGCTACATTTCCCTGGGGATCTCAAAGTAAGCCAAGAGAGAGCTGAGCTGGGAAGCACACAAGGGAAGAGCATGCTGGGACTCTGCAGCAGTCTCAGGCTTTCAGACTAGTTAGGATTCTGCCAACTCAGTCTTCCCCAGACGGGAGTGCTGGGGGATCCTGCAAGGGGTGGCTGGGATCAGACTGGCTACCAAGAGGCCCTTCCTTCAGCCTCTCTATTAATTTTATTTATGGCGCTGTCTAGTTACAGGCTAGTCTTGTCCCCTGGCTTTGGGGAAGTCATGGCAAGTAAACTAGCAAAGCTCCCAGGTCAGAGCAGTGCAGAAGGGACTGGTAAGTCAGCCAGCGTCCCTGTCTGCAGGTCTGGGCAATGGGGACAAGCCCTTCAAAGTGCTTGTCTAAGGCTGATGACCTGTCAGCTCAGGGTGCTCCCTGGAAGTGAGGCATCTCCCAGAGCTGGACCCTCCCTGGGCAGAGGCAGCGTGGCAGGAGGCAGCAAGGATGTAGGTGGGCACTGATGGGTTCCCTGGAGGGCCTTGTTGAAGCAGATTGCCATCCTGCAGTGCTCCAGTGCCTACTGGCACAAGGACTTGCCAAGTTCTGCTTCTAGCCTGGGGCCAGGAGCTCAACTAGCAAACGTGCAATCAGAATAGGCAGGAATCCTTGTCAGTCAGTCTCTGGGACGCACTGGGATACCAGCCTAGGAGCCCTGCCATGAGCTTGTTTTCTAGCCATCTGCTCAGCTGGGCCTCTGGCCTTGCAGCTCCCTGGGTGGCCAGTTCCCAGGTGTTTTTCCTTTTCTCCAGCTCTAACTGCATACATGCCATATGGGGAAGCTGTGCTACGCTCAGCAGCCCCCATCAGCAGGTCTAACAGAGTGCTCAGTCATATGTGGGAAAGCTCCAGAGAAAGCTTTGGGTGAACAAAAGCGATAGCTGCCCTTTTAAAAAAGCCTCCTCTCATCAGTCAGGTCACCCAGATCATTTGAAGGTAACTTCAGGGATCCCCGATTCCTCTTTTGAAGGGGTTGGTACCCCCAGTCTCAGTGGGAAGTGGTGACCATTGCTTTATCTTAAGCTCAGATCAGAGGAAGAATTCAGATACCTCCTGTACTTCCTCCCTTTCCACCCTCTTTACCTTGCTTACTACATGAAGTGATCCCAAGGTCTCTCACCTGCACACAGACCCTTGAGCGAGGGACTTCCCTGTAGCTGGAAAAGAAAAGCTTGGTTTCCCACTGGAACTGCAGGGCTGGGTTGCCCCAGGCAGGATGCAGAGCCAGTCTAGGCTTTCCAGGGTGTTTGCCCCAAGCCATGTTTCAGTCTGCTTCTTTGAAACAGGGGTCGCACAACAGAAGAACAGCTTCAGCTGCTGTTGTGGGCACCCATCTCTTGCACAGCTTAGCTTAAAGGTGGGGTCCCTGGCCTCAGGGTGCCTCACTGACTACTAGAGGATAAGGCACAGGCTCTCAGCATGGGGGGTGGAGGGGGTTGGGGGTGGGGAAGAGGACTGCTGCCTCTGCTCAAGGTGTGTTTACTCATCATTAGACCACAATGTTCCCTGTAACGTGCCTGGAGTCCTGTGTCACACCTCTCCATCCCAGCTGGCCTAAAGTATCACACCTCTCCCAGCTCACCCCTCTCTTGCTGCTCTTCCCCTCTGTAGTGCAAATTTGTGTTCCCACAGCTTCTTTCTCTTGACTGACCCTCCAAGTGTGCTGCTGCCCAGACCTGTGAGCTGCTGTTCAAGTGTCTGGGCTTGTGCATTTCCCTCAGACTTCGTGCTTTGTCCTTCCTGTTGATGCTGTTTTGTTTACTAACCTTTTTGTTTTGTTTCTTTGTAATTTGCTCAGTGTGAGGGAGATGTGAGTATTGACTGTGCTAACAGTGCTGTGATTTTTTTTTTTTCTTTAACACTTCTCATTGTCTCTTTCCCATTTTAAATGAAAATTCATATCTGCCTTGTCCCATTGGGACTGGCCCTGGAGCATGTACTGAGCGTGGTCAGGGCTGCGGCTGCCTGGGGAAGATGCCCCAGAAAGACGGGAGCGTCTGTCGGCTGCCTGCAGCCCTTCTGGAGCATGCACTCTGTTCCATCAATGCTGCTTGCAAGCAGTGCTCAAGAGAGACAGGGACTCTCCTAAAGATCCACCTAAGCTCCTCTGGCTGCAGGCAGGAGGAGGTCAGGTTGGGTGGCAAGACGCTCTCCTGGAAGGGAAGCAGTCCAGAGACAATGACAGGCAGGTTGGTCTGATTGTGGTGCTGTTCTATCCTCCAGGCTCCAGGGTTCTGCCCATTTTCCCGTTACAAGAGCAGGAGGGGGAGGGAGGCAGGTCCCTTTTGACCACTGCTTGCAAATACTTGTCCGTGCATAGGAGTGCAAGAGCAGCTTGCCTCCTTCATCCCATGTGCTGTGACTAATTTTGGGATGCTCTGGAGACCAGGGAATGGGAGGAGAGGTTTCTTCAATCGCTCTTGATCTTTAAAGGAAAAAAAAAGCTAATAAACTATTGCTGTGAAATACCTCCTCTCTGCACAGAGAGGAGTCAAGCCTAGTTGCTGTCCTGGCCTCAAATCTCACTGGTGCGTTTTTCTCCCTATATTCAGGTTTGATTTGCAATAGGAATCACTCCTCCTTATTCCTTCCTCCAGCCATCCCCAAAACTCCTAGATGGTTTAAAAAAAAAAAAAATAAAAATCTCTTGTTGGGATTGCCTGACTGCTCTTCCACACACTGGTCACTCATTCCAGCAGGCTGCTCAGGGCCCAGCAAATCAGGTCAGCGTGTATAAGTAGATCTGGGTGAGCTGCAAAGAGATTAACCTGGGAGAGGAAATGTGGGGCCTGAGAGGATTAACAAGGTAGCTGGGTTACAGCTGGATTGTGTGCCAGCCTTTCACACCAACTCACTGTGTGGTAAAGCCTGACCAGAAGGATGCCCTGATCCATCACACCAGTGCAATGGTCCTGATGTAAGCTAGCTGATTGGCTTGTCTCTTTGGGTGATGACACAGCCAGAGGCCATCCTAGGAGGAGGCCTAGTCTTAGCTTAGCTGAAGAGAGAGGCCATGTTCTGTGATGGTTTGTGAGCCCACACCTGTGCGGGAGTGGACTGGATCCCTTGCATTCCCAATGAGGAAAACCTCCAGAGTGCTTACTTAAGTCTTCCTGCCCCAGGGCAGAGGTTTAGCTGTGGAGAAGATGGCTTGGAGGTTTTCTGACCTCTGGGCTGAAAACTAATATGCTACCTTTGGTAACAGGCTTTGGACTAGATCTGCTTTGGCTAAGCCATTCCTCTTACAGAAAATAGCAGATCTGAGTCTGCTAGGAGAAAACATGCCCAGAGGCTCGGTGAGAGTAAGAACAAGTAGATGTGATTCTTTAAAAGGCACCATGGAAAGGATGCTCTGATACTAGTAAATATGCTCACTTCAAGGACAAGGCCCTATACAGGGACACAGGGAAGCAAGGGGAAAGAGGGTCCTGCCCACTGGACTGAGCCAACGTGACATGAGCAACCTGCTGGCTACAAAGAAATGGGAAATGCATTTGAGATTGTGCTGTCTCGTCTCCCTTCCAGCTGGCTGCTGTATGAGCAGATAGCTGGAAGTACAGGCAGAGTTTCTAACAGCAGAAACATCTGCTGGTCAAGTACCGGGTGTGACCACATGAGCCAGTCCACCTCTTCTTGCACAAGCCTGGCTTCCATGCACCACTGTCCAGGCTGTTGGGAGACCTCCCTCCTGCCATCCCATAAGAACTTGAACTAAGCTCCCAGCACAGACAGGAAGAAACCACTAGTCCCTTCTTCCACCCATTGCCCGAATGACTCCTATGGACCCTTCTGCGTGACTTGTACATGAAACTCTATTCCCCCCACTAGGCTGTGCCTGACTTTCAGGAGACTAGACCTCGTAATTACGTTCTCTCCGCCAGCGCATCAGCGGTAAGATTGCCTCCTCCTAGATGTTGCCTCTCCAACCTCTTCCTGCCCCCTTCTTCACCTGACTTAAACTCAGACCTAGTGCTCTGCTGTTTTCAACATTTTAATGTGACATGGGCTGCCCAGGGTTCCTGATTCAACCTTAAGGATGCAGATCACCCCTGTGGGGGTGCATGGTCAGGGTCTGGCACTTTTGCTGCTTGGTTTGCTTTCCAGTTTCTCTGCCAATCCATTTCCACACTTCCAGTGGGAATCTTGTGACTGTTTTTTTTATTGCTAGTGGAGAAATTGAAAGGAAAAAAACTCAAAGGTTAGCCTTTCTGGATGCTTCCAGCTGTACACAGGCAATGTCACATGTGTGACTGCCTGATCAGTACCATGGTGTCAGTGCTCTGAGACTCTGTAGCTGGTCAAGAGAAGCAAAGGTGGAGGAATCTCTCTGCCACCTATCATGTCAGTAATACAAGTAGGCTGACAGTGCAGGCTTGTCTATTCTGCAAATAGAGATCAATTTTTTTTTTTTTTTCCATTTAATCTTGGGGCCTGTTTGTTGGTGGCTGTTATGCAGTCAGATGCGCTGGGGGTGGGTGAATAGCCCGTTGCATCTCTACTGTGTTGCACTGAGTGGTTGTGGTCAAGCAATTGACTTTCTGTGCTGTGTTCATGCCTCCCCATTGCACAATGTCACATTTCTCGTTAAAATGTTGAAAACTGATCATCTTGCTTCCTAAATAGCATTCAGAACAACACTGATGCCTCTTAATTAAATAATCTGGGAGTGAGATCTGTAGGTATGAAAAAGGACAGCCCAGCCTTCTAGAAAAAAAAAAAAAAAAAAACACCATGGAAATAAGTTGGATTTGGTTAACGGGCAACCCATCCCATTTGGAGGAAGATGTATGTCTAAGCTGGTAGCATCAGTGTTAGTTCCCAGGGGGATCTGTCCTGACCTTCTTGGAGAGTGATGCTGGGATCAGAAATAGCTTTGCACAATAGCTAGAAAACTATTTCCCTATGGAAATAACTGTCCTGGTGATAAGACTCCTTAGGCAGATACTGGTGATACTGTAGCAATTGCTCAGTTTCTATCTCTCCTACCACAGCAACTAGCAGCAAGCCCGTGGCTCTGGCCTCTCCCCTGGAAAGGTCTATTCCAAGGACAGCGCAATAACGGACTAAAACTGAGCTTTAGGAGCATTGGGAGAGAAACTTCCCCTGCCTCTGAATAGCTCTGATTAGACCAGGGTATCCTGATCATTCCCCAAGGCCTTCTAAAGCAGACCTGAAGGCAACCATTTGCATAACGTGCATTAGCATCTTGCAGAGTGCCCAGATGCTCAGCTGAACACGTCTAGTCATCACTGAACTGCAAGCTGATCTGCTTTTGCTGTATTGCAATGCTCTTCTGGGGAGCAGATGTCAAGCACAGTAACAATGGGAGAAATAGATTTTAGGGAGGTTTTAGCCCACAGGTGTCTACCCAGGCACATCTCTGCCTAGTTCAGTGGTCTGTCTTCAGAGCTCTGCTAGAGAAGCTCCGACAGCAGTGATGAAGATACAGGACAGTTAGAGCTTGGCTCTAGGAGACTGACTTGCACTAGATAAGCAGCCAGCATTGACCTTGATCACTTAATCATGTTTGATGGTTACACAGTGGGGCCTTCTACCAGGAGGGCCTGTAGGAAACCTGCTGGCATAGCCACCAGTGGTCCTTATGGCTTCCAAAACTATCTATTTCAGAGGTTACAACTGGTGGTTGAAGTGCCACCTGAAGTCCAGCTGCACTAGCAGGGGTGACTTGAATAACAATTGGCATCTCTAATTAGCAAAATATGGGCTAATCCCAGACTGCTCCCCAGCTCTGTGCAGGCAGGACCGCTTTGCAACAAGCTCTCTAATCCCAGCATTCATCCCAAGGGTCAGGCACTGCAGCAAGGTAGGAGCTCTTCATACTGTTGCTCCGCTTTTCTTCCTGGCCAGGATCCTTGTGCTACTTTAGTCTTAGAGTGTACTGACAGTACAGAGCAGTGGTTACTGCTCACCTTGCTGTTGAGCTCTACTCCCTTCTGGAGGGAGGGATTGCTTATGCCCAGGTAACAACTTTGTCTTACAGGTGAGCAGACAGGTCAGCTCTCTCCTGGACCATGTGCCCGCAGCAGGGCTCTGATTTGGATTCTAAATTTATGTCGTTGTTTTTTGGACAGGTGGATAACTTGGTGCTTTTATTTTTTTTTTCCCCTTCTATAACAGGAGGGCTTAGATCCACCTGGAGACAAGCACCTCCCTTGTTTTGTACGAGTTGGAGGCTGAGGAGCCATTTCTCCTCTCTCCCACACTGACCTTTTGTTTTTGTGTAAGAAGGTGTATGTGGGCCATGTAAACCTAAATATCCCTTTCTCTCAGACCCTGCCACTTGCCATGCGCTGTACTCCTAGGAATGATTCCAAGAAAAACATATTGAGTACCTTAAAGAGGGTTCTTCTGGCTTGAGCTGGGGGGGACGAAGACAGGTGCAGATCACAGCCTTTTCTGCTCCCTGAGCTGCCTGAAACACTTCTGACCAGAGCTGCACAGTGCCTTAGCCCAGGGATGGATCTGAACTGCCCCAGAGCACCAAAGGGTCAAGAGTTGGAGACTGCACAGTAAAGCCAACAGAAGAGAAACAACTCTGGTTATGAATTCAGAATTGCAATGACTAAATGGGCCTGAAATGGCCTAAGTACTGTCTACAGCACTTAAGTAGGAAGACCCATGGCCAGAGTGAAGGTTTCCCATTGCCCCTATAGTAAACCTTGCCCCAAAACCATGGGGGCACACTGACAGAGGCCTTGTGCCAGAGCAGCAGTTCAGGCTAGGACCTGCTTCTCAGCTGCCTACCACATTCCTTCCAGGGTAGGAGTCCTTAGAGGAGGGGAAAGGGCTTGTGTCCCCACACACGGCTGAAATTGCCCAGGCCTTATTTGAACCAGTTTCTGATTTGCAGTAACAAAACATCCACCTAAAGGTCAGAGAAAACACCCAGCCTCAGTACACTGAGCACTGCACAGGGACAGCCTGCAATTGTAAGGGGACCAGCTATAATAACTCTGCTCAAGTACAAAAAGATATTAATCAGGCTACATACCGTAGAACTGAGCTGCAGGCCAGGGGGCAGAAGCTGGAACAGGAACAGGCAGCAACTCAAGGAGCTGGCATAACACCTCTCTGCTTCAGCCCTTCACCAGTGTAGGCAGCTCCTGCAGGTGTTCCTTTTATAGGCCGGTGAAGTTGTCTCTGCACCTGAGGCTGCCACAGCCCACCTGAGAGCAGTTGCTGTGAGTAAATCTCAGCAAGGTTCGGTTGGGAGACGCTGGGTCTAAACAGAGTGTGTTCTTTCTCTGATGCCCCAGCATCCAGCACGAGGCTTCCAGGTGCCTGCAGTGCAGGTTCAGCAGTGCTATGGTGAACTTCCCTGATCTCCAAAGGTGGCATTAGAGTGAAGCTGAGGGCCTAGGGGGCCATTTCCCCCTGACCCCGCTGATTTAGGGTGTTGCTGGCAGGCTGGTGTGGTTTCCAGTTGATCCAGGGTGATTTCTCTTCATGTTGCTAGGGCTGAGGGAATAGTCCTCTGCTGAGGAAAGGCCAAGCCAAGGACCTCTGGGAAGGTTCAATGTGTTTTTCTACCTCTCTCTCCCTTTCCCATTGCTGTGCGTGACTTTTATTGTCAATTGTTTCATGTCCTGGAGCCAGATCCCAGCAAGCAGCTGGCAGTGTTGTGCTGCCCTGAACGTGCCCCTGTGGGTAAGGATAGTAGGGAGGAGTAGCGTGATGTTTTGCCTGCCTCAAAGGCAGCATCCAGCCATTGCTTCCTCCTTCCTGTAGCTAAATATGCCTGTTGGTAGCACAGACTGGCTGGATTATGATCCCATTAACCTGAACTCTCTAGAGCAGTGGGTGAGGAACACTGGCCTCCGTCTGGCTTGAGCTCACAGCAGTTCCCAGGCCCGGTTTGTGGGCTCAAGCAGCTCACTTGCCTCTCCACAATCCTAAAAGAAGGGCTGTCATTCAACACCGACCTTTGGAGGCTTCAGCAAAGTAACCCCTCTGAACAGCAAAGTGCTGTTCAGAGGGTTCCACTGCTTAATTCTTTTCTTCCTGGAGCCTATTGAATGCAGTTGCTGTAACAGCCCTGGCAGGGAGCAGAGCTGGAGTGCTGCTGGCACTAGTGGCATGGGTCTGCTCTCCCATTGTGAAACTGAGCTCAAGGGTTCAAGAATGAGGGGAAGGGGCATCAATCTGGCAGCTGCTGCTGGGTGAAGGGCTAGCTTGTCCCCGGAGTTGGCCTGCTGTGTCCACGGAGCGTCCTTGCCAATTGGTGTTAATGCCGAGTGCTTCTCGACGTCTCCAACACTGACCTCCTTTCCTGTTGCTCTGTGGCCCCTACAGCTTTGGAGCGACGAGGTGGAAAAAGTAAGTACCCAGCTGAAATTGTGCTCAAACCTTCTGGGTGCGCTGGTGGTGTTTAGGGGGTGGGGGTGCTACAGGCTCCTTCCTGCTCGTGTGCCTGCACATGTGCAGGGGAGGATCAGTGGGATGTTGCTGGTGTCCGCCCCAGCCCTGATCCTGCAGCCGTATGGTTGAGTGTGACTCTGACAGTGGCGTGGGAAGAGCCTGCCCTGTGGGCCAGTTGGCTGTACCTAGTGTGAGAGACTTCCTAGGCAAACCAGGCATTCGTGCATATGTGATAAAAGACAACTCTGAGAGCCCTGCGCTGCCATCACAGGAGCAGAGGTGATGCGCCGTGACATGATTCAGCTCTGCTCCTGTGGCAAAGGCCCTGCCTGCTCCAATTTTGCATGTGCCATGCATTAGCCCCTAGTAGCCCCTTGCCTGCTTGTTCTGTGGTCCAAGCAGGAGCTCTGAGCAGAGCTGAAGCAAGGGCAGAGGGTTTCCCTATGAACAGCCTTAGCTGCTGGAGGGAAGAGCTCTGTCCGGAGGGCAGGGTGGGAAGTTTGGAGCCTGTCATGGAGTTGACTGTGGGTGAGCTGCGCTTAGTGTTCTGAGTGGACCCATGGAGGGAAAGTCCCAGATCTTGTTTATTTTCTGGGTCTCCCAAGGGGAGTGTGACTCACCCATGAAGATGGATGAAGGGCTGCTAGTGGACTAGAGACTAGGACAGCTCTGTGTGGACCTCCAGCATGGTATGGAGCTTCCAGAGACACTTTCTGGGATCCCATCACCTTTCATACCTCAAACACCCCCCAGCAGACATTAGTCTGAAGCCTGAACTGCAAAGTGGTAGAATGGCATGTTCCTGCATGCTGTGCATGATAGCAACCTATTACTGCCTTACTCTAAATGCGTCATCAGAGCAGACTGGCCGTTTTTGAACCAGCTCATCTTGTACTTTAAGTCCTTCAGTCCCTTAAACAAATAAGCTGACTGCAGTCAGCTATAAGCATGCAAGGCTCTGTTCCTCTGTCCTCTATCTTTGGTCTAACCTGGCTGGATAGACCAAGGTATGTCAGCAAACTTCAAAGTTCTCTGTGTCTTAGAGAAGCACAAGAGTGGAAGGGACCTCCCAGGTCACAGTCCAGTGCTGGGAAACTACATCCTGCAACTGACTGCTCAGAGCTAGCAGGGAGAGGCAACGGGTCAAATCCCAGGCAGTGCCAAACGGAGCTGGGTCTGCCTGTCACAAGTTTCAAATTGCTCTGCCACTACCCAAGTCTCTGTTCAGCTCACTGAAGCATTGCACTGGTATTTCCTGTTGCGTCCCCCCTTCTCCTTTAAATAATCCCTTTCATACAGAGGATGCAAGAAAATAGATCAGTTGTAGCTTAAAATAGACAAATCTGATTAAAAGACAGTCAAAGCATTTCTTTGTTCTAGCCTAGCTGTGCAACAGTACTGGTAACACTGCTACTGGATGAGAGATGTTAACAGCCCCCAGCAGCAACTCCAGCTTGCCCTGCTGAGAAGGCTGGGTCTCCTCTGGGATGACCCAGCTCAGAAACACCAGTGGTGTCGCCTCTGCTCCAAGACGTATCAGCCTGTCTGGATTAGCTCTCTGGGGTCAATTCCAGACAAGTTGCTCCTGTGCCAGAACGATCAGGGCATTTCCAAAGCAGCAAAAGGAGCTGTGGTGCAGAACTGACGCTACGCAGTCACCGAGGCAGGCGGCACTCCGATTGCTGCACCCTCCTGGAAAAGGACACAGAACTTGTACTCCTCTCGGTCCAGCAAGCTGTAGCTGAGTGGACATCACTCTTCTGTGCTGTTGCTCACAACACATCCTAAGAGGGAACTGGCACGTTCCGCTTGGTGTTAAGGAGCAATGCATGCAAGAAAGAACAAATATGCCTGCTTGTCACCCCTTTCCTTCTGGCAGCAAGAAGGGGCGAGCTGGCACCAGAGCACCTGGCTGCTCCAATACTTTGGGAGCTCTTTTTGCAAGGATCCACCTAGGTATTCTGGTACTGCAAAACTGCCCTCATGTAAATACACTGTTTGCTGGTGGGGAAGAGATGTTCTGTCTGTTTGGTAAACCGGGTCTCCAGTATCAGCCTGTCTTTGAATTCCCAAGGTCTGCTGCATAACTGCCTTCTATTAACCATTGTTTAATTCCTCCTAGCTCAAAATAAGTAACTAGCTTCAAAGGAGAGCCTTGGGTAGAAGTTTGATTGGGATGTTGATCTCCATTGTGGACAGATGCAGTTGAGTAACAGCCATTTGGTAAATGCTCCCTGACCTCACTCAGCCTTTGTTCTGCAATGATAAAAAGGATACCAGCAAAAATTGCGCTTCTGGAGAGAAACTGAGGGAGGTTATTGCATTCCTATGCCTATAGGCTGAGAGGGGATTAATAGAGCTGTATTTTGCAACAGACTCAGGCTTGCTGACCATGGAAACTGTCCTGTTTCCAGTGTTACCTTTGCAGGGGACATACATTGATGAGCAGCATTGGCTGTCCAGTACTCAGAGTCCTACAACAGGCAATGAAGGGGCAGGTGCTGGCATGGGACTGGCTTTCCACATACCTCAAGATTAACAAAGCCTCTCCATCTTCATGTTTTAGTCTTGTGGGAATAGGAGCTTCCTAGCTTGATGTATCAGTCCTGAGCTGCCATTCCATGACCTGCAGTGATCCAATGCAGGATCGAGCAGGAATCAAGTTGAAATACAGCCAGAGGCCTCCGGGACCCTCACCCAGGGTGTCTTGTGCCTGGTGTT
The DNA here is from genome assembly GCF_965231255.1 of Vanellus vanellus. Lineage (NCBI taxonomy): Eukaryota > Metazoa > Chordata > Aves > Charadriiformes > Charadriidae > Vanellus > Vanellus vanellus. The sequence goes on along the minus strand of NC_138923.1, from coordinate 6,722,848 downwards.
CAGTGTCACAGGTGCACATGGATCCTACTGAGCCAACAGCATACTTGTCTTGGTGCCAAAAGGGGAGGTTGGTGGAGGAGGTGGGTGTTGCCTCTCCCTGGAAGAGGCAGAACAGGGGTCCTTGCCTTGTGCTGCCTTGAACACCCTGTCCTGTTTTGCAGGCAGAACACGAGCTGAGGCTCACGCAGACCGAGTTTGATCGACAGGCTGAGGTGACACGTCTCCTGCTGGAGGGAATCAGCAGCACACATGTGAGTCTTCCTCGGTAACTGAGGGGGTGACAGAGACTCTTGGCTTCTTTCTCAAAGAATGCCAAGAGGATGCTAGAGCGCTGCATTGGGAACAGAGTTAGAAGAGGTCGTAACATTGGAGGCTACAGCAACCTCCTCATAAAACCTGGAATGTTCAAACTAAAAACATAATGAAGCATACGCAGGCAGTGCCACTGTGACACCTGCAGTTCTGCAGTCCTCGAAATGCTTCTGAGTCAGAAAAACTTTGTTCTTCCCTCACTTAGAACTGTGGACTAGCCACATGGGCATGGCTGGAGTGCCAGGAGCAGCCTCCTCTCTTAGATCACCCTCAGGCCTATGCAACATTCCCAAAGTGAACAAAGAAGTGTATTCAAGCCAACCAAGTAACTCTCTTACATGCTGGCCTGCACAAGTCTGCTTCCCTGGGGCAGGGAGGTAGTTGCTGCAGGAAGAGGGTTCCTGCGCCTGGCACCCAACTCACAGACCAGCTTATGGTCCTTCTCCCTCCAGGTGAATCATCTTCGCTGTCTCCATGAGTTTGTGGAGTCTCAGACCAACTACTATGCTCAGTGTTACCAGTACATGCTGGACTTGCAGAAGCAACTGGGCAGGTGAGATAAGAGACTGCGTTTACTTCTCTCAGGGTTACTCATCTGGCTACTGTAGATCAGGCATCCTTCCCCAGCCCATGTCATAATATTGGGTAGAAGTTTTAAAGCCCCCTCCAAGCTCTGACAGAGCTTCTGAGCTTACAGAATGGTGACCAATCCCAGCGGTACTGCATTTAGAGCAGCCTTTGCCGTTGGATTCGTCTGGGTTTTATACACTGATCTCGAAGCATGATGGCCATGAGAGTTTGAACAGTCTTCCTCTAAATTGGTTACATCGCATGGGAGACAAATTCCTGTTGCCAAGCAGCAAGCCTCAGCCGCAGCAGTAACTGAATCTGTGCTGCTGGCTGCACGTCCCGTGGGCACGGGCAGGGCTGTTTTGTCTGTTAACCTGTCACTACATTGCGGTGGCCTGACCCAGAAGGGGCTGTTGCTTCTGTGTGATCACTCACTGCTCGTGTTCCATTCTTTTCCATGCTTGCAGCTCCAAAGGAGAAATGTAAGTAAGATGTTGCACGGGACTGGCTCTAAGGGCTCACCACCTCAGCCAAATTCTGGAGTCTCCACAGACTCGCTACAAAGGTCAGCAAGGGCCAGAGCTGCACTCCCTTAGTGCAGAGGGCGGTATCTACAGATAGATGAGACCTAGCTCTGTTACTGGCTCTATCTAGAGAGCCCAGAAAGCCTGGGAGCCTCCAGTTGTGGCATCCAGTTTGACAGTGTCAGTGACTGTCCCTTTCCTGAAGAACTAGCAGACTAAACAGATAACGCAGGCCATGTGAGAGCAGGGCAAGGACACAGCACAATGGACCTGGTAAAACAGCTGCAGAGCCAAGAATAGCACCTGCCCAGACCCCTCTCCAGTGCCATACTTCAGCCTCATACTCTGCAAGTTAGGTCCCAGTCTTGTAACAGGACACTGGAATCCAAATAAGCAGACAAATATTACCTGTTGCAGTCTCAGCACCTGAGAACTGAGTACGTTTCCCCACCCAAAGGGCAGCATAGACATTACAGCTGTTAGCTGGAACTCTTGAACATCATCTCTGCAGTATAACTGCTGAAAGAGAGGGCTCCTCTTGGTTCCCCATACTAGAGCCTTACTGAACTCTGCTTTTTTCCTCCTGTGTAAGATTTTCAGGCACGTTCGTAGGCAACGCAGAATCCACATCTCCTCCCCCAGCTGCTACCTCTCCTCCAGCTGTTGCTGCTGCCACACTCCCCACTGTGCCTACTATTCCAGTTGTGCCCACGATTGCTGGGGTGCCTAATACTGTGGCAGAGAGTGTACTGAACCCAAACGAAGTCAAGCCTCCTGCCAGTGGGACACGGAAGGCCAGAGTCCTCTATGATTATGAAGCAGCTGACAGCACTGAGCTGGCACTTCTTGCAGATGAGGTTGGTAGTTTTTCTGTGTGTTGAATTTTGCTATAACTGCCTAGCAGCCCACTGCATGCTTAGCAAGTTCTTGGTTCCTTTTCCTGCCCCTAAAAACCCTGTTTTATGGAAGTGCTAATAGAATCTTTTCCTTGACACTAGTATCCACTGCAACTCAGTGAGCTTGTGCTCATGGCCATTTGCTATTTAAGACCATCCCCCCAGTAACTTTTCTGTTCCTATTGGAGTCCAGCTGTACCCAGCTCACAAAATACCCCAATTCTTGGTATCTTCACTGTGACCCTCAAATACAGCTACCTTATCCAAGAGCAGTGGGTTAAGCTACTGACTGGAGGCCTGCTCTAATCATGCTGAGAAAAAAGGAAATTCAGCAAGTTGCAAACTCTCTTGTTGACAAGACTGAATTTTTGTATTCAGAAGGGATGACGTAGCAATATCGTGCCACCCTGTATGCAAAAATACTTTAAGTCAGTCTGGAGAATGTAAAGGCAAGAGGGATGTCACTGGGCACATCTCTGTAAATCTTCTATTAAAGCTGCAGATAGCTCCCGGGAAAGAGCAGACGTCTGCTAAATGAACTTCAGGAATTGTTGTTCTTTCAGTACCCATCTGACCGAACTTCTTGGCCCTTTCTGCAGAATGAGGTCCTGTCTAATGCTGTCTTCTCTCCCCAGATGATCACTGTGTACAGCCTGCCAGGCATGGATCCAGACTGGCTCATAGGGGAAAGAGGGAACCAGAAAGGGAAAGTTCCTGTTACTTACTTGGAACTGTTAAGTTAAATGTCTCCAGGAAGAAGAATGTACAAGCAGAATGCACCCCTCATCTCCTGGCACTTCTAATGTGGATTTCTTCATCCGAGACCATTACTCTCTTCAGGGTTGACACTCCATTGCTAATATGGGAATTGTGGGAAAGAAGTGGTAAAACTGTTACGGTAAGGTTTTGGGAAAGGGCTGATGGCACCCAAGACTGAATTAGTTAACTACCAGTGCAGCCTGCTTTGAGGTTAGTCTTGATGGCATGAGATTCCTTGATTACTTTTTTTCTACCTTAGTCTTGTTTATCACAGTGGCTTTCCCAAGGCCAGCAAGCCGTCTCCCTCAGCAGCTGCTCACAGTTTAAGTTACACTTCCCTTTGTGTCTGGTGTGGGTTAGTGCCCGTTTGCCCCTCCTGCCTCTTCTTCAGCAGTAGCATTGCCTAAGTCGAACCATCAAGTATTCTGGTGGGGAAGCGTCCCGCACAAACCCTCTGACACCTTCAAGCTCTTAAGGCAAGGAAGCCGAATTTAAGAATTAAGAGCCTGTTAAACCCATCCACCTTGCTCACCTGTGGGAGAACAGCAGTGCAAGGCTCTCCAAGAGCCACGCATACTATTGTGGTGCCTGATGGCTTCAATCTAGAACTGTCCTCTGAAGCTGGAAGGAAATTTCTTTGTGGAATAGGGCCTGTATGTTGAAAATCAAACCTCAGTGCAAGGGACCATGCATCTTGCTTGCATTTCCTCTGAGAAACTGCTCTTGGACTGCAAAGAGTTTACAAGCCTTTTTACAAGCTTTGCTCCCCGTGTTTATTGTCCGGGCTTTTATTTCAATGTGTCTGTTCCAGGCGTGTTTTTGCCTGACTTTATTTTCACCCCAGATCACTGACTTATCTAATGCTTCCCCTCCCATCTCAGCAGTGAACAGACTTGGTGCATCCTAGTACAGTAAGGGAGGGTGCCACGTGCTATTATCTCCAACAATGAGCTGTTCTTGGCCATACACACACTAAACCACCCCGGCTGCCCTTGATGTACGTGTGGTTTAGCTCAAAGGGAGTGCTCAGGTGTGTATGCCTTTTAATCCTATAATGAGCTTTTTAGCTAGAGCTCGCCTAAAGGACTTCCACTGCTGTGTAACTAGTTTTCCACTCAAGCTGGATGGAAGAGAAACTCACCTGCACCAAGCTCTCTGTTCACTACCTTCCCCTTGGTATGTCAGAACTACTTTTGCTTGTTTATTGATCTTTTGCACTTTCCCCAATGGTATCGTGACCACTGTAATGTAACAGGGCACTGAGCACCTGTGTACGTAGGGCTCATGGTTTTCAGCACTTATTTGCCAATAAACAAACTGCCTGACCTCCTGCCTCAGCGTCTTGTGCGGGTTCAGGGCTGCCCTTGCTCTCCAGACATGCAACTACAGGCTGCAGGGACAAGCGGCGCTGGCAGGGAGGCAAGGGGAGGCAGCTCGGGTGGGAGCCATGCTGCTCTGCTATCCTGGTCTTGGAAGCCAGGTGTAAAAGCAAAACAAAGCTGCTAATCCTTCCTGTCCCAGATGAAACTCTCAACATGCTTTAAGGTTGTTAATGTCTTGCAGTTTCTTTCCCAGATGACACATCTCAGTTGTACTACAGGTTCAGGAAAGAAACAACAGCTCCTCCTTAACCTGATGCAGAAATAGAGCAGCAGGATGACTTTAGCTGCTGAGAGACTGGAAATGCTATTCTAGATCTAACAGACTCTTTGTGTTGTTATGGAAACTAGATCTGCTGCTAATTTAAAATCCTAGAGCCTTGTCCCTAGCAGACAGCTTGGAAAGAACTCCTGGGAAAAGCAGCTGTTGAAATGCTCTGTAGTGTAGCAATAGTGCTCAATTTTTCTAGTTAAACTCAAATGAAAAGGAATGGGGAAATGACATCATTCTACTGATTTAGTTAGTTTTACAAATTGCCATGATTACCACTACCACCTTTTGTAGATTTACCCCTGCCTGTTTCCCTTCCACCTTCCAGTATGTGTACCTTTCCCTCAAGCCAGTGGCATCCCCATTTCCCTGTTATTCCTCTCTCTGGTGCATTAAAGAAAGGGGAAGAACAGCTTTAGCAAAAACAGCAGCAACTTAATGATGCAGAAAATGGTGTCTCTTCCCTCAGGACAGCCAGAAGGAGGTCTATTCCTAGCAGCAGCATTCCCTTCCCTCTGCATTAGAAAAAGGCACATGGAAAATCTGGTGCTACTTCTACCTGTCTCTCTACATAACAATTACAGTCATGCCGCTTTTTTGCGGATGTCATGGTGAGCCACCCTTGGCTGAAGGCTGTTCCATGCCCCTTTGTGGCTGAGGGGCGGGTAATGGTACCATTCAGGGCTGAACTGCTGCTGTCTGAAGGGATTGTATGGCTCTAGAATATGGGCGTGACCAACAGCATCCACTATTCTGTGCTATCTGGCACCAAGGACTCCTGCCAGGCACCATAAACTCTCACCATGAGTAAATATCTAAAAGAATGTATTATTTCTCCCTAAATTCTCATTCTACCCATTCTTGTTGAACACTAATGAAGTGATTAGCACACTGCGTGTCACTTCAAAAGCTGTAACAAAAGGAAAGACACTGACAAGAGCTATCAAATAACAGCCCTAAGCACTACTGAACTTGTTTAGATGTACTGAATTCCGACTTCGCTTCCACTCCCCATAGCTACCTGTCACCAATTTGCTATCTTCTCTGCAGTTCTTCACCTCTCCATGCTCTCACTCATGGTTCCCTGTGGCAGAGTGTTTACAGTTACAGGTAGCTCCATCTAAAACCTATCAGGCTTGGGACTGTCACACCACCTCCCTCGCTGCCAGAGTAGCTCACCTGAGCTTTTGGCAGGTCATCAAGCCCCTCTCCCTTCTACTTTAAGACCACTTTGCTCCAGCGAGCTAGTTCAAATCTCTCCAAAGCCTCCAGGGCAAGTAAAACTAGATCCACAAAAGTGTGCTAGAATATCACCATCACTTAAGCTTACAAGGATTAAAAAATCAACCTCAAAACAACATAATCTAATTTTCTCACTCTAGTCTCTTAAAAACATCATGATTAAAAAGGTTCTGACTGGTAAAGCAATCAAGTGTCTCTTTAGGGAAGAATTGGTAGGTTACTAGCTCACAGCTACACTGCAATTTGATTTATTACCTTAGAAAAGTCTGTCAAGATTTCAGGCTTTATTTTAAGCAATAATCACTGACCTCTTAGTGTCTCCATCACACACTAAGCCTTTGAACTTTAAAGCATTTGTTGATCTACTTGAGAGAGCTACAACAGCACAACGCAACTTCTCCATGTCTGTCTTCGAGCTGGGGCCTGCGCCCTCCCCTGCTGCTGCAACAGGCAGAGTAGCAGCTTGCACCTATGCACAGAGCAATCCGTGTGCATAGTCCATGCCGTGGTGTGCAGGAGAATCATTCCTGAGGAGTACTTTATAGTGGTGCTCATTTAAAACCTCCTACGAGTTCCCCAACATGAGAGTAAGAAAAAGGGAGTGGGTGTGGGAAAGCCGAGGGAATCAACCTTGATTATAATCGCTTCGAACAGTACCTGGATCGTCACTCACAAGCCACAGCTCGCATCGCTGTTAGCTGCAACTTCAGCCCAGTTGACACAGCAGAACTACTACACAGAAGACACAGAATCAGTGCTGCTACGCCCAATACAAACCCATGAACCCAGTTGCTGTCTATAAAGGTTTTAATATCAGTATAAATAGGGCACAGTTACAAAAAACTGCAAGACTGGAGCAATGGAATTTTGCCTTAAAAACCTTGAGTGAGGCCTTGCTCTTCAGAAACACACACAACACACAGACTGCAGGGTGAAGGGAAGGCGTGAGCACACATACACCATCTCGCCTGGAACCATTCAGTACAAAAATAGCAGTAGAAAGATGGTCTCTGAATTGCTGGCTGATCCCTTGGTTGTGCCTTAACTGGACTTTGACTGTGAGGGAGAGGCAGATTGCACCTTGTGTTAAGAGCAGAATTAATGCCCAGCGGAAAGTTTGTCTCCTCTCTCCATCCAGCCACAGCTTCTCCAGCTGAGGTACAAGCTATAAAAATAAAGGTTTTGACAGTTCAGCACTTGTACCCAGCCAGGATGCTCTAGCAGGCAGAGCAGGCAGGCTGTGCACGTGGGCTGGTCACTGAAGAGCCGTGCGTGGCTTTCCTTACATTCACTCTGCTACTGGGTTGCAAGAGTTCAACGGGATCTCGCTGCTGATGTTACAGCTCGGTTTACACCACTGCCCACACCAGGCCTCCCTCCCTTTTCCCAGTCCTTGTTACGAGCTCTGCCAAAGGTGATGCCTTCTGCGGTGGACATGAATCGTTCTGCTGCAAGTCCTGAAAAGGGAGGCAGGGGCAGGACAGGATCTATCTCTGCACATGCCGGACAAAGGCCTGCACGAGCTGAAACAAAGGCTCCTGCCCCTCAGGACCCAGCTTGGAGGCAGACTTTCCTTGGGGAGAGGGAAGAACCCCGCTGGCAGGTGAAGAGGGACCACCACGGCGGAAGTAACGAGACAGGCTGGAGAGCAGAGTACTCTGAAATTAGAAGCATGTGACAAGTTAGCTTCTTTCAAACACATGCCCCTCTTCCTCCCCAACCAAGGTGCCGGTGGCAGAGGAACAGGCACCAGGACGTGCAGCCCAAGATGCCCGAGGCTGCTGACTCATGCTGCAGAATGGGCTCTACGGGACAGCCAAAGACAAACGACCTTCTCCCACAAGACACGTTTGCAGTGAAGAGCGAGGATGGTACAAGCTGCTTACCAGCTCAGAGCTGAGCTCCTGTTTCATCCGTTGCTTATCGCGGGGATGCACAGCTGGGTCTCTCAAGTACCGAACAGCCTGGGAGATGAGCAGGTAGAAGCAGTTTTCCATTGTAAACATGAGCAGAGACCTGTGCCAAGAAATGCATGTCAGCAGGAGCCAAAAAGGGCAGCACACTCTATTTTCAAGGTCAAATACTCCTAGAAAAACTTCACACACAGGGTACATACGAGGCAACACTTATTGTTCACATTCTGCTCAAGCAGTGATAGCCAAAAGCTATGGTCTGCAGAGCAGGAACTCCTGCTGGCCATCAGGGAAGTCTGATTTAAATATGCTGATAAATAAGCATCAAACAACTCTCTACACTGCATCTTAGGATGGGATGGCTTCACATGCCCTTGCTAAAAAAACCCTGCTTGCTTTGGAGAACTTCTGTCAGGCTATCTGAACTCCTTGGATTCAGAGCAAGCAGCTCTGAAGCTACACCAATGTGCCTAAGCCTCAGTTCTGATCTAAGGAGCATTACGTTCGGCTCCTTGGCCACCACTAAATCAAATAGCTAGAAACTTACTTGAGGGTTTTGGTACCCTCTTGCATATTCAGCCCTGCAGCCTGAGGGAAAGGTTCCTTCTTCTTGTCCAGCTTGGAGGGAAAAAAAGACAGGCATTAGACACAGGAGATACAAAAGAAGAAATACTCCTACTCTTCAAAGTATCAGTTGAATGACTGCTCTGAGATCACTGCAAGTGCTGTGCTCTCCCAGACAGCGAAATGGCTAGTACCTCTCCCAGCATGTTAAGGGCCACGTTGACTGTGGCAAGGAGGGTCCCAAAGCAAGGTGCAACATCCGAATCAAAGGCTGGTGTGGCAAAACTCAAAACAAAAAGCACGTTGTACTCCGCAAGGTCCAGCGACTGTGGAGAAATGGAAAGAGGAGTCAGGGACCCATGTAGCCATGAGTATGCTACTGTCATAGTAACAGGAATACCTAGTCCCTTTGTCACACTTTTTGTATGGAGAACTAGAAGCATTGAGATAATTTCCCAAATCTCAAGTATACAGATGCAGCAGAGAGCATTCTGATCAGTACTGCACAATCAGACTATATGGCCCTCCTCACATGAAGGAACCTTCTCCAACTCCCAAGCCGTACAGTTTGCCACCAAGTGGCAAGCTGAAGTAATGACGGTTTTCAGATTGTTTTCAAACCCCCAGGTGCATGTCCCTAGAGGCACAGGACAAGGCAGTTAACTATCCAAAAGCTAGCAGCAGGACACTGCCAGAATCGAGGATTAACCCTTCCTTTTCTGAACTTGGAGACCAGCCGCTAGGTCACACCAATACAGGAGGATTACAAGAGGATGTCTTTTCTGAAGAGTGACATACTGAGGATACAAACTGAGCCGGGTTATTAGTCTGCCCAGTAAGGTTACATGTATACAGGGTTGTACAGAGCACGCAAAAGCTCAGCCAAGCCTTCCTTTCACACTGATCATGCCCAGTTCCTCAGGGGAATTCTGTGTGTCCTGCCTTCCTGCTTTGTGCAGCAGAGCAACACAGATGCACGGTGGGGTCACTGTCTCAAGCAGGACAGGCTGTGCCTTACTATATAGACCCAGAACATCATTCGGGATGCTGGAAACTTCCCCCTTCAGAGGGCAGCGTCTCTCCTCTTTCTCTACCTGATCAAGGAGGATCTGGCAGACATCAGGGGTGAAATGGCGCAGGGCAGCAAGAGTTTTGCTGAGGATTTTCAAGAGGCTGTACTGCACTGTAAACAGTGCTTTCTGTTCTGCTGCCTCTGACTCAGGGCTGGGATGTTTGGAGGAGGCTTGGGGATTACGCTGCACTCGTGGAGTCACACTTGATGGAAGGGAATCACCATTTTTTGTCTGCGGACAAAGAAAAAAAGGAAGTCTTGAATACAGGTATGATTATTTTGCACTACTTTCAGGAAAAAAAAAATGCTATGAACAAAAAAAGGAATGAGGAAATTAAGCACCCAAAGTCTGCCACCTGCTAGAAGCACAAGCATCTACACTTGGTGTGGATCACGGGAGGCACTGCATTGCAGGGAGGCAGCTGCAGAGGCTATTGAGATTCCACATTCCGGAAAAAGAATCTCTAATCAACATGCCAAGCCTTAGCCATGCTGAATTAACACATCGCTAGCAATGCATCCTCTCCACCTCATGAATCTAAGGATTCCCCAAGAACAAGAGCTACCTCTCAAACAAATGAAATCAGATCAAGGACACCAGGTCAACAATGGCTTAATTAATGGCAATGCAGCCTTCTTGCTGCAGCATAGGCAGCTATAAAATGATAACAGCACCATTCCAACACAGGCTGCTGTTTCTCTAGGACTGGCTTTGCATAGTCCAGAGTTTTTCGAGTCCAGACTACTCTGCAATTTTTTTCATTGCTGTGGAGAAATGCAAATCCTAACTATTGGTGATTGTCAATAATCACCACTAGGGTTACTGACAATCAATTTGATATCCAAGAGCCTGGATACTGAGTAATATTTGCCTTTTAACAGGGAGCACAGGCATGCAACACTCCTCACTTACAGTTTGGTTTAGGGTCCCCATCCTCACCTGCAGGTAGTGCTGGAGCATTTTGCGGCTGTGCAGGAGGGACGTACAGGCCTGACACAGGTAACACAGATTCACCTGAAATAAATAAGGTGAGGGAGAAATCTCTTAAAAGCTCAAACCCCATCTATTCACTACCATTGGCGGAAGCTAGAAAATTCAGTTAAGCAGAACACTGCGATCATAAAGGATCTATGCAGTCTCTTGATTTCCCAGTATTTTCTGAGTCACTTGGCACTGAAAGACACTGAATTCCCCAAGTGATTCATCCAAGCTACCATCTGTCTGTCCCCAACAGTTATCTTTCCTCACTCAGTTCAGACAAGGTACTGACAGAACAGAAATTTAAATGACCTCAGCAATAATTCCTACTAAAAGAGCAGCAATAAAAAGGGGACATAATGCTATTTTCTCTTAACATGTGCAAAGTCTCCAAAGCAATGTATTATTCACAGCAGTCTCCCGATTCCTACCTGCATGTCCCTCATAAGCTGTGGTAGGTGGAAATGCCACTCCTTTGTGAAATTTGAGAGCTGAAGAATGAAGCCAACAGTGTGATCGGCCTCCTCCAGACAGGCCAAGCTCTGTACTGTCCGTACTGCATTCAGGCACTGGAAAGGAGAGAGAAGTAAATGAGGGTGAGTGCAGTTAAATCACAAAAAGCCCACTCCTTTCTCTAGAAGAAAAAGCTGAAGGTGCAGAGGATCTGCCCTGAGGGACAAAAATGCATTCATGAATGCAACTGCACAGCACATGGCTCAGACTCAGAGAACTTTATATTCTTAGTCAGACGTCAATGCATTTCACAAACTGTGCTGCCATATGAGAAGGTAGCTATTTGTCCAGGCAGCATGCGTATAAACAGGTAATTCAGCACCTGTGTACAAACAGGATTCTTCAGTGCATCTGCACTGACACATTCCAGCCAGCACAGGTATTTCAGTATCGCAGGACATGAGAGCTTGCTGACCCAAATGGTGATTGAACCCTGACCACAGCATTTCTGTTATTTGTGCAAGGCTGAGCTGAAGCCACCTCCAAGAACAACTCTCATACTTTTCTTTCAAGAGCAGACAGCCACAAAGTGAGTTCCCATCAAGCTCTCACTTCTGCTACTGTGTTAAGTCGGCATATTAAACACCTGCAGCAAAGTTATAACCCCAAGAGTGACCAGGATGAACAGATGGTGACTGGCCAGCTCTAACAAGTATCATAACAATCACCCTTGCTTGACTGCATGGCTTGAATATTCTATCCTCCCCTTTCCACTATTATTTCTACTGTAAACCTTTCTGAGGCAGAAGCCTCTTTTCAATGCTTCTGCACTTTCTGACATCTTTCCGCTGCTATTCCAACACAGAAGCCAAATGAACCATCACAGAGGAAATATGTAAGACATACCTGCAGAATCCTCTCTTGATGGACACCAACAAAGTCCAGTGCTTCTGTTAGGAAGTTGTATCTAAGTGTTTTAAGAAGGCGCTCCATCAGTGACATGGAGAGACGATAGACCCCAGGCCAAGAGGGGGCATCCAATGACTTTCGAGATGAAGCAGATGTCTGAACAGAGCAGATACAAAAAGGTATCACTCATTTACACTGCTGCCCAGTGTGGCACATGCCACAAACTCTTCACACTATCCAAAAGGAAGCAGCACCCACCTGAATGGCTCCATTACTGCTGAGCTGGTACACGCTCAAGAGGGGCAGGCAGACACTCTGTGTGACACCAGCTCCAGCCACTGCTGCTGCTCCCTACAAGACACAGAACAAACTAAAATCTACATGTGTCTCCCCTCTCTGAGACTAAATAAACTTACTTTGCATTAGATATTTCTGTCCTTTGCACTGTCACCACCCTTTTAAGAGAACTTTCATCTACACATACTTCTACGTTGTTAAAAATTCAATATCAAGAAAAGCAACACTGTTCTTCCAGTAAAATCTAACCCGCATAACTGTACTTTGAATTCCATGTTGATATCACCTGGCTTTGTACACACATAATCTCTGAAAAGGACTGGCTTTGGAACAACCTTGCTTTCGCCTAAAGCCCCACACAAGTTGAATTTGTAATAGATAAATAACGGTTTATTGCAACTAATGAGAAAGTAGATTCCAACACTTAATGCTGTTTTAACTAGGGGGCGTTAATTTGCATTGCAGAAGAATACATTCAGTGAAAGCGCCTGCTCTAAATTACAGGTCTGCCGTCTGGCTCAGCTCTTCCGTCTGAGATATCTCATTATCAAGAAGAACAAGGCAAACTAAGCAGGCACACAACAGGACCTACTGCTTGCCAGACTCTAAAAAACCCCTTTATCTACAGATACAGCTGCATCGCACAGAATAATGAGATATACAGTTCCTATTTAAAATGTATAGTTATATGCTCCCATTTCTCTGCATCTCTCACCTGTTGAGTCCTTGCTAAGGTCAGCAGTAAATGTAACGAGGCCTCTGTGAAGTGAAGGTTTTGTTTAACTCTCAGGCTGATCTCCAACGCAGCAAAGATAGTAGGAAGCACAGGGACTTTCCTAGTAATCTGTAGCCAGTAGTCTCCATCTTCATCAACTTCACAGAGCTCTTTAGCCAGATGCAGACCCAGAACACACACCTGCAGTGACAAATAAACGAGAACGAGGTATAGACTTGACATGGATACTGAGAAAATCTTATAAGCGGTTACTAACACGACCCAAAGTTCAATCATTCTCAGAATCATAAATTAAGGCACCTGGTATCCTTCACACTATACTCTGCATGCTTCCAGGCTGTATTAGCAATTGTGATGATGGACAGAGCTGAAAGAGAGACAGCAACAGCCAATTTCTCAGACTGATATGTGCCAAAAAGACACGGAGTAATTCTGAAATAGAAACCGCCAAAACTTCCTTTGAAGGCAGCAGGCTGCAAGGGAAAGTTGTTCCAAACATACATGGAACTTTTGTCTAGAGAAAAAAAACATGGCTGCAAAGCAGATGAACTGGTCCTTTACCCCATCTCGCTGGTCCTTGTGTTTAACTCGAGAGGCATCATCTGTTTCCATGCTGTCCTTGTCATCTGCCGCATCTCCCAAGGTCAGGCTGTGTCGAGTCTGATCAAAGAGTGCAATGACCTCATCTTGGAGCGTTTCACACACGCTCAACACCAGCTGGGAGTACTGTGGGATCTCATTCACTGTGACACACACAGAATAGACACCAGTTAACACACAATCCTCATGCTTAGGTTTCCAGTTTAACTGATAACATCACTGGGCCACATTTCCTGGAGTTAGATTTATTCTGTTTTCATTTCAAAACCTACAAAACAGAATGTGAGGAACTGTGACTAAGTTAGATGATTAAGTCTAGGAGGATATAATAAGGGATTAGACAAGTCATATGGATAATAAAAACATGTAGTTTTACCAAGAAGTCATATAAATTAACGACATTTCAAGGCACAAATCAAGCACTGCTATGGACAGATTATTCCATAACTGCTCACTACAGCATTTCCTACCCATTTTGCCAGACTGCTGATACTGGCCTGCAGGTGCAGTCTATGTTCTGTGAGTCCATATAAATACCACATTCTCATCAAAACTATTACAATTAGTTGTACCACCTTTTACCAGCATGACTGGAAACTCAAATTCAACAGCAAAGAAAAACACTTAAAAACAACCCAATCCTCTGCTTTCTATTTATTTCCCAAAATATATGGGTTTGCAGAGGCCAAGCAGTGGGACAAGGACTACACAGAAAGGTAAGCCGATACAATTCTCAACACCACAGTGGCCCTTGTATGTGTGGTACAGAGAAATACTGCCCAGATTCCACTGAGGGTCTTCAGGTGCTACTGCAATGTAAGACACCCTACAACTGATAGGAATGACAACCAGACTAGTTTCTCTGTTTGTAACAAAAAGTACCCTCAGAAGACTTTCTTGTTTATCTCTAACTAGAAATTCATGTCAGAATCTAAGCTCTACAATCACTTTGTGAGACGGCATAACGGGGTTGTCCTCCCACACCTGCTGAGCTATTTTCAAAAACACATGGGAACCCAATCTTGTCTCTATCAAACTGATCAAAATGCAGAGGTTATTGTTGGGGAAAGACATGCAAATACTGTGAATGACAAACCTCATCTCTTTCTAAAACCAGCCTAAACAAGTACCAAAAAAAAGTAGAGAAGTCCCACAGGTTGGTGACTATATTCAGCACCCTTTACTACTACTAACACCACACTTATTTTTATCTGGGAAACACTAGAGTGTTAGGGTGCATTCAGCCATGACAGCTCTGCTCTTGACACTTGTACATACACCACCTCACCTTTCATCTCCTTCATTTGCAGCACAGTGATAAGAGCTGAGAACACTTTGGCTTTGGTTTTCTCCATCATCTGCTGATCTGCCTGTAGTATTCCCTCCAGAATCTGCGTCAAGGAGTTTATGATTTTATCCACAGAACCCAACTCGCTGACAACAAAAAGGGAGAGCTCTTCAGATTAGACAAGATCCCTCAATAAATATATTGGCTTGACTGAGCTGTGTGAATCATAATTTATATGATCCATAGAAATAAAAACAGTTCTTCCAAGTAAAGTTTAAGTCACCACCTGGATCTCACAACAGACATTGCACAGTACAGTGAGAATGCAGGACTGACTATCACAAAAGTTTTTTTTGATGCACTTTTCACCAGCAAGCAGGAAGCCAAACCATTAATATGTTACCACAAGATATTTCAGCAATAACCATTGCCATGACATTTGCCATCCCAAGAGAATTCTATGATAAGGCTTCAGTTTCCTCCCCAAATCACTAAGGGAATCTCACTACAGCAAAACACTTAAACATAATCTCCAAAGTTTTTATATTCAGGACAATACCTACCTCTTCCACTGTTTGAGCAGGATCAGAAGAAGGGTACATAGCATAGACCCCAGCTGCAGACAGGATACTGACATGGGAACTAGAAGCTAAGAAGAAATATTGCAAGAGTTACAGTTGCAATAGTCACATGTAAGAACACTTAAGAAATCCTCAGCCCATTTACCACCACCATACGACCAGGTTTGTTCTTCAGCAACTAGCAGCGTCGAGGGAACCAGTCAGGACCCGCTGCAGGGTCAGCCAGTGATGACAAGAAAAACACATACAAAATAAAGATTTGTAGGAAGCTCATCAATTCAGGGAGAGAGACTTTGTTTCAGCCCAATTTCACAGGATCTAAAAAAAACTTATGATGGCAAGCAGCTGCAGAAATAGACCTCCTCATAGTACAAAGGAGATGAACAACTGCAAAATTAAACAACTGACGGGAAGCAGCACCTACCAAAACTTTGGTCCCATTTAGCACATCCAGAAACAATTGCTGATGAATGGCAGAGTCAGTCAGATGCATTATATCCGCCTAAGATCCACAAAGACAGAGATCAATCAAGCACAACAAAAGATGCACCTTCTTAGCAGTCTAACTTCAATCTATTGTTTTGTTACTTTAAGAATTCTCCAAGTTTTATAGCTGCTGAGTGATGCAGTTTTACAGAAATCACTGAAGTATTACATTAACAGTTGACAAGAAGTCAGCAATGACTGATTTCCCTAATGGTGCATCCCTGCCTCACTTGACTCAGGATTACGCAATTACTTAGAATTGCTATAAAAATGATTTACTACCTCCCTTCTCTGCTCAGACAGACAATATGCTCATTTTGATCAAACAGCAAAACACCACCTACTCTAACCTCTTGCACCACACTCATGCCAAATTGTGTTGTAAGCATGTATACAAGAAAACTGAAAGAAAAAACAGTGAATTCTTCATTACGGCTTAGCTGGCTCCGAGAAGTTGACACTGCATTCTTCAAAATGTTAATTTCAGATTATCATGAAAGATAAGAGGTAGCTCTTACATGGCTAGTAGAGATTATCAGCAGCATCCGCCAGGCTGAGATCAGCATTTGATATTCTGTCATGGAGGCACAGCTGCTACCCTCTGTCTCTGCCACATGACATGCCAGTAACTTCACATATTCTGACCAATAGGCAAAGCGCTTTTTGGTGGAGAAATTCTTCAGCGTGTCTTTCAGGGACTGATCCAGTGAGCCCCTGACCAAATCAAGAGGAGAAGTTATCTTCATTTATTCTTTGGTCAGAAAATATACTTCTTCTGAGATTCAAGTAGGAAAGCCAAGGACACAGCTTACAAATGAAGGTTATTCCACATATTAGACCTGTGCAGGGAATCCCACTTTTTACATCAAATGTGAAGGAAAAACACGATCCCTGAAGAAAATCTATGCATTTTTTTTTTTAAGCAGAGATTTTAGTTAATCATGACTTTTCAACATTAAAAGGCAGTTATGTCCAGAAAAACAAAATGAGAGGGAGAAAACTACTAAAGTGTTATTCAGCAATCACTATAGTAGGTGTACTTAGCTTAGTTTACATTTAGTATTCATAAATACTGTATATCCTCATTCCAGGATACAAGGAAAATACTAACATTCTCACCCACAGGTTGCAGAAGCACTGTAACACCTCTTTCTGCAATTAGTGATTGCAAGAACCTCAAATGTGCATTTGTGATTTGTTTCTAAATCACTCTTCCTCCCACATTTTCACAGGATTACATGTACTTTGTCCCTCAAAGCCTGCATGGTCTATCAAGATTTAACACATACAGTTTAGATAATTAAAAAGTATAGGGATGAAGGAGAGACTAACAAAGACTCACTTGACAACATAGTAGATCTCCAAACAGATGATTTTCATGATTAAGGCACAGGTATCCAAGACACTGAGCTACAAAGACAAAAAAAAACCAAAACCACAAAATCTGAGCACCTAGCTCTGTAGGGTGAGTGGAATTCTGATTTATCCCTACCCATCCACTTGCAGTGACTCATACTCCAGTTTTGCAGGAGACTTGTTTCTCCCACAACAGCAATAGTTATGTCATTTTACTATGGACTGGTGACAATAAGGAAAGAATGCTGTGTTCAAAGCAGCCCTCTGAGTGAGAGCACAGGACTTTCACAATGAAGGGGAAAGCTCCCACAGAAGGGAATGATAACAAGACCCTTACCTATTCCTCTGCGATACTAGTCAGCCTGAGCTATGCGTAAGAAAAAGATGAGTTTCTTTTGCCAAACAGCACATGAGGTATATTACAGGTACACTACAGACAGCATACCTTCCAAAGAGTGTTACCACAGATGCTAGGTAACATCTATTTTTGTTTCATATATGAATAAAGAGCAGAGAATTTCAAAAGATAGTTCATGGCTGTACAGTGTCTGCAAAGCCAGAAAGCATTCACTTAATCTCCTGCCTGTGTTTAAACCACTTGATCATACTTTCTTTTAGAAAACTAGAAGCAGAGGGAAGAGCCACATATATCACTTTTCTGAGAAGTACCTAACTACCTTCATTTTGTTTGGATGCAACTCACCTCTGATGATTCTGAAGGCGGAGGAAGAGTCCCAAAGAGGGGATTGGTTAAATTTTCCCAAAACTTTGGCCTAAAAGATATATACAGAAGTAAAATCAGTTATCTCCACAACACCACAGGCCCAGCAGCACTTTAACTGTTCCTAACTTCATACAAAATATGCTTTGGTAAATACAAGATTATATAGCCTTGTACAAAAGAAACAGAATTAAATATATTTGGTTCTGAACATGCACATACAGGCTTCTCACCTTCTTTCCCGAGAGACTAAGTTCAAAGCCCATACACTGCACACCCTTACCAGGATGCACAAAGACTAAGATGCAAGTGTCCCTGAAAAGTCTGATGAACCAAGGAAAAAGTGTTTTGGAAAAAAGGAAGGAAAATGCATTGTAGGAAAACAACAACTCACTTTGTCCTCAGAACTAGCATGGCGCTATCTCGACGGTCCTGCCACAGAGCATGCAGGAAGGCAATGGCAGCACGATGCAAAAGGGGAGGGCACCAGTACCTCTCCTGTTGTTTGGAGTCTATCAGCTCTAAGACTACTTGGAGGCAACTCCACTCCCCTAAGCTGAATTCCTAAAGCAAAAGAAAACGAGAGAGGTTACATTGCTACAGAACCACTATGTACACACCTATTAAATCAAATGTGCTTGATTCCACTTGCACAATACACAAATAAATCTTGAGTACATGATGCCATCATATATTTTGTGTAAGACTACAAGGAATGTAGTCGTAACACAGGCAAGAAAAAAAATATTTTCAGGGGAATAAAAAAAATGAGCTAAGCTAAGACTTAGCAAGACCAAATGCCTTCAAAAGGTCCCAACCCAAGAAGACCTTGAACTGCAAAGCACCAGAGTGGGTATTCTGGAAAACTGATATTGTCCATTGTACCTCCACCTTCAGCTTTCTCACTGACTGGCCACTGTCAGAATCGAGAGTGGGCCACAGGGATCTTTGGTCTGACCCAGCGGATGTTCTCATGTTAACTCAGTATCTGCCTTGAAACACTGGGGAAAGTTTCTCTTTGGTTACAGGGAAAAGTGAAACTGGAATAGCAGCACATCCACTAACTGCAAGCAGAAGCTGCCTTTATCTTTACATTAAGCACATCAGGTTACATGCAAGGACTATCAGATTTTAGAGACTAGCGCCATAAGACTGCTATGAATGCTACAATAAAACTAGCGAGTCCTTGGACAAATATCTGTTATTCTACCTTTGACCCATCACTGCCATCCTTCACTTCCAAGTTCAGGAACAGCTCAATGAGCCCAGGTTGTGTCTCCACCGCAACTGTGAGGAACTCCAGTATCATGACCTTAATACGCATGTCCTCGATCTTGCTCTGCAGGCGGGTGAGGAAGGCATCACGGATCGCAGCAGCATCACTACCAAGGCAGGCATAAACAGACATGGGAGCAACCTGCAACAGGAAAGAAATGTCAGAAGCAAGAATAACCAAACTCTACAGAATGCTTCTTCTCTATATAAAAGGTGGTTTGCATTTCAAATTGAAACTCCAAAATATTTTTATATTGAATCTATGAACATAAGTGAGGGAACTCAAAAGTAAGTTTTTGTCATTAACCAGGAAGAAACCTGCAAAGTGATCCAGATTTTCATCTTTGGCAATTCTGCTCTATCCCTCACCTATTTCTCAAGGGTTATGACAAAACTGGAAAAGACAAAGAGAAAAACAGTTCTGGAATAATGTTTCTTGAAATAAATAATCCCAGAGCTAGATTTATATGCTTTAATAAAACTGCAAATACATTCTAGGAAGTATAGTAGTCAAAAAAAGTAAGTCCAAAAGGCAAAGTTGAAAGCTCCCAATAAATACTTAATTAGGATTCTCTTCTCTGTAAGATGTAAAAGTTCCAGTTAAAGAGGTGTAGAAATTGTACTTAAGAGTGTGACTTGAGAAAGTTGCTCAAAAAAGTGGAAATAAATCAATTGGAGGTGCAAATACTTTGCAAAAACCACCCCACTCATCTAAAGCCTCTCAGTGAGATGTTGAGTGAATTCAGACACAGCAGAAGATTACATTAAAAAACTAAGGGCCCTTTATGTGTTTTTTAACGTGCTCTAACTTAGAGCTTTCATTCCACACTGCCTTCAACTGACTTGCATTAAGCTCCCTGATACAAAAAAAGTCTGAAGTAATTATCTTGAAAGAATTTCAGTGGTGGCATCAGTCACAAGGGGAGAAGCAAAGGAGCACTTGTGTGAGTCTCATCTTACTGTAGCCAGTCGTTTGAGCAATTGGATGGCCAGGCGTGGAAGTGCAGGGTCATGCTTGTGGTAGATATATTTGGCCAAGACCGCAATAAGATTGTTTCCATGAGCACCTGGAGAGAACACAATTAAAATCAAAGAGAAGAAACTGCAACAAGATATAGCTATTTACTAAATAATGATTTCCATAACAGAAGGTGAGAAGTAGGTTAGTCTTCCAGAAGAACAAGGCATGGGCCCAGCCAGAGATACTAATGGCAGCTCATTTACTATATTCTTTAATTACATCCATCTCATTACAAAGCAGCAAACAACAAGCCACGTTTGCTTAATAGTTCAGAAGCTGTCCCAGAGGAGAAAAATGCCTTAGAGGAGGGAGAATAGGCCTTTTCCATCACTAGAAACCACTTCTTGGAACCCTGAAATCTTAACCACTGTTTGTAATGCGACACACCTTACTATTTGCAAATAACAAAAAAATAGACCTTCCCAGGCTGCCCCCATGGAGAAATACATACCATGCTGAGTAAGTGCCTGTTCTAATGGAGATACCACGCTAGAGGGGGGTTTCAACCGGATGACATTATTGGTAACCGAGAATGCCAGCTTAACTGTTTGGATCAGCAGTTGACCTTGGCCTTGTGACTCATCACTGTGTTTCCAAAAAGAAACCAAAGTAAGTAACTGACATTTATTACTTGTACAACATTGTACTTAAAAGACAACCAACATTTATTACTTGTACAACATTCAAAGAGGAAATTCTATACTCTGTCAGTCAGGAATTATAAGACGTTTTTACTCAGACTGTCATATCACCAAATACAAGCTGCTGAAATACAACCCCCCTAAATCCACAAAAAATATTGTCTACCCAGCCCCAAGTTTCCAACATCAAAAAAAAAGGGACAAATAGCCTGACAGCCAGTAATCACTTTTTTTACCCTTTTGAGGATACAGAGATTTAAAACGTGTTAAGACAAAAGGAAAACCATTTACAGAACCAATCTCACTGAAATTACAGTGTACCAAAACTGGATGAAGATATAAAACTGGTTCCAAGTCTCATATTTTCCTAAGATCTTCCTTATCAGATAAACATTCTGAAGAGACATTAAAGCTAAAAACGTTTCTCAAACAGGTCTCACTTTCTCCTTAACAAGTTTGGATTCCCTTCCAGACTTGTTTTGAAAGAAAAAAATGGCAGACTTTCTCAGAAACAACCTGCTAGCAAGTTAAGCAGGCTATGTGTAAAGTAGAGTTGGCCAAGAAAAGAGAACAAAGAAAAGGAGAGAGATTCAACCATAGCTAAAGAAAAAGATTCAAGCCTCAGTGGAAGTCATGTAAGGAAGTTAAGGCGCTCAACACTGGAGATGTCTTCAATACTTCCAGAGTACTTCAAGCTGCTTTCAGAACCACCCTGAAAAGACTGATCATCTCCCTAAGTGCTTCCAAAATTACAGTTCAGGCTTTATTACAATTTATTCATGTGCATAGCTGCCCTTGAACTCTGGTGTTACTTGAAGACACACAACTTCTAACATTTGCTGTAATCTTCTTGCTTCCAATTCACTCATTCAAACTTATAAATTGCATTCAAGGGAATTCTTTATTTAAAAAAACGTAACTGCTAGCAAATGTTAAACAACTGAACACGTTCACACCCACCGGCATGCTCCAAATGTCATTTAGAAATAGAAAACAAACAACTGCATGAAATGGATAGTGTACAGCAAAGTACACAGATCTGGAACAAGGCTTTTTCCTCCAAACCATACAAGGCAGGCTGTCATGCAATCAATTAAAGCTACATTTCAAATATTATCATTTGCTTCTTTTCTCACATTACTGAAATGAAATACACCACTCACCTACTAGACTGGGAGGCCATCACCATATCAATAGTGTCCACACCAATTCCCATGATGTTAATGACAGCTTGCCCTGCTTCAGTGTTGGCCAGGCTGAAGATGCACAAAGACTGAAGGCTGGGGGCATTGCTGTGAGACACGGACACAGGACATCATCACCAGCAGCACTTGCAGTATCTTCCCACCTAGCACTTAGAAAACTACCACAAAGTAACCTCTATACACCCCCACTAACCCCTACTTTATTTTCCCTTCTGTTTTGTTCAGAGTTGATACGCCAAATAAGAAAGCAGATGGTAGTCTGTCCCAGGAAATCTATTTACTGGTTTCTCTTTCTTCACAAGGTGTTCTAAAAAACAATGTCCCTAATTTTTTTCTACCCTTCCTGTACTCAGTAACACTGAGAAGAACTGAAACCAGCACTACACAACCATGCCAGTTTATTCCTAGTCATATACATTCAAAAACTGAATCAAAAAGATAGCAACAGAGCCTTCCTGCACTGTAAGCCAGGCTAGTCCAGATCTGAAATCCATCACCTGTCTTACCTGCTACGAGGATCCATTTCAGGGCATAAATTCAGTATAGCATGGATCAGCTGCAGAATAAGGCATCCTGAAACAGAGATGAAATGGACTACTTAGTTTTCAGGAACATCTGTTGCCTAGTTCCTAGTATTTTCAGACAAATCACAGCTACTAGAAAAGGTATGATAAAAAAAGAGTAAAAATTCACATGTCCTCTATGAGAAGACACGTGATGATTCTTTTTATCCCCTCCTGCTCCTTCTCTCCCCACCCCCAATATCCTTACCAATTTTCTCTCTCACTCCATGAGAGTTATAACGCCATTTGTGGTAATTAGGTAACATCTCCTTTAGGACAAACACAATGCAAGGCACAAGTCCTTGGCTCTGGGTGCTACCAAGTTGTCCCTGCGAGAAACAGAAATGTTATTGTTCCCCCTCCAGTTAAAAGGACAAGACACCTTTTGTGGTAAGATGCCATGTGTCTTTAAAGTGTGAGAAAACTATTGAGCATGGGGACATAGATATACAAGTGACTTCTATTCTTTTGTAGATCAGATGAATCGAAACACTTTTTTGAAAGAATCAGACTACAGAGAAAGCACAAACAGTAGCGTGGAAGAGAGCGTCAACCAACAATTACTCAGAGACCCGTTCGTTGCACAGGGGATCTCAGACACAGCTGTATTTCACTTTCCTATTACAACAGCCTACAGCTGACTTCACATGCAGACCATTCCAGAAACACTCACCCGGACAAGAGTTGTGATCAGGTTCAGGAAGGAGACGGTAACACTGTACTCGCCTTGAGGCTGTTCTATGCTCATCAATAGGTTTCCATAGCCCCCAGCATTCATTCCCTCTGCACTGTGAAATAAGGAAGAGGGTTTATTACATGAATAGCAGGATTCTGACGAGAGAGAGATGTCAGATGCACAGATTTCACACTGGCAAAAAGTTCTTATGACAGGTTATGAATAGGCTATGAAAAAGGGGCTGGGGTATCATGAATACCTCATCATGTGATTCATACTGGACACTGGATTGGCAACAAATGGTAAGAACCCTGTATGGCGAAGGTCAGTCCAAACCTGCAAGAGAAAAAGTACAGATATTTCCTCTCATTCACATTCTACTAGTTCTCAAACCCAGAAGGTCATTTCCTCACCTTGGCTGGCATCCGAACAGCCAGTACTGTCAAACAATTGACACAAGAAGCAATAACATCCACAGGGGGGGAGATCACAGTTGTTAGCCTAGGAAAAAGAAATATTATGCATAAAAAGCACTGCCATCTGTGGTCTAGCCCATATACTGTTATTTTGATCAAAAAAAGCTTCTCTCTCACTGAAGTACAAAAATATAAATTATACTCAAGTATACCTAACCAGGTAAATACAGACACGAGAGTCTGCACTTTCAGTCTAGACTTGCCGCCTCCCCCTCATACCTGAGTCAGATCAATTTACTGCAAGAGGCAAAGCTGGCAAGACAGCAGACTGTCACAGTGAAAAATAATTATGCAGCAGAACATCAATTCCCAGGCAGTTAACACTGAGAGAAGAGTTAGTAAGTACAACTGTGTTAACACTTGGAAGTTACTGCTCTAATATGTTTAATATGTTTTATTCCCCTTTCATGTAAAAATAGCTACCAATAAAAAATACCTTTAAATGGATAAAATTGCACAACATTCAGGAAAGAAGTGGAAGAGGGGCCATTCTGCTGCATCAAAGCATTAAACAGTGCGTAGCCAGAACAATCTTGAGAACTGAACACCAGTCTCTGGGGAAGTTCAAGCACTGAGACACACTTCTTGCAAAGCTCTTGGCAAAATTCATAATTAGCCATTCTCCCAGATCATTGTAAGTCCTCAGGTGCTTCCGCTGTTAGTCACGTCATGCCAGTCAGTGACTTACCTCTGCAGGAGCATGTAGATTCGTGACGTAATTGGCAGAAGGCAATCTGCTATCGATACATCAGTGCTAATGACTTTATGAACCAGATCAATTATTGGCTTGACCCTCTGGCAATGCTGAATCACATCTGGGTAAAGAAAACTAACACTAGAATGCAAAATCATACTTAAGCAGTAATCAAAACTGGAACAATGCACATTAATCTTACCACACTTCCCCATGATCGCTCCCCATATCAAAAAACATTTATTTTATTTATCCCAACTTTTCCCTCATCTATAATTTATCTCATTTCACTACATGCTTTTTGCAGTGAATTTTACAGTATTATTACAATAATTAAAAAAAAAAAAAAACAGGTTTCTGGGGAAGTATTCCACGCTCTTTCAAAAGTACTAAGAGCTGTTCAATCCATTAACCTCAAATTGATAACAAATAACAATTATTTATTCTCCTTTATACTCCCCCAGCCTATCTCACCTGCTGTTGATACAACATGGAGCAGCATTTCAATCTCACAGGTAAACAGTGTCCAGCTGCTGTAGGAGTACTCCCATCGTACCAAATAAGCCCGATCATCCAGCATCACTTGGCCCACTGTTCCCTGAGGTATCCGCAGATTTGTTTGACCTAGTCCTAAAGATCGAAGAAGCATGTGAAATAAAGTCACAAATTTACCCATGAGTTAGAAGCCAGATAAAAAATTAAGTTCCCCAAAGCATTTCGAAAAGAAAGGCTTCAGTGCAGTTTCATTACCAGTGCAGTTTCATTACCAAGAGGATAGAGGAGCTTTGGAGCCTGTCTTCGCCAAAGCGTGCCATCTTCATGAGAGATCACATCAGGAGGTTTATGCTTGTACAGTTCAATATAGAAGGACATTTTATCCAGGAAACTGTATACCTGCATACAGAGAGAGCTTAAACAATACAGCTGAAGAGCCAGACCTTCTTAAAAATTAATCAACCAGTCATTTCCAGGATTAGGTAAGTTTTCTTGATGTGGACAATATCCTTCTAATGTGTCAACCCTACCAAAACATTATTAGACAGCCCACATGTCTCATCTAATGAATCAGAAACTTCTTATCAGTAAAGTAAAACGTCAAAAATTAGGCAGTATCTTAATCTTCAGCCATTAGAATTTAAAAGTTTTCTAAAAGAAAACTGCCAGACAACAGTGTCCTGCAACAGCACAGGACTAAAATTGTTCTTTGACAAAAGCTTAATGTCTGTTATCTAAGATTGCAACTGAGATAACCATATGTAACGGAAAGAAAGGATCACACAGCATTATCACATAGCATGTTATCCCTGTCTTACAATAAATCAACTCCTGAACAACAAGAGAGACCCTCTACCTTTTTTGCAGTAGATTTATCAGACACAAGAGCTTGGAGCAGCTGAAGGAGAGGAGTAAGAAGATGGGGGAACATCCCACACACACTGTCCAGGACAATACCCAGACCTGCAGTAGGTTCCTGGTAGTGGAAACAGAAAACAAATGTCGTATTACTAAAAAGAAATGCTAAAGTGGTCTCAGTATAGCACAAGGATACAGTTCCTTTTTAAGTTGTACATTTAACATTAATCATGCACAAAAATATCACTCCAGTCCTTGCACAGACTATAGCATGAGGCAGTGTGCAAGTATGAGGCAGGAAGTAAGACTATAACACATTACATATCACCCTAATTCTGTGACAACAGAAAAATAAGCATGATGCTTTTGCCAGCAGTTAGTTCAATCCTTGCAGCCCCAGCCCTGGTTTAAACTATCACCTATATTAAAACTTGTTCCAGTATCCTTCAAGAGTAAAGCCAAGGCTGTACCTAAAAGGCAGGAAAGGGCAAAAATAAATCAAAGATAGATATAAATGAACACTAGCTCTGCAGGCCCTCCTAGAAACTAACTAAATACAATCAGTCTGTTCCTTTCCTAAAAGGGGATATTTTATCATGTTTTAGTTATAAGGAAGGTAGGTCAAAGAAGTTGCCAACACACTCACCGTCTTCCAGAAGAGCTGAGGAATGCTGGAAGCTGCCAGAACTTCACATGCAGCATCAATTATATCCTTCAAAGGAAGAGAGGATGGAGAAAATAAAAGTTACGTTACACTGGGTGATTTCACCCCAACCAAGTTCTGCCATGTCTTTGGAATTTAAGTTTCCATGTTACCATCCAAGAGGTATCTACTTCCTCTAGTCAAACAGAAAGAAACACCCAACACACCCAAACCCAGAACACAACTAAAGCCATGCTCCTTATCATAAATGGACCAGCCAGGACAAATATGTGCACTATATATGCAAAGGGCTATAGGACTCTTCTCAAACTTGGAAATGAAGTATATATTATTTCCATTGCTTTGGAAATAATACATCAACAATTAGTTTCACATCCATACGACTTCAAGTGCAAGATATACTCTTTCATTATTAATCAGCCAGTCAGCAGAGGTGTTTACTAAGTTTGCGTTGTGTAAATGCAGTAGGAAAAACAGCAAATCACTCTTTTAGATCTAAGTCACATAAAGTTTGTAGTCTCAAATGCAGGATTACAATTTAACAAAAGTAATCAGCACCAGTTATGACAAGATGCTTACCTGCTGATTGCCCAACGTATGTAATTCCAGTGACGTCAGGACAAAGGAAAGAAGTCCATAAATACACATACAAGCTGTGCTGGCAGTACACTGGAAAGAAAGAATACACAAGGCCATTATAGGAAACACTATGAATTACAGAACGTACTGTAACTATACTCAATCTGCTTTACAAACTGAGTAACTGCCTTCTTCATACATCCTTGCTGCAGTCACCAGAGGGGGAGTAAAGCAGGAAGCAGTCATTAGTTAAGCTCCACATTAACATCAAATATTTCACTGAAATGGGAAGTCTGGCCACTACCATTATTAGAAATGCCTTCCAAACATCCAAAAAAAAGCAGCACTCAGCGTTCATAGACATTAAAAGGATTTGCTTTCACTGGTTTCTGCCTACAAAGTAGTTTACTCTCATACACAGTATTGTGTAATGAAACCATATACAGAGAACAGCGCAGAGATAAATCATCTAATATTCAAGATCCACAATGGCAAGCACACTTATGGAGGCAAATCAAACATGATTAAATACAGTCTATTCTGCTCAAGAGATGTAGTTCCTCAACTTACAAAAGCTTTTTTTTTTTTTTTTTAAACTCTTTGGGCATAAAAATCTGTTTCATTTCAACTTGATTTCTGATCTTCACCGGAAGAAGGTAAGATGATAAAACAAGCTTTACTGCATACTCTGCTTAAAACCCAGTTTAGTTTGAAAGAACATCGGATGAAAATCATCCGCTTCCCATCATACCTTCACATCAGTAGCAGCTAAAAACCTTCAAGTGCTTACATATATAATTATAAGAAACTCACATTCTTCCCCCCACTGCTTAGCGATCGCAGAAGCTTTGTCAGATACTGGAAAACATTCAGCTGGATAGCAGTGCTGCCCATTCTTCTGATAATGTTTGTTGACTCCTCTGGATTTACAGTGTGGCGGAGAAGAGCCCAGGCCAAAAGCACCGGAGCATGATGTGAGACATCCCCTAACTGCAGCAGCTGATTGTCCATCTCCTGCGCAGAGACAAGACAAAAGCAAAATAGGTGAGATCTTCTGAAAGAAGCTCATACTCAGCAAGCATATAGCTGATTGTGTCTTCTTGCTAACAGTCGCCTTTCCCTTGCAGATAATTATTTCAAACATGCAACCGAACAAATCATATACTTGCAGCCTCGGTCTGTTTTTCTGTGTGGTTTACTGACTTATAGTTGGTCTAACCTCAGATGTTCTCTGTCCTAAAAACACTGACACTAAAAATCTTTTGGTTTGTTCCCTTCTGCAAACTTCACAATGCCTTTTTTTTTGTATACATCTTTCTTTAGAGAAAGGCCCAGGATAACCAAGGAAATAGGGGGAGAGGAATTAATTTCATAGCATCACAGAATAGTTTGGGTTGGAAGGGACCTTAAAGATCATCTTGTTCCAACCCCCTGCCATGGGCAGGGACACCTCCCACTTGACCAAGTTACTCAAAGCCCCATCCAACCTGGCCTTGAACACCTCCAGGGATGGGGCAGCCACAGCTTCTCTGGGCAACCTGGGCCAGGGGCTCACCACCCTCACAGTAAGAATTTCTTCCTAATATCTAATCTAAATCTACCGTCTTTCAGTTTAAATTTTGTTCTTATTTGCTACGGAATGTTATGTGGATGCTAGTTCCTACACCTGGTCAACAAACCCAAGGATCAGAAACATACAGACATAATCTCTGAACAGCACTGCT
This sequence comes from Vanellus vanellus, assembly GCF_965231255.1. NCBI lineage: Eukaryota > Metazoa > Chordata > Aves > Charadriiformes > Charadriidae > Vanellus > Vanellus vanellus. The sequence continues at coordinate 6,694,069 of NC_138923.1, read as the reverse complement.
TCAGTAATCACAGTACATTCTGTATTGTTAGGCCTGATCAGGGTTTACTCTGCCAGTGCTTTACCTGGTGGATGCGCTCATTGTTAGCTAACTTGTGCTCCTCTGTCCTGTCATCCAAAGCACGCTCATGGAGGGAGTCAATTTCCATGCCTTCCACCAGAATAAGAGCACTAAAGTAGCTACAAGCAGGAAAAGAATAAAAACAAGTAGATCAGAAACTTTGTTTAAGATTTAGGGGGGGGGAGCATGATGTTAAATTATAAGTGGTCAAAAAACAACCTTGAGTTTGCTTTTGTTCATCTGTTCTTTGAAACAATAAGAAATTATATGAAATTAACAGTAGGTAATCCAAATTTTGTCTTGAAATGCTAGTATATGACAGATTACAATCTTTGTAACTACTATTTCTGGTTTGTCTGGAACAGACAAAAAAGGGTCACTGAAATTTGAAGATAGCTTTTCCACCTTTGTAACTCTCTGCCACCTGGCAGGATTTTCATTCCCCCTGGCTGCAGCTCGAGTTATGTCCCATGCAGCCAAATGAAGACATTACTGCCATTTGTAAGCAGACCCATAATAGCTTGAACTGAGGCAGCATGGTTAACAACACACATCAGAGAGGAAGCTCTAGCCTCCATGCAGGCAGCAACCAGATTACCAGCACAGGATTGTTAGGATGCAATTTCACTTTACCACTGGACCATCTAAGGAGTGGCACTGTGTCTTCATTGCCATTCTTACCAGAGGCAAGATTATATACTAGCTTAAAGCTAGTATATGGATACCTCTGTACTTTGCAATCATAACTTTATTTTGCCACAAACCTTCACTGTGACCAGAAAAGCTATTTTGCCTTCACCACAATAAGCTTAGCTTGAAATATTGGTGATCTTAATAGGCAGCAGCAAGAGTGATAAATGTTTTTTTTCCCCCAAGGAAAACAATTGTCTTGCTCTGTACTGCCTTCAAAAATATACATGATACTTACCCAATACGATCCACCAGGTGATCCATGCTCTCTTCTACCAAATGTCTGTTGGTTTGTCTAGTGCCAAATCCCTGTTCTTTGAACATCTTTGCAAATGCCAGAAGCTCATCAGGTGCCATTTCAAAGTATGCATAGTAGAGGAAGATGACTTCCAGGAGCATGGACTGTTCACGGAGGCATTGCACAAACCAACGGGAAACCTGACGTTCTGTCTGCACAAGGAAAAGTTGTACCATCATATGCCGAAGCACAGGTCAGTCAAAGCACTGACCGAGAAGTGTTGAAGCATTTCAACAGCTTGTGTAACCAGCGGTTTTTATCAATGGCAAGGAAAGCCACTGTAAACACAGAGTGTGCTGATGCAGAGAGATTATGAACAACTACACTTAAATGGATCTGTTAGCCTAGGGCTATCGATGGATTTATTACAAGGAACAGTATGTTCCATGCAACTCTGTTTTTGAGCAAAAGTGTGTTCTGTTAGAGACAAAACAAATTTTAGGTCTCTTGGACCAGGAGAAACATCCTTTTTAACTACATTTGTACATAAACATTTTCCAATACACTGCATATAAGGAAAGACTTTATAAGTTTAATAAATAACAGCAAGAAACAAAATACCATGAGATTTCCATGTGTTTCCCATGTAGGAGCTTCTGCTTTGTACAGAGCTTCAAACTGTTTCCGGTAATTAGGAACTAGTTCCTTGTCCAACTTTTCAACACACTGGAAATACTGTGCCTTAAATAAACAAATAAATTAATTAACTTCTTACACACACACTCACGTGTCTTTTACAATCACAAGCGGACAATTACTACACAACTTACATACTTAGCCTATTTCAATGACATCACATCCAGGAAAATGTTCCTGTACTCACTGTGTAAGGGTGCCTCTCATCCTGAAAATAGGTGAGTAGGTGGAGGACACAGCGCAGGATGCAGATCCTCTCTTCGTAGTAATAGTCAGCAAGCTGTGAATATATAGCGTTATTGATATCAGTCTCCTGTAGGGTCCAATTCCCATACACTTTCCTCTCCCATACACTGCCAAGGACTTCATCACAAGAATATATAGTGCTCAAACATTACTACAGATGGAGTTTCAACTAAGCAGTTTTTAAGTTATCTGAAAAAAAAAAACGTAATTAACTTTACACAACTCAATAAAACATGCCTATAGGGACATGTCTATAATTACACTTCTAAGTGAGAAAACTTGGAAAAGGAAGAACAGAAAGACAGAAATGATCTCTCATTCCTCATCCCTATTATCCTTTGTCAGATATGATCATCAGGCTCCATTTCAGAGTTGTCACTTCAGACAGTAACACATAAACTTATGAGCTTTGCAAAACATGGAAGTGTACGTCTGCCCAGCTAAATTCCCTGATTTTAAGCCTAAAATTTCCTTTCTGTAGCAACATTGTGCAAATCTTTATGCACATCCCTCTATTTCAGAAGCATCTTCTAAAAATCTGTTCTTTACATGAAGGAATAGTTCAATTATTCCAAGATTTTCTGGATCCATAGAAATAAAGTTTGTTCTCTGTCAAAAGATCTTTTCAACAGAAAATACAAATGGAAATGACTAACCTTCAGCATCAGAGCCTGACTCTGCCTTTCATCCTGAAGAACCGTCTGTAAGTAAAACACAACAAAATAAAGAACGATCTACTGCAGAAATACCTATTGACAAAATACATATTCACAAAAAACAGACGGAAATGAAGAAAAGATATTTTTTCTTTCAATTTCTTTTGGAAAGACAAATTCCAAAAGTACAAAGCCAAAACACTCATTTGTAACTACATATTTGTTCTTCATCTCCACTTACTCTCCTTCACAAATCTACAGCTTTCCTGTATTCCTGCAATAGAGAGGAGTGTCCCTGCAGAGAGTCCCAATATAGGAGAGCCCCTGCAGAGAGATCCAAGCAGGAAGAGGTACTAGAAGGTTAGGCCTGGATATCTGCCATCACATTTCCTTAAAGTGGCACCTGAGCATTGTAAATTCAGAGAAAAGCTACAAAGTTATTTCCAAATCAGAACTCGGACTCACATGTGACCATACGCATCAACAAACTACTGGTACTAAGGAAAGATGTGGAGTAAATAGAACATAAATGGGAGCTATGCACCTTCAGGGAGTCCCTTGTTCCTCTGTAATCCTCTTGAAGATAACACTGTAACAACTGCACACTCTGTTCTTCATCCAAACCCTGAAAAAAAGAGAGATGCTCTGAAATGAATAAAAGGCAACTGAATTCATTAAAGATGAAGATTCTCTCCAAATATTCAGGCAGTTCTTCTCTTCAAAACAAGTAATTTCCAAAATATGCCAAAATAATTTTTTTTTGCATCAGGCAGATGCTTGCTTTAGTCAGCACTTTTGTTTAAAGCAAAATACATAAGCTTTGACGTCACTCAGATGTAGCCAGTTTAACTTCAGCAAAAGTAGTATAACAGTGATTTTTAAAAAAAGGAACCAACACCAGCCACCAAATTCCAACTTCTGGCTTGAAGGAACATAATCTTGCAGGTAAACCAACAGTATTTTCAAACATGGCAACTCATTTAAGGGACATCAGTTTTTAGCTGAGCAGCTTCAGACGTCTTGAAAGAACCCAAGAATGACCAAAAGCAGGTGACTGCTTCTGAAAAGCAAGGCCCTTTGCAGCAGGAGGGGGTGTTAACCAGGAAAACCAAGACACCTCAAGGTCAGTAATCACTTTTAAAAATTTTTACCTACAGCCCCAACATGTACTTCTAACATCCTTTAGACTATTTTGAACCGAAAGGAATTTACGTTTGCATTCAACATCAAGAAGCTTACTTAAATAACAGAATCTCAATTACAATGCATTCTAATTGCAGGGATAAAAAATAATCTGAATAGCACCTTCACTCACCAAAAACTTGCTGACCCTTAGACCCAACTCTTTTAGTGGAGCAGCTACATCTTTATCAGCTTTTATTTTTTCTGCGGAAGTTGTACTAAAGAAAAAGAAACTTTAGTCATGAAAAATACAGCAACCCCAAGCAATGAACTAGAGGCTTAATTTCAAAGTTTTCACAGTTTTATCAGTTTAAACTGAACATTTGCTTTTTCCTCAATGGCCTTTCAATGTTTCATATAACAATATTCTGTAATCTTCCCACCAGACAAAACTTAACATCGTTCACAATTATTACTATAATAAATGCAGGCTATATTCATTCCACCTTCTCCAATAAGGGAATCTGCATTATCTTTCTGGGATGACTGAGTGTCAAGAGGAGTCACTTCTCCACAGGCTGCACACTTGCACATCATCACTGCAGCTCAGCAGAGGCAAGGGTTAAGAACCACCTAACGTAAGTAATGACAGTGGAAACTGTTGTTACTTCTTTCTGGTCTGTATCTGATGCGCAAAAGTGTTACGAGGATTAAGTATTTTCTCTTAATATTTCTCTTCTGAAATCTCAAGTCATGCAAAAGAATAAAAATCTATTTTTATGTAATCAGAGAGAAATACTCAACATGCTCCTCTACTTACTAGGAGACCTCATTTTAGAGATTAATTTCTAAAATCAGGCAATTACTATACCTTGGCGGTTTGTAGTATGAAAGTCCCTCTAACAATCTCTGCCAGTGCTTGTTCAATTCTGCTGCAATCTGTGCCTGAAAAAAGAACCAAATACTAGTCAACAGATTCCTCAACGTACACTGCTGAGTATCAGATTTGTTAAATTTAAGCAAAGCAAAGAAATTCCACCACCACAAAGAGACAGGAACAACACAAGACAAGCATCTATGATTCAGACCGATTCAAGGTGCATATTTTATGAGAAAGCTCGTTGCCTTGCCTAATCATGGGAAGGGAGAGGAAATAGAAGGCAATGGACTAGGTTCAGAAACATTTGGATTTCCAACCTCTGGGCAAATTCTTGAAAGCACGGGCTCCGTCACAGAAAATAAGGAAGCAGGCTGTACCACTCATGAATACCCCAGGCCAGCCAGTCTAGAAAGTAGCACTTGTGTCCGCTCCAGAAAGGGAACCACCTTTTCACATACACCCTTCCAGGTAGTTCATGAAGCAGCTATAAACAAGGAGTGGAAGAATGAACACGTAGCGGAGACAGAGGAACAAAAATCGCACTGAGGAAGAGGGAAAAGCAGCAAAACATATTTTCACTAATATTCAAACAGATGTACAAATGATATATTTGGCCATGGAGTCCATTCAGTGATGGGCAAACCTGCTTAGCAAGACATGGACTTACTGGTTCTCTTAAAGCTGATCTGCCCAGAAGAATTGTCCACAATTCTCTGCTGCTCCTGTATACGGGGGAAAAGGTGGAGAGTATTTTAATGATGACCGCTATTTTAGGCTTCCATTTCGCTTACACCTTTTCAAACCTTCAATTAAGTCAGAGCAGATCACACTACAATATTAGGAAACTGATTTAAGGAACATCGGTTTTTAGCTGACCAGTTTCAGATGTCCTGGAAGAACCCAGGAAAGACCCAAAGATGATGACAATTGATATAGCAAGACTTGCAAACTCATATCAAAGAAGTATCACGTATATATCAGTTTATTATCTCAATTTGATTTTGCTAATTGGATGTTTGAAGTTAGTAAAAAGAAACCTAATGAAAGTATAGAGCAATATTTTATTCAGTTACATTCAATGCTCTCCTCCAAATTCTTCCATAACAGTTTCATCCTTCACTCTAAGTGGAACATAAAACTGGGTGAAGTGAAAAATTGCAACACCTTTACATAAGGTAGAATGATTTGCCACAGGCCCTCAGAACATTTATCCTTGGCTTCTTGTTTCAACGTGAGAACTCTGTAGAAAAGCCAATCTGTGCTATAAGGTATTACAGATCAAATCCTGACCCTAGCATACGCATCCAGAAAAATGAGTCTCCCTACAACAGCTCTGAAAAAGCACATTAGCCAAAAAGAATATTTCAAGAATTTAGACACGTACTGACTTGATAGCAACATAATACAAATCAGGAGTTAAACACCACAGCTCCCTATGCAAAGACTGTCTACAAAAGCAAGAACGTTCATTAACTTATTTTTAGAACAGCATCATCAAAACGGCAGTGAAAGTCATCTGTAACTTCAGACACAAGGTGCCACTTAAATGATAAGACCTATTATCTCCAGTACACCTATCAACATAATTTCTACCTCCTCATTCCTCGATAGCTAAGTGTCCCTCCCTGTGTATACGCTAACGAACCTCCCCATGACTTGGTTGGCAACCAGCTGTGGGTGCAACCTCTCTCCAGCCCACACAGAGCACCAAATGGCCACAGAATTTTACCAAGAAAAGAAATGCTTTGTAGAACTGAGCACCAGCCTCGCAGAGCCAACCCTTCTGCTTTCCATTCCCTCCTAAGCTCTTCTGTGAGTAAAACAGACCACAGTTTGTTGCAAGTTCATTAATTAGACTCCAAGACAGCTAAGGAAGGAAAGCTCTCTTTATGCAACCACATGTAACAGTGGTGTTCTTGTCCCCATTAAGGCTTGTAGATATTAATTTAATAAAAATTAGACATCTAGGAACACTCTGGAGTCTGAAAATATTACAGTAAGTGTCAAAAAAACGTGCTCAGCACAAATGAAAGCACCGATCTAAAGTAACCACTGAACCTGGCATTCATTGAATAGCTTCCTTTGTACCTCTCCCGCACCTCTCTTTTGACTTTTATATTTGCAAAGAGCTGTCCAAAAGGTGAAAAAACACCCCTTGAATGCTCTGCTCCTCACGAGAGCAGCCCTGGGCCTGACGAGACGCCGCCAAGAAGTCGCGACTTCGGCTTCGCAAAAGCAACACCTTTCCAATAGTTCTATTTAGCATTTCACCCTTTACAATACGACAAAATTAAAAAGAAACAACCACAAAAACCACTAAAAAGTCACTACTAACACCGACATTTGGCTGCCTAGCGGCTCCCCGCTGGGTGCCTCAGTGAGGGACGGGGCAGGGCCTCGCTGCGCGCGCGGAGGGCGGGGCCAGGCCGGCGCGGGCCCCGCTGCCGTTAACTCTCCCTCCGCCAGCGCTGCCCCCTCCGCCCCCCTCCCGGCGGACCCCTCTCCCCACCTCCCGCCCCGCGGAGGGGGGGGCCGCACGCAGCGAGGGACGGGGCCGACCCCACCTTCCCTCCCCCCTAAGCCCCCACCAGAGCTACCGCCACCCCGTCCCCGCACCTCGCGCACAGCCCGCCCGCCGCCATCTTCGCTCCCCTCTCACGTGACCCGCCGCGCGGAGTCGTCCCCGCCTCCTCCCCGGCGCCGGCGTCACGTGGTGGGGGCCGCCGCTCCGCCTCCGGCCCGCTTCTCCGGCGGGTTGGGGTCATGTGACAGGCGGCAGCACCAAGATGGCGGCGTCCTGTGAGGTGGGTCCGCGCTCGGCTCCCGGCTGGCGGGAGGGGGGAGGGTGTTGGTCAGGGAAGGCCGCGGCCCCTCGGCGGGAACCGGAGCTCACCCCGGCAGAGCCTCCGAGACCTTCCAGGGACTGTTGCGGCCGCCATTCCCGCTGTGGCTGAGGGGGAGAGGAGGCGCAGGGCGGTGGGGAAGGACGGAGGGAGGGGACCCGGCAGCGCTGCGGAGGTGCTGCAGCGGGGCGAGGGCTACCGGGCGTTTGGGAGCACGTCAGCGGGAAGCGTCCCAGCCCGGAGCAGCCGGGATGCAGATCACGAAACGGGCATAAAACGGGGGCGATGGGTCCCGTTGGGCGGCAGCGCTGAGGGGCTTCCCGTTACCTGCAAGAAGGTGTGGAGAAGGGAATTGCAGCAGGCACAAGAAAATGAAATAATTCAGCAGTGAGATAAGTCATGTGGCAAATTTGCAGGCCAGCGGCTTTCCGAGCTGCTGCATTACAGTAGGAGACCTGTGCTTCATACAGTGAAATTCCTCCCTGTCTCACAGCCCGGCTGGCACGCTGCCTGCTGGGGGAAGCTGTCATGGGTCGTTATCGATGCAAGAGCTGGGTTGCAACCTTAAAATTGTGAGACTGAGTGAGAGGTCTTTTTCAATCTTTGGTTAGTATGGTATTTGCCCTGCCCCTTGTCAAATAAGCCTTAAGCTTTCCCCTCCCCTGCGCTCAGAAACAACAAGGAGTGGGACGCCAAAACCATTACTGGTCATAGGTAGATATTACCCATGTCTGTTCTGTTTTATTGACTATATGATTAATTATCTTCCTGTTCTGTTTAAAAATGAATTGTGATGGCAAAAAGATGACAGTTGGCCTGTTTTAGCTGTATAGCAACAGTAAATGTAATGAATTTGTTTGGCAATGAAGTATTTCAGGCTATACGAAGAAGGATGCCAAAAAGCAATTTATTAATAATTAAGAGTTTTCAGTACAAAGTCATAAATACATAAATGCTCCAGACCCACAGCATAAGGGAGTTTGACAGTACAAACTTTGATAGTTACGCAGTAATATTACTACTGAGATCTCCATCAGCATTATAATCTGGTGCCACCATTTAACACTGGATGGAAACCCAAAGCAGAACTTTAAATAAACTTCTGGCTTTCCATGAGGGGGCTAATGTAGGTATTAGTAATGAGCCTGGAGGAGCAGAATTTAATAAGAGTTTACTGCTAATCAGCTTAAGGGTGGGCCAGAAAGGATGTAGCAATTCAAAGTTTCAGCTGGAGATATCTTATCCAGCAGGGATACATACAACTGGATCAGCCGTTCTATTGACAACAAATACAGAAACTGATACTTTCAAAGTGCCCAAGAGGTGCCAGTACAATGGCATAGGCTTACGTATGGCTAAGACAAAATATCAAATTACAGATAAGAAGAAATAAAGATTGCCAGAAAGCAGTAAATGCTGGTGAGAATTTCGTAACGTTGTGAATGCCCACAACACTTCAAAGAAGATATGATATGATTTAACCTAATGGAGTCATTATGTGCATTGCTGATTATCTCGACTATTTATCTTGTAGTCCAAAAGTTTAAAGCAAAGTTTAGTTTGCAATACAGTGGTCACTGGCTGCGAGCCTTGATTCAGAGAAGGTGAAGTGCTGTAAAAGCAGTAAGTGTGAGTAAGACAAGGGAGTGAGGGGATATAGAAAACAATGACAGGTTTAGATCATGATCAGGAATGTTTACTTAATTCTTGAAGAATTTGAGGAAAATAGTGCATGCCAGAGGTTAGTTAAACAAATCACTTATAAAGTAATGATGTATTTTTTGAGATGAGACTTCTTAATATTTGTCTAGTGTCATTAATGACTGACTAACATTAAAATATTTCACTTATTGATAAGCAATCTGGAGTCTGTAAAATAGGAGTGTGGGGTTCTCACTTGGAAAATGGGAATCGAGATAGCTGACAGGGGGAAGAGACTGTGCCATGGATTAAAGAGAAAGGAAGCCAATACCTTTCTTTAAAAATAATTTACTCTCATATGAAGCTGTATAATAGTTAAATCACATGGCTACAACACATCCTAGAGTTAAACAGAACATTGCTAATATGTCAAGATGGACTAGAAGCATATTTTAGAATAGATATCTTTGTAACAAATATGACCCAGCAGTGCTGTCAGAGCAAAACAAATTAAGCTGCTTAATACTAAGGATGTGATGAACATCCTTTCACGGCTACAGGCAAGATGAGGTCTGTTCAGTTTGGTTTTCTGTGCTCAGCTCTCCAGCTTAGCTTATCTTGACAGTTCTGGTAATAGATCAAAATCAGATAAAGTATACCATTTGACAGGGGGTTTTTTGGTTTTGTTTTTTTTTAAAATGATTGTGATGTTTTCTTTCCTACTTCTATTTTAAATACTATGTAGCATTATAAAACAGCTGCTGCAGTAGTGGAAGTATTCAATCATAACACCAGTAACAGAAGGAGAGAGGTACGTAGGGGATTTTGCACAGCAGTGGGAGGAGAAATATTTAATAAAAGGAGGAACATCCTGTAAAAATACAGTGAAAACCACATACAACATTAGGTTCTAAAATTAACTTTAAACTTTTAAATTAACTATATTTCAAATTCACACCATCACAATGAAGCCTTCTGGGAAGATTTATGGCATGTTCTGCTTCACATTTCAATTCAAAGATGCTACAACAGAAATATTTAAAACGGTATCTGAACACCCCAGTATTCAGTGGTTCGTTTCTGTCACTGCAGGCTGACTTCTGATTCTCAGAGGGGGATAACAGTTTTGGCTGATCCATTACCTCACTGGTTTTAATTTTTTTTTTTATTCACCAGTGTGTTGACATTAACAATTGGCTGTCTCTTCAAATTGAGCTTAAGAATTAAACAGCTGTGCAGAACCTTTAGCTTTTCTATAGTAATTGCTTTAATTGTTTGCTGTTTTCTTTTTTTTTAATAGGAATTGCAGTAGCATGAAAGCGAATTCTTCGTAATGGACAACTATTGAGCACATTGGGACTCCCAAGAAAGATTTTGAAAGCTTGAGCCACGTTGGAGTGGAATCATGTTAAACAAACCAGTGCTGGTGGAATCCCTGATCGTGTTTGTCATCGTTCTCTTTGTGCACGCAGTGGTGTGGGACCGGTACTCCTGGTGCGCCGTCGCTCTCGCCGTCCAGGCTTTTTACGTCCAATTCAAATGGGACCGTCTGCTCCAGCTGGGTGGGGCTGTATTCCAGTTCCGTACAGCGGCAAACAGTGGCCTCCTGCCAGCTAGCATGGTCATCCCGTTGTTGGGGATAGTGATGAAGGAGAGGTGCAAGTCTGCCGGCATTGTGTACTTTGAACGTTTTGGCATAGTTGTAGCTTCCACTGGCATGCTGGTTGCTCTATTTCTGTCTGTAATAGCGGTTGGCGTCACAAAACCTGTGCCAACCAACACCTGCATACTTACTGGTATTGCTGGCAGTATCATTATCTATACCATGAAGCACTCCTTGACTGTTTCAGAAGTGATAGAGGTCCTAGAAGTGCTGTTAATTTTTGTCTACCTCAGTATGATCTTGCTGTACTTGTTGCCTCGATGTTTTACTCCTGGAGAAGCTTTGCTAGTTCTCGGAGGTATAAGTTTTGTTCTCAATCAGCTCATTAAACGCTCACTGAATGTAATCGAGGGTAGAGGTGATCCCATAGACTTTTTCCTTCTGGTGGCAGTTGTTGGAGTTGTTCTTCTTGGGCTTTTTTTCACTGTGCTCTTCATTTTCATGGATTCGGGTACATGGATCTCCTCCATGTTTTTCCACATGATGACAGCAGTGCTAGGCTTAGGGGTCATCATGCCTTGGCTTTACCGACTGATCCAGAGGAACCCTTTGTTCTGGCTACTGCAGTTTCTGTTTCAGACACAGACAAGAGTTTACCTTCTTGTATATTGGACCTTTTTGGCTGCTTCAGCATGCGGCGTAGTTTTCTACCAGAACGCTAAGAGATCATCTGAATCTAAAAAACACCAGGCCTCAACTATAACCAGGAAATATTTCCATTTCATTGTTGTAGCTACTTATGTTCCTGGACTAATCTATGACCGCCAGCTTCTCTACGTTGCTGCAGTACTGTGTCTGGCAGTATTTATCATCTTAGAGTATATTCGGTACTTCAGGATCAAACCATTTGGCCAAACCCTTAGGCATTTGCTGTCTCTTTTCTTGGATGAAAGAGACAGTGGACCTCTAATCTTGACTCATATTTATCTCCTCCTTGGCATGTCCCTCCCAGTATGGTTGTTCCCCAGACCTTGTGCTCCCAAAGGTACCTTGTCTGGGGCAGGAGCACTGGTCCCCTACTCTGGGGTACTGGCAGTAGGGGTAGGAGACACCATTGCCTCTGTTTTTGGTAGTACAATGGGGGAAATCAAATGGCCAGGAACAAAGAAGACCTTTGAAGGGACAATGACAGCTATATTTGCTCAGATCATTGCTGTGGCTCTTATTCTGATCTTTGACAGCAGCGTGAATCTGAACTCCAGCTATGCCTGGATTCTGGCATCTGTGAGTTTAGTTTCTCTGTTGGAAGCTTATACTACCCAAATTGATAATCTGTTGTTGCCTCTCTACCTCCAGATAATGTTTATGGCTTAGAAGCACTTCCAGGAACAGAGGTTTCTCCCTTTCTAGAGAAAAGTGGTAATAGAATATGCACTGTAATGAGAACTCAAAGCTGATCAAAACACTGCTTTTGGTACCGCAGATAAAATTGTTAAAAACAGAAATGAAAGAGACCTATTTAAAATAAAGGTTTGTTTTGGTCGTGTTTTCCCCCCCTATTTAAAACAGCATGAGTTAATTTATGTTCTCGCAAGAACACAAATGTAACTTGTAAATTGGATTATTAAATACAAATGCTATTTTTGTGTCTCTTCTGGGTGCTCAGAGGTAGAGGAAGAAGAGGTAAGTCAATGAGGAAAAAAAAAAAAGCAGACCTCTTGGATTATGCCACCTCTGTATTGCATCAGAGCCAAAACTTGTTTTACTGTACTGAGCCCTGCCATCTTGGTATTAGTGCATATACGAACTCTCCACTTCTGTATAAGCACCATTTAAAGCATGTTTTATAATGAGGGTGACCACCGTCTACACAAAGCGACTACAGCCGTCCCAGTGTATCCAGTCACCATCCGCAAGAGCCATACTAACGCACTGTGATGTATGAACACGACTTCAAATTCAACAGCTATAATACCTAAGTTTATCCAGGGCAGGAGGTTTGAGAATGTAAGAGACTGTTTATTCCAAACTACTAAAAAGAGGGTTGCAATTTTAGCCCTGAAGGTTTATGCAACAAGAATGTTTTATCTTTTTCAAGATCTTGATCTCTAAGTTCATTTGGAATAACATTCAATAAGGGAAAAAAACTAAGCAAAGTCACAGACAAATCTAATTACACATTAATCATGAAAGCAGAAAATCTGTTAAAATCAATAAATTTCTTTAATACTACCGCAGTTTTCTACTTTCCACATTTTTTTAGCTAGATGTTTAATCAAATAATTTATAAAAATGCTTCTATCAACCAATTGAGTAAAGCCATTTAATTACAACTACGATTTAGTGGCCAAAAAAAAACACCTAATTTTTATGCATTAAACACTTTTGTATTGACTATCACTTCTCGCCAGTTTGCCAAGTGTCCATTAGAACAAGACACATTAACACATGTCTGCCCTGCCTCTTCTCTTCCCCTGAGAAGTGTCTAAGCAGAACATTTGCATCTTGCTTGCAGGATGAAGTTAACCGCTGACACTTCTTTTATTCACTTTTAGGAATAGTTTTGTGCGAGTCCAAGATACCTTACACAATATTGTCCTGCAGTCCTATCCCTGGGACTATCTTAGGAGTGGGAATAAGACCGGGGGTGGAGTGAAACTGGTGCTCTGGGCCAGCAGATGGAGCCAGCAAAATTGGCCCCAGAATCCAATACCGTGTTTGTCCCTGCAACAAGCCAAGACTCGACTAGCAGAGAGGCAGCGTTGCCCAATTTACCCCCCTGCCTAGGCAGGGCTCCTGAGATTTGATACTGCTTTTCCTGAGGATGTCAAAATTGTCCAGAGTTGGTTTTGGTTAATTACGCAATAAGTTGTCAGATACTCTTTGTAGGAAACCAAACTCAGTAATTGTACGACCCTGAGCTTCCTCCACATTTAACGGGAAATCCTGCAAATCCAATCCAGTTTCTTGCTTTCCTTTATGCACTCGAACTAGACGTTTTTATATATTACAGATAGTGGTGCGTGTAACCGGAGGGCAAACTACCAGTCCTCAGCAGAAAGGGGCTATTCTAAATTAGTAACTTATAATGGAAAGATAGGGTAAAAGCTTTACCTGCTTCCATCATAAGCCGCCGTCTTCACCATTAACATCATGAAATAGTACCAGAGTTGAAGTCGTTTTCCCACCACCTTGCCCACAGCTTTCAAACAAACTGTAGAAAAGGCAGGGGAGGGCAGCAGCTGTACCTGCACAAACTTTGGACTCCAGGTTACTGCTCTTGCCCTTACTCAGCTTCCCAATTCCCACTACAGCCACCTCAGCACTCCCCTGCGATGAATTCTTTGCCGTACTGAACCTATTCTGCGCTGCCCAGCAAAGGGCTGAAAGGAAACTTCTTCCCATAAAGAAACCAAGTTTGACTTTCACATCAAACAAGTGCCAGAGACGGAATATACTTTCGAAAGGGATGAATCAGCAAGAACTGGGGCTGGCTCTGCCAGGACTACGAGCAGTCTTAAGGTTTCTACCATGTAATTAGCGCATTGATGATACCGGGCTCGTATCTCAGGGTTACCTCTGCACCAGTGCCAGTGAAATTACACCTACACGGCTTCTGTTCAGTTCAGGATACAGGCTTGAGCTTGTCGTCTCAGATGTAACTCACGTTTCTTTACATTCCCTAGGTTTCACCTTGCTATAAGTCGGTTTGATTTTGTTGGGGTTTTGGGGATAGCAATTGTTCTTGTGCACACTGAGGGTTCAAACCGGTCATCACACAACTCAGCGCTGGCCCCATCTGTTGGGAGAAGGTCACACTGTCTTCCTCAAAGAAAGGGTGAAAGACATGAAAAGGAGAATTTCTATTTTTTTATTTAAATGTTAGGAGTTTGATCGGGGGGGTTTGTTCTCATAATTTCAACATGAATCTTTAAGAACTGTAATATTTTTAATCAACGCACCCAGAGAGCAAACACTCAGCTACAGTTTGCTAGAAATACATAAAAGATTGATTATAAAGTAGAGTTCTGGCTTCATTTTGCCCAGATTAGGATAATTTTTAGTCATTATTCAAACAATAGGACGGAGACCTAAGAGCAAGAAGTCACCCATCTTCACATGACACATTCACCTGCATTGCTGGGATCGACACAGCCAAGAAATGCACTAGACAAGCTCTTGACTTGAACAGAAGAAAATACTGAGGATCTGCAAGAAATAAGTCTTAACTGGTCCCAGTCAAGGTGCAGTGGTCTTTAATAGTCTATTCTCAAGACTGAAGGAGTTTCTTTACCAAAAGGACTGGGCAACTGTTCTCATACAAGTAGGGCTCATGCCGTGGTAGAAGCTTTGCCTAATGCAGGTGTATTCAGCTGTGTCAAGGGTCCTCGTTCCGAGAAAAGGATAAATTAATCTTGAAAGCTGATCTAGTGGAAATTGTATTTAAAGGGAACATGATCAGAAAGAAGTATTGATCAGCTATTGACTCCAGAAGCCAAGCACTAACTTCAAGTGTAGAGTGATGGAAAAGGCAGTTCGGGAGTTGGCTGGAGCCTAGGAAGTAAGGAAGAAGGAAAACCAAAGCTTTAGAGGCTATTCCAGTTCTACGGGTATGAAATCCATGCTAACTGAGGTACTACCAACAGAAACTGTGTGACATGCAAGAGCACCAATGGAAGTTTATCCTGGCTATTGCGTTGGAAAGGCTGTAGTTTCCTCAGCTGCTTGTTCGGATGGTGACCTTACCAGTTCTCTTCGCTCCAGCTGGTGTCTTTGGCTTCCATCACATGGAAGGTGAACACATGGCGAGAAGAGTCTGAGCTGTTCAGTTCACTCTTATGGACAACTTCACCATGGATGAGAATGAGTCCACCTGTTTGAAAGAAACATCTGTACTGCTTTTTTCAAATTGTAAGTGCTAGCTGTAATATATGATGGAAGTTGAAATTGTTAAAATACAATTTTAGATCTCTTGTTTTTCTTGAGCTGTAAAGTGGGCTTGTTTGGGGGTTGTTTTACCTTTACTTATAGGCAGAGGTATGAACTGGCTGTCATCGTAGGCCGGCTCTGACCCTACAAACTCTACACATGTTGAGGTACCTGGAGCTGCACGGACCATCCTCCGGGTAATTCCACCTGCAAATCCACAGAATAACCAAACACACATAAAAATTAGACAGCTAGCTACATTCTGCACAGCAGAGGAACAGTATTCGTGATTTCTCTTGGCAGTGATAGGACTTTATTATTATAATATATTTAATTTTCTCCTTAGTAATTTGTGTGGGTTTTTTTTCATTAAGCAAAGGTTTAGGATTTTCCAGCTGTGGCAGAAGCTGATAGAACAACTGCCTTTTGTTTGCCTTTCTGGCTCCTTCTGTGCATTGCAACATGGCCCTTTAGGAACACAAATAGTCATGGACTTATGCAAAGCCAACCTTTGGTCCATTTCTCCTTTCTATAAGAGCGTAAGTTGCAATCAGAGTGCAGCTGACTCCAGAATGTCCAGAGGGATGAGTGTGTTAAAATCTTAAGAGCACTATGATTACACTCACTGAGGGAATGCTCAGGCGAGCAACAGTTTAACACCAATTAGTGTGCCCCAGAGGCAGTGAAAAAACAAAAACAAACAAAACAAAAAACCCAGAAAGACTGTGCTGGTAATCCAGTTGTGGTCACACACACACAGCAACCACCATCAGTCACAACAGCTGTTCCCTGAGTCCGCGCTGATCTGGTTTTGTCTGTGTGTTTCCCTGGGACACTGACTGTTCTCTGATGGCTCAGATGATGCCCAAAAGATCCTTGCATAGACTTGGAGGCTTTCCTTGTTTACTGAAGTTCATACCAATATTTGACAGTTGCATGTGTGTGTAAGAGGATTTTTATTCCCCTTACACAGGGCTGTCAGGACTAAAACTTTTATTGGCCAAGACAAAAAAAAAAAAGGGGGATCTTTGTGAAGGGGGTGCAACCTGGAAAAGAAACAGTTTTGTGAGTGGATGGAAGAAGAAAAAAAAAAAAAAAAAAAAAAAAGAGGGGAAGGCAAGAAAGAAAAAAAAGATTTCTCAGTGTATTCCTACTCTGGAAGGCAAAAAGAGGATTATTACTCTGCAGTCCAGATCAGACTTGATGAATATTTTCAAGGCTACAGTCAAAACTGTGGAAGGAGCACCAACATAGAGCAATGACCTGTTTCACTACAGGAAGAAAGGACCCAATAGTGTAAGATCTTTAAATACAAGTCTTAAATCTCAGAGGCCTGGCAAGGGAGACACTGAATCTTGCAGGGGGAGCTTCTGAAATAATACCGAGGTGAAAAGATTCAGGAGCAGTTTTAATGGGCCTCCCCTTAACAGGCTCGGGAGTAAATAAGTATCCAGGAGGACTGTCCTTCCTTGCCCCTGTACCCTGGATTCTTTGCTTCTAGGCTAGATATCAACTTAAAACTAAACAGTGTCAGTCATGTATACTACCTATTTTTAATTTTAAATTAGACTTGTGGTGGCCAAGAGCAAAGTGAAGCAGTCAACCACCTGCTGAAAAATTGTGGTTGTAGATTTGACAACAGCACAGGAGAAGATCCCTGTAGTAAATAAAGTCGTCCTTTCAACAAACAAGAATAGCAGCGTGTTTCCGCAGGCACTGCGCCATGCACAGAACATAATGGGCTGTGTTGCCCTCCACCCTTGATCATGGCGAGGGAGCGTGTTTCACAACACGCACCAAACTACCATGACTCTTACTGGTGTGAGAGCCTGGAATGAACCACAAGCAGCCGTTCTCCCGTGTGGCATCCTCCAGGGCAATCCAGAACCCCAGGACTCTGCCCAGAGGCTCCGTGTGCAGGAAGGTGGCATCCTGATGCGGAGTCACTGCAACAAAAGACAGTCCTTAAGGTCTTTTAATGCCTGAGGGATTCAGTACTGCTAGAAGGATGGCAGGCTTGTTCTCCTCCACTTCTTGACCCACCCATCTGTCACACACGTTAAACCTTACATAAAAATACCACCTTTCAGCCTGCTGCAAATGCAAAAGTAGCTCTTTGTTCCAAGTTCCATATGATGTAGAAACATCTCTGGAAAACATAGGTGCTTTTTAATCATTTTAAGAAGGTTTACACCACAAAACTCGCAGGCTTAAGCCCAATTCTGAGCCTTTTTCCTGGTAATATTCCTTTCCTAAAGGGGTATTAGATGCAGTGTGATACAGAGATAATACAAATCTCACCTTCACCGCCAATGCCAGGTTGCTGCAAGGAAAGAAAGGTGATGGGTGAAGAGTTTCACAGCTTCCCATCTAACAGGGTCTTATCTCTTGCGTGACAAGACTACTTGAATTACTGTACCTTGAAGATATACATGCTTTGCACAACTACTGGTCTCTCAAGGCCAAGTTTTCTTCCCAATTCCTGCAAGAAAACTTTCCAAGATTTATGTTTGCTGTTTTCTGCACACTATAAAGCAATATTCTTTGAAGATATTTAAATTTCCTTTTATAGACAAAATTACTATCCTTGGGAGTCTAGAAAATTAAGATTAACTACTCTATAATTATTTTTTTTTTCCCCAGACCATTTTAGGAAACAGTAACAGCTCACCTGCACCTTGGGGGAGTGGGTGATTTGCTTGAAGACCGGATCATAAGCATGTAAAGCTAAGGAGAAAGAAAAGGCTCAGAAGGAAGATTTCATTAACAGATGGGAACTCGGCAGCTCTCAGTGATGAGCTGCAGAGACGACAGCCAAGCAAGATAAATTGCAGTCAGAAACTTTCATCCCTCCCCAGAGTGGATGTACGTGCCTTATCATGCCTAAGGTGATAAAAAACTCGTAGATTTGTACAATCTTTAGAGAACCAAAATATAATCACTCACTGGCCACAAACTGCAGCTGTATAAAAAATAGTGTATAACAGTATTATGTGATTAAGTATGACATTATGCAAATGCTAACACGACAACCACTATTCATGACCCTGAGGTACACAGGTGAATTCACCCTTTAAAAACACAGCTCTTAAGACCTACCAAAAGAGTAATCACTGCAAAAATAAGCTAAGGCTTATCTTTGGTGCCCTTCGCGGGGGGCCACAGCCTGCGGGTCAGAGCTGATTGCGCACAGGCTCGTGGTCGTGGCTCCATCTCATCATGACGAAATTTGCCAGGAGGACCCAACACTGGGTCCAGCAGGGGCTGCTCCCGAGCAAGGGATGAGGCAAGACTCAACCAAAAGGACTAATTACAAAAAATAAGTCAAGAGAAGAAGCCTTTTGAATTGTTAAATTGCTGAGTCAGCAGGCATCTACGGTTGTTTTCACTTCCCTTGGGGAAAAGCTGAAGTATAACAGAATGGCAGGGGGGCTGTGGGGGGTAGGTGGGGGGTGGGTAATGTTTTTCTGAGAAAACCAAAGAATCAAGAACTCTCAGTACTGCATTTCCAAGTTTCGTGAAGTTTAATCTGAACAAAGTTCACGGGTTTGGAGAGGCAGGGAAACTTGCTCTTATTTTCCACGTATTGTTTGAAAACAAAAGGGATCAAAACGTAGCTGGGAGAGAGAAAATAGGTCAAAATGAAACCAGAAAGGGTAAAGAAAAGGTGCTGCTGTCACCAAAGGAGGGTGGACAGCTTCGGCATTGGCAACTCACCACTGCACAGGACATAGAAGACACAGTTTGGTCTGTACTGAATGTGACCAGTCTTAGGTAGTAAATTTGTTAGAGCAATTTCTTACATAAAAGAGACAAGGGCTGAAGTCCAAACTTTCCCATGTCAGTGACTCTGAGCTATGCATAGCTGAAAAACCTCCTGGAGGTTTGTTTTTTGTGTTTTTTTGTTTGTTTGTTTGTTTTGTTTGGGGTTTTTTTTTTTTTTTTGAAAAGGATTGTAACAGAAGATTTTAAGTCCTTGACAGCAGAGAGTGAAGGGCAGCACAGAAAGAATTGCAGAGACAGTGACAGAGCAACATGGGGAAAAGCATTCTGACACATAGAAATCTAGTTGAAGAATTTAATGCAGAAACACAGAGTAAAACAGCCCAGGGCTGCAAAGATAGGAGTTGCGTGGCCTCAATGGCAAGAAGGGGTGAGGACTGGTATTTGATGCAGTTGTTCCGAGGAGGCACAGGAAACCAACAGAAGAGGGAAGATGTAATTTTTCTGCTCAGAAAGACTTCAACTCAGACGGCCAAGGTTATTTATAGTGAGTAGGTCTGGAGAAATTCTCATGTCTGAAAACCTAACATTTTTGTTCATCCCTCTCAAAACCCCATCTTTTAAACATACCGTGGCCAATCTTGCTGATGGATTTCTCCTTCGGAATTAGAAAGTTACCTACAAATCAAAAATTAGAATTTAACACTGTTTGCAAAGCAAAATTGTTGCTAGAGCTGGAAACTGGCCCCTGACCCCTCACTCAGCCTTCTCTTGTCCCCTCCCTGTGGCTAGCTCAGGCCAGGGCTTACCTCTCTCATCCAAAACACCTTTCTCAAAGAAGAATCTAATCTTGTCTCCACTGGTTAGGAAATAATCCGAGCTACCCTGCCAGGGATAAGAGCCCAGTAAAGATAGTATCCTTGCAAAAACATAAATGAACCTTTTATCAAAGCGTTAATACTCACCTGCATCTGCTTTCCCCATCAAGCCGCAGCATAAACAAAACACAGTCAATAGGAATCACTCATACAAAGGCTTTACACAAAACCACATCTCTTGGCATTGATTAGGACTTTACAAGAACCTCTCACAGAGGCTATCCTTGCTTTTCTTTTGCTGCCTGCCTGGAAAAAAAGCCTATTTTATGTCTGCAGAACAAGTACAGAGTGAAGGGTGAGAGCTGCTCGTGGCTACCAGGGGCAATAACTGTGGGGGCTGAATACACAGCAGAGCCACGTGCACCCTCTCCTCCTTCACCCTCTGATGAAGCCACCACCAAACATTTGTAGAAAGATGGAGAGCAAACGCCTCTCACAGTGTTATGTTCAATTAGAAGAAAAAGAGTCATGTGCCCCCAGAGTGAATCCTGAGAGGCTATTTGCCTTTTCCCTTTCTCCTTCCAACACTCCAACAGGGACAGCCCTGACCTTCTCAGTACCTGTGCCTGGAGCTGCTCTTCTTCCTTGGTGGAGAACTCGGTGCGGCAGTGCGGTGGCACTTCCATCTCCGCTATGATTCTCTGAATCTGGTTCCTCATGCTGTCACACTCCTCCGCAGTGAAGAAATGCTCTAGGACAAGGAAGCCATCCTCGCGGAACTGGAAGAGAAAGGGTGACTGCTCTCCTCCAGTGTCCTCAGGGGAAGCAGCACAAAGCAAGAGAGAACAGTTCTGGCCCTTTGCCGTGCCTCAGCTCAATGTGAAAAGCATCCCAACTTCAGCTCTGCAGCTGGACAACCTGCTCTTAATTTTTAATTTCAGGAGAGGTTTCTATTGTAAAAAAGATAGTTTGTTAACAGGCTCAGATACCATACAGTTAAGAACAATATATCTCAATGCCCCAGTCCACAAAGCAGAGAAGATACCATCACTAGAGCCTTTGTGGCTTAAGGATATCTTATCTAAGATGTGTGACCAGCAACTATTAAATTACAAATCCTGCTAACATGATCAGAGCAGCCATAGCTGGATTCCAAGTAAGAATGAGATTCCTTTACAAGCTGCAAAGCATTTTTTCTAAGGGAAAAATCCCCGAGTGATTTCTCACGGTTGACTACACAATCCCTTACAAAATGAAGTGAACTCTGTTGGCATTACTGTTTCTTTATATAGAATACCCTGGAGATTATCCTTTGACAGGCAGATTTCGACTTCACGGATGAGAGCTGAGTAGCGGAGACAGAAGGGCATGATAGAAATTCCTCCAAGAGCTCTGTGGGACAAGTGGCCCTCTGGGAGAGTTTGTAGCCATAACAGGATCCTCACACACTCAAAATGAATGCAATACAAGAAGCTGAGAAGAATATAAAGTGTTGTAAAGCAGATCTTTGCCGGACCCGAGCATGGGTTAACTAGTAATGAACAATGTCTTAAAATTAGTGTCACCTGCTTGCACTACCTTCCCCAGGGTGCTGTTCCTTACCTTTTGGATCTGATGCTGGGTTACAAACGCCATCAGAGGCAGAAGTTCCTAGGATCCCACCAGCAACACCACGATGCCACCCAGGCTCTGCAGGGCTGACTCCCCGCCTCTTCACGTGATCCCTTTCCAGCATGTGATAACAACAAGCACTGGGCAGCTGGACTGTTGCGCAGCCAGCAGAGCTGCCTCTCAAAGTGTTTTGTCCCCATCTCTGGCCATTCATTCCTGGCAGGGACATTCAGGGCTCCAGGGTTTTGCTTTGGCTCTGGGTACTACTTAAAATGCACAAGTGTTCTGCTCAAGTGCAATCACAAACTTGATTTAACTTCAGGAATAAATCACTGTTTTAATTAATAATCCAGATATTTATTTTTTTTTAAAAAATAGAGCAGTTACACTGGTAAACACAGTGGTAAAATAAGATTCAAGTGGGGTGAAAAGATCTAAAAGTTTTGAAACAAATTTAAAGTGGTGATTCAGGCTCCTACAGAGCCCTTTTTGGTCAGTCAGCGAGTCCTGCGGCACTCCAGCGAACCAGGAGATGACAGTCAGACCAAAGTGTGTTAAAGCTAAACAGCTTTCGCTAAAAGTCATAGAGAACATATCTGTTCTTTTCATTCACGGCTGCTCTTTGGCGACATACACCTTCACTCGCTCGGTTCGCTCTCCTGTGGCTCCAAAGGTGCGTGTCAATAGATAAACCCAAAGTCCCAGTTGAAACCAGAGAGAGAAAATGCAGAAACTAGATCTAAAAGGCAGAAGAGAGTGAAGAACAGACGCCAGCCCAGCGGTGGCGCTCCCCGCCAGCACATCCTTCCCATCGCACGGGAATCGGGAATCCCTGGGGAAGATTTTCCTCTCCGGAGGACCAAAAAAAAAAAAAAAAAATTCCGTAAGGGAGTCAGCTCTGAATAAAAATCCCTCCCCATCTTATTCACGTCTTTTTCTTCCCCCCCCCCTTTTTTTTTTTTTTAATAAAAAGGGAATTCGGCGTTTTCACTAGAAAACATCTCTTTCTGTGCATTGACAGTTTGTTTTCAAGCTTTTCTCTGTACACAAGAGGATATGAATTCAGTAGTTTCAAAAGCTAAGTTTTGGCAGAGACTTTAATCACTGGGCTACAAACGTGGAGAGGAAGAAATCAGCCTCCAATGCTGAAAAACTAAAAAAGGGGGGGGGGGGGGGGGGGGGGGGGGAAGCAAGTAGTTCCTCCTTCCTGTTAATGGACTCTCACCAACTGATGGAGCTGAAATGTTTTTAAGATGTGTAACCAGTGAAGAAAGACCTGCTGTAGCTATTGCCTGTAAGTTCATCTCACAAGGATCCACCTCACTGGGAGGCAGCAATCCTGGAGAAATATGCCTTCTACACATGCTCCCGTGCCACTCCTCAGTTCCTCTCTGCATTACCTCCGTCATTCATAATGTCACATACATATCATTCCCAGTCATACTTTTTTTTCAGCAATTTAGCACGTCATCTTCTCCACTCCCCACCTTACGCACATGTGGTGACTTCAGAAGCTGTTTTAGTTCATACACATGACAGTAAACCACAGCTTTCCTGTTCTATGGGTTGTTTTGAACAATATAAACAGTAGATCGCAACACACAACACAGCAAATACCAGAAGATAACTGACTGCATAAACCAGGAGAGGCGACCCATCTTGGTTACAGGAGCGTTCATCAGTGTCTGTCCTTAGGAGTCCTCCAGTTCTTTGCCACTCCAGACATGCTCCTACCTCAAGGCTTAGAAAGACCTTTTCAGCAACAGGAAAACCACCCCCACCACATAATGCCCCCAAAAAAGTCAAAGAGAAGGAAGTCACCTTTGTAAATACCTTCTCTTCCAGTAAGTTTAAATAAGGAAGGTAGAAAGTACTCAGACAAAACTGGGAAATGACCCCCTTTTCCTTCCCTTCCTCCCCCTCTGAGCAATTTTGCAGACTATTAAACAACATTTTCTCCTGCCAACTCCGCAAGGAAAACTGCAATTCTGGCAAACTCCGTTGGAGGCTGCCAAAGCCCATCCCGTGTCTGCATGAAAGGTACAGGTGTGAGGGAGATCTGGAACATGGACAACCCTGCAGCAGACAAAGCACAAGTGTTTCAGATGCCTTTTTGACTGGCTCGACTAACCTAATTTCCTCCTCAGTAAGAGTTCCTATTGAAACCATTTGGAGCCAAGCCAGCTCACCAGTTCTCCAGAGCCAGTTTAAGCAGCTCAGCACTCTCGCCAAAACTGCTGCCGTTGGAGCTGCCATGGTTATTAGGTAAGCAAAAATTGCAGCTAGATATCTTATCGCTGCTCCTGAAGTCTTCGATATGATTGCCAACAAGCGGCAGAATACTTAATGAGAAATGGAGCACAGGAACAACTATAACCATAACGAGTATTTAAATTGTATTAAATAGTATATTAGTATTTAAAATAACATAGATACTTGAATACTTTTGTTTTCCCTGTATTGGCAGTCCTTTCTTTCAAGTTATCAGAAGCCTCAGAAATGTAGTAATTTCCCATCAAGACAATTCTCACTGTCATCAACTGGTAAAAACAAAATGGTTACTTTCTTCAAAAATAAGCAAGGCAAAAAGCTTGTGGTGCAGTAGGGCTAGAGGATTTTACCGAAATAAAACCAATATAGTTCCCAGATGCCTCTATGGCATCTTTATGCTTTTCAGTGAGCTACCTAGAAAACCTGGAGTTAGGATTAAAAGCCTTTTTCCAACAAAGACTGATCAGTTCGTTACCCTTGGGCTCTTTCCCCATCACTGTATTGAAGTCCTGCAGGAATCCAGCAAGCACCAGTTTTCTTTGATGGTACCTTTCATTCTTTCCTTTTGCTTAGCAATTCGAAGAGCTGCTAAATCCTTGCCAAAAGGAGCTGCAGTCCAAGTGAGCCTTAGATGACAAAGGGTATTTTGTCCTCTCCTTTCTTGGTTCAGTCCTGCAAAGCATTTCATTAAAACTCATCCAGTACGCAGCACCACAGAGAAGCACCTTTCCCCTGTTTCACAGCCTGCTCACATTTTCTGACACTGAAGTGGGGCCAGTGTCACTGTGGTCAAGTAGTCTGGGGAAAAAGGAAGCAAGGGAAGGCAAAACACAAAATACCTTTCTATACAATAAGTGAGCCGCACAGAAACTCAAACTGTCTTTGAAAGCTACAGGCTGATTCTCTGTAACATATCATGTACGTGATCAATTAGGAAAGACGCTATCTGCCAGCATTTCCAGTTGTAGTAGTAGTGCACAGGGTAGGCAGACAGCTAGGAAACACACTTAAATAATTTGTTACCAGTAGCTGGCTGAAGACACAATTTCTATGGCAACAGGCAGTTTTCTCCATTGACTTCAGTTCCTATCCCTGTCCTAGAGAAGGAGAGCAATATGCATTTTCAAAACCCAACTGAGATTCTATAGGACTACATAGACAATACTTGAACAGTCTTACATTTGGCAACATAAACTGTATCAGCCATTTGTTAAAGTGGCAGTCCAGGCTTGTCACTGAGCAGGACCTCTTTCGCTGCACATCTACTTTTTGCTTATTCATAAAGGAATGTCATAATCCACAAGGACTTATGTGACGAGTAAATAAACCCAATGATCCTACACAATAGCTGGAATTATTAACATCTGTTTTTCTGAAAAGCGAGATCATGAAAAGCTAAGTGCCTCTGCATACAGGAAACTTAAAAGAAAGCAGACATAAAAGGAAAATGCAAATTAAAAATTAAAACTTTTATTCTGTTAAAGTGTCCAGTCTTACAAGTCTTTCAGAGAAAACAATAGCAGCCTTCAGTGCTTAAGGTGGAGGTGCTGTTGATCAGCTGCCCAAACAATCCCACATACAAAGCGAATGTCATGATTCTGAAATGTTCCATCAAGTCGCAGGTCTCGGATGCCAAACCACAACCCTGCTCCTACATTTACAAACTGGGAGTCAACAATGTTTAAACCATGAGTAGTGTCTTACTTAAATGGACACATTTGTCATCTGTAAAAGATGACTCACGCTCGTTAGCCCCCTTCTCATTAAGTCTCCTTTAGAAAAAAAATCCCCCCATTGTTCAATAAAATTCCTTTAAAGGAGACTGAGGAAGGAAGGGTAATTCCAGAAATACTAAATTAAGCCTTTCTTTGTGTGAATTTGCACAAAGTTCACCCTTGCTATTGGGGTCCAGTAATTCCAGTACAGCTACTTTTGAAAAGGGATTTCAAGAGATGAGATTTCTGGAGGATTTCATACTGCCGAAGAAGTTCAATGTTAACCTACCACTGCAACAGGGAAAACAGAGGGAGAAAGGTCCGAGTCAAACAATGCTCTTTGTCCAGTTCCAGTGCTGCTTCATGCACTGTTAGAATGCAGGTAGGACAGAAAACTCACTCTGTTTTGGCACATACTTAGTAAAACTACAGGATCTCCTGTGTGGCCAATCAGTGGAGAAAAAAAAAAAATTTAAAATACAACAAGAAAAAAAAAATAAAAATCAAAGTGAAGTTTAAGCAATAGTTTTACTAGTGTGCATTCACACAGCCTTACCTTAGGTAACATTTCAGAGTAGATGACTCTACTGCTTATGGTATGACAATATCGTTTGTCAGCGAGAAGTCACGCCAAAAGTTAACAAAACTCTACATGGTTGAAAGAAAAAGAATCAGAGGGAACAGCTGGCTTCAGGCAGAGACTATTACAAATACACTTGAAGGAGCAAGTGCCTCTGTGGAGAAGTTACATTAATGAATCTCTAGAGAGGGCACAGCTATTAATGAGGAAAAAGAGAATTACTCCTCCCCTGAAAGAGAACTAAAAAAAATTAAAAAAAAAGAAATCCCAAGAACTCAAACCATGCAAGTCCCTTTCGACAGCAGAAAAAAAGGTAAGGAAAGGAAACAATATCACAGCTGTTTAATTTATAATATTTGAAACTTTTTTCCATACACCTCATCCTCTGCAAAGGATGTGTTATTGTTCTCAAAATTCCTAGAATCATTCGTTAAAGAGGAAAAAAACAAAACAAAAAAAAAAAAAAGAGGACCTCAGTGTGGTTCAGCAACAGAAAGCCACTTAATACTATTTATGGTAATGAACACCAAGAAATTACTTTAATTAAAAATGAAGTGAGCTAAATGGAGTGTATAAATGGTAATAAGAAATGAGGTAGGATTATTATCAGGAAGTGACAATTAATACCAAAGAACATCACATCATGAAAGATACCTGTAATAGCTATTTAACCATTCAGACTGGCAGAGTAAATTAATTACAGCTGGTGAATTAATTGGGGACCAAATAATAAAATAAGAAACAATCTTAAACAAGGAACAACTTCAGCTAACATTCCAGTGCATAGTTTCAGAGATACAGCAAGATTTAACACACTTAATAGGTTTCGCATTCCTTGCCTTTCAGTTGGTTCAAATAATTAGCTGCAACTTATTACTTTTGGGGATATTTAGCAGGAAAGGTAGAATTACATTTTACTAACCTTCCGTCCTAACACAGGATGAACATACTTGTGATCTACAGGGCCTCCAAGAACTCATTCAGCTCAGAAGTGCTATTAAGGAAACAGTTTTTAATTCATGTTGTCATATGGTTTAGCAGCTAATAAATAATCTGTTTTGCTACTACTAGAGTGCCTTGAAAAGCCTGTCAGGAGAACAAGACACTGACCAGAGTGTTGATTGTCTGCTTAAGTTGAACTTTTTTTCTGAATGCACAGATCAGTGTCAGAAATAAAACCCCTAAACTTCAGTTTGACAGAAACTTAAAAGAAAAAAAAAATACACTGATTGAATACTTGCAAATGAGGAAGGATTGTTGATATAAGCTCATCCCTCCAAGACTGAGAATCCAAACAAGTATGGGAAGCAGATGACTCACTGCTGTGGGTTGAGTTTTGCAGGAGTCCTAAGCAGTAAACATGTTCAGGACCTCATGGTTTAGACCCTATCCTTGAAGTTTTAAAGCTTCTTCCACCTCATCATACGAGACTGATACTCTGGAATCAGTGTCTGTTTGAGGGAAGACCAAGAAGCACACATCAGGAGTAATAATACATATTGCTGTTTTCCAGAGTGGCATTGTATTTTTGTGCCACCTGTGTTTCTGGTACAAGAAGTTACCAGACTGGTCATCCCAATTGTGCCACACAGGAAGCTATCTCAAGCCCTAGCAGCCAGGAGCAAAATAAAAACGAGCTTGGAATATTGTAAGAGCAGCAAAAAGCTAGTGTTTTCATGCATGACCATTACTGGCCTGCCTTACAATTGCTTTGTAGATCTCAGGCATAGGGCAGTCTCTACTCAGCAAGCAGCAGGAGTATAACTCTTATTCGATCAGAAGTTAGAGACAGTCTCTGATTTCTAGCAGAATAGCCTATTGTCTGCTTGTCCTATGGACTCAGTGCTGAGATACATGGCAGGTCAGGCTTGCAAGCTTCTAGAAGCACTGCAGCATACTTTCAGGAGCTGCTTATAGAAACTTCTAATGTAGCTGTGTAAAGTTTAGTTTGTATAACTAAGACCACAACTAGAATCAAGAGTCAGAGCACTCATCTGCAATGATCTAGACATACAGAAGAAGTCTTTCTGCTCCTGTAAGCTAGGTGAAAATCCTGTGAGGTGCTTGGCCCTTTCAGCCCTGCCTAGTCTAAAATAGACATGTTGTAAGCCAGTTAGAATCATAGAACAGTTTGAGTTGGAAGGGACCTTTAAAGGTCATCTAGTCCAACCTTCCCTGCAACGAGCAGGGACATCTTCAACTAGATCAGGTTGCTCAGAGCCCCATCCAACCTCACCTTGAATGTCACCCAGTGGCCTTGAATACAAAACAGAGTTCCAGCCTCTATTGAGTAGCCATTACTCTCCAGCACTATCTTTTGGCACAGAGTAACAAAAAAAAAAAGTTTCCTTCATAATCCAAACACACACACACACCCCCCAAGGAACTGACTGGCAGACAGTATTACTGTAGCTAAACCTGAAGCCATTCCTGCTTTACTTCAGAAGCATTAAGCTTCATGTAGCAATTTCTGCCCTCTCTGCTGATCCAAGATACTTGTGCAAATAGAATGAGTACACTCCAAGAAACACGAGCATCAGTACTCCCCCATCCTTTCTGTAGCGGCCCCAACTCTAACACAATTTCAAGACAATAACCCTGATAGAAACAAGAAAAGCTTTTACAGTACCTTGCCTGCCAGATAAAGAGATTTAATTATATTATTCCCCAAACTGTTTAAACTTTTCATAATGAATGGACTGAGGGAGGCAGAATTTACATCTTTCTTAAAAGCAGTTTTATAAACAGATCTCCTGGATTTTAATGTAGCTTTATTTAAGCATCTGAGCATCAACAAATCCAGAGCCCGGTTAACATTGTTCATGGTTTCAGCATGTTTAGTGTATATAATTCATATCTTACACCTGATGAAGAAAGCCACAGCACGCATTATTGCCCCAACATCCAAGGGATCCCCATGATTTCCTAAGCCAGGGTACTGACTAACAGCTTGCCAGGACCCACTTTGGAGATGGCTGTAGCTTCCCCCTTTCGTACACATGGGAGGCCTCCAAACTTTTCATGCCTCAGCTTGCAGCACTCCACCCTGGAGCCAACCTGTTGGTCTGATGCAGAGTATTACAACCAGGACCTGCAGGTCCTTGAGCCTCCTGTTCCTTCTGATAGAAAAGAGCAGACTTAGGGTGTATTGTAGGCACGCCTTAACCATCCCACCTTGAGGACATGATTATCAGTAGCTATTACAAATTATCTACCTCCCACAGTGCAGAAGGTTGGGTTTTTTGTCAAAAAAATACCGAACAGGTCAGATTTGTTTCAGTAAAGACTGCTCTGTTCCAGGGATCTAGAGGAGCTCAGTCTGTGGAGGATTCTCATACTGCTCCTTAACACTGAGGGAATGTAAAGGGGAAGAAATAGGAGGGTGGGTTTCTTTTCCAGCACCAAATTCAATCAGCTTTAGTATCTTATTTAGGTCAAGAGGTGTAACAGGAACTGACAGCTGTTAAAGTGAGGAGGACAACAGAAAAGAACAATCAAGCAGCTCTGTAGACTGCGTTCGTTCGTGAAAAACACTGGCAAAGCATCTAACAACTTAAGGGGGGGTGGGTGGGCAAGAGGTGCAGAGGAAACCTGAGTGTTCCTTTTTACTAACACCACCAACCCCAGGAGACACCCCGACACACTGGCCAGTTTGATTTGGTACATGATCATATTTGATATGTGACAAAATACTAGGAATTTAAAAGTAGCTTAAAAACTTTAAAAGCCAGATCCTGAAGCAACTCAATGCTTCTGGGAGAGACAGTCCGACTGCTTTTTATCCAGATCTTTCTCCCACTTGCACTATAACCATCCATTTCTGAACAGGCTAAAGCTCTGGAGTTATGTCAGACAGCGCCTCCAGCACATCAGCTGGAGAAGGAGGCTATGTGATCTACCCATCAGCACAAGTGACTTGAAACTGTTAAAATAGTGCAATCTTAAATGAGCAGGTAGAGTTTGAGGGGGTTTGGTTCCTTCTCCAGAGGTGGAGAAGGTATAGAGTGCAAAGGGGAAAGACAATTAGTAAAAAAAAAAAAAGATCCTGCATTCAAGCTCATGTTTGAAATAAACTTATCCCCCAAATCCTAATGCCAGCATCTAGATAAAATCAGCTGTCTGTATCCTATCCCACCCCACTGTGGGGCCTCACTGACTGAATCTCCAAGTCAGAGGACAACAGTACCAGGTGTCACAGAAAGAGATGGAGGTTCAAGAGTTTTCCTAGTCTCTTGATCTTTGCCTGCAGGACACTGGACACTCTCAGTCCCCGACATGTATAAGCCCCATTTGGAGCAATGCAGCAACCCCCACATTTAATTTTCTCCTCCATTCAAAGGTCGTTTCTTCTCACCAGCACCATCCACCTCACCCCACCTCCTTTCCAGAAGGACAGCAACACCTCTTACTCCCACTGGCCCTTGCTCAGAGGCCAACTAATCTGTCTTGATCCTCATCCTGATCCCAAGCTTCCCCTATCCTGCATCTGAGGCAAGAAGCTGCCTCATTCAGAGTCATGTCTGTTCAGGGACTCCTTGGCTAGTCCGGTAGTGATCGCAGTGGAGAACGGGGAGGATCTGGGGAAAAGGGGACTGGAATGGCCTTTTGTTTCCTTCTAGTTGGTCAGAGGCTTTTCCTTTTTTTCAGAGGGTCAAGCCTGTTCTTTGTCTGCCCTCCACAGCCGCTCTTTGACTTCCAAGGGCAATGTGTTGAACAGGTCCTCCTCTACCACAAGCCCAGTGCGTTTCAGCAGAGGACATTCTCCCAGCTCCACAGGCAGGCACTCCAAGCGGTTCCCTCGTAGCTCTATCTGTGACAGATTTGTCAGCTCTCCAACCCGGGATGGAAGTGACTGCAGCACATTGTTTCCCAGGTTCAAGGTTCTCAGCTTCCTGCACTGGAACAGCTCTGGTGGGAGACTTTCAATCTGAAAAAAATAAATCATAGGCAAAGTCAACAGCAAACTGGACATCTGCTCATAAGAGACCAACAAGCCCACACAATGCTTCAAGGTTTACAGAGCACTTGCTTTTGAGCATCCACTTCTCCCTTAATTGAGCTCCTGCTTTCCACCATAAGGACTGTTCCCAAAGTAAAAGTCATTACACCATGACTGTATGGATTCCTCCTTCAGACACTGTATTAGTTACAAAAGATCACCAATGGCAATGGCTAAAGCAGAAGACATCACTAAAGATGGGATTAGAGGACCAGAAACCTGCTCACAGCAGGCCTATGCTGTCACGTGTTCCCATCAGTATTAGCGTCTTTCCAACCCAAACCCTTTATACCATCACTGGATCATAGCTCGTTTGCTTTAGGTAGCCATTGCACAATTGGCATTATACTGAACACCATAAAGACTGGATTTAGTTAAGACTCCTAGTTTTGCTGTAATAAGAGCAGAGGCTATGTAGGTATGGTCTCCAGGCCCTGAGAACTGGGACTATTCTTCCATCATTTCTGTAGGGTTTTGAAATGTTGCAAGGACTTTCCAGGCTCCAAAGTACAGGGTTTGACAGTGCCAAAATGCAACAAAACAAAAGAAAAAAAAAAAAAAAAAAGAAGCCACCAGCTGTTAGCTTTCCCACCACCACCTTCATGTATCCATGAGTCACTAATTTAGTAAGTCTTATTTCTATTAAACCCTTTTAATAGTCCCATCCTCCCAAAGAATTTCTAGGAAAATAATATGGATAAGGTTTAACAAACACTAGGCTATGAACTAAACATAGCAATTAAGTATTCTCCCCTTAATTCAAAGTCTCATCTTGGAGGCTTTCATTTGCCTTTAAATGCAACCATGTCCTTGTCAAAATTTAAATTTTGCATGATATCATTCACTGCTAAATTTGACTGTAATCAGTTCTGAATGAGATGGGAGTCCAAGGAAAAGACAGGGCAAGACCAGATCAATGAAAAGTTCAATTCAGTCATTGTTACTGGTACTGTCGAGTGTTTTGCAAACAGCAACGTGCAAGCAAATGATCAGACTCTTGAAAATTATAATAGTGTTATTTAAGGGACAAGTATCAGTTTAGGAAGGAAGTAATGTGCTATAGTACAGCCTGCTTCCCACCATGGTACATGGGTACCAGCCAATTCCAGAAGTGTCTATTTGCTAAGACCTATGAGCTAAGAGAAGACATTTAAGATAATTCCTGGCCTAGGGAAATGCCAGCCTACCCGTCCTTGTGTTTTTTGCTGTCACTGTTTACTGTAAGTAACCAGGCTGGCAGAGCCCCAGGGCAACTGTGGCCTTACCCAGGCACCTGCAGAAGATACAAACAGCTTAGCTGTTTCACTGGGTCCTCGCCACCTTTTGCTTCAGAACACACTGGAAGAAAGGCTGCTCCAGCCTTCCTGTTGCATTAGCGTTTTTGGTTGTTTTTTTTTTTTTTTTTTTTTTTTTTTTTCCAGAGAAATGGGTGGTGTCATACTGTGCTGCAGAAAATGGACCTGCCTCTAACTCCTTTTCATCCAAGAGAGGCTCCACCCCAGGACTGCAGAGGATACACTGCAGATTAACCCTGAGGAAGCTGTGCTAGGAAGGTTGCCAGAAGACAAATGGTACAGAATTATCCGAGTTCTGAACAGTAGCTTAAGAATCTTTAAAACTCCCTCATCTTTGCTTAATGCCATTCTCAGAAACTGCCCATATCAGCCCTGCTTGCCTCAAGGAAATATTTTGCCTTTTAACTTAATAGGAAATGATGTGTGCATACCACAGTGTTTATCAGAGCTCAAGCCACCCATATAAACAGATGCACAGCCACCCAGTCTGTTAGTGCTGGGAAATCTGAACGAGCAGCTATTAAACTGGGAGAGCTGAATGGGCTGCTGCATGTCTGCCATTACCTTTGAGCGGCACAACACAGACTTGAACTTTCAGACACTAACTTCAAAATGCTGGCTGGAGTTTTAGGAACCCTGTTTAACACTGAACTGCACGAGCAATTAAATACTTGATTTGAGGGCATTTCCCCCATGAAAAGCCAAACCATACCAGAGCTGCTCGCTCTGCTTCTCACAGGTAATTTGAGAGAGTTCAGTTATGAACACATCTTGCCAGTAGCCGCAAGGATCTTGATACAACGGCAAAAACTAGGACTGCTCCAGGACAATTCTACTGCATATTCCTAGAAGAACCCAGAAGCCACTAATTAGATCTGTCTGCAATCTGTAGTTATGTTAGAGCCTTTTGCAACTTCAGGTGGTAATAAACTCCAAGAGAAAAAGAGCCTCTTGGGAATTTGCAGATAGAATGAATGAAAGCTTCAACAAGACATTCAGCTCAGCACACCAGTCTGTGCAGTCACACGCTGATCTTTGTGATACACGGTAAATGAAGCCTCCTTAAGTCCAAACACAACAACAAAGATTCAGGAAAACACAAGTACTGTTTGCTTTCAGCAAATAAATGACCTCCAACACAAGCCAAGAAATAACTTGTGGTAATCAGGCAGCATAGCACACTTGGTCATCCCCTCTAACCTGCCCTGCACTTAGACCTAACCTATCTGGGATTACACAAGAAAACCCACAGCCATCAAGCTGAGGCATAAGAAGGTGCCATCAAGGTTCCTCCCCCTCCAAATTGCCACAGTTCACACTTTCACATCTGACTGCCAACTGCTAACCCGGTTTAGTTCACTCTGCCCCAAGTAAGGACACTGCTGAAGATTGCTCTGCTCTCTCCAAAGTCACCTTTTTGGAACAAGACACTGCATTTAAAAAGTGAGATCTTAAGAACCATTTTTCATAAGCCTGTCCATATCCAGCTTCTCACAGAAAGTGCATGCTCACAAGAGTGAGTATTCCCTGGAAATGCGAAGTACTATAAGCAAAGCTGGAAGCCACACACACATACATGTCCTAGATGGCTGCTGCCCTAGTGTATGTACATGGCTGAAGTGCATAGGCTTAAGTGCATAGTTCTAGATTAAGACTACAGTTTCTCAGATCTCCATTTTAAGCCCAAAACTGATGTCAAGCTAGAAACTAGAAGCTTCCAACTGCAGAGAAACAACTGACAGGCAGGATTTCTAAGCAGCTTCCAATCACCACTTATAATCAGTCTCACTGTTAAGAGAGGAAACGCTACAGAACAAGGGCTGTTCTAAGACAGGCTTGCCCCTGGAGTTATTTGCAATGTTTTGCCTTAGATAAACCCCTCAGAGAGAAACAAAAGCTTGAGAATTTAAATAGAATGCCAGTGCCAGGAGTATTTCACACACCATTGTAGCGTGTTTAATCACACAGATAACAGAAGTGCCAGAGTTACTTTTACTCATGAAGGCACGCTCAGCTCCTTGCTCACTTACCCTGTTGGCTGTCACAGCTAGGTTCTGCAGGTTTTGAAGAAGTCCAACGTCTGGTGGTATGGAAGTTAGGTTGTTGTGGCTGAGATCCAAATACCGAAGTTTTCGGCAATAGAAGAGCTGGGTAGGGATCTTTTCTATCTTGTTACGATTCAGGTAAAGGCGTTCTAAATTGGTTAGGTTACCTATTTGCATGGGGATGTAGGCAATGTGGTTGTACCACAATTTAAGGCAAGTGAGACGATGTAAGTGCTGGAAGCTGATGATTTCCTCAATGGTCTTTAGGTTATTGTCCTTCAGGTCTATCTCCTGCAGATTGTGGAGGCTAAATATAGAGTGAGGAATGCGTTCCAAGTCACAACGGATCAGCTCAAGCTCTGTCAAGTTAACCATTTTCTTAAGGCTGTTGAGAACAATGAGTTTGGTGCCCTCATTGTTGATGGAAAGCTTCTGAAGATGCACACCAACATCTGTCACCACCTGTGGCAGCTTGGTGAGGTTACTCTTCAACCTTAACACTTTCAGCCTCTTCAGCTCCCTCAATCCATCTATCACAATGTACCGGTTGTTTTCAGCACTCAAATTCCCAGTCAGATGAAGCTCCTCTAGTGTCTTCAGGCTATAAATCCAAAGAGGAATCTCCTTGATGTCCGTGAACTTGATGTGGAGAGACTTCAAATTCTCCCTTAAGAAGGCAAGGGCTGGAGCCTCAATTTTGGCAGCTGTGTGGTAAAGCCACAGTTCCTTAAGGCTGGTGAGCTGAGCAATGCTTGGGGGAATAGTGACATCAGGGATAAGCTCCAGCTTCAAGACCTCCAGCTCAATGAGGTCAAAGACCGTGTCAGGAATGCCACTCAACATGAAGAGATGCAGTTCCAGCTTATCCTGTGAGTTCTTGGTGATCCTCTGGCGCAGCTTCTCCAAAGTCCATTCATTGTTGAGGTTCAGCTGCCGCAGTTTGTTCTCACTCACCTCCGACAAAAAGACAGCAAAGCGCTTCGAGTACAGGGGGTCATACTGATCTATCAGATGGAGCATAAAAGCAAAGTCATTTTTCACATCAGGAATGTCACTGTAACTGCTCTCCTCCCGGATGGACTCAAAGGAGTATTTCTTGAGTGATCGCCTCAGCATCCACCAGAGCGTATACATGCAGATAAAGCCATAGAATATCACCAAACTGATGTAGAAAGATGCCAAGATTTTGAAGAGAGTGGCCAAAGGATGAGCACAGCGGTACATCCTGTAGCCAGTCAAGCTCTCAATGTCCACTTTACAGTCAACGTCAAATGTTATGTTGTTGACATAGTAAACAGTATAGCAGATGATCAGAATGAACTTGATCACTTTGATGATGGTCTGTCTCATATACAGGCGATAAACTATATCTCCCTCTTCCACATGTGTGCGGAACTTTTTCACTTTCTCAAAGAGCGCTTTGGCCTGTTCACCTTCCTTTTTGTCCAAGACACCAGTCTCAGACCGGTCCACAATCCCTTGCTCAATTCGAGACTTTGTTCTCTGCAGCATGGGAACAGTGGCTTCCACATCCTCACTGACTGTGGAGGACTTCTTGTCCATGGAGCCATTCATTTTCCCAAATGCTGGCTTGGTATCACTCTCTTCCACCACTGTCTCAGATAATGCCCTCGTTGTCCACGGAGAGTCAAAACACTTAAGCAAAATAGACACAAAATGCTCCAGCTTGGAGCTGGTCCTTGGGAATTTGAACCAGAAGTTGCTACAAGCCAGGAAGATGAGAGTATGTAGCAGCACCAGATAAGGAAAATACTTGGCAAACCAGTGAAGACGGTTCTCATAACATACTGCATCCACATAGTTATACTGGTGCCGGTCCAAATCATATCGGATCCCTGTAGGCCCTGTATCAGTAGAGGGAACAAGACTAGAATTATAATAGGTACGCTCCGGGGTTGCGGCTGTCCAACCTCTGACTGAATCATTGCAAGAGTCTTTGGTAACCCATTTGCAGGGCAAACAAATCATTTTGTCCTGGGTGACCTGAAGCGTTCCTCCAAACACTGCAATCATCAGCATCACTATGGAAATGTAGTCTGTGAAGACGTCCCACCATGGCTTCAGGATGCGGTATGCTGGCTGAGTGTCAGCAAAGTAGCGCAATTCAGTGACTGGAATCATGATTCACCTGCAAGGAAACCAGAAGCAGGCATTACTAGCTTAAACTGTTTTGTTCTGTTTTTCAAGAGGGCATTGGGAAACTCATGTTTTGCTGTGCCAGTGCTTAAGACTGGAATTAGCTGAGGTCCAATTTCAAGTCACTTTGAGACAACTGAATGAGGCTTCCTGTGAGTAATTAGGTACAGCTGAGACTGTGAAGTTAGTTTGTTGCTGTCTTCCCTAACAGATGAATTGTCACAAAACATCAGAACTGGTACTTATCATTAGCAGTCTATGGGGCGAGATGTTCACACTTAAAAGAAAGCTCACAGGACAGACTTAAACCACCTCAGCCAGACCAGTTTTTGGAAGGGAAATAAAATCTAGGGATTTTATTTCAGGGATGGAGTTTGCCAGCACCGTTAGAAGTGATAAAACCGACAGACAGAGCATAATTGTTTTGAGTTTGTTACTATTTTTACAGAGCTAGAAAATAGTAACTCTGCATTTGTGTGGTTCTCAAACTGCAGGGCAAGGAAGAGGATTTACATACAATACAGCTGTATTTCTAGAACGACTTCATTGACATAACTCAACATTGCCTTGATAAAGAAAGCTGGAAAAGAGAACTAAGTTGCCTGATATCATGACTTTTCCTTCCATGTAAGTAGTTTTGGCTTCCCCCCTTTGCATTAATTCCCCAAGGAAAGATTAGTTACTTGCCCTCTAATAGATTCAGTACCAAAATCCTGTAACAGCTGCTCTTTGTCTTATTTACTTCAGAAGTAGAGGAAGGGGGAAGCATACTTAAGAGAAGAATTCACTTCCCTGACCTACCACTCCCACCTCAAGTTCATCTCAGCTGGGATTTAAGAGTCACAAAGGAAATCAAAAGGTTCTGGGAAGTAGAGGCCTTATGGAAGTGCTTGTTCTGTCCTTCAGACTTCCAGATGAAACTTCAAATACATTCTCCAAAAAGCCATAGAAAGCCCAGAAGCCTGACTGATTCTTGGATAACTGAGCTCACAAAGCTCCCTTATCTGACAGGCAACACAAAGAACATGAAGTCATTGTAATTTGTTCTAACGACAGTGAAAAAGCAGTAATATCACATCATACTTGATAGTGAAGTTCAGGAGTAGGACAAGCACTAATCTTTCAGTCATTTTGAAACTCCCATGAATTCAATTGCAAAGGAGGAAGAAAAAAAAAGAAAAAAATTACTCATGGTTCCCCAAGCCATAAGATATCATTTTTACAGACAGTCCCAACAAGTCCTGGGGGACTGCAGGGTCAGCAGCAGATTTCTGTATACCACTGGCTGGGACATAGCTTTCTTTGACAAGCGGAGTGCCCACATCACCTGCTTTGGTAGATTTTAAGTTTGTATTTAAAATGAATTTCCAGCATAGACCTGCAAAGGAAGCCCTTCCTAATATGAACTGAAAAAGCACCACATTCCCTAGAGACACTAAATACAGAACTCTTCCCTGCTTTTCTGCTTACAACAATAAATGGTAAAAGGCCAGCTTTGACCTAGTGCTACTTGGGAAAGCTACAAGAAACTAGAGGTGGTAGATTGAAAGATGGCAGCCATCCCAAAAGAAGTGTTTGCCCTTCTGCCCATCCAGTTCCAATACTACATTAGCCCATCACAAAAGACAGTCTGAAGTAACTACATGCAAATTTTTGGGGGGAGGAAAAGGAGCAGGGAATTTTGAGACAAAATGGCAATACCTGTTTCAGAAGTTCAGCAGAACAAGGCAGAACAGAAAATCTATTTATTTATCAACCAGTAAACTCATGCAATCCTGGCAAAGGATGCAGAAACAAGGGAAGAAAACAGCCATGAACAGCACTGTTAGAAGAAAGTACTGTCCTGTTAGACTGCAGAGCACTATTGAAGTGGCTGGCATGCCTCTGGAGAAGGGACTGCATTGAGCAGATTAGGGCAAGAGGATTACACATTCATAGGGAGAGGGAAGAACAGGCAAAACTGAACATCTTCTGAACAGCACCTGAGCAGCTAGAATAAGAGGAGTGACAAAGTGTTCAGAGCCCCCCTCCGAGTCCTGTTACTAGCTTGCTTCAAGGCCTTGGCAAGGCATTTCAGCCATGCCTCAGCTTCCACCACAGGGAGAAGAGAGTCCATTTGCAATACACATTTGAGAAGAGCCGTCTGTGGCATAATACAGAAACACCAATTCCAGGATAGAACAGGGTACAGAAGTTTTCTTTACACCTCCTCCACTCCATAACACCTCAGAGCCAGTAGTTAAAACAGCTGCCTGAATCAGTTCCTGGTGATGTGTGTCTCTTCAGTTTGTCTACACAGACAAGAAAATTCAGAGTCAAACCCCATTTTATATTGTCTGCAAGACAATCTATAGCTCTGACAGAGGCCTTTAATCACTACTGACAGAAGCCTTATACTATCCCAGGCCCCCTACCCATCCATTCCTTCCTTCCTCAGAAGCACCAAAATGGGATATTTACCTGATTATTTTTGTCCCTTTTTTGTTCAGTTGCTTTGGGGTTTTTTTTGTTTGTTTGTTTTTTGTTAGGACCCCTACTACACCAGGTTAGGAAAGCAAGACAATTAATAGAGAAACCAGGAGGTTCAGCTACTGAAAGGTTTGAGTGCCAGGGCAGGACTGCTGACACACTGCCCTTCCACAAGGAAAAACAAACAAGACAAGAACACACATGCCCTCCCTGTCACCCTTTGCATCCCTCCCACCATAATCAGACTTAGGGAGCAGAGTCCTGCACTTCTACAGTTCAAATAAGGGAAAGCCTGGAAAGCTTTGCAAAAGGGGAACATCAAAAGCTACTGCAGTT
Organism: Vanellus vanellus; assembly: GCF_965231255.1. Lineage (NCBI taxonomy): Eukaryota > Metazoa > Chordata > Aves > Charadriiformes > Charadriidae > Vanellus > Vanellus vanellus. Next base: position 6,654,446 of record NC_138923.1, on the reverse strand, counting down.
ATCTTCTGGAACAGTTAACTTTGACATGACTTAGCTTCTGAAATCCAACTATGCTTGCAGGCGAGTACAGCTTCAGTTCTACCTGACTCCTAAGCCAGCAGGGGCTTTGAGAGCCAGAAGTCTCACTACACACCCACCCTAAGGTTCCATGAGAGTGTGATGGAAAGCTTTTGTAGTGACTCCTCCTAAACTACATCTAAGAGGTAACACAAATGCTGCCATAACATTCCTTGCCCCGCAAAAGCGCTACGCAAGATCCTATTCCTCTTTTCTTTTCAGGAACATGCAGTGAAAACACTGATATTTTTCATAAAAGAACAGTTCCCTATTTAAACAGCTCCTTACTCCTCCTACCCCACACCAAGGAAAAAATTAATATATTTCTCTCTTTCCTTCTCTTGCCTGATACCACTTCTCCCCTTCCTCCGGTGCTTCATCACTCTTGGTAGGGAAACTTTTGCAGGAATTGTCAGGCCCTTCGTAACTATCCCTAGGAGGCTTATGAAACAGGGAAGATCTCTTTTCAGCAATTGAGGTCTCATGGCTAAGGCATTTTCAGACTTGAGCTGTAATGCTGGGTTGCTAGCTTCGCCCTATCCAGGAAACGCCTAATTTCTTCTCACAAGAAGTTAACTTTGTAGTCACTTTGATTTGTATCTCAAGATAGCTAGGAAGGAAACCAACAAGAAATGAGCATAGCAGTCTCCCTAATTCTATTTACCAGTTACATGGAGTAGGAAATCTCCCTTTACATTGTGCACCTACAATACAGATTGGAAAGAAAATAAAATCTGAGTGTCCCATGATAGTTTATTACAGCTCACTGTCAGCAATTAAACCCCAGTAGGGTGGAGCAGGAAATCTCCTACCTTCCAGTAACAATGACAGGGTCACTAGAGGAAGAAAAGGACATTCATAGCAAGTCCCTGCTCCTCCTGGCAGCAGTGTAGACCCTGTTCAAGTCCCAGAAGAACAACAATAAAACTAGGGGCCACCTTTACAGAAGCTGGAATTTGCCATGTCTTATCTAATCTTACTCCCAGCATCTGCAGTAAAAGGGAAAATTGCCCACCAAAGACTTAAGAAAGTAGGTGAGAAAGCTGCATCACTCCTCACCCAGATTTCCCATGCATGCAATCCATTTCTAGCTCCTGAAAGACAGGATCAAGATGAGAAAGTAATTTTTATTTTGTGGACTCCATTTTGTAATCATTTTAGAATGCAATTCTTGTTGCAACACTCTCCCTTCTGGATTAGAGCAAGCAGTTTCACTGCTGAGGTTGATGACAACAGCAGACTAATTCTGAGAATTCAGGTTCTCAGGGGCCATCTCTGTCACTTGACGCTCCCCTGCACACTTCGGATTCTGCCCATAGGGACTGCAATTCCAACCACTATATAGAAACCAAGCAAGTAGCTGGAACACAGACTGTCCCAACAAGTACATGGGCAGCAGAATACAATGATTTAGATGGAGGATATTATTCTGGCATAAGAGTAGGAACAATCCTTGCATGAAGACAGCTGGCCAAAAATAAAGTTACCTCATTGCGACCAAGACCAGACCAAGCTCCACAGGACCAGCAGGCAGACTGCAGAGATCTCAAGCTTCTGCTCTTTTCAGAAGTTGAACACCAGCGTGCTTTGTCAGCAGGAAAAGTGTTTACTGTGAAGACACTGCATTTGCTAGGTCACTTCTGTCATGCAGCCTCACTGAAGGCTGAGAACAGAACACATGAACTGAGTGAAGGAGTTTTATAAACAGGAACAGTCATAACTGGAAAGGAAGTACTGTGTCAGAGCAGGCTTGGAGAAGAGGGAGATGAGTTCCTTCATATATACTTCAAGTTGCAAAACTTTCCACTTGGAGCTCAGAAACAGGTGATTTGCTTACAGTATAGTTAACTCTGCCACATGGAAGGCATCGAAACTGAGATTTTGAAAGACTGCTTTATTTAAATGTAAAGGCAAGTTGATTTCACTAAACCTGCATAAGCAATAGGTAGGAACATCTCTGACTAAACTGTCAACTTATCAGAAGCATAAGGAAGTTAGTTTTCCAAGGGTATAATTAAATAGGCAGGCTTTAGGTATTGCACACTGAAGAAAAAAAAAGAAGTCTTACAAGTATGTCTCAGGTGTTTCAGCTTTTGCATTCTACAATGCTGTCCTAGCTACCACACAGTCCCTGAGCTGTCCCTCACTCCCCAAGAAATGACTTTAACTTTGAGGGTTTCAGCTACACCAAAGCAGCACTACTTTGAACACTATAATTCATATTCAACATAGAACAACCCCAGGACAGTTTATAACAGCAACATGTGAGATTGTACAGGGAAAGATCTGTATGCTAAAGCCTCATTATCACACAGCAGGATCAATCCAGCCTAAATAAATACACTCCTGAAATCTTTGCACATACCACATTTAGATACTACATACCTCTTCAGCGCCTACAGATTCACCTGGATCCAAGTTTGTACCCCACCATAAACTCCTTTTGCCAGATGACCATCCCTGCCTCAGCCTGCTGGGCACCCATCTACTATGCGCAGCACAGCCTCACCGTTAACGCTGAGCAGGCTGATACAACAGAAGAAACAGCAGTTTCAGACTTACATAACCAGCCTGCCAAACCTACCCAGACTTCAGCCAACCATAAGCATCACCAAGTACTAATCCTATGTTTTACTAGACACACCTGGGGGAGAAAGATAATCACTCATGTTAGAAGAACAGGGACATTCTGAGCACACCACACCTAAATAGTAAAACCACTCAGAAACAAGATTAAGCATATCTGGCCAACAGAGACATCATAAAGCAGCATGTACCTCACTAGATAAAGGCTGACAGAGCTGAGAGCATGAATGCTTTCCACAAAGCCCAGGATCCCTGTGATATTTAACAAGTTCAAGGTATTAACAGAGCAACTTCTGCAGACGCAAACATCCTCCGATTTGGACAATTCCTCTATCCAAAACCACCCAACCTAAACAAGTGAAGACTAAGTTATTGTTGACAGACACCTGGCTGAGCAGTGCTTGAAATTCCTGCCTGCAACTGCTGGCCAGCATACCCAGCTAGGGACAAAGTGGACAGAAACAACATCGCTGTTCTGTTTCACTGGCTAGTTTGTCAGCTTGACTCAATTTGCTGAATACTTTATCCAGCCTCCCCTTTCCTCCTTTCTGTTGGCCTTTCTGTTACTAATGGAGCCACTGGCAAAATAGAACTACACACAAGATCTCATGACATCCACAAGAATTTAAGTTTCCACTCCTTACTTCCAGGACCTCCCTGATTTCCCTCCTCACCTTTAGTGGCATGCAGCTTCCAAGCGAGACGGTCTCATAATACAGGTTTAGATAAGTAGACATGGATGCATTGTATGATGCATCTTCTAAATCTTTAGTTTCTACTACACGTTCTTAATTTTCATTGGATTTCCTTGTAAGATCGTGGACTGCAAAGCACTGCTGACAGAATTTCTTACTTCTCAGAAGCCCAGAGAAAGAGGGAGTTGTTCATGTGCCAACAGCATCAGAGGTAGACAAGGGAAAGAAAAACCTTGATGCTGTTAATGCTATAGCCCTGATTATTGACGAGCTACAACATGTTACAATAAGTTCTCAACAGAGCAGAGCTTCCCTCCCCAGCATGCTGCCACCTGAAATCCTAAAGAAGGGCATGACACAGAGCTCTTTGTTCAAAAACCAGGAAATGTAAGAGCTTTGCTGGTCAGAAATGGGACAGGGAATTTACATGTCTCCTCCCCCACATTTATTAGGTCCAGAATTAAAAGAACAAAAGGAGGCTGAAACAGAGCTGGTTTAAGGCACCCCTCAGAAAACCTCCCAAACACAAGGACAGCCACATGATCAACTGGAAAAGTCCAAGACATGAGATGGAACAACTCAAGTGATTTTGTCCTTTGCTGTTCAGAAATAAACAGCAGTGAAGCCAGATGCCAAAACCCTGACCAGCAAACTGTTATCCCTACAGCTGGCCCTTTCTGCATTAAAAAAAAAAAAAAAAAATCCCTCGTGGGACAAAATGTATTCTGAGACAAAGAAGTGATCATGTGAAGTTTAAGGGTCATTTATCAATCAGACTAGCTGATAGAGTACTGGAAACAGCAGCTGCCAGAACTTACACTCTTCACTTAGTGAAACAGCCAGTGAACTCAACACTAACAGCAAGGTAAGTTGGTTTTCACACAACCATCCAGCAGCTGTATGCAACATTCAGCCGCACCCAAGCCAGAAGACACAGCAGGATGAAGTGAACCGACTGGGTCACAACATCTTTACTGAAGCGCATGGAATAAGAATAAACTACCTATACTATGAATAGCACTTTATCATCTTTACAGCTACCCCTTAGTGGGCTCTTCCTGTCATATGCAGGACTGACATTCTTTTCTTAACAGCATAGTGCAACAGCTCCTGTTTACCATCACACAAACAAGCCTGTCCTAACAAGTACAGGGAAGAACATCTGCACTATCAGAACAATCGAAACCAGAGACCTGGCTTGGCCTGCCACATTTTCTGACAGTATTTTGCCCCAGCTGCACAGAATTGAACATATTCTGAAGTTATCAGCATCACTGACACTCGGAGCGGGGACTGTATGTGGTGCCATACAGCTATGTAAATTTATGTGCTATCAGATGACTCGCAACAGTGATGCAAACCAGATAAAAATGTCTGTCTCAGCTTATAAATTACGACTGTACATGGTCACAGGCTTCCTACCCAAAATTAATTTTTTCTTTGCCATAAAAAAGATGCTTCAAGGATAGGGTATTGGAGCTTGCCTTGGAGAAGCACAACTGCCTTATTCCAACAGGACACTATGAAACACTCCCTTGTACTGACTAATGCAAGTGAATAAATTAACTCCAACTACTGAAGATAGACAGACAGCAACAGCGTTAACTTGTAACAACCAGTACAGCTTCAAGCACCCCATCAGCTGTGGGAGAAATGCTGAAGAGCCTTATTTCCAGCATTGAGAAGAGTCTGACAAGAAAAGGTAACCAACTGTTTTCAGCCAAAGACAGAAATGGTGGACAGAGCAGAGATTTGACATACCTAACAACAGATTAAGAAATCCAGAGACTAGATTCAAAAGAAGTAGAAACTTTTAAGCAAGGATAATCTTGTTGACAGACTGTCACAACATGCACAAATCCATGGGTGTTGCCACAGCTGTTTTCAGGCTCAAAGAGACAAGGCAGTTAAGATGAAAGAAGATGCAGATAAGAGCAAAGCAAGATAATCAGACATCAGCACAATAATATTTAGCCTCAGTCTGAGGGAAGAAGAGGATTCACTTATTCACCATACCCTATAAGCCCTGCCTCCAGTACCATTAACTTCAAAACAGTGAGTATGACTTCCAGCTCAGCACATCTGCTGACTGCAATAGTCAATTTATAAGGGACTGGCCATCTAACCTTTGATCACCAAGATCTGATAAAACCAAGACTCTAAAGGAGAGCATATTAACTAGTCCAGTACACAGCTTTACAAAGGCAGGTCATAGCTAGAGAAGCAGCTTGAAAATTTGTTACAAAAGAGGAGCTTTGGGAATTGCCAAGGTAATTTTATAGCAAATGTTAACAATGATTAGTACACAAGGAGAAGGGAGCGCTATTATTTCAGCAGGGAGGTCACGACTGAATAGCTTTTAGTTTCAAATGCAGTTTCATAGCAGCAGGAGGAGCACATATAATCCAGCTATATGAGCTGGATTTCAAGTCGCAATACAAAATACATGCACCACATCAACAGCTTAAGGAAAAAGCTGCTTGGAAGCATTCAAGATATGCTCTTCAAAGCATATAGACTGTTAAGCGCCTGTTCAGTATTAGTGTGCGTATCCAGAACTGAGGCGATTCTTAGAAAAAAAAAAAAAAACGCACAAAGGAGGCTCACCACAGTGCAGCTGAATGTTAATTTTTAATCATTACCAAAACAATAGCTATACATCCCTCCCCCCCATTAAGTGGCCCCATACAAAACTCCTAAACCCTTCTCCTCTGTGCTCCACCAGTACTCACCTGACATTGCAACTGTTTTCCTAGACACCAGTCAGGCTCAATTTAACATCAGAAGTGAGCTTCACTTCCTTTGTAAGTACTCTGAACAAAATCCTTCTTTAGAACGTGAAAGAATTACATGAAGGCCTCTAAATAAGCCTGCTCCAAATCACATAGCCACAACACAATAATTTATACATTTGACCTCCACTGCTTATTAAAAAAAAAAGTATCAGAGAGCCCCAAACCACACACCATCTTTCCAAATGCCTGAAGCATTTACTAGAATGTAATCAACTCTAAGCATTCCGTAAATCATCACTGGAAGGCTTCAGGCACTCCATATTTCAAACATGGAAACATTAGCTTTTAACACATGGCTTCTGGCATATTTTAAGGAAATATTAATGGACATTGCCTTTGACCTGCATGAATAAAGTTAGGGTTTCCAAATGCCGTGAGAGGATCAGTATGAAAAACAAATCAGTGAACTGCTGGAACATTAACCAGAACATGAGACAAGTCTTAGGGATACTTGTGTTCTGAGCTGCGAGATGTGCAGTATGTTGCTTCCAGAATACAGCCAACCTGGACCGCATTTCTTGTCTTGAAGATAAGCACAGAATTCTGCAATACCTTTCATCACTATCCTAGTGAAGAACCAAGGAAGCAGGGAGTTTCTTGCAACCAGTTTCTGTCATTGCCTAATTGACACCCACGTGGGTGACTAGCCAGTGCACTCAGCAGAGTTCACTGTGAACAATTGCCTAGGAGACGGCTATACAGCAATACAAACATCACCCTGCAGGAAAAGGAAGAGCACCTACCAAACTGAACAGATCTTGCTGCTTCTCAGCTGCATTCCTTTTAGGCAGCAGTCACCAAACCATTTACTGGACAGCCTTCAAATATTTCCTGTTTAGTGCAATGAGAAGTTGGGGTTTACGTGGCCAGGAGTTAGATGTATGGCTGAATAAATATAACAGTTATATTTCACTTTTGGCAACACTCAGTTCCTTTACTCTTTTTTCATCTTCAAGCTGACTAAGGTCTCACAGTTTAATTAGCATACCACCACTCTCCCCATATCACCCTCTAATCAACCACCTTTCCTACTTGCTTCTTACCAGTCATCTCATTACTGCCCTGTGCTTCGCAACTATGTTTAAGTAGTACCCTGGTCTTTTTTTTTTTTTTTTTTTTTGCTTTGCTTTACCACTTCAGAGTTGGCCTGTAGCCCTTACCCTGTAGCTGGGTTCTGCTATCTGCACTTCAGTTCTCTGTGCTGGAAGTAGATGATGTTCCTGTGTGCTGGATCCTGAGCAGGTGCTGAAGCGTTGCATTCCCCACACGCCATGGGAACAGCTTCCCTGAAATGAAACAGAGATTATCAGCAAAGAAAAGGGGATCAAGTTCACAGAGGGACATTGTTATATAAAAGCCTGGTAAAGGATATCCAAGAAGCAAGGAATAACTCAGAGGGTTACCAGGAACCAGAAAGAGACATCCTAATACCTAGAAAGACGGTACGAGTTCTAAGAGCTAACTAAAACTCTTAGGAGGAAGGAATCTACAACACCTGTTATTCAAACAGAAGTTACCAAAAAAGCTAGTGTTGCAGACCCAACCAAAGGAAATGCTGAATATTAATATTATAACTAAGCCTAACCTGGTATAGAGACAGATTAACCTCCTGAAGAAAGAGCACATTTTTCTTCAGATGAGAGAAGTGATCAATAGCTTTACTACCTACTTTCTAGTCTGAAAAGGTTGATTTTTATTTTTTTTTATTTTTTTTAATATTACCATCAGGAATATCTGAAAACGTAGACCATCTTCCTAACCACTCTGGATACAAGCAACTGTCCCCTCTCAACACATACCTACCAACATAAACCTTTTTAAAGTGGCAGCACTTTAGCACCATCAACAAGAATTACAACAGTGGTTTTTTTCTTGTTTCCTGAATGTCAGCATGGGGCATGGGAAAACAGACAAGGGAGCAGACCTAGGCTCCGAGCGGGATCTCAAGCCTCCAACCGCCTAGCTACGTAGGAGAGGACTGCAGAACTTCAGAAAGCATTTTGCCAACAACAGGGAAAAAAATGAAAAGGTACAGACATCGCTAGGGAAATAAATAAATAAATAACCCATACTGCTGAAGGTGTTGAATACGTTCCTCCTGATCCCAAAGTTACCAACCGGGCTGACAGATTCTGAAGCCACCCCCTCATAATCAAAGCTACTCTATTTTATCTGTGACAGACAAAGGAAAGGTTCAAAGGAGAGCACTCTCTGACCATCTCCCCCCACCTCCTCTCAGGCGGCGGCCTCAGCACCGACCCAACGCCGGGGCACCGCGGGGGCCGGCCCCGCACCAGCCCCGCCTGCCCGCCAGCCTGTCACACCACCTCAGGCTTCCAGAAAGAGAAAAGACATCCTCTATACGACATAAATTAAAAAAAAAAATAATTCACCCAGCTTCCGTCCGCAGCACCACTGCCAGGTAACGAATACAGGACTTCTCCCCCCTGCCGGGGAAGCGGGCCCCCCCGGAGGGACACCCCGCACACACACACACGGGACGGCCCGGCCCCGCCTCGCCCCACAGGCATAGAGGGGGACGGGACACCCACCTGCCCCCCGCCCCGGCTCCCCGCCAGACGCATGACAGGGCAGGGACGGCGGGGACACGAAGGAAACCAATTACCGCCGAATTAGTCAGCAAATCTTCCCGGCCCGCTCGGACGGTGCGAGGGGGGCAGCCCGGCGCTCTGGCCTCCCCTCAGGGCTGCCACCCCTTCCCCCACCGCCGGACCCAGATCCCCGCCGCCCGCCCCAGCCCTGCCTACCGCGGGGTCCGGTCCCTCTCCCCTCACGGCCGCCCCACCCGCGGGACGCGTCTCCCGCGGCCCCGCCAGTCTAGCACCCAAGCGGCTGAGGGGAGACCGGCATGAGCCAGACCGCAGCACCCCGCCGCCGGCACCCACCTGACCGCCTCGGCCCCCACCCTCCCTCACACCGGCTCCGGCTCCTTTTGTTCGCCCCTAACCGCACCGCGGCGGCCACACCCCGGAACTGACCTCACCCGCCCGGCATGGCGGCCATCAGCCCGTCCCGCCGCCGCCGCCGCTAGCCGGGAGCAAAGGAGGGCGCCGCCATCTTGGGAGCGGGCATGACCAGAAGGGCGCGCCGCCATCTTTGTGCAGGGCGCGGTCAAGCTGGGTGGGTGGGCGGCATTTATGGGTGGCGGGGTGGAAAAACGAGGAGAGGGAGAGGCGGAGAGGGGAAGTGAGGACGGGGACGCCATCTTGGTGCAGGGCAGCGCGCAAAATGGGGAGATTCTTAAAGGGGCCGCCACAATTCCAGGCTCAGGGCCGGGCAGGCGAAAGGGGAGCGGGGGGAGCTGGGTGTCTTCACCTGCTGTGACAGGATTTTAGAGTCCAGAATTGATTCTTTTTTGTCCAAAAAAAAAAAAAAAATCTCTTTATCCTCCTTATTAAGGTTTATGACCCAACCATGATCATGCCTTCTGTCATTATTTCATTTAATAAAATTTTATGTACAGGAACTCAGTCTCACAGCCCATAGCGCTGAGGGACGGCAGTGTCTGTCCCTCGGGAAGAACAGGGAGGAAAGCCAGGCCTGCCTAGGGCTGCTTCAGGCCCCAATTCAGCTGGGGTCACTGCTGTGAAAACACAGAAAGGTAAAAAAGAGTAGCTGCTGTGCCCTGACATCACAGTCCTTCAGTTTTAGCCCCTCAGTGTGGTTCAAGCCATGCGGAGCCCTGAGCGGAGCGTCCGCTCAGCTGTCTGGACCTGGTGTGTGTCACTTCCAGGCTCACAGACCAAAAGGAGGCTGCATCTTCCCTTACCGGGGCCCTACCTCCTCTCTGGTGACATTAAACCCTTTCCTTAGCTCCTGAATGGTTAAAATCAGCTTGATCTGCCTCACCTGTGCCAGAGGAGGGATGGTGTACAGCTCAGGCCCCACCACCCTGAGTATTCCTCTCACTCACCCACCATAGCAGAAACCTCTGAGGCACAGCCGGCTCCCGTCCTGCAAACCACTGAGCAATAATTGAGGCCACAGACATTGTCCATATTTAGGGAGCGGGAACACACGGTCCAGCTCAGTGGAGAAAATCTGGTGAACATCTTGCTGGATGCCTCAAATAAAAAATAGTGGATACAACTAGTATCAATATTTAAGGCTGGTTAACAATAAGAGAATGAAAACCATTTAAATTGCAGCTTTTACCACTTTTCCCTTAAGGACGAACATATGTGACATTTCTAAAGTGGAATATTTTGAAAACCCTGTTCCATTTATATAACAACAGCTCACTGAACTAAGGCCACTGAAAAACACAGCATTTGTTTCCTCGCAGCAGGAATAGTAACACTGATGTGTTACAAGGATACATCCAACAGTAATTTTGTGGTACCTGAAAAAAGCAGGCTGATTCACTAATGGTTATTTTCATTCGGCTGACTCACCGGAGGACACTGGGCAGCGTAATTTTTTAAAAAATTCATAAAGGATGGTTCAAAGGCATTCATTATAATTTCATTAGTGTACAAGAGGCAGTTCTAAGTGGTTAAGTGCAGCCAATTTTAACTTGTATACACCAGTGATCACTGTTACAGTAAAATAAGCATATCTGCGGCTTTCTAGGAACATTATAGGTCTTAGCATCCTCCTGTAGCCATAGGCACAGGACCTGTACCAGATGAGCTATGATCCCACCTGCCAGGGGACGGACCCACCAGCCCAGTGCAATACCTAGGTTTTTTTAAAAGAACATCATCAAGTAGGCTTGTTCATGTCTAGATGCACTTGTTAAATTAAAATGACCTGAAGAAAGTGAGGGTCCTAATTTTCCTTGAGTTTTACAATACAAACTCCAAGAAGGTCAGATAGCATCCTTTTCCTTGCTGGCCGCATGAATATTATCCAATTTCTGCTGAATTTCAAGAGTACATTAAGGTGAAGTTACATGTTACTGTTGAACCAATATAAAGGCCAAATCTTGCCAAAGAAGGTGGGGGCTCGTGCTTCTGTCCATCTCTTTTTCTCCCCCGCCCTCTCTGCTCTGGTCCCTACTCAGATCAATATTTCCTTGCAGTTCCTTTAGCACTGACACTACCCTGCCCTGAGCCAGTCCAACTCACAAACCTTACAGAAAACTGCCCACTTTTCTGCCAGGTTGGCTTTTTGCTAATTCAGCTAGTCAGGTGACCTCAGCTCAGGGGCAAACAACCATGAGGGAAGGTGCAAGGCTGTCAGAGGAGGGGGCAAAGCAAGCATAGCGAGGACAGCAGGAGAAAACAGCATTAAGCTATTAGGTGGCTCAGGATGTGCCGTGTACACTCTTACGGAAGCAAACATGTTTTCCTTCCATCTGTTTGTTTCAGTGTTTGAGTTAAACAGAAATTTAGAAAACAAAGAGTTTGCATCAGCCTGCACTGACATTCCCTCCTGCTTAGTCATGGCAGGGATACTGTGAGCCCAGTGGCCAGACATTGGGTTAGGATTCGGGAACCTTTGGCACAGCGGACGTCAGCCACTTCCTTTCCCTGTGGCTCACTTTTTCCTCCTGTGAAAGGGAGACAGTAATTACTCACACAGGAGAGCTACATGACCTGATTCATCGGTGCACGTAAAGCCTTGTCACAAAAGGAAGAGGGAAGGCAAGAGGACAATTTGCTCTCTACGCCTTACTTGAGCAATTGTCACCTCTCAAATGACTGGTGAAGAATTCAGCTCCTGCATCTGTGCACTGAATTCCCCCTCTGAAGCTGCTGCCTCCCTGCTCATCCACAGCCCGGGGGGGGGTTCAGATGATGATGCAGAATCCTGCTTTAAGTTGTATCATGGCAGTAGGTCATTATCCTCTGATGAACATAACGCTGATGCCTTCACCTTCTGTACCTGTGATGCATTCTCTTCTCCGACAATATTAAGCCCGCAGGGTGGAATTTTTGAAAGGGTCTGACTTAAAAATTTATTTTTTCAAAATAACTAAAGGCTTCACTCAAAGGAAAATTCCCAGCCACTGCCATGCCAAAGTAATTATAACCATACCACAAAAATTACCCCAGTATAATTATGCCAATATGAGCCTCCATCTGAACAATATGCTGGGATATTTTCCCAGGCAGCCAAAATCCTCTGGCAGCAGTGGCTCCAAGCCTTGGGGAGGAAGGGACCTGCGTTCTAAAGCCCTCTCCTCCCTCACCCTGGTGCTTTAGAGAGCTACCCGAGATCTCCCGTTCCCCGGTACTATTTTCACCATCTGAGTGTTGTAGCTCGACTCTTGCCTCCCTGCAGCCTCTCTGACTCCTCCCAGGAAGTCCCAGCTGCAGATGAAGCATTTCAGAGCGAGGGAGAAGGCGTCATGTGTGCAAATGCTGCCTGGGCGGTTGTGCCAGACTTTCGCAGTGTAAGGCAGCCTGGCCCAGCTTGATGTAAGTCAGTTTTTACCCCCCCCCCCCCCCATCCCTTCTGGCAGCTGCCTTGCAACTACGTTTGTGTGCTTGCTGCTTGTTGTTGCTGCATTTGCCCGTGCTCCAGCTGTGGCATTGCAACCCTACAGTGTGAGGGGGTTGGGGAGACCCTCATCCCCAAAGCCCTTTGGGTGCATCTGTGAGCAGCCAGGCTGGTCACCACCACGGAGGTGCTTGGGGAGCACCGGGACAGAGGAGGTGGCTGGTGCCCACAGGCTGGAGGGCAGGAGGTGGTGAGTGACCGGTCCCCGTGGTGACCTTTCAGCTGTCACCTCCCGAATCCTCACCATGCTCCAAACCGTGCACCCTGCCAGGGCGAGAGGTGCCCTGGCTCCCAGCTGGGAGTGTGCCTACAGCACAGCCTGAAGTGCCCAAGGACATGACAGGCTCCCTGAGCCCTTCCCAGGCTTTTTGACTCCCTGGTGGCTGATGCCACTCCAAAACATTGTCTGGGGCTGGGGAGGTGAGGCAGAGCCCTCTGTCCCTGCCCCATCCACCCTGACTCCGATGCTGCCTCTAAGCTCTTTGCAGGAGCCTTGTGCACAGCTCTTCCACCAGATCTGTGGTTTTCTGTAATCTAGTGAAGCCCTGTTTACCGCCACACTTTAGTTTTGTTATCTGCAGGGTTAGTCCCCCCTTCCAGTGCTCATTTGCTTTGCATCCCAAAGCAGTGTCCCCCCACATCTCAGCGCCCATTCCTGACATGCAGCTGTCCTGTGCACAGGGACAAAGTGGGTATTTCACAGTCCTGAGCTTCCCGTGGCTTCCTGTATTTCCATAAATTGTGCTGTTTTTTCCCACCTGGGCAAAGAGAGTTAAAATCCCACTGGTCTCAGCAGGCAGCTGCTTTGCACTTCTGTTAGAAATAACACAAAATGCAAGCAGGGGACTCACGTCCTGCATGTAAGGATGGAAACTGCACTTGGCAGTACTGAGAACTTACCTGTGAACTAGCCAGTGTCAAACCTGTTTTAATTTATTTTTTGGTAGCTGGGTAAATTAATCCATGGCTGGTCAAAATAAAGGTGCATGCATCCTCCAGACTCACCACTTTTATCTCAAGTACCTAACAAAACAGTAAATTATTTTAGCTTAAATACTGCATGTTTAAGCGATGCTGTACAATAGTTAAGGGGACCTGAGATGAAGGAGCAGGCTGTATCAGGGACAGAAATTCATTTGTTTGGGGCCTTGAAGGAAGGGTAAACACCAAAATCACTTTGCAGATGGAAGCTCACATCTTGTTAATCAGAATAAAACTTGCGACTAAAGAGCTTGGAGCTGCAGCAGCTGAGAGGCCAGAGATTCTCAAAAATAGCAGCACTCTTGCTTTGATTTTTTTTTTTAACTTTAAGAACATGAAGGAAGAGAAGGGGGGGGGGGTTGCATGGAGTAGATTTGCCCAGCATACATCCCTAAGGCCCCCTGTTTTACTTGCCAGCCCCAAGAGGGGTGGCCAAACAGCCCTACCAAGGCACAGCCCCATCAGAGAGGCAGGTGGAGGTGCTGCAGGGGAGGAAGGGCAAAGGCAAGAGATACCTGGGGTCAGTGAAACTGGAGAGGAAGCTGATGTTGAATAGTGAATTCCCAGACAATATCCTCTTGCTGGTGTCCACACCACTCCCCCCAGCACAGAGGAAAGTGAGGGGAGCCTGAAATTGGGGAGAGAGGAGGCAGAAGCCATGGTTGCCCTTGTGATCCTGACTTTGTGTGTGTCAGGGGCACAAAGTATAATCCCGGCACTGTTTGACATTGCAGTGACAACACACAAAGCGGCTCGTTCCTCCCTTTCCTTTCTGGGGCAGAATAACCACAGTTTTGGGTCTGGACCTGCGCTGTGTCCCCAGGTACATGGAGCGTTTGCTTTGCCCCTGCAGCTGTGGAGCGATTATCTCACCCCTCTGCTTTGTGTCTGGGGGAAACACAGGTCCGTGCCCGCAGGAGTGCGACAGCAGGAGCCGTGGCATGCTCAGGAGAGCGGGACCGTCCCTGCGTCACTTCTTGCTGGAGAGGAAGAACAGCGCTGGATATAGGTCATACTCCAGTGAGGTATTTAATGCCCAGCGTGACTGTTTCTGGCCGGCAGCTTGGTCCCTGGCTCAGGCTGCAGCAGTGTGGAGCCCAGGGGAGCTCGCTGCCCAGGAGCTAACCTTGGCAGCGATGGCAGATAGGGCACGTCAGGAAAAGCCACACTGGTCCAATCTCCTCTGTACCTGCTTATTTCCAGATAGCCTGTTTAAAAGGAACATCTCATAAGCAAGAGAATATCCTTCACACAGAAGAAAGCTCATTGTATGAGGGGTTGCCTCATCTGATGGTATCTTCCACTAAAGCCTCTCGGGTTGCAAAGTACTTAGGAAATATCAGCATCCCTCTTAGAGATACAAACATGCAGAGCAAGGAAATCACATGCAGCAGGGAGTCAGTGGTGGAAGGCTGTGGCCGTTAAGTCTTCTACATTTGCACTCAACTATCCTGTCTGGCTGCCAGGCAAATTGCAACTGGAGAAACACATTGTTTGGTTTGGGGAGCAGAACAGGCTGACACAAATTTGGGGACTGTGTGGCCCAAGTCTGTGTTACTCTCCAGCCTGATGGGCAGCCGCCCATGGCAGCATAGTGCAGGCTGGAGATGGGATTGGGGGGATGTCAAAAGAAGAAAGTATTTGTCATTTCCCTTCCTGAAAGGGCTGGAACAGACAAGGTCTTTCCTCAGAACTGGGAATGTCTAAGCTTAAAGCACCTTCTTCCCACTGACCCCCATCACATTTGCTGTTAAATTCTCTGAACCGTGGCCAGCAGCAGCCCCACTGCAAGAGAACAGCATTGGAGCTGTTAATGCTTCACCTCCAGTTATCTTTTACTTCCCAATCCACAAATCCTTCTACTCCCACCAAAATCAGCTCAGACACCAGGTCTTGCTGACCATAATATCCATGAGCTTGTGCAGAAACAGCAAGGCAGGGGACTGGAGGAGAAGAGTGGGGTTCCCTGAGACCTGGGGAGACGTGACTTCTACTCCCCTTGGCTGCCTGCCTGGCACCACGAGGGAGCGCAGAGTCCACCCAGTGCCCTCTGAAACACAGGGCTCCTCAGCAAGTTGTTTGCAAAGATCCTGAATAAGGGCTGAAGCTGTATAAAAATCCAGAGACCTCAACACAAAATATCATTGGGGCACTTTTCAAATTCTGGTGCAGACCTCAGGGAACAGCAAAGGTAAGAGGGGAATTACCAGAGAAGCTGAGCCTCAGGAGGGGGGCTGACCTGGTTATTCCCCCCCACCGTCCCGGCACAGCACAGCACAGCACAGACCATGTCCCCTTGCATCGCAGCTCTGCATCTCACATCTTGGCTGCTTTCACATGCCCTCCTCATCCCTGTTCAAATGTACTTTATTTGCCGTGGTGATGATCATTTTCTTGGCTCATTGCTTCAGAGATGCCCTCCTTGTGACCCCACGCTGGCTTTCCTTGGTGCACTGAGCATCATTTGTCTCCAGTTTCCAGTTCCTTTGCTGTCTGGTTACCTTCTCCCTGAGCTGTTGAGTTATTAAATTCTGCCTCTGCCGCTTTTCATCATCCTCGTGATAAATTCCCCATCAAGCACATCTGAATTTCTCCCACTGTTCTTATCTGACTTGAAAGAGGATTTTGCTCTGAATGTTTCCTACTGTCATTCTTCCTACACCCCAGCCACGATGCACGTGGAAATTAGATATAAGTCAGGCAAATGGTACCTTGGTGTCTCTGTACATCAGACTGACCTGTGTGCTGTGCTCCCCTCTTGCCTGTACTCAGCTGCTACCTGGTTTTTCCATGAACTTTAGGTGCAAAACCCAGCATTTTGTTTAGGATCTAGAGCAACTACCTTCACCAAGGGCTCTAGTAGGAGAAAGGAGCGAATACTATTTCTGCTATACCTTAGAGCAGTGTGGAATAAAAAAAATTGTTCTTCTAGGAAAAGAGGATATTTTCTGGCCTGTAGAGAACGAGGAGGTCCTTCCGATGGAGGACAAGAGAGGCGATTAAGGCAGAAGCCTGAGATCTGGGATCACTGGCCTGGCTGTTACAGCTTGGCTGAGCTCATTTGACCCCATGATTTACTCCAACTGAAAATGAGGTTTTAGGCATTGTCAACTCCCCAGTGAGTGTACACACATTTATTTTGTTCATCTGTTTTCTCAATTCTTGTTGAAACTTGTAAATGAAACATCGTCCTGTGCCAGCTCTCATCTGTTTGATCTTTCATAAAAAGTGTGTGAAACCTCTTCCAGAAGCCACTGCATCAGCATTACTACTCTAAGGTTGGTCAGCAACAACCCATGAAGCAATACTGAAGGGCACACCTTCTATTGGGAAAAACATACCTGGAGAGGCCATGTCTCCATCGCACGTGGCCCCATTGCCATGAGTGAAATCTTCAAACCCACTTTCTTTCTCTCTTTGCAGGTAAAAATGTCGAGGCCAGTGCAAGCTCGAAGGCTGGAGGGAACAGATAAGAATATCTGGTGAGTTAAGATAATATCTGGTTTACCCTGGTGGTAGATGTGGTTTTAAGCAGCCTAACACCAGACAGAAACTGCCACAGCCACACAGCACAGAGCAGCAGTCTCCCTCAGCTGCTTTGCATTTGTTCAGGAAGCGCATCAGGGCAGGTTTCTCCCAGGAAAGGGCTCAGCTCTGTATCTGCTGTTCATACTTTATGCCGTACAGGGTGTCCCACACCATCCTGTGGGAAGGCAGGCAGGAGCACCTTGTAGTGCATTGCACTCCACCCAACCTGTCCACCCAAATGATCCCAGTGGCACCCAAATCTGAGCCAAGCCATCACAGCACACTGGTTTCAGCCCGGTGTCTGCTTCAAGCCCATCGTAGGGCATTGCAAGCAGAGCGGTAGGCAAAGGGGTGCTGCAAATGCCGTTCCCAGATTGCCAGGCACAGTATGGCATTGGGAAAACTGCATGTTTGAAGAAGATATTTAAATGGCCTTTCCCTAAAGCCCTGCTGTGTCTGATTTCAAGCTACAAACTGCTGATGAGATGGCTCTTGGATGAGACAAGGGCAGAGTTCAGCCTGCCTTTCCCTCTACAGAGGCTTTCATGGTATCCAGTTGCTAGATTTTGCAGAACTGATATGAGCTTGAAAACCTCCAAGTCCTCTCCTGCTTGGTCTGGTCTGATCAGAAGTGGTGTGTGGCTTCGTCTGTGACCACACAACCGGACAGCACAATGGCTGTTTCCTTCAAAAACAAATTAAAACCACCCCACAGTGCAATAGTGCCTCATCCTCGGTTTAATTGAAACGGGTGTGAAATGACCTGTGCTTGGTCCTGTCCACCTGTGAGCAGCAGGATGGCTCTGCAGGAGGGACACCAACCTCACTCACTTCCAAAGGGATGCTGACAAGCAGAGCCAGTGCCAGCATGCTGCCCAGACCCTCTGTAAACACTTCACTTTCTCTTATTTTCTTCTCTCCAGGGTGGAGTTTGTAAAACTGGCTGCCACCTACTCCACGGTGAACCTGGGCCAGGGCTTCCCTGACTTCCCCCCACCGGACTTTCTGAAGGAGGCATTCGTGAGAGCCCTCAGCGGGGAGAACCACATGCTGCACCAGTACACCCGTGCCTTCGTGCGTGGGGAGACCCCCGCTCCTCGGCAATACCCCCCCTCACTCCCTGTTAGCCTTGGCCACTTCAGGGCTCACCAGGCAGCAATAAACAGAGCAAACAACACGAGACAAAACATGTATCCAGCCTCAGCCTGCCCCCCCTGCACCCAGGGCTGTAACACTGTGCTTTACCAGGGCATTAGAAACAGACAGGCTGGAAGATGCCCCACGTGCGCAGTCACGGGGCACTTGGCTGCCCTGCCCCCTTCCAAGGCCTCATCCGTGTTTTAGGAGGCTTCTGCAACCCAATTCCCACCCCTCCTCTCACCCCACAGGGCCACCCACCTCTGGTGAAGATCATAGCCCAGTTTTTTGGGAAGCTGCTTGGACGAGACCTGGATCCTATGACCAACGTGATGGTTACTGTGGGGGCATACCAGGCTCTTTTCTGCTGCTTCCAGGCTTTCGTAGAGGAAGGCGATGAGGTAACCCAAGAATTGGGCTTGTTGCACAGGTAGCCTTCCTCCAACAGAGCCCTTCTTGTCTCTGGGTCTGCCAGGGGCAGGTTTTCATAGTCATTTTGCAAAGCAGAGAAGTTTTTATGCCCATTCTCCAGTATTTGAGCTTCCAAAGGAAAAATTTCTCTGTTGCAAGGCACTATCTTATTTCTGCATAAAGCAAAATAACCTTTTTGCCCTGAGTGATGTTGTTCTTCCCTGACACTGCCCACTAGCAATGCATGTTCTCCATTGCAGTAACTCAAGGATTAAAATTTCCTGTCCCTCACACTGCTCTCTACACCCATCTGGGAAGGTCTGAGCAGGGGCAGGAGGGTGCTCACATGTCCCTTTCTTCCAGGTGATAATCATTGAGCCCTTCTTCGACTGCTATGAGCCGATGGTGAAAATGGCTGGTGGGACGCCCGTGTTTGTCCCGCTGAGACCGGTGAGTGGGTCCCGCTGAGACCGGTGAATGGGTCAAAGCCATTGAGGAGAGAAGAGACACAGCAAAGTGAGTGAAGAGGTGAGCAGTAAGCAAAGTGCAGAGGTAGCAAAGCAAGCCGGTATTCCCCTCTGTTCTGTCTAGAAAGCTCCAAAAGATGGCAAATTGATGTCTAGTGCAGACTGGCAGCTGGACCCGGCTGAGCTGGCTTCTAAATTCAGTGAACGGACAAAAGCCATCGTCTTGAACTCACCCAACAACCCTCTGGGCAAGGTAACACCTCTGGCCTTGCTGTGGCTGGTCCTGAAAGCAGCTGGGGTGCTACAGCTCACCCAGCCACATTTGCAGTGCAGCAGTGACTTGACCATCTTTGCACACAAGGGAAATGGGTGTTGTGGCAGGACCGCACGCTGCGCTCACTCATCTGGTGTTTTTTAAGCCTGGTCTTTTGTGCCAGCAGTGGCTCTGCCCTGTTAGACCGTTGCAGCCAGCTCCTGCCCACCCTGGCTCAGGAGATGGTGCAGGCAGGGTGTGCAGCCTTTGCGGAGAGGCAGGGACAAGCAGGGGCTCAGAAAAGCTCCTGCAGCATCTCTGCTCCACTCCCTACCTGCTGCAGGTATTCAGCCGAGGGGAGCTGGAGCTCATTGCAGACCTGTGTGTGAAGCATGACGTCCTGTGCATCAGTGATGAAGTGTACGAGTGGCTGGTCTATGACGGGAAGGAGCACATCCGCATCGGTACGGAGAACAGCTTGGCTGAGCTTGGGTGTCTTCTCTTGGTACAGCAGCTTCAGGAAAGGAACTGGTGATTTAACTGGGGTCTCCTGGAAATTACACGGGTTCCTTGCATGCACAGATCTACCAGGCATGGATCCCCATTAGAGGTATTTTGCTGCACTTCAGTCTCGGCCTCTAAATCAGGTCTTAAAACAGACCCCTGACTTTCAGAACCAGTCAGAGGAAACAGTGTTGGCTTCACAGTGTGACATCCAGAGCAAAGAGCCCTTTGGCTCCACAGAAACTGTAATTCTTTTCCCACAGTTTTCTGGTGTTTTAGTTTTAGGGCATCCATTTCAACACGATTTCAGAGGCCTGTTCTTCCTGTTGCAGTAACACGCAATCACCTTGTTGCAGGGTGATGGTGCTTGGCACCTCTAGGAACCCCTCGGGCTGGGTACATGCATATGCATATGAAAACACTTAATTATAAAGAGATGCTCTTGAGAAACCTGACTGCCTTCTTGGGATGTGCTTTGAGGCTCATCCAGGTGAAAGATGTGTTGTGAACACAAGAGGCCACTGTGGGTTATGTTGGGCAGAGAGCTCCCACCATGTTACTAATGCAGTCCAGAAGTGAGCACGCTGAGCTCTGCCATCGGTGCTTCTCTCTTGTTTTCTTGCCAGCCAGCTTGCAAGGGATGTGGGACCGCACAGTGATCATCGGGAGTGCTGGAAAAACCTTCAGTGCCACTGGATGGAAGGTGAATTCTCCTGTGTGGCATCTTGTGCTCTCTCCAGCCCCGTCCCTTTGCTCCAGGGCATGGGTGCCTTTGCCATAGCGTGGTGCTGGGAACACCACTGCTGCACACTCTGCTTTGAACCTCAGGGTCTGAAAGTACCAAAGCTGCTTTACAGTAGCTCTGTCAGGAAAATACAGTGAAGCCAGCACAGGCAAATAAAGGGGAGACCGAACAGGTACCCAGAAATTTACCACCTTCCTCCTCCTCTCCTGGCCTTAGGTGGGCTGGACTGTGGGACCCAACCGGCTGCTGCAGCACCTCCGTACTGTGCACCAAAACTCAGTGTACCACTGTGCCACAGTTGCCCAGGTAAGGTGGCTCCCTGCAGCTGCCCCACAATTTCCAAACCCCTGAAACAGGGGTGAGACAGGGTCCTTCTGCCCACGCTGACCTGAAAGGCACAGACAGGGTGATGCATGGTGCCCTGGAGAGGCTCCTTCCCCTCTCCCTGCAGTTCCCCCATGCTTGGGAGGAAGGGGAGAGTCCAGTCTGCCTGGGGTATATTCCTTACTGCGTATTGACAATCTAAGAGGCCATTTGGAGGGGCTGGAGGCAGAGAGCTGAGCTTGGTGCAGTGAGAAATCACCCCTTGCTCCCTAATCACCTGTGAATTGCATCCCAGCAAAGACTCCGGTTCTCAAGCAAGCCTTGACCATCTCCCCACCGGGCACCTCTCTCCTCGCAGGAGGCTGTGGCTCAGGGTTTCCAGAGGGAGCTTGAGCTCTACGGAAAACCAGACAGCTACTTTGTCCAACTGCCCAAGGAGCTGCAGCGGAAGAGAGACTGGCTGGTCCAGAGCCTGGATGCTGTGGGGATGAAACCCATCGTCCCTGAGGGCACCTACTTCTTGGTGGCAGACATCTCCAAGTTCAGTGAGTCACGCAGCTGCAGTTTTGCTCAGGCAGGGCTGAGTATGGGAGGCCAGCTCGGAGGGGTACCACTAGCAGGGACAGGAACCTGCATAAACCACCACCAAAGCAGGGATGGAAAATACGGTGTTTCCCATCTGAACTCCCAGAGGCTGTGGGTTTGGGGCTTGGCTGAGGCACACGGCAGTGGCCCCCACTTCCGTGCTGCTCTGCTTCTCCTGCAGAATCTGACGTCCCTGATGTCCCCGACTCTGATGAGCCCTATGACTCCAGATTTGCAAAGTGGATGGTCAAGAACAAGGTAAATGCACCTGGTCCTTTCCGCCGCATTTGCCCCAGATGGGTTTGTGCCCTCCTTGCTGGCTGCGCTCATGGCAGCCAGCAGCACACCACCACTGCCGGGTCCGGCAGCTCATCCAGGGGTGTCTGTCAGCAGCTGGCCCCAACCCTGGCAGAGTGAGCAGACAGGGCACCAAAGGCATCTACAAGCCCATCCATGAGACTTAAAAGCAATAAGTGGATGGCTCCATGCCAGCCCAGATAGAGTAACCTCAGCTCCACCTGTCTCCTCTTCCCAGGGACTTGCCGCCATCCCTCTCTCCGCTTTCTACTCTGGGCCCCACAAGAACATCTACAGCCATTTCATCCGGTTCTGCTTTGCAAAGGTGAGATGCGTGGCAGCACGAAGAAAGGCAAGGTTGAGAGTAATAATCAGGGCTGGTTTAATAAGATAAATGCCAAGCAGAAAAGCAGAGTGCCTTGGGCATCAGAGCCTAAGCATGGCATCACAGATGGTTCAACCCCCTCCTGCAGGCATGCGAGCCAAGCTGGGGGCAGGAGGTGTGCCTGTGCTGTCCTAAAATGTGTCCCATCAGCATCCCACATTTCGTGGTCAAGGCAGGGAGTCTTCTGGGTGCACGTTTAACTGCCCTGTGGCTATGCCTGCCCCAGAGATGCTATGCCTATCTCATACTGAACACAGGGCATTTGGAATGTTCCAGAACAAGAATGGGATTTTTAGATAAATGATGACTGGAGTGAGGGGAAAGGGGATTTGGCTGGAAGCCACTGACCAGACCTGTGGTATTTGTTTAGGAAGAAGCCACACTGAAGGCAGCAAATGACATATTGCAAAAATGGAAACAGGAGAAAACCAGTCCCTGAGCACACTGGAGAGAAAACCAGTCTCTCCTTGGTCCTCACCTGCCATGACCGCTCTTCCTCCTCTTCCTTTGCTTGGCTACAAACTTTGATACGTCCTTATTTTAGTGCTTTCAATCACATTTTCTGTCAGACAAATGGGTAAGAGGTTTGCCAGGGCCAGGGCGACACTTTCTGTAACTGTGAAGTGATTGCACTGTTCCTTGCAAAAAGTGAGCCTTCGCATGCGCTGACAGTATTCGATGTTTCTTTTCATTGCGTTTAAAGACTTTGATAATCAGTTCTGGGATGCATCCAGCAAGACACAAGGTAAGGATGGCTCCTGGTGTCTTTTCCACCAGCAAATTCTGAAAAGGTGTTTGAGGACCTACCTTTAAGGCCATGCTGGGGGTTAGTGTGGCTTGTCTTGCTCCACATACCCTCTCACGTACCCCAAGGCGCAGGACAGCGTTTCCACCAGCACTCACATTCTCACAGGACTGTGCAGTATCACCACTTGTCAATAGGTTGATTCCTATGATCCTGAAAACTACAAAGCCAGTGAAATGCTGTTTCCCATAATTATGAGTTTTCCTATTTTTTTTTTCCTGTGCATCTCTGGGGAAAGTGACTGCAGAATCAATAACTGGCTCCCCCAAGAAATGGGCTTTCATAAATAGCCCAAATATTGCCAAACCTTCCCTGTGCATCCCCCAAACCATGCCTGACACTTTGTCAGGGCTTGGCAGCATTGCCCAGGCTGCAAAGCAAAACCTTAATGCCTTTGAGAAGCGCACACAGTGGATGGGGAGGAAGGGCACAGCAGCCTCAGGCAGCTCCTGCCACTGGTGGCCCCTGCAGCCTCCCAGCTGCCAGGCTGGTGGGATAACATGAACAGCATTTTGAAATGTAATTCTTGCGCCATTCTCAATTTCAACCTGGATAAGAATGTAAAACAGCATCATCAATTACGCAGGAGTTATGTGCAACAGACTGTGCGATAAGCATTTATGGCAGTTAAATTATTAAAGATGAATTACTGCAATTATTGAAGAGTAAGTGTCTCTGTAATGATTATAGGCCTGACGCAGCTCTCCTGGAGACCTGCCGTCACCTGTGCAACATCTGCGTAGCATCCCACAGTGGCAGCTGCTCATCCTACCCAGGCCAGAGGGTGGTGGCTCTGCAAGTTTTCTGTCTTGGGCTGCAGCTGGCGGTACTGACCCCTGTGAAGCCAGAGCTGCACCCACCCATGGAGCGACAGGGGGAGGCAAACACCCACCTCCTGCCTTCACCCACGGCAAACGTATCCCATCTTACCTCCCTGCATAGCCTGGGTGGGCGAGAGTGCTGCTGAAGGCCATATTGCATCCACATACATGCCAAGTGCTAGGAGAACTGCAATCACTGCAATCACTGCAACAGATAAACAACTGTGAGATTAGATTATGAGCATAAAGTTGCTTACAATATCCCCACGTGTGTGGGCTCTTGCTCTAGGCCATGACACACCCCACAAGGGGCAGGGTGCACCTCCCCATCCTCCACCACGCACTCAGTGCTTGTGCGGAGGGAGACGGACCCCAGCCACCCCCACCCTCCCCGGAGAGGCTGAGCTACACCCGCCTGCTCCCATAGCTTCTCTTAGGTCACCCATCCTCCCGCAGAACGAAGCAGCACCTGCTTAGCTTGACACCGCGCGCAGGCGACTTAAACACTGGCCCCGCCCCCTGTCTGGCCATTGGCTCACGTGACTCCGGCCTCCACCAATCACCACCGCGGTGGGGGGCGTGGCCGGGGAGCGTGGGCGGAAGATGGCCGACGGCAGCGCGGTGAAGCGGCCCAAGGGGGTACAGGTGGGGTGCGGTGCGGGGCGGGGGAGGCGCTCGGTGGTTACCGGGGGCGGCCCCTGAGGGTAGCCCGGCGGTGACGGTCGCTGTCTCCCGCAGGTTGAGGAGAGGAAGGTGGACTGGCGGCGCTGGAAGCAGGAGAGTAAGGCCGGGCCGCCGAGGGGGCTGGGGGCGGGCAGGGAAAGCGGGGCGCAGCGGGGCGCAGCTGCGGGGGTCCCCGACGGGGCCCTCGGACCGGGAGGAGCCGTCTCCGAGCGCTCTGTCTTCCGCACCGAGGAGTCCTGGTGCCAGGAGTCCACCGGCCCTGGTGCTGCCCCGCTCTGGGCGATCGCGTTGTTTAAAGAGAGATGCTGTTCTCCGTTCCAGGGAAAGCGGAGAAGAAAAAATGGAAGGAAATGAAGCTCCTGAAGAAACTGGAAAAACAGCGGATGCGGGAGCTGGCAGAAAAACAAGCCGAGAAGCAGGAGGAGCAGAAGGATGACAAAGGTGATGCCGCTGTGACTTGGTTGTTAAAAGTCAGTCAGTTTTATGTCTCGATAGGGAAGGTGGTGCTCAGCTCGATAGATCTGATGTAGATCAATCCACATGCATAAACAAGCGTGAACACGATGCAGTGAGCACGGCACGAGACACCTTTATTAAGAGAAAACCTGTGGTTAAAACCCTAAGAAATACAGGTTGCTTTCCCCCCCCACCATAACTGCAGTTGAAGTAGTAAATAAAAGCTGTCATGCTGTGGCCCTCTTCTGATCATGCTCTGTTCCCCAGGGCGTCACTACACGCTGAGCGTAGCCCTGCCAGGCTCTATTTTGAACAACGCCCAGTCGCTGGAGCTGCGGACATACCTTGCTGGACAGATTGCTCGGGCCTGTGCCATCTTCTGTGTGGATGAGATCATAGTGTTTGATGAGCATGGAGAAGATGTAAAGTAAGGAGCAGACATCTTATTCTGCATTTCCTCTCTGCTTTCTATTTCTTGAGTCTTTTATTAAGCTAAGACCAGCAAAGAATTGCATGTACATCAAGCAAATGTTTGAACCTTTCTCAACTGCCAGGATTACAGGGGCCCTTACACCATGGGGCAAAGATTGACTTAACTGCCCTGTCAACTAGGATCATTTATCCCAGCATGGGGATGACAAAGCAGCAGGAGGTCAAGTTCTCCTGTATTCTTAAGTCTTGTTGTGGAGGGACAGGGCACGCCTCTATCCTTATGGAAGACAAATTCCCACCCTTCAGCTTTTCAACCTGGACCTGCATCTATGTTAACTGGCCAAGCCATGCAATCCTGTAGCATCCAGCTCAGTAGCATCCAACTGCCAGGTTGTGTCAATACACAAAGATCAAAAACAAAACTGAAAAAGATACTTGGCTTACAGAGAGTTACAGATATGATTTTTTAATAGTGTCTACATCCGGCCCATTATTTCTTGGGGGTGGAGGGGGGCTGCTGCTATTTTCAGGTTAAAGAACAAGGCTTGGTCTTCTGGAGACGACCATTTGGGGCTGTGCAGTCTCATGCTGAGTTCACAGGCTGCTTGCTTTCTCTTTCAGAACTGTGGAGGGAGACTTTGAAGGAATTGGGAGGAAAGGCAAGGCTTGTGTGCAGCTGGCTCGGATCTTGCAGTACTTGGAGTGCCCTCAGTAAGTCCGCCATGGTCAGACTGTGCAGCAGAACAGACTACCATGAATATCACATGCCAGAGACTAGGGGAGCAGGAGCCAAACACAATGGTTATGTTGCATGATTATACAGGATCTGATTGTTTCATGTCTGGTTCAGGAGTTTAACTGAAAGAACAGCAGTGAATACAGAATACAACCTGCATGCTGCATTAGAGGTAGATCAGAGACTTGGAGGAGCTCCTTTAAGCTAGAATTGAGGCTTTGATTCCATGGAAACAATTGTTTTCACATTTCAGCCTTCTCTCATAACAGGTACTTGAGGAAATCCTTTTTTCCAAAACATGAGGATCTGCAGTTTGCAGGTAATAATTCAGTTATGTCTGTCCCAAGCTGTTGGCTCCCCCTTCCTGAGCTCTGCCTCTTGCTTTGCATGGAATTCACACAGAATTGAGTAACTTTCTCCACTTCAGAGTGCAGGTGAGGTGCTGTGCTACATTATGCTGGACCAGGAATGGGGGGAGCAGCAGAGCAGTTGTACTTACACCTGTGTTCCCACAGTTTGTGTCCTCTCCTTAGCAGTTGCCTTCCTCTGTGCTGTTCTAGGGCTCCTCAACCCCCTGGACAGCCCTCACCATATGCGGGTGGATGAGGAATCACAGTACCGAGAAGGCATAGTGTTGGACCGGCCAACTAAGCCAGGCAAAGGCTCTTTTGTTAACTGTGGGATGAGGAAGGTATGTCTGTCTGTCACCCACAGATCCAAAACCAATTTCCCCTGTCTCTCTGGTGGATTTGAAGCAGGCAGGGTGGGTACTGCTGGGTTCCTGAAGGCCGTAGTGGGCTAGCATGGGGTTTAATGCTGTTGCTATCTTGTCCCTTCTGGCTTGTTAATGGTTGTAGCTTCCCGAGTCCTGGCAGGCCTGCCCCTGTACAGCATGTCATTGCTTCACTCCTGGAGCTGAGCCTTTGAGCAGCAAAATAAGTCTCAGACTGCAGTCTGAGCCAAGCCACCCTGAGCCTGCTCTGCACTGTATGCACCACACAGGCCCTGATCGCAGAGCACCTCATTCCAGCTGCAGGCCAGAACAGACCCCCCACTTCCTCAGAGTGTTCCCTTCTTTCCCCACCTTCCCCAGTACTTCCAGAATGTCTGATGCTGATGGTGACTTTCACCGCAGGAGGTGCAGATCGACAGACAGCTGAACGCCGGTCTGCGAGTTACTGTGCGCCTGGAAGAACCCCAGAAGCCAGGTAACCCACTGCTCCATTAGCATCAGTAAACTTCAGTCCCACAGGAGTTGGTCCTTCCATGTGACAGCCTTCAGATTACTAGTTTTTGAAGGTACCCAACAACTCTGCATGTTCCCTTCACTCCACATGCAATTTTAGTAACACACTTACTTAGTTAAACGGAAAGAACTACCAGCTCTTTGACCAACAATAAGCAGCCCAAACGTACTAGCATGCTTTCCAGAATGCACTCAAAAGGGAGGTTCTTGGTTGCACACCAGGTCAGTGCCCTGCCCCAGGACAAACTGCTGTTTGTCTCTGGTGAAATCGAGCTCACGCTAGGAGATCACAGGGTTTGTTAATTTCTTTGCTTCCCTTTCAGAAGCTAAAGTGCGGAAAGGTACAGTGGTGTCCTCACACCACCCTCGGACAGTCTCAGGCTTGTACTGGGGCTACAGCGTCCGCCTTGCCTCCTGCCTGAGTAAGTATTTGCGGGGGTTCTCTGCCATGTCTCTGCCTGGGCTTCCACACCAATTTCAGGCCTATCAACTGCACACCTGCAGCACACATTAACATGTCTTTCTTGGAAATCTCTTTTGTCTCAAAGGCAGCTTACCTGTGCAGCTAGCAGCCATGAGGCAATTACATTTAAGGATGAAAGCTAGAAGTGTGAATCACCCCAGTAACCCACCAGTACTCTGCCCTGTACTTCCACTCACCATTGTGCCAAATGTCCATGTAGCAGATGAGTTGGTGCTCTCCATCTCCAGCCAGAACATCTCCATTTCCATAACTACCTCCCGCTCGTTCACATCAAAGCCAGCAGTGACATTTGAGCTTAACAGCCCTGCAAAATCCTTTTCCTGTCTTCTGATTGATTTGACCTCCTTGGAGAATCCTAAGATGTTAATCAAGGAATGGCTCCTGGCACCTGTTTGAGCTTTGAGGAAAAGGTGCTGCAGTTGACAAGGGTGCAGTATAGGAATTATGGAAGAAGGAGGAATCATTCTTATGTCTCCCAATGCACTAGTGGTACTGAAAAGCAATTCCTTCTGCTGCTGCCACTTACCTGTGGAGTGTTTCAGCCTGTCCAGAAGGCATGCAGCATGGGTGAGGGTACCATGTGAATAACCCCATATTCTGTTTCTTTCCCAGGTGCTGTCTTTTCAGAGTGCCCTTTCAAGGAAGGCTACGATCTCTCTATTGGGACCTCAGAGCGGGGCAGCTCCGTGGACCAGGCCACTCTCCCCTCCTTCAGGTTCGTTCCCTGCCTGCTTGGCCCCACTCAGAGCCCCCAGGGAAGCCTGGTGCAGGCAGCAGAGCTGCACTGTGGCTTTGGTGTTCTCCCAGGCAGAAATGCCTGTAGACTCCCTCCTGCGCTCTGCTGCTCCCTTTTGCACCAAGGCACGTTCCTCTGCATGACAGAAGCTGGGGGAAGTACCCCAGGACAAGGGCAATTCCTTTCCTGTATTTCTCTGGAGTGGGTTCTCCCAATTCAGTTGGTAGTAGGGACTGTCACTTTGGCCAAGTGCTATGGGGTTTTGTTAGGGAGGCAGCTGCACTGGGCATTGTCAGCAAGGGACATAGCTCCCCACTTCAGTGGGACAGAGGAGTTTGAACACAGCTTCAGATACCTGAACAAGAGCAATGAGTCTTCTTCTTGGAGATAAAGTTAAGAAAACTGTTTATGCGAAGCCAATTCTTAATCCACTTGAAAGTT
Source organism: Vanellus vanellus (assembly GCF_965231255.1). Classification (NCBI taxonomy): domain Eukaryota; kingdom Metazoa; phylum Chordata; class Aves; order Charadriiformes; family Charadriidae; genus Vanellus; species Vanellus vanellus. The sequence goes on along the minus strand of NC_138923.1, from coordinate 6,625,387 downwards.
CAAGGCACATGAGCAGCTCTCCTGTCTAAAGCTTGTAGCATCTGCCTCAGTACAGGGGTAAGAGCCAGTCTCCCTTCTTACCCTGTCCCTGTGCTCTCCCCTAGGCATGCCCTTGTTGTGTTTGGAGGTCTTGAGGGCTTGGAAGCTGGGGTTGATGTAGACCCAAACCTGGAGGTCACCGACCCAAGTGTCTTGTTTGACTTCTACCTGAACACTTGTCCCAGCCAAGGCAGCAGAACCATCCGGACAGAGGTACGGCAGGTGGCTAATGGTGCGGTGGGGTGCAATGCCTGTTTGCACAGAAGAGTGCTACATTTCTGCCTCTGGTAGTGACACATACGGCCTATGTGTCATTCCCCGTGGTGACACCTCAGCACAGAGGGGCTAGGTTGCCTGGCGCTCCTCAGAGAGCAGGGGTTCTGACTGCTGCCTGGGTCTGTTCCAGGAAGCACTGCTGATCTCTCTGTCTGCACTGAGACCCCACATCGATGAGGCTGTGAAGACACCCAGCGACGGGTGATGGAAGGAAAACCACTGACCTTGCCATCAGCTGAGGACTGCTGTGGAGAAGCTGCTTTTCCAACATGGCGTGCTGGGCAAATCACTCCAAGAGCCTGGTGGGGGCCAAGACACAGCGTGACTAAAGCTGGCAGTGCTGCTTGACCAAGTGTCTGGCTGCTGTTGGGACCAGCAAGTCTGCGCCCTCCTGCCTGCATGGTTCAGCCAAGGGCTGGTTGCTGCCTTTCAGCAGCTAGGACAAGCCTGGCAGCAGACCAGGTCTTGGGAATTTGGACATCTGGAGTGGGGAATAAAGTAGTATGGAACCTCAGTTGCCTTGAAGTCCACGTGCAAGTTTCTTAGTGTGGAGGATGGGCACTCAATGTCCAGAGGTCCTGCATGCTCCATGCCTCTGAAGCCACATGGCTCCAGACTTAAAGGAAGTCAAAACTTGATCCTTATGCCAAGAAGCTGTTCCTGTCTCAGCCTGACTTCCCCCAGCCCCCCCTTCAACTCCAATGCTTCATCCTTCCCAACAGCAGGAAGAGCTGGAGCTTCAATTGGGCCTTAGCACTAAGCATAGCTCGTTACAGTTTGGCTCCCATCTATGATGCCTTAAGCTCTGCCTACAGTGAGCTGAAACAGGAAAGCAGCTGGAAAAGTTGGCTCTGTCCTCCCCCCTCCTGCTGAGATATTCAGGGCTTTGGTAAGAGCAGATAAGAAACAACAAATACTGTGGGTGTTCAAAGCTTTACTGCTAAAACCATCTTCTAAAAGAAAACAATCATACAATTCTTTGGCCACAGAAAGGCAGGAACCTCTCCTCCCCCTGCACCCATCTTGCTCCTATCCTTCCCTGCTAAATAGCAGCAATTAAGTAACTTTCCTTTATTCCTTGTCTTAATGAGCTACAAACATCTGTACTGCTAATTAAGGGCCAATTCTAGAGACCTGCTACAGTGTCAAGGTGGACTCCTGCCCTGGACACCTGCTGCGTGTGCATGTTTCACTGTTACACGAAATGAAGGGAAGGGTAAAAAGAATCATTGGTTTGATTCTTATTTCCCACATTTAAAATTGCACAAGGAATGGGCAACTGCTGTCAGTCCCTTCCCAGGGATACCTGGATTTGGGGGTTCAACGCTTGTTTCCAGCTGTGATAGCTTTCAAGTTACTTGTTCTCTTCAAGATGTTTGGGACAAAGAGGAGCCCTGAGGCTCGCTCAATGCTCTCTATGGGAACCAGGAACCGTTCCAGGGGAATTTTCTCATCCACAGGGCTGTTGGGCATCACATACGATCGCAACTCGATCTCCCCGCTCTCCTTTTCCAGGATGAGCACCTTGAAGAAATGGGTGGGGACAGCCACATTGTTCTTCCCGATCACCTGGTACTTGACGTACATCTTCCCATCAGGCTCCATCCTGCACCAACAGCAACGTCCCATGTTACCTCTTAATCTGATGCCACATCTGTCCCCTCAGCGCTCCCACCACCACCCCAAAGTGAGCCCCCACCCCACAGCGTGGCAGGGAGCAGCCCTACTTCAGTAGTAGGGGTGTAAAAAGGGTGCTGAAACAGAGGCTACGTGACATGGTGAGGCTGAGCTGTGTATTTGGTCTGCTCCGCTCAAATCCCTTCCCCACTGTCCTCTTTAACAGCTTTTCCAAGCTATTTCCTGCTGCTGAAGAGATCTCAACATGAGACAGCTGCTCCTTAGCACTACGTGAAGATTTTTGCAAATAAAGTCTTGCTCTTAAGTGGAGAAATAGTCCATGAAATGAAACCTAGAAGCTTTATTCTGCAGGTAAGGGGGCTGCAATCTCATCTGTTAATCTAATAATCTAGTAATTTACTACTACTAGATTGTTAAAGACTGCAAACAAAAGCGATTTGGTTATGCTGTAGCTCAAGAAACCCACCTTTACTCATGAAATAATCAACTGAATGGGAAATACACAAACTAATCCTAATCCTCAGAAAGTACCTTTGCACAGAACCTCTGCACACAGCTGGTCTCACCTGCTGAGCAGGCCCTTAGCAGATCGCTCCCCTTTGGGAGCAGCTGAGAGGCTGCACCCCCTCCGCCTGCTTTCCTTTCCCAGCACGATGCATCTTTCGAGCGTGGTCCCAGCTTGGCCCTCCTGTTTACCTGGGCAGGTAAAGGGGTCCTGTGCAGACATAGACATTCTTGTTGTTCCTTGCCAAGCTTCTGCTGTACTTCTCAAGGTTATTCCAGGCATGCTGGTTTAAATGAGGAACCTAGAAACACAACAATGGCGATACAGGCAGCAAAGTCAGTGGGGAATTTCCTCACTGTTCAGAATAACAACACCCACCTTTTCTGTAACATGTCTCACAACGTCCTGGGCACCTTCCAGAAGAGATCTCAACTATCACCTCCACTCCACACGCTGTGCACGGTGAGGTCATGGTTTGCACACCCAGGAACAGAACCCACTTGCCTGAGCCCATGATTTTTGCAAGCATCTGTCAGCCTGTTTAACTTTGTTCCTGTGACACGCTGCGCTGAACAGCTTGAGAGGAGCACGCAGGCAGGTGTGTTCGCAGGATTGCTGTTGTGTAGCAGGAAACACAGCACCACCGAGTGACTTTGGACCCTCTCTGCCTGAACTACTATAGGGAAAAACTTTTTACAAGGGCATGTAGTGATAGGATGAGGGGTAATGGCTCCAAAATGGAAGAGGATAGATTTAGATGGGGTATCAGGAAGAAATTCTTTACTGTGAGGGTGATGAGGCACTGGCCCAAGTTGCCCAGAGAAGCTGCGGCTGCCCCATCCCTGGAGGTGTTCAAGGCCAGGCTGGATGGGGCTTTGAGTGACCTGGTCTGGTGGGAGGTGTCCCTGCCCGGGGCAGGGGGTGGGAGTGGATGGTCTTTAAGGTTCCTCCCAACCCAAACCGTTCCATGACTCTATGATAAGCACACGGGAGAGCCCGAGAGGCTCCGAGGTGGTTTCCAGCGGAGAGCGGCGTCTGCCCTTGAACACGAGCAGCTCCGCCTTCCCCGCTCCGGCCGCGGCGAGTCTCCCCGGGGCTGCGGGGAGCCGGTGCCCGCGGCGGGTCCTACCTGCGGGGCGACGTTGCTGAGGTAGAAGGTGTCCTTCATGGCCTTCTGGCTCCACTTGTGGTTGGCGGCGGCGGCCAGGTGCCCGCGGTCGAAGCCGCTGCCGCGGTAGTCGGCGTTGGTGGCTCGGTGGTACTCGTGAACCGAATCGTCCTCTTGGAAGTCGCAGGCGGAGCGGTCGGAGGTGCCGCTGAGGGTCTCCCGGTTGAGCTGCTCGATGACCCACAGCGCGCTGCGGCTCCGCGGGTCGTAGCACAGCACGTAGGACTCGCGGCTCCGCAGCTGGGCCAGCCCGGGCAGCCCGTACTTGGTCAGCTCGGTGGAGCCCGGCAGCGCAGGCGGACCGGCCGCCGCCGCCGCCACGGCGGGCACGACGGGCAGGCGGGCCAGCAGCCCCTCCGCCGCATCGCCCTCGGGCCGGCGGCGGGCGACCAGGGCCGCCCCCAGCCCCGTGCCCAGGGCCAGCGAGGCGCCGGGCAGCAGCCAGCGGCCCCGCAGCATGGCCGTACGCTGCGCCGAAGGAGCGGCCGCCGCTTAAACGGGCCGCGGCTTTTCCGGGGAGCGGGCCTCTCCCTCACACGGCAGCATCGCCCCTTTAAGGGCGAGAGGGCGCGCGGCGCTCGCCAGGGCAGGCTGAGGGGAGGCCGCCATCCCCCGGCGGCGACTGAGGCGGCAGCGGTGCGCAAAGGAACCATTTTATTAGCACAAATGAGAGAAAACAGCGTGAAAACAGAATGCCGGAACGTACAAAAATAAAGAGCGGAGCGGTCAGCGAGGCGGCAGGGACCCAGGGCTCCCCCCTCCCCGGGCACCGAAGGCGGCCTCCCGGCGCGGCCTGCCCTTGGCCGCTCCCGCCGGGCCGCCCTCCAGCCAGGGCGGCCGCAGGGTGACCCGGGCGGCGTTTTCCCCCAGGAAAAGCCACCGCTCTCCCGCTGGAAGCAAAAACAAAACCACCTTGCCAGGGAGGAGGCTCTGGTTGCCACGGCCTAGCGGGCTCCCCCCAGCCGCCACCGAAGGGCATCTAGAACTACCGCGGTCACCCCCTGCAGCAGCACCGACTCCAAGCTCATCACGGTGAGTCACGTCACCAACAGATGTTTTCACAAAGCCACCCGTTTAGTTAAAGGAAGCATTATAAAAAAATAGTGTTTAAAAAGAAGCATAAAAGGTGTTTGAGAGTGATTAAGTGTTCTCTATACCCTGTTCTGGCAATTCTTTCCAGACAAGGTTTATAAAAGTGTTACTTGTTCCTCTTTTTGGGGAAACAGTATATTAGAACAGCGCTCCAAATGGCTACAATGAAGTCACTGACACTCAAGGGAAAACAGCCTCTGATTTCCCAAACACCCCAGACTCCCCCCAAAGCAACTTCTGTCCTTCATTCTGCTCACTGCCAAAGTGCGAATAATTCTAGGTTAGGTCACAAAATTCAAAATCAGTATTCTGAGTGACTACCATCAAAGACTTGATCTCTATTATTCTGTTGCTTCTATCTCATGGGCAAAGTCACAAAGTTTCCCAAAGCCTGAATTACAGCAAGGTGCAGGTACAGCAGACCTCTTCCTCCCAGGGAAAGCTCATCTCTCCCCACATCCAGCAGTGTCCTGTTTTTCCTCCCAGATGAAGACAGGTCCCCCTTCCCCCACCTAGCAGTAGTCTTGTCTGTGAGGAACACATTCTAAGAGCTATTTAAACATCATCTGTTTAGGCCCCTATGAAACAAGCGGTCCCCCAAGGCACCTCAGACTAACACCTCTCAACCCAACAAACTGCCGCTTCAGCCAACCTCGCTGCTCCCACAGCAGATTAGGATTGAAAGAAGTCAGAGGTGGAAATGTCTCAAGGGTGGAGCAGTTGTTACTTGGCCACACAAGCAAAGAACCACTAGTTAAATTACCATCTGACCTCCACAACAACAAAACCACCACCAAAAGCCTTTGAGGAACGAAGCCAAGGAAACTCATGAGGAGATTCAAAAGCTGGTTACAAGTTAAGACTTTTTTTTCTCCCCTCAGAAAATCTGGTTTTACTCTTAAGGAAGTAAAAAAGTCTTGGAATAAAGAAGTGGATGTTCTAAGTCAACGAAAAGTACAACTTCTTTCAACAGCAGGACATAAGCCCTACCACATGGTAAGGGATAAGGAGGAATATAAAACAGCTTTTCATGTAAGAACCAGCCTGTCTGGGTGTATGAAAGTTGTTACAAGTTATCCCCAAAGAGAATTTATCCCAGAGAACCCTTCCAGCAGGCAAAGCTCTCATCGCATCCCATTAAAGCATTGCAGACTCCTTTTTAAAAAATTTACCGTCACCCCCTAAAGAGAAGCAAGATGGCATAATGTAAGCCCTTCTCCTTACGAAGGGAGAAAACAGCATGACACCCGTACCCCGACAGAAACTTGCACTGCTACTTGAGTAGCCACCTCCCATGTCTTCCTCAAGTGTTTGTAATGCTACAGACCAGCACCTGGCTCCGAGCTGGGCAATGCCACTGCAGGAGGTCAACCTCAGGGCCCAAATGCTACTCTGAAAACAAGCGGAAAGTTCATCTACAAGAAATGCTTTAATCCTGACTTTGCCTGCCTGCTGCCTTCTCAGGTTCTTTTCCCCTTATTTTAAGGAGACTTCTAGCTGTTCAGAGCAAGACCCCTCATGGATACTCCTGTTACCTGTGAGAAAAGCGTCAATAGAACCCTACACTTGCCAGGAAGACCTGAAACAGACAGTCCAGGTATTTGGGGAGGCGCAAGCAGAGCTTGTGCATGGAATGTAAGAGAGCTACAGCAGTATTTAGAGCAGTTCTGAGGCAGAAGTCTTTGGCAGAACCTGTGTTTCTACATTTGTGCCTACCAGCTAGCCATTTGGCCATACGAGGTCGGACTACTGGCCTTTCTAGTGCAGAGTACCCAAGAGCTGAGACCATGAGACCACCTGGAATAGCTCAGCAATACAAGGCAGGAAGAACATTCACCCAGTGGTAAGAGCAGACAGGATGCTTCATCACACAGCTGTCCTGGTCTATTGGTTCCATATTTCTTGGAGGAAAACACTACTGTCTAGAAAGGATTGCAGCAGAGAGGGATACTGTTAGCCACAGTTAATTACAGATTGTTTTAAGTCTTCAGTTGCTCTTGCTCCACCACAGCAGCAACACCTGGCTGCACCAGTGTTACTCGAGCATCTTCTGAAAAGGCAGAGATTGATTGGGATTGCCAAAAAGAAAATAGGTACATGCATCAACTTGTCCTCTAGTCTCCCCACCCACCCTTGTGAGAATTACAGTAGCCTGTAAAGAACTGGCCTTCAGTGAAGAAAGTAACATTAGTAAAAAAGCTGAAGGCTGACAACATCCCTCCTGCTAGGGTAATTCTAGGCCATCAGCAGCTTAAGCAGATCTTACAAAGAATGCTGACCTTTAACAAATCAATACCCATAAATACCGAAAACTGCAGCAGTGTCAAACAGCTATGCAGAGGTGAGCCAGCACAGCACAGAAAGAAAGGGAAAAGCACGCTTGGATTAGTGTTCACTCAAGAGCTTCTGCACCACCCAAGCACCTGGGTGATAGCAGTTTCTCCCCTCTGAGGATTACGGTTTCTGATCAGCTTGATACTGCTGGCAGGTTAGCAGTTCTCTCTGTAGTTTGTCTTAGTCGATGTTCACCTGAGCCTGCTCCACCGTATTTGAAATGCAGCAGTTTCCCTCTCACGAGGGATGAGTGTCCAACTCAGGACTGTGACTCCAACAGGACAGATACACAGAAAAGTGGATCAGCCCCAGCAGTCAGCTAATGACTGAAATGCTTCTATGTCCACTGGTATACAACAGAAAAGGAGTCTTAATTGTAGGTTGGACCTGTACCATGTCTTCTTCAAGGTTACTGTGACCAGAGCTTACACAGGGCAATATTATGCAAGCCACTGAGGCAGAAAACCCCAGTGCCATGCCTGTCTAAGCCCCTAAATATGGCTGTCTTCATGGCGCGGAACTAGATGCCCATTTCTTGTATTTCAGAATCCTGATTGCAGCTGGATGTGCTTTAGTCCAGAGCCAGGAAAGCAGCTTGAGGCCTCCCTGCAGCAACAAGCTCCTGCTCTAAGGCTGTGCGTAGTAAGGCTTGACTTCAAACTACACTTCACTTATTGATTAAAACCACCACATCTTGCTTTCAGGGAGACCTTGTTGATAAGGCGATTCTGGATTCAGGCAGTTTCAGTGCACAGAGCCACCAACTGTAATCACGTCCTCCCATCTCAGCTTCACAAGATCTCTTTCCCAGGCAAAGGGGTCCAAACTGCCAGACGTCAGATGACAATCACCAGAAGCTGATGCAGTCTTCTTCTTTGCACACAGGGATGGCCAAGTGCAGACATGAGGGAGAAGAATCCAGAAGCTACTTGAATGGCAGGATGTGACTTCATCAGAATACATTCTATTCACAGGAGGAAGATCCTTCTATACTCACCCACCAAAAACCACTGGACTCAGCCTGTCCCCTCCCCATCAGAAGTTACTCCATGTGTTACTTCCATGGAGTACATCCCTTCAGGGATATGCAGACAGATGGTTTCTTTCTCCCCAAACTTAAAGTCATTAAAAAAAGATGCAAAGAACTGCTTGTAGCAGCATAGAGGCATTTGAGATTTGAAAAAATCTGGAGTGCAGGACCCAAGTAGATGAGGAAGTAATCAGTCCTTGACCTAATAAATAGAATAGAAGGAAGTCTTCAATGTGACCACTAGCCCAAATGTGAAATCTGAAGTCCTGCAGAGACCACTAGGAACTTTAACGCACCACACTGCATGGGGGCATCTCCTGGGATCCTCTGCCATACAGTTTCTCTGACACCTTTTGTTAGGCTTGTGGACTATTTGGAATCTTGAAGTTCCTTTGCCTTCTTCAAAATCAGATGAACATCAGAGATAGGATAATCCTGTGTCAAAGAAACAAAGTGATATAAGTGACTGCCTTGCGTTTCTTGTATACACTGTTTCACTTAAGCAAGGCAAACCTTGACAACAGCATTCTTTGCCTATTATAACATACTGCCACATTCAGTTACTCTCTTAACAGCTAAGAGTTTCCTGTTTTGTAACTGACCGAGCCTCAATACCCTTCAAGAAGGGGTTTTTTTGGGGGGCGGTTGGTTTGGGTTTTTTTTCCGTTTTATTTTGTTTTTAAATTTGTCCTCCAAGGGCACAGTAAGCTGCCCTGCTACAAGGGATATCTTCGTGCCAGAAAGCCTTATCAAAGCCAGTATCTTACACAGCCCAAAGCAGGAACTGGCAGAATCAGAGATATCCTACTGTGCAGTGCAGGTGTTTCCAACCTTGAGCTCTCACAGATCTTGGCACCAAACAAAAGCCTCTGGCCAACAAATATAAGTTACGTAGGGTTTCACATCTTCACTCAAAATTATTCAATTTTTTGCAAACCAAAGGAACATTAGACTAGAGTAGACTAGAGCTTTCTATGACAATGTCTCTGTAGGCTAGAATAGGTGCACAAGCAAAAGATTCACACTTCCAGTAATGAGCATATTGTGAAGTCTGGTACTTCTTCAGCCACGCTTACGCTCTCTCATACCATCATCTGCTCTCACAGTACTATTTTAAGACTCTTCAAATTGCTCCCCACGCCCACTATATTTAATCCTTACCTGTAGCAGCCTCATGTTCAGAGTGAAGTCTCCTTCCAGCAACTGTTCCCGAATTAGTCTGAAAGACGGAAATTTTTCCAGCTACTTTTGACTCTTTAAACAGGAACTTCAAAACCAGACTACACTGTGCCCTTATAGAGGCTTTTATGAACAGTGACTATAACCTATTTACCAGATGCCTTAACACATGCCTACAGAAGACTCCTGGATCCATGGATTTAGGTAAAGGGGGGAAAGAGAAGAGCAAGAAGGCTACCTATTTACTTACGTCAACATGGCACAACAGACGAGCAGAAGAAAATCAAAGCGCTTATCATCAGCAAAGAGGGAGTCCCAGATACGGATGACATCTGGCAGCAGGAACTCTTGGGACAAGAGCAGCGTCAGCCAGCGGAAGGCAAAGAACTGGGGTTTGATGTTCTGTTCTTGCTGTCAGACATGCACCAGGCAAAGAATGAATACGTGTTCTCGGACAGTTCCCTACGAGTAAGAGATGTTTCCATCCCCATCTCCACCCCGATATTGCTCTAAGCTGCCAACTTGTACTGCAACATCAGCAAACCCACTGCCTCCTTTGAAGACTCTCACATTCAACCTAGACTGAGAGAGATTTCTAGTGCAGCCATGCACCATGTCTACAGACAAGCCAGAAAATATTCCTCTGTCCACAACATGGAGTAAATGAAGCTTTTCTTCCTAAAGGCACTATTTGTGTTAGTTCCGTTAAACTTGCCAAGTAACTTTAATGTTCCCATTTGAACAACATTTTATCAGCAAAGCTGCAGCCCTCCCCTGCTAGCAGAGGCCCTGTTTTGTCAGGATTTCCTCTCCTTTCCAGAAGCCCTGTATTTATCAAAAGGTTTACTATTCACAAAAAGAAACAAAGATGGAACAGAGTTCACACTGATGGTCAGCACTGTACACACTGTAAGCACTTCTAGCTTGAAGTTTTCTTGTTTTCTGCTGTTAAATCCAAGGGAGCATGAGTTTAATCAAGGTCAAACAAGTTCAGGATCCTGCTGATATTCTTAAGGCCCAGCTGCTGCATGTCCAAGACCATTTCCTGCCAGCCAAACAGTAAGCAGTTTATTCTCTCCCCACTGAATCAGCCACCAGCCAACACTGTGGGTCGTGTTGCTGTGCTGACGAACCATCCTTTGGATTACAAAAGAATCCTGATTTTTCTAAATGCAAAAAATTCTCAGTGTGATTTGGTGAAGGTTGGAGTAACAAGAACAGCCTTCCCTTCCAAATTCTCCTTGGACTTTCACACCAACTGTAAGACTGTATTGATGTTTTCAATAAAGCTGCCTTCTACATATTCTACAAAACCCACACCAACCCAAGGCACTCAGAGACCCATGGATGAAGGAGAATGATAGAATTAGGTGGGTGGGATGGTCCAGCTTGCTGGATTTCACTTTACTTCTGGAATCAACTCCATGCAGTTTAAGTTAGTGTTGTCAGGGCAGCCAGTGGCAATAGAAGCGCATGCATGGAGGGGGGCTGTTTTTTGTTTTGTTCTTAAAGACAGAGACCTCAAATTCCAAGGAACTCTACAGCAAAACTCATGTTTTGCCTGATGACTAGAAGAGAGTAAAGACTCCAGCTCCCACTAACCTCAACCCAGGTGACCAGGGATCACAGCCAATTCACTCCGGGCTCACAGCTGGCAGCTTTGCAACAACTATTGTTTGCTTTCGCAGTCAGGCAGGGGAGGAAAAGCCTTGCTGTGTCAGCTCACTCTAGGCTTACTCCAAGGAGAGGTTGTTTCAGCTCATAGATAAGAGAGCCTCTATGCCCTACAGGCAAAGCCCTTCATACACTCTCTCAACCTTTCTATTCAAAGCATAGTAACAATTTAGCAAAATTGGTTGACGTTTAATTGCACGATTAAGCTCCACTCCTCGCATTCCAACTGAGACTCAGAAACACTTAGCGCCTCACCAGTTTCAAATACAGCTCCACATCTTTTTCCTTCAGGGTAGAGTAGACCTTCTCCATTTTGTAGGTAATACCACACTGAGAATCATCCAGGCTCTTAATGAAGTTGTCCCGAATTTCAGCCATTAGGTTGGTAAAGCAGAAAAACGTGTCTGCTTCAGCATGTTCTGCAGGAGGAAGGAAAAAAAAAAAGATATGGGAGTAGAGGAAGCATCACTGACAGAAGCGCACAGACTCAGAACTGTTGCTCCATAATCTGGTTGCTGTACTGGATTCAAGTAGTGGATCCCAAAAGACCTTGGCTTGCTTGGTCTGGGACAAGATGAGATGCTTTTTTTTTTTTTAAACTATAAATGTCTACAGAGTCACTAAATACAACACAAGGTCTTCATGACATTGGGTCACAAACCAGTTATCTATGCCCAAGAACGCTATCTGCTCTTACTGCCATCAGCACACACCCTCAGAGCTCCCATGAAGTACAAGCAACAGTACTCCCATTCCGTTCTTCTCGTACCAGGTATATACAGTACGAGTAAACAAGAGCTTCTAAATGGATTTTAATTTTCACAAAGTGCAACTTAGATCCATGCAAAACAAACAGGAAACCCCTCAAAAACCCTCACTTCCCATGTCCTCACGGCTCACAGCCCATACAGTTTCTATCAAACTGCTGTGGTCCCCAAAACTCATCTCTTGCTGCATTTGTTTTTCGGCCCTGATCAGTCAACACAAGAGTTGTTTAAAAACAGTCTCATTCTTGAAGCAGTTCTTTACGCAGACAGCATGCAGTGCAACAGCTGTTACTGAGCAGCCAAAAGAGTCTCTCACCTTTCCATTCACTGTTAGGATCTGTAGCAAAGGTGTAATAAAGAGGCCCCACGATTTCATTCATCCCCTGAACATATGCTATCCCAGGGTTCAGCTTCGCATAGATGAACAGGATTCGCTCCACCACTTCCCAGTGAGCTTCACAGCCATTGGGCAGAACTTCGTACTCGCTCAGAGAATTCGGTGTCGTTTTAAGAGGGGAGCTCACCTGAAAAGCAAGGCAAGACTAGGCAAGGCTGATTCAGGATAACCAACTGGCACAGGTTGTTCTGTACACGTGACAAGCTTGGCTTTTAATACACACAGCCCCCCCAGAGGATTTGGGCAGGTAGGTTTTCACATAAACCAAGACAAGTAACTCGGGAAGCGCAAAGGCAGTCAAGTCCTAGTGCTGACTATCCCTGAAGAACAAAGCAGTCTGTGCAGCAACAGAAAGTTCCCCTGAATCACTGCATCACCTGATCCCATGCAGTAAGAAACCACAACAGTTCCACTTTGTTAGTTGTATGAGGAAAAGTATAGATCTGTTGTGGTAGCAAGCCACCTTCCCCAACAGCATGTGGCACTTGTACTCTAACGCTCATGAAAGAGGAAAAAGACAACACACATTCCAGCAGATACCCAGCTCTTTTCCTAACTGGAGGTTTATAAGATCCAGTTCTGGAAGATTATGTAAATTTGACTTCAATAAATCAACCCTTCAGTGTTTTGTTCCCATACAGAAAAGTACATGTCAAGCACAAATACTCGCATCTTCCTGCGACTCCAACTTCCACCAGAAGTCAAGAAAAAATAACCCTTAGAATTAAATACATCTATAATTTCCTACCAACCATCAGGCACATCAACTGGTTCTACAAAGCTGTCTAGCCACTAGAATGCATAGTACCTGCTAGAGTATTTGCCCAGTTCCACCATACAAGCAGAGAGAAACAGAAAAAAGCCCGAGAAACACCCTTCCTCTTATCAGCTAAGATGCCTTGCCCCATGGACAGCCCCCACCTAGACCTCACATTTGTAACCCCGCTGCGGTTTCGTGCCACGGTCTGTGACTTGAGTGTAGTCTGCTCCACCCGCTTGCGCAGCGTCTCAAACTCATTTTGCGGGTCCAGGATTAAAAGGCAGGGGTAGTCTGTTGGGCGCTGGAAGAATGCCATGTCAGGGTACAGCCTCCTAGTATGGATACAAAAGGAAATCAGGCATAAAAAGAAGGAAGTACATGCCCTGCGTTGAATGGGAGTCTCAGTTTAATATTCAACTTTGTTTTCAAAGTACAAAGTGTTAATCAAACCACTTGGGTTCAGAAGCCTGAGCCATTACGCTTCACACACCTGACATCTTTGTCTATCTGGAGAAGGACTTCATTATCCTTGAAGTAAGTATTCCACCGACTGTCTGGATTTGGATTGAGGGGCTAAAGAAATAAACAACAGAAATAGAACAAGCATGTTTCACACTTATCAAAATTCTCAGTAAATATAAACAATTTAACATTTCTGCTGTCCCTCTGTCATCCAGTACCGGCACATTCCTAGCACATCAGGTTTAATTTTTTCTCTCAGTAGCTACGTTTAGTGTGGTTTCTTCACACAGTGTGCAGGAAGCAGACCAGAGCTTGTGAAACAAGTGAGCATGCAGGTTCACTTAGAGAGGCAGAAGCCAACACTTCCAATCCCTTTTCATCTGCCTCTTAATGACTTTGTTCCCAAATCAGGTATCCTGTCATGTGTCAACAAGATTCCTGATTGCAGCTCCAACCTGTACAATGGACACGGTCTTTGTACTTAGGGTAAGAGTTACCCACCCACACAATACTTAGGCACTGCAGTTATTAGTTACAAGTATCCCCCTCTATCTCAGCTCTGAGAAGGCTGATTAAGCACCACCATTGTGCCCAGGAAAAAGGAAATACATATTACTATGAACAACCTACCCTGTATCTGACCAGTTTTCCAATATGAGAAACTTAACTCCCCCTCCACACACACACTTTCTTCTCTCCACATCAAGATCCATGCAAAGTTAACAACTAATGGCGGGGGGGGGGGGGGAGAGAAGGAAGAAAAAAAGCAATGTTCCAAGAGATTCAAAGATCACCGTAACCTGCCAATGTGTGGAGTTTTACAAACATGCTACTTTTACAGCACTGAGGCCTCCAGAGATCACAGCGGCACAGATGACTGCACGCTAGCAGAGAAGTTAACGTTCAGGACAAGTCATGGAAGCAGTTGTATCATTTTACAGTCTCTTCTGATCAGTTACTTCATTCCCTCTCCCAACACATATACTCTTAACAGTGCTTTCAGGGAAGGAGAAAGACAAGGGATGCAGGAAACAATCAATTAAAAAAAAAAAAAAACACAAAAAAAAGCCATCAGAACTAGAAATAAGTAAGTGTCCTGCCTTCCAGGCCATAGTCCAATTTAACTCTCCTGCCTTTTTTATATCCTCTGTTCAGATTAACCAGCTCTGAGCCAACCCATGGACCTGACTTCTCAGGAGAGCGTCTCATTGCTAGAAATAGCTCTTGTAAGCCTCTCCCTTTCCCTAGGGGACCCACAACCTGGGCAGCTAGCCCCAAAGGAGGGGAGAAGGTATATGCATAGCTGAAAAATAAGCTCTCTTCAGAACTATTGGTGGTTTGCCAATAATTCACACTGAAGGCTACTAAGATACAAGTGCCAGGATGGTACCTAGGAACCGTCCCTCCTTCTAGCAGGGCAAAACAGTTGAGAACAGAGCCAAGAGCACCCCAGGGCTCCAGACTCCAGAACAACAGTTTATAGCTCTGGGGAATTTTCTGCAACACAAAGGCTTAATAACACTTACATGATCTTCTAAGGTCACGTCTTCTCTTGAAACACCCAGGTTGGCTTTGGCGATCCCAGGCTGGATAATCATTTCCTTTAGGAACTGGGAATACAGATCCCTTAAGGAAGAAAAGAGAAATTAACATTGAAGCAGAAGATTAAGTCAATGTAAGCACCCAGACTGAGTTCAAATAGGTCCTTCTGTACCACCCTGCTCAGCCAGAAGGCATTTGATTTCCTCTTCAGTTGAATTCAGCTGAGGAGGTCAATCCACCAGACCCAGGAGACAGCCTACAGAACAGTGCATCCCATACAAGAACAATTCATTTTATGAAGGTACTTAATTATTTAAGGAACTATTCTCCTTCTCTGCAGATATCATTAGAAATAAAGGAGCAAGTATCCATGTCCTCACCTCTGTTTCTTCAGCAAAGAGCTCCATAAGGCTTTCTCTAAAGGGAGGTAGTTCAGGAGTATCTGTACAGAAGACAGATGCACACAAATTAGTATTTGGAAAATGAGCTGTTATGCCTGTAAGATGAGCAAACGAAATGCAGTGGCTAGAACCGGCTCCCTGAAAATACTGGGAGCTTTCTCCAGAAAGCCTAGTACTTTGCCAAGCAACAGTCAGGAATATTTCAGGGACTGGTTTTCAACAGACGCATTTGCAGGATTGATCAATACCACACCTGACTGAAACACACTCCTAGCTTAATACTGAGGGCTGTTCTCACGCAGAGAGCGGACAGCCACTTTCTATCATCCAATGTGATGCTGTCCTGTGACAGTAAATGCTATTGCGATTATGCCAGTGCTGATCTCCACAAATTACTGTCGATTTTCAGTGGCTTTTAAGCTCTGGATTTTTTTGTTTGTTTGTTTGTTTACAGTTTTAAGTGCCTCAAAATAGCATGCACTTAAGCAACCCAAAGCATCACTGGCAAGAAACAAAAGCGCCCCAAGCAAAACCCACCTTCCAGCACAGGCAGCGCAGCCCACCATCAAAGGGAATTCCTGTGGAACACCAGGCAGAGAGACAACTCCGTTAGCCCCAGCCTGCTCACCGCGCTTCGCTCGCCACCACAAACAGGCGAGGCAGCGCTTTTCCTCCCCGGGGGGCAAAGAGTTTTCACAGGGAGTCTACGGGGGTTACAGACGGTGCCAAACCCGCCGCTGCCTCCCACGGGGAGGGCGCCCGGGGCAGGCCTCGATGGCGGGGAGCTGGGGACAGTGCAGGTGAGGGACAGGGCGCAGCAGAAGCGACGAAACCCACAAGCCTCTCGGAGAGGGGGAAGGAAAGGTTTGTGGACGTGCTCAAAGGCCGGCTGCGGACGGCTGCGGCCTGATGGAAGCTTAAAAGCCTGATGGGGGCTTAAAAACACCCCCGCCGCCTGCCAAGGGCTCCGGGAGGGGATAACGTCGCGATAGCTGAGGTGGCCTTCAGCCGCCGGACGCCTCGGAGACACCCTTTCCCCCCTCCAGGGCAACGTCAACCCCGGGCCACCGCCGGCAGGAGCGTCCCGTCCCCTCCCCGGCCCCCACCGCCGTGACCAGCGCCCTCCTCCGGTCCCCCCCCAGGACACTCACCGCTGAAGCAGAGGTCGCGCAGCTTGGCCAGGGCCACCGTGGGTTCGCCGAGCACCTCCTGGAAGTCCGCGATCCTGAGGGGAAGCGGAGCCGCCGCCGTTATAACGTTTGTGACCGGCACCCCCGACACACATGCGCACCACCCAGCCCCCACGCAGCCCCGGCGGGGGAAGGACCCCGACCCCAACACCCACCTGCTCTGGTGCAGCCGCGACATGGCGGCGGCAGCCCCCACACCCGCGCCCCTGCCCCGCGCACCGCCGAACCGCTCCGGCTGGAAACCCTGCCCGCGGGGAGGCGGGGCCGAATAGACCACGCCCCTCCCGAGACCCCGCCCCCCCGGCCACCTCAGGCCGCCTTCAGAGAACCATAGAATGGTGTGGGTTGGAAGGTACCTTAGTGCAGTCCCACCCCCTGCCCTGGGCAGGGACACCTCTCACCAGACCAGGTCACTCAAAGCCCCGTCCAACCTGGCCTTGAGCACCTCCAGGGATGGGGCAGCCACGGCTTCTCTGGGCAACCTGTGCCAGGGGCTCACTGCCCTCACAGTAAAGAATTTCTTCCTTATATCTAATCTAAATCTCCCCTCTTCCATTTTGAAGCCATCACCCCTCAGCCTATCACTACATGCCCATGTAAAACGTCCCTCCCCAGCTTTCCTGTAGCCCTCTTCAGACACTGGAAGGGGCTATAAGGTCCCCCTGGAGCCTTCTCCAGGCTGGCTGAACAACCCCGACTCAGCCTGTCCTCACAGCAGAGGTGTTCCAGCCCTTGGATCATCATCGTGGCCTCCTCCAGACCAGCCTCGGAGTGCCCTCCCTGTGTGCTGAGCCGCCCGGGGGTTCTGCTCCATGACGTGCCCTGTCACAGCACCACTGTCCCACCCAGGGCCTGGTCAGCCAGGGCCGGGACACTCCCCGCTCTGGGCATCCAGCACCAGGGGCATTGTCCCACCTCAGAAAATGGTGCCCACCTCAGAAGACCCCTCAGGCAGGAGCCAGCCCCCCGCTGAGGCTCCCCTGCTGGGCCGGCACGAGCCCTCACAGCACCGAGGGAACCCCAGCAGCGGGCACGCTCGCCCAGGCCAGGTCTGGTGCCCACCCACCGCCTGCGCAAATGGCAGCCGTCAGGGCGGCTGCCGGGAATGGCGTCCCTCGGTGAGGTGCGCGACAGCAGCAGCTGTGAACGTGTGGACACGCGGGGCGGTGGGGACCGGGCGGCGTGAGGGAGCCCCGGGGAGGCCGCCGCCACGCGCGCCCTCGGGCGGTGCTGGCCTCGCACCGTGACATCACCCGGCAGCGCAGCGACGTCACGGCAGCGAGCACCAGCGTTCCGGGCTGGCCGCTGTTTCCGGGAGGGGGAGGGCGGGGGCAGGGAAGCGGCGGCACTTCCGGTGCGTGCGGCCCGGCTGGCGGAAGTGACGGCGGGGTTTGTTGACAGCGGAGGCCGTGGCGGGGGGAGCGGGCCCGAGGAGGACGCGGACCCCCTGCCCGCCCCGGGGAGCGGCGCCGGGACCAGCCGGGACTCCCGCCGCCCCCCATCCGCCGCCCCGGGCGGGGGCCTGGCGCCAGGTGAGTGCCGGCGTCCCCCTCCTCAATCCCACCCGCCGGGATCGCCCTCCCCGGGGTGCACTGGGCCTGCCCGCCGAGGGGGTGGGGATGCAGCGCCGCCCCACGCGGAACCGCTTCGCCTGGTGCATCCCCCCCTCACCCCGGTGGAGCCCCCATCCCCTCCCCGGGACTACCGGGAGCAGCTGGGCCGCGGCAGCCGGTCCGGGAGGAGCCCGGACGCTGCCGGGCGAGGTGACCTCCGAGTGCCTCGGGAAGGGAGAGTCGTCCCAGGGAGCGGGGCCGGCGCCCCGTGTCGGGGGAGCGAGGGAGGGTTGGGGGTTGTGACCAGAGCTGCCCGCAGGGCTGTCGGAGACCATCGCAGTCTGGCAGTGGCGGATCCCTGGTGCCCGGGGAACGGTAACCCAGGGGCTCCCCGGGCTCTCCTCTTGGGCAGGTGACCTTTTGGAAAGAAAATCCATGATATAATGCAGTGATCCAAAGGAGCATCTTTATTGCAGACAGGTACAAAGATCAACGTGTTTCCTGACTAGCACGAGACATCTCATTTACG
Source organism: Vanellus vanellus (assembly GCF_965231255.1). Taxonomy (NCBI): domain Eukaryota; kingdom Metazoa; phylum Chordata; class Aves; order Charadriiformes; family Charadriidae; genus Vanellus; species Vanellus vanellus. Next base: position 6,606,851 of record NC_138923.1, on the reverse strand, counting down.
ATGTCGGTCTCGGCAGGCTGACAAGTTTGGAAATTGCAGGCTTTGCTGAGCCACAGAATAGTTTAATCTTCTACTTCAGTTTCCCTGCTGCAAGGCAGGAGTGGTATTTCCCTGCACAAGCTGCGATGATCCATCAATTAATAAAAACAGTGATGTGCAGCTGCGAGATGCCAGCTAAAATGACAATGCACTTTTCCTTCAAAATGTAACCTGTGCCAAACTCTGCATTTACATTAAATTTGTTATTCTAAAGTTGGTGTAATCGGTTCATGTCAGTACATATTGTTTGCCATCTCCTTGGACAAGTCCCTGATGCTGGAGAAGTCAGCTTTGCCAATCATTCTTGTAGCAACAGCATCAACGTTATGTCGTTGGCATCAAGCCATGGTGAGTCAGGCTTGGCTTTGGGCAGCCGCCTGGAGAGAGAGACTGGGAGAGAAGATCAGTCTGAAGTCCAAGGTAGAGAATATTGGCACAGGCGGCCCCAAGAGTGCCAGGAGCGGTCCCAAGCCTCACGTGCCAGTGCCGCCTGAAATGCCGTAACAATGCAGACATAGCCTACAACTAAGCAATATTTGCCAAAGAGGCTGGTGGACCTGGAAGGCTGGTGGTGAGGGAGAGCAAAGCTGCATGTACTGTGGCTTCCTTTGGGTCTGTGGATGGTCGGAGGGTGCTGTTACTTCATGGAGAGGGCTGCTTCTGGGGATAGTTGGGTGTATGGGCTTCTATATGCCTGCTCCTGTGTCTCCAAGGGACTCCATTCCTTTGTGCATTAAGATGGAAGCAAATCTATTAGAGAAATAAATTGGAAAAAATACTGGCAGCTGTAGTGCTAGTCACTTTGCAATTCCTGCATTTGAATTTGCAGTATGTTTCACATATCCGTCTTTGACCCTTCCAAAACACACATGCACTAGACAGCTCATTGCCCATCGTTGGAAGGCACTGGTGATGTCTGCTGGGCAGGCAGCTTGCTGATCTATTGCCTGTGGAAAGCTGCCTGAGGATAACGATTAGGCAAATGTTAATGATTTGTCAGCAACTCTACTTCATTTATTTTTACCAGTACACCAAGCTTATAACTAGAGACAATATTGATCAGCGTAGCTACTGACACTCTTACTTCCAATCCCCCCCTGCCCTCATGTCATGTCTTGAGTCTAACCGAGGAGGGAGAGGCTAGGTTGTATCGTGTCCTGTGCAGAAGGTCACAGCAGCAGCTCTGGGTGCTACTCAGATATCCCTAATAAATCACAAGAGTGAACGCTTTGATGTTATTTTACTGGGATGGTTTAACCGCTTTCCTCTATATTAACTATCTGCATGGGATTTTGTTGGTGGACCACGGGGAGCTCAGAAGTTAAAGGGCAGCTGATTTCTCCGGGGCTGGGATCAACCAGTTACATTGTGCTGGTCTCAGCAGAGGGGGAATAGAGGATTGTCAGAGCCACAGGAAGGCAGTCCTTGCCCTTCAGTGCTCTAAGCTGCTTGGACAAGTCCCAAGTACTGGCCGTTTCCAGCTGCACGTGATAATAGATGGACAATGGGAATTTGTTTTCGAGTTCTCTTGCCATCGGTAGTAAACAGTGGAAGAACCCTGGCTGCAGGGATCTCCTGGCTGATGGCACAGGGGAACTGGTAGGGATAGCAGAACATGTTTCCTAACTGGTTCAGATCTTCCTGTTGATCTTGCCTTTCTGGAAGGATTTTCTCAAGCAAGCTTCAGGCAAAATCTACAAGAGGGACTCGTTCTGGAAGTGAAGCAGATTAGTCTCCAAAGCAGATGCAATGCAGAGCACAGGACAGCTTCCTCTCACCTGCATTCCCTTAGCTGGGACTTCACAAACAGTGAGACGATACTCTGCGCTCAGTGGCCCATTTCATCCTTGACTTCTCTCCTAACTTAACTGCAAAGGAGAGGACTGGGGATTATGGATTTCCTTATTTTTCAAAATTCAATACCCACCATCTTACTCATTTTCATTGTTTGTACCACATGTATTCTCAAAGGTCTTTGAGCTATAGGGACACCCTTGAGGAGTCAGAGTTTTGTGTTATTACGACCCTAGCTCAGGACTCAGGGACCCAGAAGAGCAGATTACACCCTTTAAACTGTCTCTGATCAGGATGTTAAGTACAATTTTTGTGATTGCTGAGGTTTTGGATTTGTTTTTTTTCCTCAGCATCTGCTTTTGCTTGAAGATCTTTTGCCTCTTGAGCCAAAACCAGCAGAGAACCTGTCTGAGATCCCTACTGGAAAGGCTGTTGAAAGTTGTAGGTCAGAACACAGTGGGTCAGAAGGATTTTGGGGTTGGAACATGATCCTGCCAGTTGCCTGCAAGTATAGTTCCCAAAGATGCTTATAGGAAGGAAAAACTATTGACCAAATTCAAGTAGAGCCAAGAGACAAGTCAAGTTCATCACCTGTACCTGCTTCTGCCAGTAAGGTTTTGTCCACTGACATGAGAACGAGATTTGGCCCAGGGAGACGAGGGCCAAATCCAGCACAGCCGTTCCTCCATTGCTGAGCAAGGAGCTGTTCTGCTGATGTGAGCTTTTTGAGAGGCTCCTTTCTGTCTTGGGTTAATTCCTTGGCCAACTCTTTGTCCCTGGCACTGAAGCACGCCCTCAGAAAAAGAATTAATAAAATACAGAAGGAAGGAAGAAAAGAGCTTTGATTTCCAACTTGTGCTGCCTTCGTGTTTGCATGAAAATCCATTCCGCCACACAGGGAGGCATCAGAAGGTAGGGGGCCCAGGCTGCTGGGCAGGCTCAGTCACAGCTGTGCTCCTGTCACCCACGGAGACCATTTGGTGCCTGAATTTGAAAGGTTACCTCGTCCACAGCCTTAACTAATTCTTCATATGGGTGTCATTTCCCAGGCAGTGGCTGAACAGAACATCTGAAAGGGAAGGAGGGAAGGCACCTGATGCGCCCCACTGCCTTTGGGGACAGTGATTAAGGTGAGGAAAGGGAGTCATACTCTTCTGTCTTGTACTGATACTGCAGGAATGAAGGCAAGAGAGAGCACCGGAGGCTTTAGAGAAGCGGAGAGCTTGAAGACACAGACAAGTGTCCTGATCTTCACAGCTGCAGGATAAAGATCAGAAACGGAACATGATAAGGACATTTTGTAACAACTTCCCCAGCAATGGCTGCTTAGCTGTGGCAGAGAATAACTGACTCCACAGCACTGGTGTTCTCACTCTGGCAGGGATATACTTATTGATAAGACAGTTTTACATCAAAAATAAACATTTCAACACAATTTTTGTGTGCCCATGGAAATATATAGAAGAGTTCACATTAGGGTTGCTTCTAATGTGATTTGACCCTTTGAAAGGGAAATGGCGTTGTCGGTCTTCAGTCACTTTTGCTAAATACCTCCAAGGCTCCAGCAAGCCCTCCTTCAGTGCCAGCGAGTGAGCCTTAATACCAGAGCTGTGAGATTTTTCAAATAAGAAAATAGACAGGAATAGCTTCCCCTAATTATCTGCCTCTTCCATCCTTCTTTATCCTGCACTAAAAATGAAGGAGGACAAAAGTGTCTTGCCTTTTTCCAGGTCAGTCACTCATACTTTTTTTTGTGACAGATTTCAAATGGTTTGGGTGAGCGGGTCCCAGGGAGCTACAGGTGCAGATGTCCCACATGTGCATAACCCTTGCTTTACACTGCACTCGAAGGGAAGCCAAACCAGCCTGTGCGTTTCCCTCCGGCTTCTGATCCACTTCATGGGGTAGTTCAAGGACTTGAGTGAAGCTTCTGGCTTGGTGCTACAGAAAAACATTTAGCTTGAACATGAAAATTCACTTGGAACAATGGCAAACAGAATTACAGGTACAAGATATGGGGTCACCAGATCCCACTGGGGCTATCCAAAGGATCATCCTGACAGTAAATTTTCTGGTGGTTTATCCAGCCCACCCTGAAGGAAACCAAGCAATGTGGTTTCTGCCACTTCCCATTCCAAGGGCCTTTGTCAGCCAGATAACCCCTGCAACGAGGAAACATTTTCTTGCTGTGTAGCCTTATGTTTCGCGTTATCTCATTCCCACAGTGTCCCCTGGGGTTGGGGATACGAAGGGATTAAGGGCATAGTGCCAGAGAGGCCAAAATGCCACAGGTTCTTTTGAGGTCAGCAAGTGATGGGCTGTAAATACAACTATCAACATCCCGCTGGTGCAACAGCTTTGCGGGACACTTGCCAACGGGCCTTTCTCAATGCATCTTTTCCCTCCCCCCTATGCTTATAGGTGTCCTGATGTCCCTGTAAATTCATCCTGGAACTTCATTTGAGGAAAGGATCTACTGAATCAAAAGCTTCCTTCTGCTCTTCCCCTTCCTATAACTTCCCTCAAGATGGCATCCGACAGCCCCGAGTCACTAATGACCTTGTGCACAGATTACTGCCTTCGCAACTTGGAAGGGACTCTCTGCTACCTACTGGACAATGAAACTCTCCGGCTCCATCCCGACATCTTCTTGCCGAGCGAGATTTGTGACAAACTTGTCAATGAGTACGTTTCAGACCTGTGGGGAGGCTGTTGTGTGGTTTGGGAAGGAGCCAGGAGCTCAGGGAAGCGAGAGTATAGTTCTCTAAAAAGAGTGATGGGAAAGGGGGCAAAAAATAGGGAAGAATTCATAGGGCTGGGTTGGGTTTTTTTGTTTGTGGTTTTCTTTTTTTTTTTTCCCTCTCCAATTGATCCTCATATTGGAGATAAGGATTCACATTAACTTAAGAAGGAAGTGAATCCAGGGGATATTGTACTGCTACGTATCATTCTAGTTTCTGTGGAAATTGCCATTTTGACATAGGTAAACCCAGAGTAAAATTAATAGTAATTAATAGTCACTGCTTCTTCCAAGAACATCAATAAGCAACAATGGAGCCTTCCCATTTCCCACCACCAAAGCATTACAACTCTCTCAAACCAGAGAAATAAGAGTGCAAAGTGTTAACAGATGTTAAATTTTAAGGCTGCTGCTCCCATAGCTTTGCAAAGCACCGTGTTTCCAGGGATTTATAATGTGGCTATCACAGTCTATCTTGGCTGAACTCCTGCCCACAAAGTCTGGCAGAGAACCTTGGCCAGCTAATTTTCTGAAAATGAAAAATTTAATTACTAGCTTTAAACAGCTAGGGAAAAAAAAAATCCTGGAGTCTATGCTTGGCAGAACCCAGTTTGCTCATGTGCGCAGAACCTTGCACAAATCTTTGCCTGAGATTTTCCTGAGGATTATTAGTTCTGTGCAAGAAGAGGTAATAGGCCAGCTCCTGTTACCCCAAAGGCTATTCTGGATGATTAAGAGGGAGTCTGCACGTGCTTACATGCTTAGTGACATTTTCTCATAACCAGTGAAGGTGCTAGAGCTGTAGCTGAGCCTTTGTGTCATGCTGTGCTAATACCATTGCCCCAATACAGGTACGTGGAGTTGGTGAAGACGGACAGCATCTTTGAACCCCATGAAAGCTTCTTCACCCTGTTCTCAGATCCCCGGAGCACCAGGCTAGCTCGGATCCACTTGCGGGAGCAGATTGTGCAGGACCAGGACCTGGAAGCCATCAGGAAGCAGGTGGTATTACACTGACAGCCTCCAGCTGCCACTTCACATAGCAGCACTGCTTCATGGGTACCAGATAGAATCCCAGGCACCCAGAGATTCCCAAGACTCCACCTTTCACCAACCAAATTTTCTTTGGGAGAACCTCAGCTTCTCCCTTCTCAGCTCCCAAAGCCACTGCAGGGAATGGGATGGGGACACTGGTCAAGTTGGGTGATACATGGTCTCAGGGCCTCCCAGTGGGAGATGTTGTAGCAAACAGGATGGGCTCTCTACCTGTGAAATATTTCTAACTTTGATTTCCCATCTTCCAGGATCTTGTTGAGCTCTACTTGACTAACTGTGAGAAGCTGACAGCCAAGAGTCTGCAAACCTTGGTGAGCTTCAGCCACACACTTATCTCCCTCAGCCTTTTTGGCTGCTGTAATATCTTCTATGAGGAGGAGAACCCTGGAGGCTGTGAAGATGACTGTTTGGTGAACCCCACTCGTCAGGTCTTGGTTAAGGACTTTACTTTTGAAGGCTTTAGCCGCTTGCGCTTCCTGAACCTGGGTCGCTTGATCGAAGGGGTAAATGTGGAGACGTTGCTTCGGCCGTTGGCCTCCCTTGCAGCTCTTGATCTCTCTGGGATCCAGCTGAATGATGTGGGATTTCTGACCCAGTGGAAGGACAGTCTGGTTTCCTTAGTGCTTTACAACATGGACCTTTCAGAGGAGCACATCCAAGTGATCGCACAGCTTCGCAAGCTCAGGTCAGCAGATCTGTCCTTCCTTGTTTATCCTTTTCCCACCGGTAGGGAAAGGTCTTTTGGGAATGGTCTACTTGCCTGCTAATGGAGAGCCACCCACTGCTAGTTTCAAGTTATAAACCTTCCCATGAACAGGCTCACTCATTGACTCACTATGCGTATCTGACATGTCTGAAGCCAGCCTGCATTTTGCTTGCACAAGGGCAGCACTTAGCAGAAACTCCCTCTTGAAAAAAACAAAACCAAAATCCACACACCACAACCGCACACATCAAGAAAAGAAAAAAAAAAACACAAACAAACAAAACACCACCAACCAATAAACCACCCACCCGCCAAACAAAAAATAGCTGAATACCTGAGAGATGGCAAAAACAACCCCTACGGATTTGTACATATACTAATGTAGCAATAATCACACTGTGAAACTCAGTCCTCCAAACCACTTGTCAAACAGGAATGTCCAAAGTTTAAGCCTGGCTCTGAGATAAAACTAGGAAAAGCTGAGTCTGACTGACTGCTCGCTGTGCTGTGCAGAAGCACACTGTGCCGCCAAGGGAACAAGCAGTGTAAATAAGTAGGCACTCCTGACCTAATGGTGTTGACAGTGAAATGACTTCCTGAAACAAAGTTGAGACAATTGCTATTCAAACTGCACAGTGGTATCGGGAAAGGGATCCAGGACTTTCCAAGCCAAAGGGCCTTACTATTCACATGAAGGATGCTTTGCAATGCCTTTAGTATTGTCTCTACTGACCGCAGACACTAGGGGGTACCATCTTAACATATGACCTGGGAGTCTCAGGGACGGTCCTGGATAACATTTTCTAAACCCAGGTACTTTAATTCCTAGTGACTTCCAATGAAACTTGTCCGACAACAGGTAGAAGACAATTTTGTAAGTGGGATGTTGGCTCCTGTCTTGGGCAGTTTAGAAAAGTCTCTCCCAAGGGTCTTAGGTACTGCCTGGCAGGCAAGGGCAGCCCCTGTTCTGTAAGGAACCCCACCTGCACGTGGTGGCTGGTCAGCATGTGCCACCACTCTCTTAGCATCAGGATTTCCCCAAAGCTTAAGCGGTTAAATACCTGAATGAAATCAGGGAAGCATAATAGCCTGGGGTGGAAAAAATATAAGATTGGGGAAGCAGACAAAAACTTGTGTAACTTAATTTGTGGGATGAGGCAACCTATGTTTCTGGGGGTGCAAAGATCCTCTAGTGCATCTTAATCACTGGGCAGAAATGCTCAGGTGGCTGCTATGATGGAGCTTGGGAAAAGCAGTTCCTGAGCCTGGAGCAATTTCTTTTGTGATATGTGGCCAAATGAGTCATTATGCTCCATTCTAAGTAGACCTCTACCAGATATCTGTGTGCTTCGGTTAGACACGGGGCCAGATCTTGCTGCCAAATTCTACTGCACCACATTCCTGTATCTTGTGAAGGAAATTATGATAATAAAAAATAAATAAAAATAATAATCAGACTTGGCTTTTCATCTTCCTCTGTTAGAGAGGCAGAAGCCCCAGCTAACGCTTTCCAGGCTCTGAGCTGTTCTCTGTCATTTGCAGGCACTTGGATATCTCCCGAGACCATCTGTCCAGTTATTACAAATTCAAGCTGACCCGGCGGGTTCTAAACCTGTTTGTGGAAAATTTGGTAAACCTCACTTCGCTCGATATCTCAGGGCACACCATGCTGGAGAACTGCACTATCCCAAGCATGGAGGAGAAGATGGGCCAGACAAGGTAAGGGAACAGCAATTACTGAGGTCTGCTTGGATGGCTAGATGTAAGATGAATTAAGAACAGTTCCCACTAACTTTCCAAATTCTGTAGGTCTAATTAATACTAAAAAGCAGGATACAACTGTTGCTAGTTTCTCCTGATGGTAAAATCTGGTATGGGAATCAGCTGTGATTCCTGAAAGTGAAACATTTAAGGACTTTTAAGAACAATAAAGAATTCAGCCTATCTGCCTCCCGTACAAATCTGAAGAAGTATTTCACTTCTGTTCCACACACATTCTTCCAAGGATCTCTTGCAGTGGTTTATATTTTTTTCCTGAAAGGACTCCAAAGCCCTTTACACATTTTCTACACAAAACGTTCTTACCCTCACTGAAATCCATGCTCTCCCGAGACAGAACTTTTCTACACTGAGTCAGTACATCAGTGTTCATTGCTGAGGGCTGAGTGGTTTAGGAACTTAGAATCTAAAGGCATATTTTCTGATCTGACCAGTATCCAGGTCAAATCAACCTTTGAAAATCCTGGTGCACCTCATTAGGGGCAATACCTAGAGGTCTGGTTTTCCAGGTCAGCCAAGAACTCTGCCCTCCTATTCCCCAAGCACTTACTGAACAAAAGCAAACAAGTGGGACAGTACTGGCTCCTGTCTACCAGAACTGGTGAAAAAAAAGATACTGGCTCTTGGTCAATAAGGAACATAGCAGCAAAACTAGTCCTCTTGCATGATCACAGAAGCAGACTGGGGTGTCTATCAGATGATGTGCAGTCCAGTTTGCAAATCTTTGGATCAGTGAAATCCACAGCCCTTTTCTAAGAGGAAACGTTCACCCCGGCTCATGAGTTTCCAGGACAAACTCTACTTGGGAAAGCTACTGCTGTTTCTGTTGAACACGTTTAGCCCTTCACTCAGGATCACCTGGGATGAATGTCTAGTGTTACATTTAGGAGAAGGTGACTGGCGTACAACTGAAGTGTAGCTGTTACTCTGGTTATGGAGCAGTACAGTCACAGTGAATGGAGAGCTGATAGATGTCTCCGTCGTAGGAGACACCTGAAGAAACACAATACCAACATGAGTGATCTCTTTTCTCCCCCTCAGCATTGAGCCAGCAAAGAGCAGCATTGCTCCCTTCCGGGGTCTGAAACGACCACTCCAGTTCTTGGGCCTCTTTGAAACATCTCTCTGCCGCCTGACACATATTCCAGCCTACAAGGTAATGTGGCTGCAAGAATAGTGGCAGTGGGTACTTGGTAGAAGTTGAAAGAATGTGAAAATTACTGGCTGCCAGTAGAGTGGAGTTCTGAGGGTCTCAGGTGTGACAACTGAGCTCTGACCTTTCAATAGCTATTTGATAATGCATGAGAACTACCAGGAGGCAAGACCTGTGCCCCACATGGTTTTTACAAGGGTTAAAAAACTTGCCTCTTAGAGAAGGATTCGGAAAAACCATCCTGACTGAAGGACCACAATGTCTGTGGCTACAGTAAAAGGTTTTAAGGAGAGAAAAGGCATCTTACTTGCAAATAGCATCCTCCTGCCCCAAAGGTGCCATTTCTTGTCCCTCTGGGCTGAGAAGTGACCCAACCTCTTTGCTCTCATTCTGGGCCTAATCCTACTAGCGGGGCAGAGGGAAGTTCTGCCCTTCGACCTTTCAGAGTTCCCTTCTCCTGTTGGTTTTCTTCCTTCATCATTTCTTTCCTGACTCTTTTTGTTCCTCCATGCCAGGTGAGTGGAGACAAGAACGAAGAGCAAGTCCTGAATGCTATTGAGGCTTACACTGAACACCGGCCAGAAATCACTTCCCGGGCCATCAACCTCCTTTTTGACATTGCCCGTATTGAACGCTGCAGCCAGCTGCTGCGAGCTCTTCAGGTAAGCCCCATGTTAGCATTTATTTTGCAGTCCCAGTCTTTTCTTCACCCTCGGACACCATATCAGGCCATTCTGGAGAAAGTTCCAGTAGCACAGTGGGCACCTTCATTCTTTAAGCATGTTCTTGCAATGCCTGGTCCAATTCCTTGCAGACTTGTAACAGTCTTTGCCCCACACAGCCATAACAGTCACTCCAAGACCCAACAGCAAGTCAGTGGCACTGAAACTTCATGTTGCTTCTCTGCAGCTGGTGATCACAGCCCTCAAGTGCCACAAGGATGACAAAAACATCCAAGTGACAGGCAGCGCGGCACTGTTCTACTTGACTAACTCTGAGTACCGCATGGAGCAGAGTGTAAAGCTGCGGCGCCAGGTCATCCAGGTGGTGCTGAACGGCATGGAGTCCTACCAGGAAGTCACAGTAAGAGCAACCCGATCTCCTTCAGCTCCCATAGTCCTCCTTCCCTATATTAAGTCTTTAGCCTGTTGTTAGCATCTTGGTCTCCTGACCCTCCAGAATGAGAGCCAAAGCAGTAAACAGAGAAGTTATTTCCCAGATCTGCTCCTTACCTTCACTCGGTGATGAGGATTATACGCAGGGTGGTCCTTATCCACGCGATGTTCTCCAGAACAAGGGGAAGAAACTGATGATAGCAAGGCTCCTTTTTATCCGATGATGGTGGTCAAAGGGTGTATACAACACAGCACAGATGTCCAGCACGGTGGGGTGAAAAGGGCATGGGTGCTGGGGGTGTTGAGTCAACAGAAAAAGACATTGGGATACCAATACACCGCACTGGCAGCTAGCTGACATTATGATGCTACCGGGCCGCAGAATGGCGACTGCTGCATAGAGAGCTTAGAGGCAGTGAGGAACTGACCTGGAAAGTGATGGGCATTGGGTGATTGTGAGTCCAGAGCAACAGGGAGAGACCAGAGGGTACAGATAGAGCACAGCTAAAGCACAGCACTAGATATGGGGTCCGTGTTTTCATAGCCACTTGACCCAGCGTTTGCTTCCTCCTGACCCAGGTACAGCGAAACTGCTGCCTGACACTGTGTAACTTCAGCATTCCTGAGGAGCTGGAGTTCCAGTACCGCCGAGTCAACGAGCTGCTGCTGAACATCCTCAACCAGAGCCGGCAGGATGAGTCTATCCAGCGCATCGCTGTGCACCTTTGTAACGCTCTGGTCTGCCAGGTGGACAATGATCATAAAGAAGCTGTGGGCAAGATGGGGTTTGTCATGGTTGGTATGGTCCCAAGGTGTCTACTTATCCTTAACCCAGGCTAGCACAGTTCCCTTGCAGCAGTCCAGCAAACGCCGGTGATCCAGCCTTACAGTGTCACAGGAGAGAATCACTATCTGAGCAATGCCAGCCTTTCCTGGAACCTGCCCCTCCATGTGACATCTTTTATTGGCTCGCCAGCACTGGAAGTCATGGTCTCAGAGACAGGCTGTCTGTGAGAGCAGGGAACAAGTGTAACCTTATGCCTTACCTCTCCACCACACCATATCACTTCCAGAGCTGCTACCACCTTGTGACTAGCTCCTTCTGCATCTCCCTGAGTTTGTATCAGCTTCACAACTCATGTCAACCCATATCCCTCACCTTTTCAAAGGGCTGCAGAAGCCACTCCTTTAGTGCAGTTTTACCACATTCCAGACTTTGTCATACAGATCAAAACTGACTTGACTGCAAAAGTCAGCAGCTCAGGAACTGTGAAATAGTTCAGCTCTGAATACTTGCAACATTGAACACAAGTCCCAGTGGTTTAGAGAAAGAGATACCAAGTAGGCTGTAGCCAGCCCTACAGCAGTTAATTTTAGCTCTGTGATTCTTGAACTGTTTCTCACTCATCCCCTTCCTCTGCCCACAGACAATGCTAAAGTTGATTCAGAAGAAGCTGGCTGATAAAACGGTGAGTGTTTCCCCCAAAAATATATGCATAGAGTATTTTCTCTTCAGTCTGACTTAGCCACGGAGATCAATCCAGAGCACCAGCTCTGCTTCTCTAACAAACAAAAGACATCTCAGCTGATGCTGCAGAATTTCCTGTCCCAGGGTGAGGGCAGGGGAACGTGACAGGGAGGCAAAAATATTAAACTAAAACCCCACTTGATGACAAGTTGAAAGCAAACAACAAGATTTTCTTACCTTTGGAGACATTTAGGGTGATACCAGAGAGGAGATAGAAGTGGTTGGTTTGCACTGGGCTCCCACATTAGCAAAGCTCTGTTTCTGTCCCTGTCTCTGTAGTGTGATCAGGTGATGGAGTTCTCCTGGAGCGCCCTCTGGAACATCACCGATGAGACCCCCGATAACTGTGAGATGTTCCTTAACTACAGTGGCATGAAACTGTTCTTGGAGTGCTTGAAAGTAAGTATGTCTAGTTTCCTCTAGAGGAATGCCGATGTTAGCAGTGGAGATGCAGCATCCCTGGCTATGCTAATCCATAAGCAGTACTTCCTATGTTGCACTACCAAAAATGAGAAAGCTTGCATGATTTCCTCTTTCTGTCCTCCATCCATCCAACCAGTAGAAGAACAGAGAAATTTACACTCAGTGCATTTTCCTCTTTCTACGTCTTGTATACAGTCTCCCTTAAGTAGAGCAGCAGCAAATAGTGGGTCCTGGCCTCAATGCTTTCACTTCACATATACCTGGAACACTAGAGATCCCCTTTGGCATCTGCTAAAGAACTGTTACTGACTACTCAAAAATACCCAGCCTTTCTAGATGTGCTGTACAATCTTTCTCCAGAGTTGTTTGTCGTTGGCATCGCCGCAGCCCTACTCTTGTATAATCCTGTTCTTTGTTTGCATAGGAGTTCCCAGAGAAACAGGAGCTGCATCGCAATATGCTGGGCCTCCTGGGCAATGTAGCAGAGGTGAAGGAGCTCCGCCCGCAGCTCATGACCTCCCAGTTCATCAGTGTGTTCAGGTGAGTGCCTGGCTAACGAGCAGCTGGGCTGGGGCAGGGTGAGAGCTCTGGAGCTCTGCTCCTGAATCACCTGGAGACTGTTAAACCTTTGGTGCATCAGCACCTCTGAATGATGTCTTCTCTCTTGGCAGCAACCTGCTGGAGAGCAAAGCAGACGGGATTGAGGTATCCTATAACGCCTGTGGTGTGCTCTCCCATATCATGTTTGATGGTCCAGAGGCTTGGGGTATATGTGAACCCCACCGAGAGGAAGTGGTAAAGAGGATGTGGGCGGCCATCCAGAGCTGGGATATCAACTCCAGGAGAAATATCAATTACAGGTGAGGAACAGAAAAGGTTGGCGCACTCACGTAGGAGCCAGGATTGTCACAGGAAGCAAGGACCAACAGAGAGAAGGGAAGAGGTATAACGCAGCATGGAGGGGCTGTTTAGAGTGAAGGAGAAACATCCTCAGGGACATCCTCTTGAGTGAGGGTTTTACACCTTCCTTTGAAACCTATTACACTGGCTGCTGAAATTAGACGCCTTGCCTCGCACTTCCTATGGGAGAGGTGTGGGAGCCCAACAGAATTTCTCCTGCATGTTTCTGATGAAATTACCTAGTTCAGGAAACCCATGATCTGACTATGTGGGACTGCCTAAGCATTTTCCTGAGACTGCTATACTTTGCACCTCCTTAAGTCTGTTTGCTTCTGAAAGTCACGTGGATTGCTGTAGCTTTCACTTTCCTCTGGGGGATATTTAGACACAGTTCCTAGAAATCCCTTCAAGGGTTAACGCAACTGGTGGAATACTCCGAAGCCCTTCCTGTGAGAGGGTACCAGGTACTCTGTATTCCCATAGCGCCTGGCAAGGATCCAGAACGAATGGCATTCCAGTGCCTGACACATTATTGTTGTCAGAGGAAACACAGCAACCACGGCACGCGAGCAGCCAGCTTTAGCTGGGTATAATTTTGCTTTGGCCCCTCTACAGAACATTCAGTGCCTGCCGAGTTTCAGCTGTCATGAGGAAATGACTGACAGAGGATGGAAGTCAGTTCCTGGACTCAGTTGCGTTCATTGCAGCTATTGATCCATGCAGCATGTTTGTGCTGAAGTGGCAGGGCCTGTGAGCCTGCCAGTATTGCCATGTGACACAGGCGTAGTCTTTGATGCCTGAATCTTTGACATGCCAATGGATTTACTGCTATGGTATCTATGAGCACAGAGTTTGTATTGCTTTGAGTGGCAAAGGTGCTGAAAGAAGCAGCTCTGTGGATTTTTAACAACTTCTGCGATATTTCTGTGCAGGTCATTTGAACCAATCCTTCGACTTCTTCCACAAGGGATCTCCCCAGTCAGCCAGCACTGGGCTACCTGGGCACTGTATAACCTGGTCTCTGTCTACCGTAAGTTCCCTTTTCGAAATCACATCTACTACACTGTGAAAGTCGAGGGTGTGGGTATGAGCTTGTTAGCAGAAAAAGTCTTCCCAGCGTAGCTATGTAGGTAAAGAGAACCTTCTGTGAATGATGCAGGAATGTCCCAGCAGCACAGCTGAACAAACACCAACAAGGCTTACTGTGTAGCAAATTCCTTCAATGTTTTGAGCCTTCTGGCCTTGCTGTTACGTTCTCAGCCATTGTGTGTCTGATGCTTTCACAGCCAGCACACCCCTAGCAGGCTGGCTCCACACAAAAGAAAAGTTTCGTGGCTTCTCAGGCCATAGGCTTCTCTTTCCCCTCTTGCCCCCCCCTTTATACCACTCGTGTGAAGGTTCACAAGGACTATTTTTATTCTTTTCTCTGCAGCTGACAAGTACTGCCCACTGCTTATCAAAGAAGGTGGGATTCCCCTTCTGAAGGACATGATTAAAATGGCCTCAGCACGGCAAGAGACCAAGGAAATGGCCCGGTAGGAAACCAATGCACTACCATCAAACATTCAATTTAGCTTTAGTGTAGTTTTTATTCTTTGACATCAAGTAAGGCTACCAAAGAAAAGCCCGTACTGACGTGTATGAGGGGTGAGAAGCGAACACAGGAGAAGAGCAGGAAAAAGGATGAAAACAGAAGACTAGAGAGGTGTTTATAGATGGGCCATACACACAGATCATGCAGGGGTGATGGTGCCAGGCACAAATTAATTGTAGAAGTGGGTTGTTGGAGAGGGGAGCCACATTGCTCATTGCGGTTTATGCCAATAGTCGCCAGTCATGACTATTCCCCATATCTGTGTGTGTTCCCTGTCCAGAATCATCTTGGCCTGTCCCTAAAATCTCTGGCTGCACAGTTACAATGACAATGAAAAGATTTTTCAAAAGGCGGAGAGAGTCCATCACCTTTGTGAGCTTCTCCAACTTTGTTATGTGACCATCCTTTGGAGTCATTCTTCCAGAGTTTTAAAAGCCAGCTGCAGTTTCTAATTATTGGCAAACCAAGCGCTATAATTTTGTACCTGCAGGATGAATATAAAAGAGAGGTAGTGGTCAGCTGGGAATACGTCCCCTGTGGGTGGGCAGCAGGCATTCCCCATGGCTGAAGGGTGGCTAAAATGCTGGAGGTGGCTGAAGCCTGCGGGACACTGTCACAGTTAGAGGGATTGCATACAGAGATGGGACAGTGCAAGAATGGTAAATGGAAAGAATAGGAAAAGCCGGGACAGATGACAGCAGAGTGAATGACAAACATCTGTATGCAGGTGTTCCCTGGTGTGACTCAAATTTATCTGACCATTTGGATATGGGGGTGATGGATGAATGGTCACATGTGGATCTGGATGTACACTAACATGATCTGAAATTCTGAGGGGATGCACTGTGAGCTCTAAGCTGCTTTTGGGGAGTGTACTGGTTTTGACAAAAATATCGGTTGATGTGTGTCTCAGAAGAGACTGCCTGCTGCAAATAGTATACATTTACAGAGAGCTCAAGCTGTTGGACAGTTCTTGCATTACTGTCCCACAACCATCATGCAATAAGCTTTAAACTAAACCCTCTTTCCTTGTCCTTGTTTTATCCATAGGAAAGTTATAGAGCACTGCAGTAACTTTAAGGAGGAGAACATGGACACTTCCAGATAGAGGCAATCATCTAATGCCTCTTGCCAGCACTGTATCCAGCTTCTCTCTAATTCACTGTATATAGGGAGGACTCTTTCTTACCAACTTGCCTGTTGGAAGGAAACTTTATGTGTGTGTGTGAGACCCTCAGTAGATGAAGGTGAACAGGAGGGGGGGGGGAATTTTTGCACAACAAAATGCTTTCCTTAAATTAGTGGACTTTTTTGTTATGAAGTTTCAGGTTGAAGTTCTGTGTGTATGATTTCTGTATAAAAAGAAAACAAAAAAACAAAGACAACTACATTATGTATCTTTTAACCTTTTTATTTTAGACCACACAGAGAGCCTCAAATGAACATGAGCTTGAAGACCTAGTTGTGTGATCGCTAGTGTGACATTTTTATTTCCCACTTTTTAGAAAATCCCCTTTTGCTGTATTGCATGAGGTCCTGTAATGTCTGCAAGAACACCAGTCCTGAATCGGTATTGGCTGCTCAATGGGGTTACAGGCAGCAACGAGTTATTTATTTGGTTAGAGAGGTTGGGGTACACAATACCAGAGAGTTAGACCAAAATAACTGACCTTTTTAGTTATATTTGTAAATGGAGGAAATGGGGAAGAAATATCTTTCAAGTCAATTCACTCCCTTAAGGGCTTTTTTTATAGAAGACTCACATTAGTGGAAGTATTGCTGATTGCACGTGAGTCATTCGGAAGTAAGACATTCCCATTAAAGTCAAGAGGTCTGTTTTGTCCCCTCTGGCGGTACAGTAGGATCTGCCAGCCCACCCAGCCTCCTAAGGTCAGGGATGACCAGTAAAACCAGTTACACATCCTTGCTAACACAGAGCTTTTCTCTCTAAAGGAGTCTGTGCAACAAGGAACAAGGTTTGTTCACAAAGGGCTACACATCTTCATTCCAGTCCTTCGCCACGTTTTCAGTTGTGTTCTATTTATGGGGAAGGGCTCCAAATGCCAGAGAGCATATTTCCCCTCTGCATAATAAGCTCTACCAGGCCTCAGTCCAGAGCCGCTTCTCGCGCTTGTGCAAGTCCCAGTAACGGACTGGAGCTGTTCTGCTCTTTTTCAGCCTGCATCAGTGCAAACCATGCTTGGTGGCAAAGTAATCTCCCTTTTTAGGAAGCTCACTGCAGCACAAATGCTGTAATTGGAGGTGCTAAAGTCCTATTCTGAGACTGGGGAGTGTCCAAGCACCCTTTGGAGGGTGATCCCATGAAATAGCACCTCTTGTTCCACCCCAACATCTTCCCCCTCTTCTGGGAAGCAAAAGGCCCTGTTCTTACCTGACTCCCACTAGCACTTACCAGCACAGTCCCGCTCGCATCAGCAGCATTACTCCACACAACGTAGGTGAGAGGAGAGTCCCACTGAAGTGGTCTTCACCTGTAAGACTCTAGACCTGTAAAGGCTCAAGAAGCCAAAGGCCAAGGTTTGCCTCACAGCCGGGCACTCAACAAGACAGCATGCAGTCCATCCTTCAAGCCCTTTGCTTGCCCCTTAGAAGGGATTTAGAAAAGATTTTATGTCTGCTAGCAGTAAGAGACCACCACAGCCATGTGAGCTGGGGCATTTCAGGCCTCTGAGCACAGTAACCCTCGCTGCTCTCTTCCCTCGTATACATTGCGCTCAGATTTGACTCGCTGCTATGAGGTTCTTCTAATGCTCAGAGCTAATGTTGTCATGGCTGAGCACATTATAGATGGATCCTAGATACACAAACTGACACTTTAAATGACAAAACACAGCTGCCCTGGAGAGGTTTACTTTTTATGCCAATATGGTGTTACTCAATGTCTTTTCTTTTTTCTTTTTAACCATACGTCATTTGTTTTGATATTGTGAGATCTGTACTTTTTTCTTTAAGTATTTTTCAAACTTATATATATTTTTGTGTCACTTTTGAATTGTTTTCATACGGTTTGCAAAACTTGACAAATTATACTTTTTTGCAGTCGTTTTATTGAAATGTATTTTTCTCTCTCTCATTGCTGTTCCCCGAGAATTTGTGTCCCTATGAGCTTTGAGATGGGGAATCTTATTTCAAGATCTGTTTTCTGTATAACATTTGCTAATCTTCCTTCTAGATGCAAAACTAAGAGAGGCTGCAAATCCTGCCAACCAGCCTCAGAGCATTAGGGGAGTCAGGCTTTGCTCATTTAATTCTCCATTTAGTGCTGCTGTCCTTTTGAAGTTGTTTCATGTGACAGCGCCACCCACTAGGCTTTCTTCCTTTCTAATGCCCATATAGTGAAAGCTCCTGCCACTAAAATCTTGAATCACGTGACAAAGAGCACTCAAGGTTCTGACTCTGTTGGCAAGGTGGGAGTGGAGCAGAAGAGGACCCATCACAGATGTGAGAGGTATCAGAACCCCATGTTGGGGAGACAGCTGGAGCTGAGGAACTCCTATCTCAGCTAGAGCAGACCTCAGCCTTGTGTTGTAATCAGAGCCAAACAATCAGGCTTTACGCTGAGATTTTGGCACAACTACATCAAGGTTAATGGACAACCGACGGCTTGGTTCCAGCTGCCTCAAGACGCCAAAGGTTTGGGTTTTTCAAACCAGCACCCCTATAAGTTCAGCTGTTACTGAGGTCTCACCTGCTGCAAGCTGGACCCAAACAAATAAGATCCAAGCTGCATCAAACCTTTGTTTCACACTGTAAAGATAAGCTCTTTCCTCACTGCTCACATATCCTCATCAAGCTGTACCTGAGCCTGAACCAGGATAAAAAGATTTCAAATGCCCAACAACATGTAGATGAATGGAGTCAGGCCAGCTGGCCAGAAAAGCTTAGCTTTCTGAAATCTGTCACTGATCCCAGGGGAAAGGGGAGCTCTAACTGGTCTGTTACAGCTAGCTACACAGAAGACGTTGAGTCAGGCCACCAGAAAGGTAAATTCCCGAGACAGCATTTTAAAAGAAATAGCATCCCTGCTAGAGTAACATGAGCTTTGGCTACAAACTTCAATGTCTTCAAGCCAAACAACTTTGTGACCATTTCCCTTTCAGTAAGGAGCAAAAGAGAAAAAGGTATCCTCTGAACACCTGAGCATAATCCAGGAATTCCTGTAATCGGGAGTTTGAAATTAGTTTGTACCTCCATTTCCCTAACTGAAACAACAGGAGTTGTGCACCCTACGCATAATGCACATACCATGACCTGAAAGCACTTTTTGGAGGCAAAGAGGAGTTAATGAATTGCTGCTGTAGATCCAATGCTTAGGACAGAACAGGATAGTTGTCTGCAGCAATCATTATTATGCAAAGGAAGGGAGGCAAAGTGGCAAATTTTTTATGAAGGTCTAATGTAAAAGAGGAAGTTGGATACCCTGAAATGCTTGACTGTTACAGAGAAGCTTCTCAGGCCTTCCAGCTTTACTGGAGCAAAGGAATGAACCCGGAGACTTCAACTCCACAAAGACTTACAGAGCTAACAACCAACCCTGCACAGAAAACTAGAACAGGGTTCTATCTGCCAAATGAAATTCCAGCGGGAGAGACGTTCACAGCGTGTAAAGATACGGCAAAGGGGCTCCTTGTGCTCTGTAGCTGTTGTCCCATTCAGATTCTTATTTGTGTTTTCACAACTATATTTCCTTTAATACTCACATGCTTGACAAGCAGAGCACAAACACAACTCAGTAGTTCTCTGCAGAGACTGTGCCACCAGAGGAACCCTCTACCTTGACTGTGTGTAGTTTCCTTCCTGGCTGGAAGATGCCTCATGGTTCAGTAGCCCAAGTCAATGATACAGCAGTGCTCAGCATGCAGGCTGTCAGGTGTCTGCCATTTTCTCTGGAATAGATAAAAGAGCAAATTGGTGGGCAACTTTCCACAAGTGCTTCCATTTTACAAGATCTGGGGGAGGAACTGCTTATAACGATTGGCATCTACTTGTTTATTGCTTAACACCCAGCATCACCAGACTTTCTCATCTAGACCAAGCCAGGAAAGTTTAGCACTGATATCTGTGGCAATTACTAACATTGCAGATAATTCCTCCGCCCCATCTGCATGATAGCTGCTATTACCCTGCACCTACATACGGGCTGAAATATCTGTTCAGCACTGAATCCTACCCAACTTGTCAGCTTGGCTGGGCTTCTGCTGCAGTCACTCTGGTCTCTGCAAAAAATGAGTGGGAAGAAAAGTCTTGGAGCTGTGAGCCTGTTCCCCTCTCATCGCTTGAAGAAGGCAATTAATTACCAGTAGGACAAGAGCTGTACAGGTGCTGCATTCAGGCACCACTCCATAGAAAATACATTTTCTTGAGACTGTTTAGGGAGGAGCCTGCCACAGCTCAGGTGTTAGAGGGTAGCCTGTGCTGGAAAAAAAAGTGAATTAAAAGTAGGGAAACAGCTGGTCTCCATGACAACCATGTGTATGAAGCACAGAGGGTAATGGTCATCAGGAACAGATGAAAAGCAACACGGGGGCTGGATGAGAATACAGCACTTAAAAAAATGAATGAGGGAGACTTCCTGCTGAACTGAAGCACTTCTGCTTTAGCAGACTATATTTTGATTTCATATAATTGTCACTGATTCTCTCTGTAATTCTCATTTTTAAAAAAAAAGTTTTTAAACTAATCAAATATGTATTTCTTTGTTTTGCTTAAAGAAACTCAGTTATAACGAGCAAACGTCTGCTTTTACTCTGTCCACTGACCTGCTTGATGTTGAGAGGCCTGGTTCAAATGTTTGTACATGGTGAAACCAAGAAAAAAAAAATGCACAACTGTTGCTTCCTTACAATTCTGAATGAATTAACTTTTCTGTTGTATCCATTGGATACCCGCTGTGTATTAAACCTAGTGCTTAACAATGTCTTCTTCCTTTGGTCTATGAATGTGGTTTATTTAGATACATTACTGGTCATATATTTCATTAAAAATGAAAGGAGCTGCCATGTATTGATGATGCAGTTCAGTGGCTTCTCCTTTCATCACTCCAAGGGATACAATACTGTTTGTCAATAGAAAAGAGGCGTGGAGGAAGAGAGTATTGTTATGAAATTATGTGAGAGGAGAAAAAGAAAACCCAGAACAATATTTGACTGTACAGCTTGCCTCTGAACTCTGTAATGGATCTGTGGCTTGCATTCCACAGCCCAAGCTTTGTAAGTGGGCAGAAGCTGAGTACTTAAGAAAAGACTAGCTTAAAACAGTCAATCTGCTTTAAGGACAGCATGACTTTCTTCTTAAGACCCTGGTCCTGCAAGGGTTCAACTGCCAGTTAATTCAATGGTCACTGTAAACTCTCTAAAGGATCAGACTCTAGGTGCCTGAAGTACGAGGAGGAATCATGTGAAACTGAACTGCTCTAGGAAGCTGAAAATGTACCACATTGTAAGAGTACAGAGACATACCTTAGGCTTCCAGCATCATGGAATTCCTAGCTGGAATGCCTTAAGAATCTTGATTCTCCACTCAGAAACTTGCTAGTGGAGACTTTCTGGAACTAAGCCTAATTTCAACCAGTCATTTAGGCTCAAACCCTTGAGACAGAGATAAGCTCTGATCTCTGAGAGACAAGTTTCAAAGCTGTAAGAAAAGATAAAAACCGTAACATGCATGAAATTATTCTAATCACAAAGAGAGTAAGAATACATTCCTTAGGACAGATTATTCTAGAACACCAAAATGTTTCTACTTTCAAGTGGGTAATATTGTTACTACTCAAATTGCCTTCATTAAGCCTTAAAATTTACACCTCTCTGCAAAGAACGGAAAGGCACTACCCACCTTTTCTTTTTTTTTTTTTTCTGTTTGTAGACAGAGCCTGATGTTACTGTTCTGAGCTTCTTACTGTTCTGAAAGGCTTCCTTTGTGACTCAAGGAACAGAAAGATTTTTCAGGATATTTAAAGCAGGCAGAGAGTAACAGGGCCATCTCACATACAAACTCTGTATGAGAGCTTTGACAAGAACTGATGCAGTCTATGAAACGTCTGGGGGAGGATTTCTGTAGATTTTGCATTTACCTAGAATAAAATAAAAGCAAAAATATTTGAATGATCGTTGGAAATTTAAACTACATTTTTTATTAACATTTCAACACAGCTGTCTCAGGTAAACCATTTAAGTGACCTGTGCAGCCAGGTGCTTTCCTGGAATCAGCAGGTGGCCACTAACTCACCTAAAAGAAACTGAAATAAACAAGAATACCCCATCTGTGGTGAAATATTACCAGGGAATCAGGTGCTAGAGGATAAATTTGCAAAGAATGTGATTTTTCTTTCCAAATTTTTACTAGGAAAGACAGTAACAAAAGCAACAAGATACATCCATGATAAAACTGAAAAGAGTTTAAAAAGAAAATGCTGATTTCAGAACTTTTATGGGCCTGTGGTGAGATTCATCTCCTCTAAATAGACACTCAAAGCATAAATGTGTACATCTAAGCATGTCTTCCTGGCTTTTTTTATTGTTAGCAAGAGACAAAACCACATCTAGGGTGCGATTCAACTACTTTCAGCTGTCTGCTTTCAGATGAGGAGACCCATTCTCCAGACGTGCCCGTTTCCCTCTGCTGCTGTCGGGGGAGTCTGGCTCTGACACCAACGCCTTCGCTGCCCACACCTGAAGCTCCACTGAATCCCACCCCAGCGGCCTCCTGCCGCAGTTATGTCAGACATTTTACAAGCTCTGTTTGCATTAATAACGCTGCCTGAATGCACTCAGCCATGCACAACCTCCGCATCTCTCCCTGGGGGGGGGTGGGGTGGGGTGGTAGTGGTGTGGTGGAAATCAACAGATGAAATAATCAATTTGGTGAAACCAGAGTTAACGGGCCGCGATGCAGCGTCGCGCCCAGACAGCACCGTGAGCCCTCGCCTGCCAACAGCGAGACCCCTTCCATTCCTCACGCGGCCCTTCGCCAGTATTTGCCGCTGGTGCTGAGGAGTTTTACCAGCGACGCCGCCCTCGAACCCCCCAGCGCTGCGCTCCCCCCCGTAATGCCACACGGCTGACGGGACCAGCCGGGCGGGGGACCGCAGGAGAGGCCTTTCTCCTGGGACACGGCCCCCGAGGGGGAGGCCCAAAACGTAGCCAGGCGGTGCGAGGGAAGGCAGGAGCCCGTGGGCTGCGGCCAGGCTTCCCCCTGCAAGCACGGGCCGGGAAGAGAGAGACCCCCATTCCCAGTCGGGGGAGCCGGCCCTGCGATGCCAGAGCCCGTCCCGGCCCCGCTGCGGGTCCCCCGCCGCCCTGGGCGGGCCGGGCCTCCTGAGGTGGGGCACGGGCCCCACCGCCCAGCGGAGCCCCGACCCGGCTCGGCCCAGGCCGTCCCAGCCCCGCCTTCGGGCGCCGCCCGCCCTTCCGGGCGCCATGGGAGCCAGCGGGCTGTGGGTGCGGGCGGCGCACACAGCCCTCAGCGGGGCCTTGGCGCTGGGGCTCTTTCTGCACCGCACAGGTGAGGGCGCGGCCGCGGTGGCCCTTCCCTCCCTCAGATCCGGCCCGGGGGTGGGCGGGCGACCCGCCCCTGAGGAGAGGCGGCAGCGACCTGGGCTCGGGCTGTACCGGCCGCCTGCGCCCGGGCGGGGCGGGGGGAAAAACACGGGTGTTCGCCCGGTCCCGGGGGTGCCCTGAGAGCTGTGGGGCGCTCGGGAGCCCCCTCCGTGGCCCGCTCCTCCCCGTCTCGCCGCCTGTTTTTTTTCCCCATCCCCCTTCCCCCAGGCGTGGGACCCCTTGGTTAAGGCCAGAGAGAAAAACTAAATGCTTCACAAGGGACTACTGCTGGGTTTTTTTGGGGTGCCTTTCAGATCTGCAGAAGCAAGAGGAGCGCGGAGAGCTGCTGCAGCCACTGACCTTCGTCTTACTGGTGTTGTGCTCTGTCCTGCTGTACTTTAAGGTGTCTCTGATGGATCCCGGTTTTGTTAAGTCTGAAGAGGAAGTGAAGGTATCATCAGTGAAAGAAAGTGGTGAGGCTAGAAAATCTATAGGCTTTTTTTTCTTTTTCTCACTCTGCTAAATAAAACCAGTCTGGAACAGTTTTTGTTGCAGTTGGCATAAAGGAAGCGTACACAGACCCTTGGAGATTAGGCCAGGCGGTCTCTGATTCATACTCTGTAACTGCGGTAGAGTTCACAGACTGGAACTGTGTATTTTACACCACTCTCCCGTTTTAAGTGCCATTTGAGCATAAGTCCTCTCTTGCATCAGAGGCTGTAGTACCCTATGGAACATATGTATGACCTATTTTATGCTAACCACTGCTAAGCACAAAAAAACCAAATTGAATGGCAAACTTGGAAGAAAGTGCTCTCTGCAACTCTATTTATTGAACTGTTTATAGATTTGTTGTCCTCTCAGAGGACAGATAAACAACAGAGTGAGGTAAATGGAGATGTAAAGTTACAGTAACTGAGAGGTAAGCTACTCCAGGTTCACTGCCTTACAGATTGTGTACGACAAAAGAGACAGCACATTATCGATTTTAGTCGTCCACCATTAATATAAATGTTGGCTGTGTTATGAATAAGTAGCACTGCTTATACTGAATAGGCATCATTATTGTGTTTGGAAGGGAAGTCTAACCTTGTTTATTTTTGTCCCAAAGTGTAGCGCTAGGGTCGGTGTGGTATCTTTTCCACAATTATTTCTGCCTCTACGCAAACATTCTTTCGATGGTTACAGTAGCCTGTTCTCTCTCATTGTACCTTAACTGTCGGCAGTGGAATTTCATGCCATAGTATTTATATAGCAAGTTCTGTAGGAATTCTGAGGAATTATTTTAACTTTCCTACTGACAGAGATAGCCAGCACTGCATAACTGTAAAAGGATCCAGACAGCTCAGTCACACCAAGTGGGCTAATAGCTACTATACTTCAGACGGCAGCACACAAAACCACCTTAGTCACTCCCTTTCTCTGTTTTGCAGGCAGGCAATAGTGAGGAACAAAGCATGGTGATACCCCAGGTTCCAAGCAATATTAAGATGCGTCGTTGTGGTTACTGCATGGTGAAGGTAGGCATTCATAACACTAGAAGAGAATGGGATGAGTGATTTGTAAGCTTACATTTTTTGGCAACATCTTTGTTCAGCTGCTGTTGCCTTTGTTTTTCTGCTCCATCACTGATGCTCGTTGCTCAGTGGTTGGGAGGCATGGCAGATCTGATTAATTCTGTCAAAGGGTCACTCTCCTGCTAAAAAACTCACAGAAAAAGTAAATATAGCTAGCAAATTGAATTCAGATACAGTCCTGAATTGGAAAGTGATCCAAACGAATTGTGTAGCTAAAGGTATAGTAGCGATGGACATTGGCATGTACACAGGTTGGAACAAGTCCCTGTTAGTTCATAGAAACAAGGATCTTCTTTTGCCATGGCAAAAATGTATTCTACATTCTCACTACCATGTCAGTCAGACCTTAGAGTTATTTTGAAGATATCTTGATAGAGAGTCAGAAACACAGTTCAGCATGACAAATAAGAACTGCTTGTAGCAGTGAGCTTGTTCAGAGGCCTGAAAACAACAAAACATTAGCCTGAATTATAAAAGATAGCATAAAGAAAAAATTAGAGCAATTTAATTAGCTCTTAAAACAGTTTGCCTAAAGCCTGTCAGAGCAATCCTTATCAGTTTAATAAAATCAAGCATTATCCCAGCTTTTATAAATTCCCAAAGAAATCTACCAGGAGAAGTGAGCTTATTGCAAGAGGAAAAGCTGGCAAAACATATATATGCTTCAGGGAACCAGTCCTAGGAGACACACTCACGCTACTTTCCTCAGCCAGGTCTTTCATCTTTTCTGTTCCTGGTACATGAGCTGCTTTCCTGTGCAAGTCACTTGTATTCACACAGAAGTAGAGACACTTCCCTCCTCTAGGCAGTCCTGTAAAGACATCCCATCCCTGTCCACTTTCTTCAATAGCTGTGGCCTTAGTTTTTCACCTCTGCACTCTGCTCGCACTTTCCTGAATAGACTGATTTGCTCTATATCCCTTCTTTGCACACTGGACTTCCTATAAGTAGGTAGATAATAAAGAAAATGTATGGATAGAAGTAGCGTGGAAGAGTTGTTTAATTCGAATCTCACTCATTTGGCTGTGTACCAGGGGAATCATGATCCCTTTTAGTTGTATTAGGAATGTTTATGTTGTGCTGTTACCTCAATATAACATAGACTAACATAACATAATGTAGACTGGGTTGAGCAACGTGGTCTAGTGGGAGGTGTCCCTGGCCTGGGCAGGTGGGTTGGAATGAGGTGATCTTTAAGGTCCCTTCCCACCCAACCCAATCTATGATTCTATGAATATGGAGTGCTTTTGGGACAGTACTGTTGTGGAGGAAGATGGCATTGCATGGTGCTCTCTTCTATCAAACAGGGAGTCAAACAGCAGTGCACTATTGCTAGTGTTTGTTTGTTTTTTGTTTTGCAGCAACCAATGCGAGCGAAGCACTGCCAGCTGTGCCAACACTGTGTACGGCGTTATGACCATCACTGCCCCTGGATTGAGAACTGTGTAGGAGAGAAGAATCACCCCCTCTTCATAGCCTACTTGAGCGTGCAGCTTGTAGTGCTGCTGTGGGGAGGTCGTGTTGCTTGGTAAGGCTTGGAGTCAGCACTTGGATCTCTGAGATTGCTAAAAGTTTTGGTGCTCCTAGAGCCCCACTGAAGGGTTTACAGCAGTGACTGGATTGGCTTTGTATCTTCACCCTCTTTTGCACCCTGGAGATCAGCTCTTCTGAGCCCCCTAATCTGCCGAGGGACAACACAGCTGATCAATAGTTGAGCAGAATCTCATAACTTAGGTTTCAGTGTTCATTTTTGTTTTAAGCTTAAATTAACAGAATTAACAACAGTAAAAAAGCTAACTAATTTTGCTTCAGTTACTGTAATATGATCTTTGTTTACAAATCAAAGTACTCGAAGCTCCACTGGGGTTTCATCTGTACGCCTGTTCAGGAGAGGAGTTAACTGAAGATGGTTGTCTCTCAGAGCTGTCAGGGGAACCAGCGTCTTTTAAACATCTTAGAATCTAAGTCACTACTGGTGCAGTCTCTTAAGAGTTTGTAGTACATTAACTTTCTCTAGTCCATGACTATCAGAAGCTCGCTAGTTTTGAATCAAACTTAAACATGCCATCAAGTTTGCTGGGCTTATGTAACTAGTTCTACATCTTTAACCATTGATTTATTTCTCTTTGAATTGAAAGGTCAGGCCTCTACTTTGAACAATCCTGGGACTGGCTGCAGCACAACATTTTCCTCCTCATGTCCTTCCTCCTGATAGTCATATTCACCATTGTTGTCCTTCTGCTGCTTATTTCACACCTGTATCTGATCTCATGCAACATCACCACCTGGGAATTCATGTCACACCATCGCATCTCCTACCTGCGACACTCTGAGTTGGAGAATCCCTTTGACCAAGGGGTAATCCTCAATCTCTGGAGATTCTTCTGTTCAAGAAACCTCACTGCATGGGAGAACATCTATTTCCACCGGAACAACGAGCCTGTCTAGTCACAGTAGCACCTACCTGGTAGAGTGCCAACACAGCTGCAGGTTGCTGGGTAAAGCTTTGCTAATGCAAACTGCTGCTATTTCCTCGCACAGAACTTTAGTACATCGTGAACTATGCAGCCTGTTCCACAACCTGTTCATCCTGCAAATTACATTTCAAGGATAGTCAGGGTTATTTTTTTAAATATGAATAACTGTTAAAGGGGAGACACTGGTTCGGGGAAGGCCAGCAGGGCTGATTTCTGGACTGAGCAAAGGTATCAGTCTAAATTTACCTCCTTTTGCTAACTGCATCCACATCTCCAGAAGAGATGTAAGAGTAGTGTGAGCATCCATGGTCACTTCTCTTCCCCAAAGTTTCCATATGCTTTTGCTGTTAGTGAACAGCAGCTACTACAGACAAAACCAGCCAGAATCAGTGTAATTCCTGTGGCCTTTCTTCAACATAGTTCTCACTGTGAGAATTGCAGTGCCTTTTGTCTGTAGTGTTGGGCACGCAATAGAAATATTTGAGTAAATATTTAGAAATATTTGAGTAAATATTTGGACAGTCAAAAGCAAATTTCATTTTGACCACATGCCTCAACTTAATGCTTTTCACAAAGATTTGAGTGTTAATGTGCATGAGAAACATCTCTGGGGCACCAAATTCAGCTTATGAGAAATTGGCCTGTACTCTGTGATGCTTCCTAACAGTTTTAAGTTGATGGTGCTGTGAACAGTTCACAGACTGTTTTGAACAAAGTCAGCAAAGAATGATACCATCCACTTTTGTTTGGACAGAAAAGTAATACTTGCCTACTGAATCACTTCTGCAGATAACTTCACGTTCAGACCTTTCCTGTAGCTAGTGGGGAGAGAACCAGTAGCAGAGGTGGGTACTTCTTACCTCCTTCAAGTAACACTGTTGTTAATACTGCTACCTCAACATACTAGTAAAAGTTTAATAGAATACAAAGTTTAAATGCAAAACGAAATATTCTAAGTCCTGTTTCACTGCGATTAGGGGGTGCTGATAGCTTTCTAGGATAGCAGCAAGCTTGTTTTCCATTCTAATAACACATCTTACTTCAAGTTTCCATGAGGAACTAAAAGGATGTTTGGGATGACCAATTTTAGCTTTAAAAACAGAAAAAGCTGTGGTGTGAATTTTAGTCCTGACCCTCTTCTGTTTAAAAAGAACCCAAAAAACCCAGCACCGCAACAAAACCTTAGTTACAATTATTTTGTGCCTTAATTGCCTTGGCTCAGGAATTAACACCAGCTCAAGAGCACATTTGGCAAGCTGGTAGGATGCACTCAGGGTTTAGAGTGGACAAGCACTCACAAAAGGACAGTGTAGTCACTAATACAGCACCATAGTCCAAAAGCAGTTTAAAAAACAGCAGAAGGATCCCTTTTTCGATCAACTCCAGAGTTTGTAATCTGTGTTTGCTCAGGGCAGAAGCTCTTATCAGAGGGATGTCAGAACACTAAGATTTTTTTTCATAATAACTGTATACCATCCAGAAAGGATTCTGCAGTTTTGTTTGTGTCAGTGCTATGCCTGCTAAAGTATGGCTCATTTGCCACTTAGCAATTTCTGATTCTTCAGGTAGCAAATAAAAATTTGTCAGCAGGTATTACAGTTCAAAACACACAGTTTTGCTCTGTTTGGTAATTCTTTTTTAAGTGCACCAGGATGGTAATTTACAGTCTTTTTACTTTACTATAAACTATAAATTAAAAGACTAAACATGCCTTTTTTGTTCTTTATGCCTCTCTCTTTGAACCCAAATTCTAGGTTTGACCTGTGCTAACAATCCACTGTGCTACTTACCTCTTTACAGAGGGCCTTGACCTTAAGAAAAGTCACAAAACACACTGTAGGGGCCAACAGCAAGCCAACTGTTACTATTCAAACAAGGGCGAGGAAAATGTGTATCCTGCTTTAAATTGGGCATTACTCAGCAAGGCAGAGCAGGAGGTTGCAAGGATATTTGTGAGCGGGAATTTCAGAAGCAGTTATACTTGGCTCAGAAAATAGGAAATCTGGGTTCAGGGTGAATTATTTGTGTTTTGCACAAACATAGCTCTTACCTCTCTGAATTCTGAAGCACGTAGACCAGCTTTGATATAATAATGACAACTCACTAGCTGCACCCAAACCTTATCTCCAGATATAGCACAATTGTGTTAGTTCAACTTCTGTATACCTCTGCTGAAGACAAATTGAAAGAGTAATAGGTGTGCACCCCTATTTGTTGTCGGTGTGATACTTCATTTCTCAATACCATTCCTTTTTTTGCCTAATAAGTTAACATGAATTTAAGAGAAGAAAATTTACCTTATCAAGTATAATTACAAGATATGCTACTAGGCAAATGAAATCACCTTTAACTTACTGAGTTTCCAGTATTAAGACTATCATTTAGCTATCACAAAAAAGATTCAGGATATACACATTGAAAAAACATCTGTGGAGACAACTCGACTGCAATCATTTGTATGTGACAGCTGATGACACCATGCAATATGTACACAGATGAGTGAGAAGGAGGAAAGGAAGAAAATATGTATGTGACAGCTGATGACACCATGCAATATGTACACAGATGAGTGAGAAGGAGGAAAGGAAGAAAATATTACTATTGATATTTAGAGAGAAAAATAAAATCCTGCTTGTTGAGCAGAATATGGTTAACCCTCATATGAAACATTCAGCTAACACCAGGGAGATGAAAAGCTGAAATTTCATTATAAGAAAAGGTATCTTTATTTAAAAAAAAAAAAAAGTAGCATGTGCAAAGCTGTGGCTTTTTCATATCATTAAAAAAAATAACTAAGATTTAGCATCCTCAAAGAAGTAGAAAGAAACTCCTTAAGATATATTACTTGGATCATTATCAAACCCAAACATCATTGTCTTGGTTGTGTTAAAATACATTCCTTCTCTGGCATACATAATTACGAGTGGGAATGGGCATAAAATGATTACAAAGAGGGAGTGCTGCATATCTTTTCTAGAAAATAGGTGAGAAGTGGCCATTCCCCCTACTACAATGCAACTTTAAAAAGCTGTGCTACTTACTTAGTCTTTCTGCAAAGAATAACCTGGGTTGCAGAGGTGATTTGATTTCATTAAATGAAGTCCAGCTTAAATTCCTAATTTCCATTTATATTCAATGGCAGCAGAAGATATATCCAATCAAACATTAATTACTCCTTAAAGATAATTGACATCCAGTATCCCTCCAACAAATGAGGCTGAAAAAACCCACAGTAGGTTAACTCAACTTGCAGAGCACTCTCTTCCTGGGGTCATCAGCACTACCAGTGCTACAAATTCTGTTGACTTTTCCATTGCCCGTGCCAAGTCCTCTCTACACGCCTTCAAGGTGGTAACAATCTGTTCGTGTTTCTTATAGCACAGGAATCAAACATTTAAAAGGTGTCGGGAGACAAAGTCAAAGTCCTTGAAGACAGTCTGCTCCTTATGGGTTAGGAGAGCAACCTCCTCTGGAGGAGTAAGGATCGGCTTTTGTGATGTAAACTCTTCATCAAAGTTGCTAATGTCAGTGGGATCTCTTAAAGTGGGCACAAAAGGGGGCTTCAGAGTCCTGGCAAACAAGGCATCCCAATCAATTTCCTGTAAGAGAAGGAAGCGAACAGGTGAGATAGACATTAAGATTATTTATGAAACGTGAAAGTAAGAGGAAGGACTGCAGCCTCCCTTGCAACATGTCTTATTTCTAGAGAGAGAGAGCGAGAGAGAGAGAGAGAGAGCGCGCGAGCAAGAAAGAAAATTGAAAAAAGGCCAGCATAGTGGGTACAGGCCAGGTAGTACAGATTCCTTACACTCTAAGGCTGTTCTTCGGAACACCAATAAACAAAGTTACAGCTCAAACTACATTTAGGAGGGACAAAACTAAAGTGCAGTTGTGGTCAAGTGGACCTGTGGACTTCCCAGCAATTTCTGCTGACATCCAAATTCTTTTCTTACTCCAGTGCAAAGCCAGCCAGGGGCTGTAAGTCTAATAACTTCTGGCAGATTGGTAATGACAAGGAAGAATGGTAACACCTTTGTCAGGAACCTTTGACCCAAAGCAAATGTGTCTTTAACCTCAATTTCTCTTAGGATTCATGTATATCCTGCAAGTGCAGGTGCCGTCAAATAGACTGACTGGCAATCACTGTCATCACTGGACAGCATCTTTGACTGCTGCAGTTTGATTTAAACAGGGTTGTTTGTTGATGGCTCAAAAGGTAGGTATATTTGTACACAGAAGCAGCACAATCAGAAAAAACAAACTGGCTCTGGAAGCTTACAGATCCCAGAAAACACACTCGGAGGATGTTATTTCAAACATGAATTGAAACATATTCCCAAATACAGCATGAGGTGCAACAGAAACTACCACTAAGATCTCACTGAAAATTAACGGAACTATGCCTCAATACAAACAGAAAGCAAATTACTTGCAGCTTAAACACAAGAGATGAGGGGGAGGGATAAGGTGAGTTCCTACCTTAAAAAAGGCCTGGATTTTAATCTCTTCTGCATCTTTTTCCCCTGCTCCCAGTCTACGCTCTGGACATTTCCGAAGAAGCTGCAGGAAATACCAAATTTCAAAGCTTAAAATTAAACAACTGGAACAAAAATTGACAGAAATAACATTCGAGAAAGAAAACCAAAAGGAAGGGGATGGACTGACCCCTCAGTATCTTCTCATTCTCACTTTGCAGCAAGGTTATAATCTGCTAGCAATAGCTCAGACCTAGTTCCTTGTAAACAACTTGCCAACATCAATAAGGTACCTGCTATAAACCACATGAAGCGTCTCATCTTAATTGTGCACCTGTGTCTACTGGGTCACATTCAAAAACTGAATCAAGCCATCTCCACTGAATGACTCTGATATTCCCGCACTTGAACAAACACTTCTCCATTTCAGAGTTAGCAGCAACAGACCTCAGTAAGAAGCCTGCTTAGTCATCCTCAGACACAAGAATAGCATTTATATAAAGAGAAAGAAAGGAAAAATAAGTGTAAATTTAAAATATTTCCTTAGTCTGTGTAGGCAGCTCCAGTTTACACACACAAATGCTATCCTGTCCTAATAGAGTCCCCCTGGATCCACTTACACAGTAAATGCAAATTCCTCAGGCTCCCAGACACCCATCAAACCCATTACCTTACGGATTATGGAAAGTGCCTCAGATGAAAGGAATCGTGGATACCGGACTTCATCGTTGACAATACTGTCAAAGACTTCTTCCTCATCATCTCCAGGGAATGGTGACTGCAATTGTGACATTTTATTATTTAATCCACATAGCACCCATTCCTCACTATTAAATAGGGATGAGAATAGCAGGGAATTGTACAGATTAATTAGTGTTTCCCAAGCACTATAAATGAGAAAAATGTAAATTAAGTACTAATAAATAGTTGGCTACATTCAGCAAAATTTTATCTCAGGTGGTCAGGTACTACTCTCCTCAAGACTGCTTAGTGAGATCCTCTGATAGAAAGGTGGCCTTACCTCACCAACAAGCATCTCATAAATGAGAACGCCCAGTCCCCACCAGTCTACTGCCCGAGTGTATGAGATGTCTGTCAGGACTTCTGGAGCCAGAAATTCAGGAGTGCCGCAGAAGGTGTTTGTGCGGTCTCCAAAACCTATTCCTGTAGGAAAAGAACACTTGCAAAATCCAGCACACATTACTAAATAGATCACATGCAGTCAAACCTTCTGAAAGCAATAGATTATCGCTTGATAGTCTAATGCTGTTAACTGCGTAAGGGCTGTCATTAATGATTCTAAATGCCAATAAGGAAGTATGAAACATGAGGCCTCTAAAAACTCCAAATAAGAAATATACAGGCAATACTTAAATAAACAGTAAAACCATGGAAACTTCCTGAAGATTCCATTGCTTATTTACTCAAGCATGTGTTTTGTAGTATCCTATACTCTGGTTCCTTTGAGCAAACAAACACATTGTAAACTCCTTCATAAGTTTCCTGAAGATTAAAGGACAAAGTAGTCTTTCCCAGTTTATCATGGCCAAGACAGGTAAGGGTTTTTTCTTGTTTGGTTTGTTGGGGATGTGTGTGTATGTTTTGGTTTTGGTAGGTTTTGTTTTATTTTTGAGATGGAGATGAATACAAGTTACACACAGCCACCTCAGTACCTGTATTTGGGTTGAAACTCGATAATCTTCAAGGTCGCTTCCAACCTAAACCATCCTAAACTGGTTCTGACGGTTCAATTTTGGCTTCAAAGTCACTCACCTTCCTTACACAACCCAAAATCTGCGATCTTCACAAACCCTTCAGCATCTAAAAGCAGATTATCCAATTTCAGGTCCCTGCAGGCAAAGGAGAGGAAAGAAAATGGTAGATGAAGTCCAAGGATTGCCATCCAACATCTTTTTTTGCAAGAGGCAGAAACTAGATATGAATAAAGAGAATAAAATCTAAATTGAGTAAAGTCTACATTTGGTTTAAATAACGTATTATTTGGAAAATTCCCCTTAATTTATTGACATTTTCCTCTTAATGAAAGGCTCACAAAGCAGCTTAGAGCTGGGTGGGGCTTATTCATCTGGAAAAGAGCATCCCACAACAGCATGACAAATTACTTGGCTATCACAGTAAAAAAAAAAGAAAGCAGTGACTTACAGGTGCCCCCCCGAAGTTATTGACATGTCACAGAGGATTAATCACCTGCAACATGTCAGATGAATAGCTTCTAGATGACTTTCTTTACTGTAAGCACGATGAACATGCTGAAAGCAACAGGTGAGAGGAAAATAAAGACAGACAGAAAGATTAGAGACCCCAGCAAGATAGTGAGCTCCAGACATATAGCTACAGGAAAAATAAACTTTCAAGTTGCTGAACTGTCTTATACTTGATTCTTTGCTGCATTACCTATAAACAATTTTCTTCTCATGCAGGAATTGGAGCCCCAAGACTACACAGGCTGTATAAAACCTAAAAAAGAGAAATAGTTATCAGGAAATATCTATGAGAGTCAAGTTAAAATTTTTTTGTGCCTGGAAAGTAGGCTAATTCTAACTCACTGCGCTACATGCTCCGGAAAGACATCTTCATGTATGCGCATCATAAGATCACCACCTGGAGTATATTCCATTACAAAACAAGCATGATGAGGTGTCTGGAAGCATGCAAACATGTTCACAAGGAATGGGTGATCAGAAGAATTGACCACTTCAAATATTCGCTTCTCACAGTTCAAGCTGCCAGGATACAGAGAAAGAAAATGTCAATGTTAAAACCTAGCAGAAAAGCCTGTTTTGAGAAAGACAAGATGAAAAAGAAAATCTTTACATCTCAAGTTACAGAAAAAAAGAGTGAGGGCTAATACGTATTTATCTTACATACCTCCAAACTGTGAGTTTTAGAGTGTTCTTCAGGTGTTATTCCACCAGAAGATAGAAAGCAGCGCTGTTATAAGGTTCCTTACTCCTGATTTTAGTTACCCAAGCCTTCAGGTCACATTTAGCCTTAATAATATCATGACCCGTACACATCATACCTACTGACATTTGATTACAGGTGTGTTAATGTAGCCTCTGGCAATAGATGGTACCATCTCTAAACAACGCTCACCTATCAATTTCATCTCTCCTAATAATATCTTTTTTCTTCAAGGCTTTGATAGCGTACAGCTTCCCAGTTGCCTTATATTGAGCCAGCAGTACCTGAAAGACAACAGAAAGTCTCTACTTCAAACAAATCTGTTATTTCCTTATTGAATTACTTTGACTCCCATTGACACAAATGATTTCCATCCACTCCAGACAGTCATTCTCAAAACCAAGCTCAAGTAACTCCAGAAATGGAGAACATTATTTCCTGCTCCTTGTGCTGCAGCAGTCCAGAAGGATGTCAGTGTAAGTTATATTCTTTTCATAAACAGTAGTCTCACAGCTGGCTAAGTGCTTTATGAACACCTCAGAGCTCTCACAGCATGCAACTACACACACAGTTTTTGAGAATGGAGCTATTCCACTAGTGATCACAATGATAATGAAAAGAACGGTAATGATGTGCTTTATGAAATGACTTAGCACTCCCTGGATGGTTTTCTCCAGGCTTTGAAGCCACAAATCTTCAGGAGTTTTGACTGTTAACAGGAATTATCAGCTGTTTATGTGGTTGGGGTTGTTTTCTATATCTGCACTGCAACAAATCTCTTCCATACAGTAATGTTTCTATTCAGACTCTGAGGCAGAGGCCCATCTTAACAACCACAGTCCTACTGCCCTCCTCCACAAAGTATACACTTATACACTACCTTCCCAAAGTGGCCACGTCCCAGCATGGCTATGCAATGAAAATCCTCAAGCTGAACTGTCCTTTTCCTGCAAACAAACAAAGAAGAATTGCTGAGACAATACCCAAAACATCCTGAAAACTTAGGCTTGCCGCTGCTGTTTGCCACTCCAAGAAAGGAGCAGGTAACGACAGGTGAGGAAACTGCTTCCAGTGGCAGCAGTCTGTTTTCCATCTGTACTGGCAACACGAGCAATGATTCTGACTCTCCAAAGGCTTGCTTGCTCTCTCTGTTACTTCCCATAACAGGGTTAGTTCCCTTTCAACCCCATCCTTGCAGTAGTAAAATTCAATTTTGCCTATGCTCTTTTCAGCGGGCTGAACAGCAATTGTGTTAATCAGACATGAACATGTATAGTACGAGTAGGACAAGGGCATAAGAAGTTATTGAACAGTAATTAGAAGTGAAACATGGTAAGACTACAGACATAAAAGGTTGCTGGAAAATAAGTAGCTGAATAAAAAGATGTTATAGAATGTTATGTCAGCCACAAGGTGTTACCAAGGAAACTAAGGCTGCAGAATTGCTTGGAAAGAATTAAGAAAAAAAACAAACAACACAACCAACAACCCACACTCCAAACACTTTAGTCCAGAATCATCTTTAAAAGACAGCAGACACTCCATACTCCTCCACTGAGTGAAAAGAAGGGCTAAGTATCTACTCATGAAGGACTCAACCCTCTCCTCAGCCTTCTCAGAGAGAAGGCAGGTGGGTGCCTGACTATAGGGGTTTGAAAATGGGACCCCTCAAAAGTGATGATGAAGTTATGAACATAATTCTATGATCTGACCTGCAAGATCAGCTTAGATACATTGTGCTATCTGTGCTTTTTTGGTCAATATTTATTCAACTTTTTTTTTTTTAATTGTCCTGGTTTTGCTATACTTACTACTGTATATCCTTGCTACATACAAATTATGTACATGTAACTGTCATACACTATAAACAACTTAGTGTTTTATACCTCCCTACGTAATGAAAGACAGTGTATCTTGCATATCAATAGAAACAGAAGTGTGAGGGATGCTAAAAGTGTTTCCGAAATGTGTTACTTAGAATTCAGGCACGTACTACACCATAAAACTTCAAACACAAGGAAGCACTTGAAAACAGTTAAGCAACTTTACCTTCTACTAAAGTCATCTATTATACTGTAGTGTACAGCCCATCAACAGGCTAAGTATTGGGGTTAATAAGCAGATAAGACACAGCAGACATTTGGACAAGTGAAGTTCGGAGCAGACTTTTCACAGTATTGTCTACACTCAGCACTAAGAGTCTGCTGCTGAGAAACTAAAGCATACCTTGAGCAGAATTTTAGACTGCATGCTCCAAAATTTCAGCCCAGTACCTCTTTAATCTGTGACCCAAGACAGCCCATGCTGTCCATA
The DNA here is from genome assembly GCF_965231255.1 of Vanellus vanellus. Taxonomy (NCBI): domain Eukaryota; kingdom Metazoa; phylum Chordata; class Aves; order Charadriiformes; family Charadriidae; genus Vanellus; species Vanellus vanellus. Next base: position 6,569,699 of record NC_138923.1, on the reverse strand, counting down.
GTTACCTTGGAGATGCCGGGATTGGAAATTCTGTTAGTGCAGAGCCACACACCTTCTCAACATGCAGCCTCTTCAGACACTAGGAACAGAAGGAAAATTACAGTGGATCATCCTCTGGAATCACCAAGTCAGACCTGAACACCCACATCCAAATTTTCTCCTCTGTCATGATCCAATACAACCACAGACAACTTCTTGCAGTTGGTCATCACCTATGCTTGGAGGGAAACAGCATGAAAACAGATTGTCTATAGTCACACAAAACTATTCCCATGTACAATATTTTTTGATAGGGTCAAATCCTTTAAAATAAGTGCTTTTAGAAGTCTAGGATAAAACATTTCCTTTCTAGAAAAAAGGTATCTCATGTCCTAAAAAGAGTCACAATGCTCAAAGAATGCAGTTTCCTCTATCACCAAAGCCAAATCAGAAAGGGTAAGATGTGGTAGAACACAGGTCATCAACCATTGCACCACTCAAACCAATTTTCCTGCTCCTTCCTGTCAGAGAAGTAATGCTCTTCTTGGTTTTGCCCGGTTTCTTTAATGACAGAGAACTTCATCAGGTCCTAAAAGCCCGCTGACCCTCCTTCCCTGCTTTATCTCTGTAGTCACCTGTTCTGTACTCTTGGCCTGAACTCCCAATGCTGACCTACCTCCCATTTTGCTTCTCCAAGAAAAGGAACTTCTAATTTAAAAAAAGAGGGAAGGCAAAAGGGGAAAAGGGAAGGCAAAAGGGGAAAAGGGAAGGCAAAAGGGGAAAAGGGAAGGCAAAAGGGGAAAAGGGAAGGCAAAAGGGGAAAAGGGAAGGCAAAAGGGGAAAAGGGAAGGCAAAAGGGGAAAAGGGAAGGCAAAAGGGGAAAAGGGAAGGCAAAAGGGGAAAAGGGAAGGCAAGAAAGGAGGTGCAATACTTTCGTGAAGACTCCATGCCAAAATAGCTCACTGGATTCTGAATCCCTGGAGATGAGCCAGCTAATGAAGAGGCACCTGCCTAAAGTATAGTTAATTTATCCACTACTAAACAAACAGGAAAACCAGGCTTGAAAGCACACCAACAAAGAAAAGTCTCCCTATTAGCCCATTAGTCTCCCTATTACCGGAGAATCTGCAGGAGACGGTGTTGATTCTTTGGAGTTGGCCATCAAAAAAAGTCGTGGAGGCTTGGGTGGTGCTTCATCAGCAAATGTAAGCTTAGCCACAGGAAAGCCACTGCATTTGTAAGACAAAATTGAAGGAGATTGTCTTAGGGCAGAATACTATACACAGACACCTTTGGATCAACTTTGCTATATAAGCAAAGTCCAATACACTGAACAACTGAACTCCCTGATTCACACCACAAGTCTGTGAAGTATCAACAAGACATATGGTCTCTGAAATTAATAAAAAGAAAATGTGCTATTAAGTTGTTGATGGTTAGAGTCACGTTTCAATACTAACTCTGAAACATAGGTTTGTAGAAATAAGCCACTATGATCAAGAATTTAAAGGAAGTCTTGATTTTAACAGCAACACAGTAGTTGACTTGATTTTTTTTTTTCCCCTAGGTCTTGTGAATCAGTGGGAATACTCTCTTTTAGAGAATGACTAATTCTCTAAAAATTAATTCAGACAATTTTAGAAAACTATTATTTAGAGAATTTTCTTCTACAGCATATTTAAAAGCTTAGCTATGTACCTTCTGAATGCTACACTATGCTAGTAGTTGTGGGGGTACATGTAATCTCATGAAAGAAGAATCATTTTCACAACAATCACTTTGTGATCTTGCATAGAGAGTTCAGTTACTATACTAGTGAAGACATTTAATGAGTGGAATTTTCTTTCCTTTACAGTGTAGAACCAGTACATCTTTTTGTGTATATAAAATAACTTTTGAAAATCTGCTTTTGTTTTTGGGTGTTGTTTTTTTTTTTTTTTTCCTGTATCACAGTGTTTACATATCACCACTTTTATGGCCAAAGTTCTCACTTCAGAGGAGAGGAAAGCTGCTGGAGTTTCTCTGGCTCTGGAACACACTGCTTGTTAGGACAGCAATTTTGGAAATCAGTCTAACTGCTAACAATAAATCAGAGCTAGCCACAGCCTATCGAACACCCCACTAAAACCACATAATTTCAGGCAACATCGGCTTTTCTTAAAATCCTGACTTAAGTTCCACAGATACAATTTTCACATCAATATCTTCCTCCACATTAGTAAGAGTGCCACCCAGCAACACTCAGAACACAACTTACCAACTCATTTTGGACACTGAATCTACATGACTTTGTGGGGGAACTGGAGAGAAGTCTGTGTGAATGGGATCATGAAGTGGGGGACTCAGAGTGCTCATGGAACTACACGGAGGAAGGAAACTCATCATCAGGCGACCCCAAGCAGCAACATTTATGTTCATTTGAGGAGCTCGGAGAAATTCCTTCCCTAGAGGAGTCAGAGTCAAAACACCAGTGAGATTACAACACAAATTACAGTCTAATGTACTGTTAAATTACCATTTCACCCAAACACCCGTGGGTTACTCAAAAAGGTAGCCCACCTTAGGGAGAATGGGCTTATTTTTCAGGAAAGAAAGTTTAATAATGAAGATGAAACAGATCTACTATTTCACCTACATTCAGATCCATATAATGTCATAACAATCCTCAAGTAGAAACTGCATAAAACATTAAGAATTTATTTTATTCTAAGTCAGATTTTCCTCTATTTCAACACTGCATTTTAATCATGCAGCCTGTTAACAGCAAGTTTCTGAAAAAGTCATAAAAAGAGTAAAAAAATTGGAATATTTTCATTATTTTTACTACTTTCTGAAGAATATAAATATAAAAATCTCATTTATCCTCACTGCCAGGAGTCCTCAGTATCTAAAGTCTTACCTTATTCAGTTTCACAAAAAAGAATTTGCAGACAAAAAAAAAGAAAGTATGTAAGTTATTCCAATCCCTAAACAATTGATCTGAGATGCCAGCTCTAAAGACTTGACAGACAATCAGTAACCTGTTTGTTCTACAGTTTTCCATAATTCAGAATTTTCCAGAAAATCTCCCAATAGCTGGTTAAACCAATTGCTGGTTAAATTAGTACAGCTTAAGTCCTGGACCTTGCTGAGAAGTCTGTTAAATAACTAGTAACTATATCTTCCTAACAATGTTAATGGTGAATAGAAACATCGCAACAATATCACATTACACACCATGCTGCAGCCAGACTGCCTGCACTTTTTGTGACTGAACAAACTTTCACATTCTAATAAAGCCCACCTACTTACAGTAATTAGCAAGCATTTTAATGTCTCCCAAATTTAATGATAGGAGTACATGCCAGCTTGCTTGTGCAAAACCCTGCCCTCACCTTCACATGCTACATAGTAAGCAGTCAGCTGTCTAGGAGATTACCTTTCTGTTTGGGGAAAATGCGTTTCTGTCGCTGCAGTTTTGGCTTTCTCTCAATGACAGGATTACAGAACATCACCTGTCAGAGAAGCAAAGAGGATTTGTCAGGATACTTCATTTACACTGTGAACACAAAAACTTTCACACGTGCCCGCTCTCTCATCAAATTCTCCAATCATATCTGTTTGGTAAGTTAGGAGTCACTCCCACAGACAGACTCTGGACTGTGTTATTCTAGCTTCACCCTCTAAACACCTATTACTTCAACTGTGGTTTTAGATGTTGGAATTTTCTACTACCTGAAATGCAGAAAAACCCCAAAATTATGACCAATTCGTATCCCAAACAAAATTAATCTAATTTGTAAAACCATACATAAAGAACATAGTCATTTGTAGAGAAAAAAAAAAAAAAAGAGTAGTTCGTGGCACAGAAGTAAAAAAAAAAAAAAAACAAACCAAAACCAAAACATAACCCACACACCCCCAACAAAAACAAACCACAAAAAACCAAGAAGACGGGGAGAGGAGGCAAATTTGGGTACACGAGGTCAAGATCCCACTTTTGGAAAGATAACCACAGGAACTTTCATCACAACACAAAGAAGAAAGTGCTGAGGCTTTTAAGGGATTATCTGGATGATCTCTTCATTGATGGTACTCCAAACTCTTCATTATTAGCCTCAGAAAGATGATAAAATATGCATACCCAAAGGGAATTTGGATCTCTGGTTCTACAGTCTCTGTGATTCAAATCTGACCATTAAGCCATATGCTTAATTAAAGTGTCACCGATGAGTCATAATAAAAGCAAATAAAAACCAACGGATTTCACAGCACACACACATATAATTACAGAGGAGCAGCTGAAGAATCACTCTGGTCTATGGCATGTGTACATCTATTATATCATGTTGTTCCTTATTCTTATATGCGGTATTCATGCAAAAGGATTTCAGGTGCCATTCTACCCTTCTAGATTATTGTTCCTTCCATTCCTTGTGTCCTGGGTTGAACAACTGCTGTCAGGGCAGGCACCCTAAACAGACAGAGTTCTCTGAAAAAGAAACAAAGCTGACATTTATACCTCTGCAAAAAGCATTCCTTGGGGTTCAAGTGAGAGGCACATCCCATGACGCTCGTTATCAAGGAAATCATCCAAACGCAAAAACTTCACTGCGCATAGTTCTCTCCAGTCTCTCCAATAAATTGCAATTTCTAGCTCACGAGACTGGTGGGATGCGTGAGTGGTGGGGGAGAAAAAAGAAAACAGAAGAGTTACATACTGCCCCATGCTCTGGAAATGGCACACACATGCTGTTGTAAAAAAATCAGTTAACTAAACAGTATGCTTAAGAAAGTTCTTTAATCCTTCTGTTCCCTGCTTTCTCTGTTGTTTTCTGATTTTCTTAGCTACTGACCCTCTTGGAGATGGCTGTCTTGGCTCCTCATTTCAAAAATCCCTGTGAGAGCCACTTTGCTGGTAAGATGAAATAAGACTGCTCAGACAAGGAGAGAAGGCCAACAGATGCTGTTCAGGATGAATCTTTGCCAGGGATGCACTACCTTCAGGGGAAGACTAAGATAACTGGCACATAAAAGGACATGGGGACAGCAGCAATACACAGTTGAATCAAATGGAATGGCAGCTAAATGAGCAAATCAGGTAAGGTGAAATGGAAAAACAAACACAACACAGGGAATCTGGGGCAGACTTACCCGGTCCAGCTCAATGACGAAGCTCTGATCCCATGCCTGGTTATTAACTGGTCCCCAGTTTGTTTGGCCAACCACTTTATTGTCCACTTTGAGCACAGCAAGGACCTCATCTAGACAAAGGAGCAAACATGGATTATAACCTTTTACCAAAGAAAATTTCTCATGCTGAAGGTTAATATCCCAATCATATGTATTTTCCAGGAGAGTATTACAAAGATCAGGTATAATGCAATTCATTCTCTCTCTTAGTTTTGCAGAAACCAGGTTTCTTATAATTAAACTCATACGAGGCTAACCTAGTACCTTGATGAGAAGCCCCCATGCTCCCACATGCCACTCACAATTCAGCAGGGAATCCTATACTCACTACATGGCTCTTCATTCCGCAGATACTTTCCTGCACCACTACGGCCCAGGCCAATTCGTGTTCGGGACAGAGACCTCAAATCACTTGGGCTGCCACAGATGGGAGAAGAACTAGTCATTCGGGAGCGTCCTGGAACATTTTCCAATAGATCCTGACAGCCCATCAGTCTCACTTCCAAAGTTCCTGAGGGGTTTTAAGAGAGAAAAGAATATTATTATGTAAAAGATGAAGTGATTCCAGTGTCAGCCTGTCCTCACAGGGGTCCAAGAATTTCTCAGATTCATGATTTCTTGGATAATAGCTCAAATCTACCCCAGATTAACAGACTGCAAATCCACATGATCAGAAAACTCTGACTGGCCCAAAAGAAGTAAGTTCCGTTCCTAGAAAATCAAATGTCCATATAATAAGAGGCGTTACAACAATGACAGGAAATGCAACATATTTTTCCCCTTTGTCCTCCTCACAAGAACATGCCATGCAGGATTTATGTACCTGTAAGGGCTGTAGGTTTGATGACTGAAGTGGGTTGGATGCTGCCATGCTGAGCTCCCAGGGAGGAAGTATTTACTAATTCCTGTTTAATAAGCGCTCTTTTTGGGTGATCAGGAGAAAGCTCACTAAGCTGATGTTCCAAGGACAAGCGCAGCAGGTCAATCTTCTGAGAGGACTCTTGCAAACGACCCTGAGCCTAGGAACATGAAGTAGAACAGAAAGCAAGCAAAAATTTTCAGTGTACAGCCCCCGTCCAGGTACTACTAATCATTTATGAACTACTACAGTAAGTGCCAAAAGAAGACCAGCTAACGCCTTACTAATAAAGGAACAAGACAAAATATTTTCCCATAGATCCTGACCAGCCCATGTGTCACTTCTGATGTTCCTGAGAAATTTTACCAAAACAAGGAATATTATCCCTAGAAGGGAAAGTGATCCAAATCATTCTGTCCTCACAGAGACAGGAACTTCCCAAATTAATAACTCTTGGTTAACTCTACTCATTCATGCTTAGTTACTAATGTTGAGGCATGAAATTACCCTCTCAAGAAGGCCTGAATAAGTGCTTACCTCAGCCAAAAACTTGCGATCCTGTACCCGACTCCCTCCTAGGATCTTCAGCACATTTTTTGCCCCCTCAGCTACAGCAGCTTCAATGCGCAGGTGATGTCTCAGCTCCTCAATACGCAGCTCCAAAGCACTGATGGTGGTCCCCATCCTCACTGGCCATTTTGGAGATAAAACATGGCAAGGATGAAAACTGCCCCTGTATTCTGGATCTTGGGGCTTTGGCCGCATCTGTTCTGGGCTGTATTAGCACTTAAAACACCTTACCTGCTGGATCCACTGTATCTTCCATCCCTCCTGCTGACTGAGATACTTTCACAATGTGCATGCGGATTATTTCAATCTTTGTCTTGCTGTCCTGAAGCATCTGCTGAGCTGTAGCCAGCAGCTTCCGTTCCTGCCAAAAAGAAAGCATATGCAAAGAGAGAACCATGCTCATTAAAAATAGATTACAATGATGTGTTCACACATGAGGATGAGGTGGTATCTGCAAGAAGGGTCATAAATGATTCTGAAATGGCATAAATAAGCAGTTATGCAAAGGAGACACCGCTGAGGATCAAGGACTTTGAGATCACGATCTCCATTTGTAGAGGGAAAGGGCAGGTCAAGGACATGTCCAGTTAATACCAAACTTTGCAGACTTGTGGTTCACTGGTCAACTGTGTTTACAGTGTTTTGAACAGAGGTTTTGAACAAATAAAAATATCACAACCCTCTACACTGCTGGTCTTACTGAATTAAGCTTCATAATAGCTTGGATTTTTTTTTTAATTATCCTTTGACTTTTAAATATGATAACGCCAAACTCAAAAAGTGGGATGACTATGAAACCAGTAAACCTCTGAAACTTTTTCTCACAAAAAGATACCACATGCTGTGCTCCATCCTAAACAACCTAGGGATATCGAAACATCACAACAACTCAGTGTACAATACCAATGCCTTTTTAACTTTCCTCAAATCAGTGACTGAATGTACCTCTTATATTGCCCTCACTACTTTCCCAGGCTTGGAACAGTTTTTCTAGAGATAGCACTTCTATCACTCCACTTCCTATGAGATACTTTTCTTTGGCTCAAATCTGTCTCTAGAGTCACTACAAGTGTTGAGATTAGATGCATTAACACCTCTATGTTGGCATTGAGCCAGCTAAGTTAAACATATAGACCTAAGAAGTAATGTAGAGTCTACAGCTGGTAGGGAGAGGCAGGTCTTTCCAAAGGGCCATTCATCTTCTCCAGAATGATAACACAAGCTATTCTATAGGTACCTAGCACTTTCCACTGAGACTACAGAAGGATTTACGTGGCTAAGTTAAAACAACCTGATTCCCAACTCTATCATTAATACCACTAAGCAACATTCAAGCACAAAAGCACAATCAGCATCTGCCATATAAGAGCTGCCAAAAGGATCACAACTGCCAGACCATGCCTGTCTGTCCAGTCTAATAACACCCCTCTAACAGTGATCACCACCAGATGCTTCTGAAAAAGGCACAGGCAACCACATCATGGGCCAAAGTGGAATACACTACACTTTCAGAAAAGCCTTTTCCTAACATCCAGTAATTATAGATTGGCTTAAGGTCTTGGCAAATGAAACATGCACCATCCAATTTCTTTGCGATTCCTGCTAAATTCCTGAAATCTGTAACACATTGCAGTAAGTCTAATGCAGAATGGCAGTATTGGTTGTCCTGTGCAGTAACATAACATGCTGTCACTATGCTGAGCACCAAAATGTACAGTTAGGACTCAGTCAAGCAAGCTTCGCAAATGAATTTCTTTCACATACCAATTACCAGAGTGAGTTTTTGTGTATGGACTTTAAATACAAATTTTGATCCAGGAATTCATGTTCCCAGGTGATTGTTTGTTCCTGCTTACCTTGGATGTTGAATACATTTGGATCATGTTCTCAGCTCCTTGTTTCACTTTCATTTCAACATGCAGCTGCTTTTTCAGAGCTTCAACCTTCCTGGCCATGGGGTCCGGGTTTCTCTCCCAGAGACAAGGATCTGGAGATATAGATCCATCTGCACAAATAATACAATCAATACCATTAGTCATCTTTTTGTGTGCCATTTCACCGGGTTATAGACAGATGACTCTATCAAAGAAGGTTAGACTATAAAATAAGGTACAAAAAGGTCTTGTCTACAAAACTGACTGCAAAACACGTTCAAATGAAGCTTAAGCTCATAGCCATAAATATTTCTTAGTTTTTCTGTGAAACATCCTAACAAGCACTCTGCCAATTTTATACTCATTCATCCTGTAAAATATTTGGATGTTCAACTGCCCAGAAACTCTATTCAAATCTCTACAATTCCACCTACAGCCTGCTCCTGAATATTGTCCATGCCCAGCACTCTCAGCTGGTCTTCTCTATACACTGATCCCTCCTGTTGCCTCTTTTCACCTTTATTGCCCCATTCTCAACTTTTTACGGCACAGATCACTTCATCAGCTAAATATCAACAGAAGAAACTCCCAATACTTGTAAGCCCTCAACAGAAAAATATACATATATCAACTCAATATATATAAACATTGAAGCACTGTAAGACAATTTTCCTGTCAATCGTGACCCAAGACCTACCTGTCTTACTCTCTTCTTTGTCTGTTACTACAATCCTTGCATTAAGTTCCTGAAGTTCCCAATGCAGTTGTTCCAGTTTTCGGTTGGAAGATTTCAGCACATGCTCTATATGAACAAGATTCTTTCTGTCTGTTGTTGCTTTGCGCAGGTTTTCTGCTCCCTCTTTAATCTTCAGTTCTTTCTGTATTGCACGGCGAAGTAGTTCCTTCTCACCCTCCAGTTTTTGCTGGAAGCTTGGATCCATTAAGTTCACACCATTGCCCAGCTGCAAGAGACAGCTGCCCTGCAATCGATCAGCATTGGGCAAGAGGATTTCAGAGATAACACAGCTCAACCATTTTTATGATATAGCATAAGATTTCTCATAAGATTCCACTCCTGTATTTCATTTAGAAACTGGTTCACACAAATTCTGAAGTCAATCTTTTCACCAAATTTTTAAGAAGATGAGACCTACACTTAAATTGCAGAAGACAGAATACAACTTTGACCTTACCATGCCTTAATTTGGTTTTAAACCATAACGGAGAAAAACCTTCATTTTACTTGTCTCTTTGTTATTTAATGTCTACACACACCTTTGTTCTCCAAGTATCAAAGCCCAGCCAATATTTGCCCTTTTTCTGATCAACATTAACTTTTACTAGTATGATGTAATACATACAGATTTTTAGCCGCATACGTCTTGATGCTGACTGTTCAAAGACACATCTCAACTAAGAGCTTTTTAGCAATGTCACAAGCATGCATTAACTCTCAGCTGTTACCCCTGAAGAAGAAAAATGTAAAACCTACAGCTGTTTCTACAAATGAACAAGCAAAAGAGTAAGCTTAACTTTCTGCTGTATCTGAAAAAGGAACTAGACTGTTGACTCAATCTCTGTTCTGCTTGTAATGTACAGGCGATAAGGCTGCTTTAAAGTGTTGATTATTTTGACTTGCATTAGTAGCATTCAAGCTTGTTCTGGACTTTCTTTTACATCATTTTCAATACTACTTGTTGTAGTGATATATGCCTCATCAATAGCTCTGGACAGAGATGCTCTGTTTACAGTCTCTGGACATACACAGTATAAGCAGTAGCAGCAGAGGTACATCTCACACAGGAGTTGCGAAAGCTTTATCAGTGAGGATGCTACCTAACACTGTAACAAATGGATCCAAGCAAGAGGTTATGCTTTTCTCTTCAACAGGAAGAGTGGCTTTAAGGCATTTAGAGCAATTATATATTAATAACCTAACATTAACAACATCATCGTACTCCCTGCTTAAATGTGAAATAAATAGTTACACAGTCAAACTCCACTACACTAACCAACCTAATGGCACACAGCACGTCAGTGACTAAAGACAGAACTCAGGAATCCCAACTTGCTCTCACACTTTCATCGGTTGACCACATTTCCAACAATAAACCACACTGGTTTTGTGTTACTCGTGTACATTACTGCACTTTAAGAGTGTGTTTTACATCCAAAGCCTATGTCACTCACACAGAAACAATTATTTAATCATATTTGTATATTTTGTTATGCACCTCAAAGACCCAACCAAACATCCTTGATTAGTTTTTGCTACTATTTCAGTCTAATAGCAAAATAAGAAGAAGGAAAAAAAAATATTTTAAAGTTGGCCTAAAACCAAGTTGGGTTTGCAACAGATACACAATAGCCAAAATAGGAGTTGTTCAGATCGGTAACAAAACAAAAAGGTTCAGATTAACATCCTGGTTCCAGGAAGTTCTCGCCCGATTAGTAAAGCCAGGAACTAAGCCAGAGCTTTGAAAAACATCCAAAGTTTTGTGAGGAAGAACTTGAATCATGGAGTTCCTGAGTCACAGGCAACCTTTACCAGATGAAAGCTGGAAAATCAGAAAGCTCATTATCCAGTCTGTAGCAAGTGGCTAAAAGCAGTTTGCTGGTTGCAATTCTCATTTAAATAATTAGAAAAAGCATACAGATTTATTTTCTATCCAACCTATGCAAATGGCTGCAAGCAATCCACCCCCTGGATCCACCCAGACCAATGGAATGAGCAGCAGTGCAAGAGTAATACCAATAAAGAGTGATGAATACAGAGACCTAGGTTTTGATTCAGAGAACAGGTACAGTCTAGGCAGTTCTCAGGTCAATTTTCCTCCACGATACTCTCTGCCAAAAGCTAGTCTTACTGCACCATGCTAGTTTTCTAAATATATCTAGAATGTAAGCATGGTATGTTTTACTGGATCCTTCTTCCCCTCTACAGATCAGAGAGTACCATACCAATGACATTGTTTGCACCAGGAAGATAAAATATTCTATTATTGAGGAGGATGGGAAAGCTGAATTTGCATTGGGGTTTTTGCATTTTGCATTCTGACTCAGGAATTTCAGTGGGGTGTCAGGACACTGCCACAGCCCATGCTGCAGCTGTTCTTGGGCTGCCTGGGAAGGTCAGTCCTTCAGGGTATGTCTCCAACACAATCCCAAAACACGTTTACAGCTTGCAGAGAAATACCCAAGCTATCTTAAACTAGCTTGCCTCTGGTACTTGTAGTGGAACTGCCAGAACTCACCCATGGCTTCCACTAGATTCATGTCATACTGAAGTGTCTAGACTGCTTCCTAACTAACAAAAATTTCAGAGGTATCAACGTTGTGGTCAGTGCTTTGGATGCAGCCCAGGGAGATCCCATCCCCTCAGTCAAGCCCATCCTGGCAACGAGCTTCACCTGCACAAATCCCAGAGCAGACCTGGCCCTTACAGTTTCACCACTATGTCCTGGTTTGAGGACACACTGACACAGAAATCGATTTACAATTCAATTTAATGAGCCAGCAACAAGGAGGCCATCCCCCCTGCAGACCCTGGTGTTCACCAGGACATTTTAAACCACATATTTCACGGCAACTTTGTGCAGTAGGTGATGAGGCCTGTGTCGGGCAGATTCACGTTAGCCACATTCACTCTTTATGAGAAAAAGCCACTGCAAGGTTTGGAAAAAGGCGATTGCAATCCCGTCTGGAGCCGGTCCCCTTCCCAACTCGCGTAAGGGCGGAAGGCAGCGAGCGCAGGAGAGCGGCAGGGCTGGCAGCGAGCGCTCTTTGTGCCGGTCTCTCCATCCCTTCTTTCCCAGCTAAGGTTTGAAACTACTCAAGGAAAGAGGGCAGGGCATCTCCTCCACTCCGGGGAGCTTATCCCAGAAATGAATGTTTTTTCCGAGCACGGAGGCTGGCTGCCCTCCCCCGGCTCCCGCCTGCCAGCCCCAGCAGCCGCCTCGCCTCTCACACCCCCCCGATGCCGTGAGGGGATTTCCTCAGCGGGCACCAACTTGGCCCGAACCCCATTTCCCTGAGGCGAGAAAAGGACATTTTGAGGGGATCCCACCTGCTTCCCACAGCCTCTCCCACCCCCCCCGGGGCGCGGCCGCCGCGGGAGGCGGAGGAGACAGCGGGAAGCCCCGCTCCCCCCGCCGCTGCCTGCTCCCTCTCCGGGGCCGAGGGCTACAGGCGGAGCAGGGGTCTACGCTTTCCGGGCGGGAGGATGGAGAGGGCCCCGAAAAGCGGAGGGGGCCACCCAGGAGGGCGCAGGGGGCTACCCAGCGGCCCGCTCGCCTGAGGCGCGGCTCGCCCCGCCCGCCATACTGGCGTCCATCCGAGCCCTCGGCGCGGCGCTCACCTGCGGGGTCGCCGCCGCCATTGCTCCGTACGGCACCGCCAGCAACCGGCACTTTTTCAAACTTCAGTCTTCCCGGGAAGCGGCGTGCCGCCGCCAGCGCCCTCTCGCGGGGTGCGGGCCTGGGAGAGCTGCCGGCGGGCGGCCCTGAGGGAGCGAGGAGCCTCCCTTCCCCACACAAACCGCCCGGCCCTGCCCCGCGGGGTCCTCGGCCAGCCGCGGTTCCCGCCCCTGGCTTGGAGGTCGTCCCGCTGCCTTCGCCCGCCCTGAGGGGAAATGCGCAGCCGAGACCTAGCGGCGAGGTCCCGCAGCCCGCCCAGGATGGCGGCGGGAAGGAGAGAGGCGCGACAGGCCGGACGCTGAGGAGACTGAGGTACCTCCCGCTTCCCAGCGTGGGCATCGCCCTCCGCCTCGGGCTTTAGGGGGTGATCATCCTCTGTAGGCACAGAAATTGCGGGTTCGTGCCAAAGGGACGGTGCGGGGACATATACAGATCGATCTCCGTAACTCAGGCCCTGCTGGGTTCCGGACACCTCAGGGAGCCGGGCACTGTGAGGAAAATCCCTGCGGCTGGCCCCAGGCTGGGCCCAGTTTGCTGTGCTGAGTCCATCAGGTGGTTTCCAATTTTAGTTCTGCAGATTGACTCGTAACTGGTGTTTATTTGTGAGGGAACGAGCAAACTGCAACTCCCCTTCAGATAGGATGCTTCTCTGGAAAGGGGGCCATGTCCATCTCCAGAGCTGTGTTCTGGCTAAGTTTGCAGAACTACCCCTCTACATGTCGAATCTGGGGTTTCAGCTGAATAATTGAGCGGAAAAAATAACCCAAATGCATTGACAAGGCTGGCAGTAATCCCCAGGCTAGCATGAGTGAAAATCCACCATGCTGCTGTATGGCCATTGTGTCACGCAGAACTGATACGTGATGCGTCCCAGGCCCAGTGATTAAAACAAGTGGAAAAGATACTGCTTTCAGGTGGCAAAGACCACCGCTTGTAAGATGCCTCCTCAGCAGTATTACATAATATTATTATTGCATTAATATGCTTTTTCAGTCCTGGAGCAATACACAACTTTGAGTCAGAAGGCATCCAGAGCTAATACTATTCCCATGTACAAATTTAGAAATATACTAATAAACAGAAATATTTTCCTTTTATTTAATTAGAACAGTTTTTTTCTAGCATAAGCATTTTGTAAGTGACAATAATTCTGCACCTGAATAATTAGTAAAAGGAAAATCACCAGAAAATGTAAAATTTAAATCTAGCTTCACTGAGGTGAAGTAAAGCAGCCTCAAACTTTTCTAAAACCTTTGAACATGCTCCTGTTGTTAATAAAGCAAGTGTATTAGATTAATATAAGCTCTTTGGGAACCTGTTGCTATTTGTAACATGGTCCAGGCTCTGTTTAGTGTTTAAGGAATGATTTTAATGAGACTGTTTGTTCAGTGGAAATACTGGAAGGGGGAAAGTCAAACTAGTAGGCATAGGTTGAGTTTCGGAGGAGCAGGGACACTGCCATACCTGCAGTGGGCAAAGCCTGTCCCAGCAGCCGGGGATCAGGGCTGCGCTTGGCTTGGTCAGCTGGAGAGAGGTTTGGTGAGAGCCCTCGGTGGAGGTCGGTTTGCCCATCGCTGCCCACGGGGTTCACACAGGGGCTCCACCCTCTTTCCTTCAGGTCTTGTACCCTCCAGGGGAGAGACAGGGAGTCAGTTCAGGGAGCCTGGGGAGCCGGAGCAGTTGGCTGAGGACCATCTGGCTGAACGAGCTCCACAGCATGGGCGATCCCATAGGCAAAGAGGATGTATCCTCTGGCTTGGTGGCCCTCTGCCTCCCTGCTGGTCAGGGATGTCCCTGGCCTCCAGCATCCCAGCTGGGAACTCAGCCCATCCCATGGGCATGGTTCAGCTGTCCCCCGCGGATCCTGGGGACAGAGGGACGGTGCGTGGGGTCAACAGTTCCTGCCCGCTCGGCAACCTCTGTCCACAGGAAAATGAGTGTCAGAGGTGGTAGCACGACGTCCTTGTCCCGCCTGTTCAGGATCCCGCAGGGCACGACTCCTCCAGGTGCCGGGGACACTCCGGGGCCCGGGCCAGCCCTCCGGGTGCAGTGGTACCGTCGCCGGGAAGGGGAAGCGTGTGAGCGGCCCGGGGAGCGGGCGGGCCGCGGTTTCCGAGCCGCGAGTCGGTCGGGGCGGTCCCGGCATCGAGCTGTGCGGTCTCTTTCGGGCGGCTCCCGGAGAGGATGCTGGGGGTTAAGCCATGCCCTGCCGTTGAACCGGCAGCCCCTGTCCTCCGCTAAACCCCAGAAGGGACGTGTGCGGCGGCACCGGCTTGTACACAAATTCCGGCTCCAGGAAAGCCTCTCGCCGTTTTGCCTGCGAGTACGCAGCGTTTAAAGTGGGGGGTAAGCGCAGGGGAAAGATGCCCTGGCTTCCAGGAGTCCTCTGCCTTTCACCTTGGCCAGCTCTCCCATTTTACGCTCCTTCCCGGCCAGGGAAGAGCCCTCCCGGGTCAGAGGCAGGAGCACCCGCGGGAGCGCTGCTACAGCCCGCGTCGGGTGCTGCAGGAAGCCTCCCGGTGGCAGCGGGGCTGCCGCAGCTCCCGATCGGCACGGTGCCACAGGGAGCCCGACCCAGCCGGCACAGCTCTGCCCGGGGGAAGCAGGAGCCCCACCGGCTCTGCCGTGCAGAGAAGCTAAGGCTACTTAGCAGGCACCGGGGGTTATAGGTCTTACAGGACTCCCTCCACTAGAGTACATTCACTCAGAGAAGGTGATGATCAAGAGGAGTCTCATAAATTTCCGTTTTTAATCCAGGAGAGGGAGGGCAAGACATTAAGCATAAATCTGTTCCCCGGAGGAAGCAAGCATCGCTCTTACCGCACTGGGCACCTGATAGCCGTAAGAGAAGCGAGCACTATCAACCTCACCCATTAAAGACGATGCTGAGATTGGAACTAATAACTGATGCTTTTGAAAAAGACTCTTAGAAATGGTAACATCAAGTAACAGTTAAATGTACTTTAATTCCTTCAAACAGAAGGATATCTTGAAGGTACATCAGAGATTATTTCATTGATTTCAGTCTCTTAAAAAAAAAAAAAAGAGCATGGCTTCAAAATTGAGGAACAGTATCCAATAAACAAAAGTACTATCATTATGCACCTGTTTTAGAGGGTGGTACAACGAGAAGCTTACAGATTCAAATGAATGGCATAAATGACCAAGAAATTGATTCAGATAATGCTTGTTTGTTTACAGGGACAAAAACTATGTTGACAAGTATGAATAAGCACACAGATAATTTGTTTTAAAAAAACCAAACCTTTCTAACTGTATTTACACACACAGATGTATTTGCTTTCCTTTGGCAGTAGAAATTACAGACAAAAGATTTCATTTTATAGCAATTAAACTTCAAACTTAAGACAAAAATAACCTTTGAGTCATTTAAGTCATACAGCCCCAGCACAGTAGCTTCACCTTTATTAAATTGCCGCAACTGTATATTCTAACCCTGCAAATTCAGCCTGAATTCAGCTTCCACCTCCGGCAAATTTCACTTGGCAGGATTAACTGGATGTGAGGAGCTCAGGCAGCTGTGGGGAATTAATGAGATACAGATAGATATTTAGTAGGAATGAATCTCCCATTCTTATCCAAGGTGGACATCTACCTTTAAATGCTCTTTATATGCATATACAAACTAAATCAAGTAAAAATGGACACCCATTACATATATTCAGCCAAATTAGACATTAAGTGAACAGTCAGAGCACATGATGGCCATCTGTAGTATTTCTTCAGCATTGCAGAGAGGTGTGCTAATCCCTACTCATTTCCATTGCTAGGAGAAAAAAAAAGTTACACTTACAAACATGGTTTATTCTTTTAGCATATTCGTTTACTCTTTAGTTGTTGCCAGGAGTAAATCCTTAAGTTTCACAGGAAATTCAGTATTATCAGTACAGTAGCAAGACTGTTTTGGCACCCTGTAAAATTGTAAAGAATGTGCAAGAAAAGTCTCAGAAGTAGCATTTAATTATCCAACTTCTCATTTCTTGTTCATGGTATTTGACTTTAGAGAACCTGAAGCTTTGATTACTTTCAAAACAGGTTTTATAGGTTTTCTGCTAGTAACCAACAGGTGTGTAACAATGGCACAATATTTTTCCTAAAGCATTAAAGCCTAGGAAAAGATTATTTTCCTTTAAGAACTACAATCAATTAGGACTACATAAAAATTAAGTAATGAGGCATTATGGCAAGTAATAGCACATCGACCCTCTACCGCAACAGGAAGCGGTTTTCAATCTTACAACAAAAAGGAATCAAATGAAAAAGAATCTAAAATTTATAGACTTCATAGGTTTTGTTCCTTCTCTCTCTAGATGGTAAGAAACCATTACCAATTAACATTTCACTTTGCTCTGCAAGCAGGATCAGGGCAGAAGCTTTTGTTGAGATGGAATAAAGTAAATGGTTGCCTTATTTTTGCATTGATCACATGCAGACTGGATGTTGTATTGTCTCTGATAACTGGATTGAATCCAAGCTGGACCAGACACTTAAGAGAATGTTCACCCCACACATATTACTTGGGCATGTCTCAAATAGAGATTAATCTTGTTCTGCTAAGCATATTCTTAAGCATCAAAAAAAGCTGAATTTGACTATAGCAATTTCTGTGAGGAAAAGGAATCAGAGAATATAACAGCAAGTCTTCCCAGAAGACAGTCTTTTCTACACATCCAAAGAGAACTAGCCGTTTGAATTTTAGATTAGCTGATACAACATTTTAAATATTTCAAAAGCACAGCATGTTAAAACAAGTCATTACACTTCGTGGAATACCAGTACCAACAACCTCTATGTGAAATTGTTACAAGCTACTCAAATGCAGTATCTTAAAATGAAAGAGAGTATATCTAAAGCATATATACATGCTGCTACCAAGGAAAGAAAGCAGTGAAGTAGCAACTTTTTATACACGAGCTTTGCTAAGAATCTCGCTCTTTCAAATAGCCCAAAAATTAGCTTGCACTGAAGATTTATTTTCAACTGAAAAGACTTACAAAACCACCCAAATCTTATTATAAGACCCCTTGGTCTTTTTATTCTGAGCTTGCATGATATTTTCATGCAAACTGATTTACTGGAGATACAGTACTACAAATTACTACTTAAAAGAAAGAAAATCTAAGAATCAAGTGATCTTTTTGCAAAAACATGAATATAAACCTGTCTTCACACAAGGCATGTGCACCTACAGCCCTGTCTTACAGAGTTAGGTAATTCAAGAAACAGAGTGTGGAGTAGGAACTACCAAATGAAACATTTTACAAGTACTGAAATAGTGGAAACTAAATGAACTGATTATCAGTCCACGCAACCACAAGGTTGCATTGCACTACATAAATACTGACCAAATGCCCCCAAAAATGCCAAGAAACTACAAGCAAGTTCAAAACAGGATATTAAAGCTTTCTTTCAGTGAAGACCAACCAGTCCCTTTGTGTACACATTTAGTTTTATTGTAACAAAGCAACTTGTACACTTTAACGTTTAAAACTGAGCATCTTTCTTTCCTTTCCAGTGAAACAAAAAAAAAAAAAAAAAGAATTTAAAAATAAACAAGAACAAAATTACAATAGAGAATGTCAATTCCAAATAAGATCCTACAGGTTCTGCTGATTCCCCATCAAGTGGCAGGGCTCAAAGTCATCATTAGGAGAAGATTTTATTTTAAAAGTGTCATCTTAAACTGCAAGGATGTTTGTTAAACATCACAATTAAACATGCCAAAGGAGAAGAAGCCATGTTGTCAAAATGCCCACTTAACCCACCCAAACATCTGAAACCCACCCCGGCTGACCTTCTATAACCCCATTTATTTTTTTTTTAAGTTTTTTCTTTTTTTTAAACAAGAGAAAGTAGACAGATACATGTTGGTAAATGCTAACTGTCCATATTCACATAGAGACACAGTGTAATCTCTGAGCCCAATATACAGAGAAAGAAGGAAAAAAGCTAGATTCTATGCACTACTACACAGGGGCCTAGCACTCTTCAGCTTCCAGCAGAGTGAAGGGAGCAGAAGGTTTTCTTTTTTCCCACAGAACATGGTGTGTTGATTCCATAAACAGTTTTTGTTTTGAGACAGAAAGGGATAAAAATGAACTTGAAACAGAAACTGGTAGATTATTTTCCACTATATTCTGCTCAAGGTATTTCCCCCAAAATAAATTGTGAACCATGGTGTAGAGGAGAGAAAAAGAGACCTCAAGAGAACAAGGCGACTGAGCACAAGAAAAAAAAGACAGCAACTTGCTCCCAGGGACTGGAGAAAAATTAAAAAGGTAAAAAGGGGGTTTGGAATCCATCAGTGTTCAATTAGTCATCTTCTCCTTCATCCTCCTGTTGAAAGATAAGCAACAATTAAAAAAAAAAATATCTAATCACTAAACTTCAGATAGCACGAACTATCAAATGCAATAACCAGAATGTTTTACTACCCTACAGTGTTACTCATAGCATGCTGTGTGACAACCTCTCTCCCTCTTCACTAAGGAGTAGTAACACTTGCCGTGAGAACCTATCTACATAGAAATCAGTCAATAGCCAGAAGTCCCAATGAAAAACATCAAGTTTGAAAAACTACCATGACTTAGAATCACTACAAACATTGACATAACTTCTAACATTTAGAAAGTGAAGGGGTCATCTTTTTTTCCCCCTCATTTTAAACTCCGAAGAGCAAAATGCTTCAACTTTCAGATACTAAATTCTGGGTTACGTAATAGAGCACAGCATTCTGGTGCCTACAACAGCCCTATCTCAATAAAAGTAATTTTTTTTTATGCTGAAATTCAGACACACCATGCCAAATTACCAGAAACAAAGACACTCTAAACTTAAAAGTTACCAACACCCTGAATGCTGTCCCTGGAATCCCACTTGCTACTAAAGGAAATTTCTAATTCCTGAACCCAACAGAGAGTCTTAGCTAAGTGGGCCATAAGCAGAAGTAAACTAACAGGTGGGAGGATAACAGAACTGGATGCATCAATAACAGTAAAGCCTTGCTAGAATGTTCACTAATTAAATTAAAGTTTTGTTACACTAATATTCTGGTTCTTCTAGAGCACTTGCCGTACAAGTTTACTAAAACTACTTATTTGCACTGTCTCTCATATACACAGTTATTCATACACTGAAACCACTCCATAAGGTCCTAACAGTTCTGCTTCTCCCCTCCAAACACCTTGTCCATGATTGTACAGAAAAGAACTTCTACAAAGGCTCAGTATTCTTATAAGATCCCTCTTAGAAATTTCTTTCAATTTTCATACACCAGAGATGGAAGGGGTAAGGGGTTAGATTACTCACCTCTCCTTCCTCTCCCTCATCGTCATCTTCATCTTCCTCCCCCTCATCTTCATCTCCTTCTTCGTCAATATCCTCCAATCCTTCTTCCTCTTCATCGTCATCATCATCCTCCTCTCCCTCCCCTTCTTCGTCATCCATATCAGGAACCTTAAAGACACATATGCAACATTAAAAACCGTGATCAAATTCACTTGCACAGTGCTATTATGGGTATGGATCAACAGCTCAGTGCTATGATTACCAAGTAGTACTGTAATGGATTTGGCCAGATGTCATCCTTGATGACTTCTCCGAGTTCATCAGCCCCTGCATCAGAGTGGTCAGTGAACCAAGTAAAGAAACTTTCTGGCTCTTCATGCTGTCTCTTCCTACTGGCTTTGTTCTGTGTCTGGCTTGAACGTTTTGTCAGATCCTGAAAAGAAAGTTAAGAAGTTCCCTAAACAAGTAGTCTTTAGATGGCTTTTCCTTTTTTTAATAACTACCATTTAGAAACGTATTTATCTGAACAACTACAAGAAGTTACTTATTACTCCCTCTTTCAGGGAGAAGTCTTTAAGAAATGCTTGGAACCCAAATGACTTCCAGAAAAAGATACCACTCAGCCACTTGCATTTCTCACAAACATGAAAAAACAGTAAGACCTCCCATTTCTTGTAATAACCTCCAATGAAATGAAATACTGAAAATTCACAGGATCTTACATTTGATTTATGCTTCTCTATCACAGGGAAGCAGAAGTATGACAAGCATTGAATGACATACTGAACTTACAAGATCTCACAATGGCTAAATGCTACTCAGAATAGCTGTAATTGTAGTTAAATGTTACAACTGCTACATACACACAATTTAAGAAACTCAGTCTCCACACCTCTAACCTGTCTTTAACTTGAGATAAAAGCCTCCTTATCCTAATATTTCCCACTTTGATGTCCTGAGGCCATTCTTTGTAGTGAAGTGAAAAATACTACACAAACTCCTAAAACATACAGTAACAAGAACATACACGAGTCCTGTATCTACCACCTTACCCAGAAGTTTAGTAAGTTTGCAACGATCTGTTTGCCAAGTCTAAAAAAAAAAGTTACTATCTGCTATTTAAATGCATTCTTTCTCTGATCATATGGTAATTCCAAACTTCTAGTACTTGCTTTCTTGATAGAATCACAACATTGATAGGTTTAGACTGTTTAACAGAGAATAATACCAGAATTCACATTGATTTTGTGATAGGTTGTAAATACCACATTCAGCTAGTTTGTACTAGACTGTAACTTCTTGTAGAAGAGGAAAAGTTCTAGTTCTCAACGAAAGAAAGATGTAAGTTTTCTTCTCAACCTAAGGATGACAAAACAAGCAGTGACTTAACTGCAACCCTCAGTTCTACTTTTAAATACTCATTTCAAAATCTTCAGGATAACATGAAAGTGCTCCCAACTTTTACAGAAACTACAGCAAATTAATTATGTTTCAATACTGTCTGGATGAAAGATATGCCCACATTATTGTGTAGCTGCAACTTCTACAAAGATGTAGTGTCTGGATATGAAGTTGAGGAAATAAAGAGGAGGAAAAAAAAAATATCACCGCCCGATCTGATCTCCCAAAACTCTGCTATCCTCAGAATTCCTTATTTAAAAGTTATTTCAAGGAAACAACAAAACAGAGTCTAGATCGACATCAAAGAGAGACAAGCTAATGCAATTGTTAATCTATCCATCTGGTCAAACTTTCAGTGTTTTCATGGTGCTGTTCAACTGGGTAAAAGAATTCACTACAGATCTCCACGTAAATGGGGTACTCCCAACCCTGCAAGATGGACATGAAATACGTAGAGAAGTGGCAAGGGGGTTGAGAGGGGAAGGAAAGGGAGGACAATACAAAAAATAAATACAGATAAAGAAATAAAAAAAAAAGTAAAAGGAACATCAAGTGGCAGTATCACAGAGAGCAGCAATCATCTTTCCTAGATGCACAGATACATACCTTCCCAGATTTCCATTTGATCTCAGTTGATTTTGAAGATGGGTCTCCACTTTCATTGAGGTGAAACTCTTTGGAGAGAACTTTATTTTCAAAGTATGGATTCTCATCAAAATACTGCAGAGTTGAAAGCAAAGAGTTAGAACCCACATAATGTAAACACACATGCCAAGTCAAACCTAGCATGTTTGGATAACTGAAGAGATTGTTACAAACTACAACCCAATATGCAATTACATTAAAAAAAAAAAAAAATCTATCACAAGTGAAGGAATTATTTAAAGTACTTACAAAATCTATTCTGTAACCTGATTTGATGTCTTCAAATTCTGTCACCTCAACTCTGGTCAAATAATGCAGTGCTTCCTCATCTTCTTCTCCCAGCAGTGCAGATACTAAGAAAGAATTGGGAATACCACGTGAACAAAGATATGAAATGTGTATCATGCAGGCGAAATACAGAAAATTGAGAGTAAGAAAGATTTGAAAAGCAACACATCTGTCCAAGCCAACTTCTTGTGGCTGATTTTTTCAAGTTACCAGCCAATAGACATTAGCATTTGTGTGATTTATTTGCATTTGCTGAAGAGAAAACATTACATGTGCTTGTTGTAGTTCAATGTTAAAAAGCAGCAAAAGCTGTATGCATACATCTACCCTTCCCTCTGAAATTCACGCATGTAGTTTGCCCAATCTAAGCAGTTTACAAACTTGTTTTGTAGAAAGTTTATTGTCAAGAGTCCCAAGGAACTCACCTCCAATTAAAAAAACTCCAGAGAAACTAGAATACTTTTTTTCCTTTAAAGGGCCCAATTAAATGAAAAAAGTGGGAAACTTGTCGTTTAAAATGCAGAAATAAAGCCACCATGGGATTTTAGTGAACAAGATGTTCCTTTGGTAAACAAGTGCAAGAAATAAAAAGCTTATAAACTGTACTCTAGAACAAGACGGAAGTGTTTCCATATGAAGCAGGCTTCTTTTTAAATGGATGCCCAGCAAAAATTCTAGAAAAACCTGAGAGCTGCAAAGCACATAACAAGCAAGCAACCACTGAATTTACAGAAAAAAAGGCGGCTATTAAGAATATACCTTGTGGGTGGTTGACAAATGTTGTTACCCAGAAATTTGGGATTTTGGCGATCAATTCTGACCTCTTCTGGAAGAATGGTTGGCGGAGTTTGTTGTATTTCTGTTCTACTTTCAAAATTTCCTCACTGGCTTGTTCATTCAGTCTGTAACAGAAAGAGCCACGTTAACCACAGGAGAGAGAACTAGAATTTAAAGACACATCATCAGTAGTTAGCTAAAAACCAAATGGGTTTGATTAGACTAGTCTGCCCTATTCAACAAATGAGGTATCTCCAACAAAAAAACTTGAGGCCCAAACCTGTAGCCACTATTAAGAAACACGCTACCAGAAACAATCTCACTCATCTTAACCAAACTTTCTTAACACATGGTACGTTTCACAGCATTACATGTGGGACAGACCCTTATTTATACAAAGCAATGTAGTATTTTAGCTCGTAAACATTTTGTTTGCAAAAGACCTGAAGATGGATAATGCATAACACTATCACCTGCTCTTTATAACTTTCAGGCAGGTAAGCAAGCTACAGCAAAGCAATTTTGCACCTCACACAAGTAAAATCTGATCACATTTAATTGGCTTTGTAAACAGGCAAAGCCCTGATAGTGCAACAGCTTCACATGTCCAGAGCCTCAACAGTCACCTGCAGCCTTTGTAGGACAGTGTGCACAGAGGTGAGATCCAAGCAAATACCAACAGAGCACCCACAGAGTTTTGCAGATGAAACTAATGTTTCAGTGACGCTTACTATATATTATTGTACAAGCAGATGAATATAAAACAAAAAAAGTATAATAAAAGCTAACTTTTCAACCAAGTTTTTGGTTCTGCTTACAAACATGAAAATACTTTTGCAAAACAGCATACACATTAACTTGAGAGAAACCAACACAAAATACATTTCTATTACCAAAACTACTACAATTAATTTAAAATTTTAAACTCAAGTTCTATCTTTTTAATTATACACAATTAAACAAGAATCCAGGTTACTATCTCATTTTTTTTAATCATACAGAAATACTTCTTACATCCAATCAAGTCAGAACACAAGTATATCTTGGCAGAGCTTAAAGAGAGCGAGAACTACTATTGAGTGCTTACTTTAGTAAATATTTTTATTTTTGAAAGTTACGCTTTAGTTTTTGCTAAAACATTTTAAGTTTCTTTACCTGTCTATTTCATTCTGTACTTCATCAATGTGTTCAATTGCTTCCTGTTGCTCTTTTTCTGAAAAACAAATGAAAATGCATCAAAATCCCTTCATTCTGACAAGCGTGACAAATCACCTGGGCTTTTTGCTTAAGACCTTTTCCAGTCATCTACTTGAGAAGCACACAGATATTTCTATTAAATGTCAGAAGTGTTACTAGGCCTTAAAGCTTCAACTACTTCCAGGGTGTATTATGGCTGAAGTGCAGGAAAGTTTGACGAAACGGCACTCAAAGCAAGTTTACCGCTGGAAACCACAGCTCACATTCCCCAACACAGTTTTACAAGTCAACTTAAATGATAAGTCAATCATGAGAGATTAATAACAATTTAATTGAGAAGTTGTAAGCCACAACTGCTAAGACCAATGCATTTGATGGAACGTTAAATAATTTAGAGAGAACAGAAATATCAATAGAAATAGCATAATTTGGAACGTGCCACCTTATAAAAAAAAACAAAAACCACGAAAAGAACGTTCAAAGGATGGTTACAAGCCAAAAAAAAAAACAAACCCCAAAACCTTCAAAGTCGCCGTTTGGCAGATAATTTCTCATGGGAACTTCCCCTCAACAAGGGCCTGGGTTACCGGAGGACTGTTTACCCACCGCGCCGGCAGATGAATGAGCGGCAGCGGGAAGTGGCTGGAGCAGTGCAGCAGGCTCACGCCTCCCCCGGTAAGTTTCTCGCAGGGCTCAGCCCGCCGTAGGGGACAGCTCTCCCCGGTTGCGCGGGTGGATGCGCTGCCCGGCTCCCCGCGACGGGGTACGGAGAGCAGCACGTGTGTGACCGGAGCTGGCGGCGGGCGCAGCACGGCAGGGCGCGACCCGGTGGAAGGAAGGAGGAGAGCGCTGCGCCCTTCCCGCGGCGGCGGCGGCCGGGAGGAAACCCCACGGCGCGGCGACCTTTAAAAATCCCGGAGCTGCCGCGATCGCACGTGGGAATGGGGCGGGCGGTTCCGTGGCCGCGCCGCCCGAGCACCGCGTGGCTTCCCCGGGCAGGCAGGCCCTGGCAGCGGCGGCGGCGCGGCCGGCGCCGCTCCATCCCCGCCCGGCGGGGCAGCACCACGCGGCCGCGGCGGCGCCGAGAGCAGGAGGCGGCGAAGCATCATGGCGGCGGCGGAGCACAATGAGGCTCCGCGGATGCTGCTCCGGGAGGGGGGGCGGGGGGGGTCCCGCTGCTCCGCCAAGGCCGCAGCGCCCCCCGCCCGGCCCCGCCTGCGCCCGTGGGGAAGGAGGCCGGGCCGGGGAGCGGAGACAAAAGGGCGCTAACATGGCCTCCTCCTGCTGCTGCTGGGGCCTGCACATCCGCCCGGCCGACCCCGCGCTCTTCCCGCCTCCGGCCCGGCCGCGGCCCGTGTGGCTGGGGAAAATGGCGGTCGGTGCGGCGCGGTGCGAGGCGGAGGCCGCGGCGGCTGCCGCCATTCCCTTCCCGCCCCCGGCGCCACCTCACCTGAGGTCTCGTCGGCCCCATCGTGGTTGGAGTTCAGCTCCTTCTTACTGACTTTGGCCGCCGGCGCCGACATGTTGGTGGCTGCGGAGCGGAGCGCGGAGGGAGGGGGGCTGTAACGGGACTGAGCCGGGGGAGGGGGGGGGGGGCCGGGCACAGACTCCTCCTGCTGCTGCTACTGCTGCTGCTGCCACCGCCTCTCTGGCTCCCTCCGCCGCCGGGGCGCTCCCGCCTCCTCCGCCCGGACCTGGAGCTCCCGGATAACAGGGGGCGGCAGCGGCGCTCGCACTGCCTCACGCTCTCCACAGCCAGAATCACCACCGCCGCCGCCTCCTCCTCCTCCTCCTGCTGCTGGCGAGGGGCGGGCAGCGCGGCACGCATGCGCAGCACCCCCCCTCCGGGGCACGGGGGGGACGGCGGCCGCAGCGCGCAGGCGCGCCGAGCCCCCCTCCCGGGCACTGGGCAGGGGGCGGCGGAACGCGCAGGCGCGCTTTGCACCCCTCCTCCGGAGAGGGGGAGAGCGCCGCTCTGCGCAGGCGCCGACACCGCCTCCTCGCCGCGGGCGGCAGGCGCGCAGCCGCAGAAAGGCGGCTGGCCAGCCCCGCCCCCGCCGGCCGCCCCACGCTGGGCGCCCATTGGCCGTGCCTGGCGCCCTCGGGGAGGGCGGGGGGCGGGCCTCGGCGCGGAGACACAGAGGACGGCGCGAGAGGCGGGAGAAAGGCGGGGGGGAGTAGGGCGGTGGCGCGCGCAGGTGTGCCGGGGGAGCGCGCATGCGCGCGCGGCGGCCGTTGCCTGGCGCACGTGGCTGCGTGCCCCCAGTGAAGGTGCTGCGCTCGAGGCTTGCGCGTTCCCTAACGGCCGCCCCCGACTTGTGTGGAGACGCGGTCAGTGACAGGGTCGGCCCTTCTTCTCGAGTGGGGGTGGGCGGGGTGCCCAGGGGAAACGGGGGCGGGGGGGCATTTGGGACCACCGATCCCCAAATGGTCCCGAAATGGCTGCCGTCCCGAGCAGCCCCGCTGCCTGAGGTGGCCCCTACGGACCAGCCTCAGCACCCCCTCTTGTCTGGAGAGGCTGTATGAGGTGAGGTGGCATTTCCACCCTGACTGGATCAGGGGACATGGCGACCCCCATCTCACCGCACTGCCTCCCTTGGCTGGAACATGACCCAAAGCACTAACTTCAGATGTTGCGTTTTAATGGCACAGAGGACCTGTCAGTCACATCCAGCCCACTCAGTTAATGTGGGAGCACAACTCTAGAAGGTCATTGAGCCCAGCCGTCTGCCAGCACACCTGCCACTGCATCAAGAGCGAGCAGACTTTAAATAACCCTTTTTGTCCCTTTCCTGTCCACCTGTCATGGAAGAGCTCATTGCAGCTTCACAGCTACAGCTAGCTCTGGTCTGCTCTTAAAGTGACAGCTGAGCCACTCTTTCCTATCAAAATGCACAGCATGTCATTCACAGATGAGTATTACAATGTAGGTCAGGCTAGCAAATAACTACACTTTTGATGATGTAGGAGCTTGCCTTTTGTGTTTGCTTTCCAGTCACACAATACTATCATATTCTCTCTGCTTGTTTCCTTTTTTGTCTCTTCAAGTTGCCCTTCCAATGGACTTATTCAACAAGGACTGGATTAGTTCCTGCCTCTTCAGAGGTCTTAACTATAGTTTTCTGATTCCTGCTCCCACCTGTTACTTTCAAATCCCAATTCATTTTTCTTTTGTATTCCCAGCTGTCGCTTCCCACCAGCTCTGTCCTTGCTTCCATTGCCACCCACAACTGCTGCTGCACGTCCACAATTTGTATTGTGCTTCCCCATGCCAACAGCAGGAGAGAGGAGCTGCTATCTGTTAGTCTTCTGCTTTCACATGCAGCAATGAGTTCTCTGGGCACAAAAGGTAAGGAAAGCATTGCAACTTTATAAATGCAAGATTATCAAATCCTTCCCAAGAGGGATATCTCAAGGCCTTCCTGAAGCCCATCACTGTGAGGATAACTTCCCTCCTACTCTGTCTGCAACTCCCGAGATCAATTATTGAGGGTATTTTCATATTCAGACAAGGTAAGCTCTTGTTTCTGGCTTCGTTTTCTTCCTTCTGTTCCCCTTGAGTCTCTTTACCATGCAGTTGTATCTGCTTGATTTTATTGCCTCTTTTTCTCACCGGTAATTTATATTGTCTTTCTCTAGATTAGCCTTTGAAGATCCCCAATTTGAAAATATGGCCCATATGTTTGAAAGACAGTTCCAAGCAGGAACATGATGATCTAAGTGGCACCTGCCTGCTCCCTACTAGTATTCCTTGTTTACTGTATAAATTACTAGGTATTCCTAAAGTACCTGATTAAGGTGTTCCACTGATGTATGTAAAGTCAAGTAATCATGAATTTTAGCTGCTGTACTGTTAAAAACATTTCCACGATCTGTTTATCCTACCCTAAAACTAGCTATTATACAAGAAAAGAGAGTATATATTAATATTAAAAGAACTACTTTTAAAATACATTTGATTTTGAGACACAAAATGCAAACCTACACTTTCATGTGAAAAGAGAAAGTAGAGAGTTCCATTTTTTTGGAGGAAGTAAGTGTTCTTTCACATAGTTACTTTCCTTTTTTTGCTTGTTTTCTTCAATTTAGTGCTGGTGATGTGCTGTTCCCAGCTTCCTAATAAACCTTTTGTCTTAACTCTTCCTCAGTTCTCTTCCTGTTAGAAAAGTATGTTAACACCAATACTTCTCCAATTATACATCCTTTCACTCCAACTGAACAGGTACAATTGCTTTAGCAGCCTTTATTTTCTGCTTTTCAAAAGAGAGCCTCGCTTATACAGTTTTAACAGCAGACTAACTTCTGGGTACGTTTTATAAAAGGTCTCAAAACAATAGGTGCTTACATGCTTCTGGGGCTTGGCTCAGAGAATCTGACAATTCACAGAATGATGCCCTCTCTGCACTCTCCTCCTTGTTTTATAGAGAAATGAGGAAGTGAAAGTAAGCCACTGAGAGTGGCTCTCGAGCCTTGGGAAGGGTGAGAGGAGAGCACCCAGCAGCTTTTGCAGCTGAATTGATTTACCTTTTGCTCTTGCTGTATTGTTAACATGTATGCTCAGGAGGAACATGACTCAAATATTTGTGAAGAAGCAAGTAGCAGCACAACTCTCACCTCAGTCTGAAACTGTTCCTCTGTGTAGGTACCCCAAACCCCATGTAGTTTCGTTACAAAGGAAGAAAAATGACATCTAGGTGGTATTAAAGTCTTGTTGTTACATGAGTTACTGGCTGTTACACAAGATTTTCAGAAATGATATGTGATCTTAGATCTAATAAGCAACTGTGTTTACTATCCTTGATACTATAACAAAAAATAGTATATACTTAAAGGTTTAATTAGTAAATATTCAGTTACCTCCTTTCAGTTCTTTCTAATGTTTTTCATTATCTGTAACTAACCTCCAAGGCACTTTTAGTCCCTGAATAACTGTTGAGGGGTTAAAATGTACAGTTATAATCCTGTGATATGGGGTGTGTGTGAATGTATTTAGAGAAGATGATGTCCTCCTCTCATCTTCTTGTAAGACCTTTCTCAGCTCTGATGACATCAAATATAATAGAACAGTAACATTTTTTCCTAAACTATACTGTCCAAGTAGCTATTCTTCCTATATCACAAATTGCTCTTTTCATATAACAGTTAGTATTCCTCCTTTTGTTTGAACTTCAGGTTGCATGGTTCAAGTTGCAGAACTATACTGTATGTGGCATCTTTCAAACTGTGTGCGTGAGTATTCTGGTGTTGACAAATAAGGGAGTTAGATCTTTGCAGTCTTCCAGATGGCAATGACATTGTCAGACAAATGAAGAAAATTTGTGTTATTTTTCCTTTATGCATGTTTGGATATATGGGGGGTTTGGCAGCGGCTGATAATGATTACTGGCCTTACAATTTACATAGTGTAGCAGTAACTGCACATTTTTTTCAATAATTGAATAAACAGAGTTTCTTCATAAAAATAATCTCATATTTGCTCCTTGATGTAAAAGTTCAGATCTCCCAATATTTCTTTCCTTATTTAGGTATGTTACTAAAAGACAGAGACATAATTGGTAATCATGCTTAGTTTCTGGAATGTCAAGTCAGCTGTAAATTTTAAACACGAGTGCCCAATTTGGCAAGCAAAATCAGAAAATGTGCTAAATCCTCTCAAATACAATGTAATGATGTGTGAAAAAGTAAAAAGAGCACATTTTCTTCTAAGTATTTCTGCAATGCAAAATGGCCATACATAAAATCATGCAAGTCAATATAATTAATAGCAACTTACATTTTTATAGCCTTCCAACCCAAAGAATCTCACAGCCTTTACAGAAATTATTGTAGAGAAATATTAACCAGTATACCACTGCTGAAATGCAACCAACTGCTTAACAATTGTACGTCTATGCCGGGAGCCTGGTCTTCCACAAAGAACTTGCAGACTTGTGCTCTGTATTAGGAACAAAGATTCCCCTTGGAGTGCAAGACAAAATTTTTTAGAGTATGTGAAAGCTTTTAAATTACTGAGTACACCAGCGAGTTGAAGGCTGCACAATATCTCAAGCACACATAAGCTTGTACTTGATAGTAAAGTCTGACTGGCATATCAGTGCTTACTCGAAGCAGCAGGCAGAGACACACTGGCTGGTTTGCTGCGTGTAATCAGTTTGACAGCCCCCAGGAATTGCTGAATCTCCATGACCCTAGAAACACAGTTTGGCACATATATTAAACAGTCAAAAACCTCCCCTCCAACTGTTGATCCATCTCCACTAGTTACAGACCTTCCCAGTCAAGTGCTCGTATTAGAACTGAATGGTTAGATAATGATGGAATAGTCTTCCACGTGTCCTCACAGTTGTTGCAGTTTAAACCCTTGGATGAAAGTATTTCTGGGCTGATAACTGCCTTTGAAGCAGGATGGTGGTTCAGTAACACAGACAACAGGGAGTGACTAATAGTATCTAGTTGAATAAATCCAGTGATTCTATTTGGATATTTTTTTTTTAATTTTTGGTAAAGTTCCCATTAGGCATAGTTGCTAAACCTGATATTTTTTTCCCTATACCAACATTTTTAACTTACCAGAGTACTTGCTTGTAATCTATGAAGAGCTGGATGGTCATGTAACATTTGTGCTCATTCCCGGATACTAGAGGCAAAGAGACGGTCAAAATATTCTTAGAAATTTTAAATGAAATTCAAAGTCAATAAAACGTAAGACACTTCTGAACATGAGACATAAGCTCTTCAGGTATGTGGGTGGTTAAGAATGTTTTGCTCATATTTTTCACATAAGGTGTACAGTTGTGAATTTTCTAGGGAACTGAACAGACCTGTGCCTTCCAGAATATGAGGGGAAGCTGTTTATTGGAAAATTCTCTTGAAGTTTCATTCTGCATTGTGAAACTAAGAGTCCCTGCCCAAATACACATTTGATTGGAGGATTTTCCTGCCCTTCTTGACTTTCGTTCAGATTTTGTATCTCAGACATTGAGGTTGTCCTGTTCCCTGGCTTAGGTGGAGCCCTGTGGCTGTTAACTACTGATCAACTGTTCCAACAGACATATATATAGATGCTGTTATAAATCCAGAACTATTGAATTGTAGTTTCTAAACCCAAAAATGTTTAAATATCAACTTGTTCAGGTGTGCTACTACTGCTTCCAGATGTGAGGAGTTCACAGTCCAAGATAGGATCAGAAATGTACAAAAGTTTTGTTTGGAAACATGTATTGACATATGCAAACACCTCTCTTTGCTATCTGCAACACCTGCAGGATGTTACAAAGGCAGATATTTAGACTTCATTGATGCATTCACACCAGTCAATGTTCAAAAGCTATCTGTAGGGATACAAAATTACTAGTTTTGCAGGACAGTGTTAGAGCCAATCCATCCTGTACTGAGGCAATGGAAGACTTCAACCAAGCTTAATACAGCTACAGTTTCACAGAAAATGTTGGAAAAACAAGATGTTTATTTGAAATCTGGTGATTAAATGATATATGTTGTGATTGGCTTTGTGTTTACGTTTGAGGCTTTATTTTACTACATACGCTTCTGCCTAATGAAAGCTCTCAACAGAAGTTGTTGGAAAAAATGACCACTTACAAGAAGTACTCCTAGGTAGAATGACCAGTCACAAATAAAGACACTTTGAAATTGGAATACTTCAGTATTAATACTGGGTGTTACTCTGGAATAGCTGTGCCAAACAAATTTTTATGTAGAAGGCCCTGAAATAATTCACAGGGGAAGTAGCTAGTAGTCTTTGATTTCCTTCAGTGGTGCTCTGTCTGAAGAAAGGCTGTAATTTCCTCACAGGCAGGGCAGAAGCTCTAGTGCTAGAAAGAGTCTTTCTAATGAGACACAATAGATATAGATATAGATAAAAATTTGTGGAAGTTACAGTAGTATAAATTTATCTGACTGCTGAATGGAAGTTTTAGGATAACTAATCAGTAAGGGTAGAGCACAGTTGAGGACTAGGAAAAACTATACTTTGTGCTTCTGTGCGTTCTCCTGCAAGGGGACCTTCAGAAGATCCTCTCCCTCCCTTTCACTCATGGGAAAATTAAGAGGGAGTAAACATTTCTACAAAGACAGTTTATAAACTTTTGCTTTCCAGGATTTTAACTCTGGCCAATTCCTGAAACTCTTCTTTATCACCTCCTCTGTCCTGCAGCAGGAAAACTCTTGCTGAATCCTAAACAAAGTTGAGTAACACTTCAAGAGGTAGTCCCTCAGGAATAGCAGTACAGACTAAAATTTTACACTATGTGTATTCCTTCCATTGTGTTGTTATCAAGTGGCAGCTGTTTTTGCGGGAATCATTAAAAACTTCCCTTGTTATGTAGAGTGCTATTGATATTTGAACTCTCAGGAGGAGTAACCTCTGTTTCTATCTAGATAAATACCAGATTAAAATAAACACATGCAACGTTGCTCAGTGAAGAGTGAGTATGTTATTCACAGTTCTCTAGTTTAAGCTGGCATTATGCAGACATTTGCAGTGTCTTGAGTCTTGTGTAGGAGTATAATGACAGAAAAGGTGAAACAAAAAAGAGGAAAATATGTAGGGATCTGTCATATACGGGTTTTGCTATAATAATACATTTTACACATTATTTCTTTCATCTGAAAATGTCAAAGCTCATTAAAAAATCTGGTTAAATATAAAAAGCTCTGTGAGGAAAGTAATTCTTTTATTGGTAGGTGTTGCATTAAGAGGCAAAGTAGTTTTGGCAGAAAATAAACCCCCTTGTGTTCTAACACTCCTCACTGAGGTGGTAGGCTAGGTGTGGCTAGGTTTAAATTCTGAGTGATGACCAATTCACCACTATCAGTCCAGTCGCATTTAATATATTAAACTGTGATGATTCCAAATGCACTAACAGTGGACTGCACCTTCAGTCTAGTTGTGCTCATGAACTAGCATGGCCACTCTTTGGTCATGTTCAATGAGAAACCAAAACAACTAGCTACTTAGTGCAGTTTATTTAAGCAACAGATATATAGGTTCTTATGGGTTGCCGGTGATAAATACACTGTCTGCAAAGCACATGCAAATAAAAGTATTGTCAATTATACAAAACATGCCACAAAGTTATAAACAATACAACCTGGCTATAAATGTAGGAAAGAGACCCTCTAGAGAGATATCTAAGTTTCTGGGGGAAGCAGTTGGTATAGTCTAAGTCTTACCCAAAGGCATCCCTATAGGGGAGAAGAAAGGCTCAGCCTGTTGACTGGTCCCAGAAGTCAAAGGCAGTCTCTGATGGAGTCCTCCTTGATTTGTTCATGATGGTGTCTTCCCTGATATTCCCCCTTTCTTGGGCTATTTTTATACTATTTTTTACCTTCAAGGTTGAGTTTGAGTGACTCTGGTCATAAATACTTTTATTATGATTGGTGTAAAATTCTCTCGACTCACATTTAAAGGTATAGTTTACGAAAAATTCAGGGTGCAGACTCAAGGAGGAGTGGTTGCACCTTGGAGGTGGGTAGCCTCTGGGATGGAGGTGTGTTTAGGTATTATAATGGCATTATAATAAGCCAAGTTTGCACAAAGGACAGCATTTTGTCAAAATTTGAGAAACTGTTGGCTCAGGGTAATAAGTATGCAGCTTATCAGTTCCATAGGACCATCTCGTTCCCATATCTGCTGTAGTATCACAGGGCTTGGCCATAGGATCTCCACCCCTGTGTTGCTTTGCAAGCAATATTGTACAGGGAATCGCAGATGTAGTGGATTCTTCGCATACTAGCTGCGGCTGTATTCTACCCTAGAAACCTTTTGATTTTATACCTTTCCTTAATGTGCGAACAATGCTGTATTTTTGATCATTTTAATAATTATTCCACAGTAGGTTAACTGAATGCCAGAGTTATTCAGAGTTATTCCTCATTAGAGCTGGAGACAGAATTTGGGATTAGAACTAGTCTCCAACTTCGGCTACATAAAATGCTGCACAAGTTGCCAACAATGAAGATCTGCAAGTGGAATTTGGTTAATTGTGTCAGTCTGTAGGAACGTATTATTTTTTGGTATTACAATAGCACTGAGAGTCCTGACAGTTCTGCAACTGTGATCCCCTTGCTCAAGGTGCTATCTTAACACAAAGCAAAGAGGTGGTTCTGGCCTGGAAGAATGTAAAGTCTTTCAGGACATAGTTTGACAAACTATTTTTTGGTAGAAGTTCCTATTTATGCATTCCCCACCACGCATTCCTCCCCTCTGCCCCTTCACACTGTGCCTGAACCCAGTGCTGGGTTTTGTTTGTGTAGACCCATGTTAAATTAAATCAGGAAACTGATTTCAATTAGAAATAGTCCCCATAAAAAAATTACTTTTAACTCAGACTGGTACTGTTATTTGGTTCCCTGGTGCAGATGCATGAACAACATTACAAGAAAGAGGGTCCCATCAAGGCAGGAATGAACAAGGAAAGGGTAAGGAATGGCTTGCATAAGTCTTGCTTACTTAGAAGATGTGTTTGTCAAATTGTGCCCTTAACTTAGCCTAACGATGACAAAGTTGCAATTGTAACTGTTCTGAAAAAACAGCAATATTTCTTTGTCTTGTTTAAATTAACACAAGCAACTGGAATATATCAATAAAAAAAAATAGCAGATCTGCCACCTCAGGTGATACTGTATAAGATTTCAAAGTAGAATTTGAGATCATTGACAAAAAGTCATCCTTCCCCTTTTGGATTCCAAAATGTCTGCCAGAAACACACAAAGAAAATAACCTTTAAACTCCATGTTTGTTTTTGCAGTGGTATGACTGGAAAATAATTTCATCTGCCTTTACAAAAGGGGGGTGTAAAAACAAAGTAGAGACCATTTCCCTCCCACCACAGTCATATATCTATTATCTGACTCACCACTTCTGGGATTCCTTCTGGCAGCACTGGTTTTATTGCACTGAAAATATTCCCTATTTTCAGGTTACTTTGTTCACTGTTTTGTTCAGGTCAGTATTCCTTCCTTTAGAGGTTTGGAACTCAACATTCAGAACGTGCTGGATATTGCTGTGCTTAAGCCTTGTGAGAAGGACCAGCACAGTGGAAAGGAAGGGGGGAGGGAAGGGAAGGGAGAAATTAAAGGGGAGGAGAGTCCATATCTGAAGAGAGACTCCAGACTAGAGAAATTTTACTGACATCCATTCAGTATCCAGCAGGGTCTCCTTCAAGGGCTTTTACTGAGATCCAAAGGCTCTTGCAATTCACAGGGGCATTTACATGCAACATTGCCCTCTGGGAGCTAAGGTATAACTGTACTCCTGGATAATAATAACAAAGAATACTACCAGACTCCTATTGAAATGTCAACCAGGCACTACTGTTGTAGAGAGTAACAAAGAGATGCTAATATAATTAATTATGAAGCCTCAGTACCCTCATTAACACATCTTTAGTGCCTAGATCTTTGAAAATCAGCTGTATAAAGTGACTGTCAGAGTTAATTCCTTATAAATTGCCTCCTGTCACATCCCAAAACTGCAGCAAGTTCTCTCAGGCCTTGTTGATGCTAAGAAATCTGAGTTGTTTTTTTTTTTTAATACTGATGCAGTTATACTGGTTTTATTAAAGGTATAAGCTGCTGCATAAGCAGGAGATTGTTGGGCTAGAATAGAACAAAATAAAAATGCCTTTAGTCAACCCAGCTTCAATTGGTAGCATAAATAGGAAAAGTTTCAATCAATTAAATAGAAAACTAAGGACAGAAGGAAAACAGGAATGAAAGGTATCACATAATTTGGTATTAAAATATTTCCGGACCTTTTTTTAAATTTGAGCATCGCAGCCAGTTTATAGCTCTCCCCCCTCCTGGTGCCTTTACGACAGCATTTCAGCTCCAGGCCTCATTCCAGTGCAGCCTCCCTCCCCACCACTCCCGCTTACAAATATATATTTCAATAGACTTACGCTACATAGAGTTCCAAAACCAGCATGTAATTGATGCAATTGTCTTTTACACTTCGCCGCAGAGTGCCACATTCATGCCTTCTCAAGCCCTGTTTTTTCATGTTCCCACTTTTTTTTTTTTTTTTTTTCAAGACCAGCGTCAGTACTTGTGTTGGGAACCCTACATCCACACTAAAGAAAAAAGTTACACAAACTGGCTATTCTGTTATTTCTGAGTACCAAACTACTATCCTGTCATTCTTCTAAAAGATAAAGGTGCCGTCTTTTAGAGGTGATAAAAATAAAGTGATCATTACAAATCACTTGGCATTTTCTGCAGCAGTTGAAACACTCACACTGACAGATCCAATTTGTCTATACAAGATATTCTGCTTCCTTTAATGGTCCATGTGCTTTTGAGAAGATGATCATCTTTCTGCAGTGTGTAATTTTGTAAAGTTATCTCTGTGTGTGTTTGTATAATATGCTCCAGGATCCTTTAGGATCCTTGTTACACTTGGGATAACAGACAAATCAAAATGGGATATTTTTATTTGCCATTTCAGAATTGGCTTTCACACTAAGTGTAAGATGATTTTGCAGGTCTAGCTGAACTCACAATATGCAAACTCTCTAAATTGAAGTGAAGGTTATATCAATAAAAGGAGTCCTTGCAAATCTGTCTTTCCTACTGTATTAGCTAACATGATGGTAGGAACATTATTTTATTTTCTACTCTTAATTACATATTTTTACCCCAGTAAAGCTATGATGTGTCTGTTGATCACTGTTCATCATATATAAGAAATTAAAGTATCATGTTTGAAATTAAATAAATATATATTTCTGAAGAGTGATCAAGAACTATCATGCAAATTCTGCTTGCTTGCTTTACATAAGTACAAACCTGATGGTACTGAGTGGACTACAACTACTTATTTCTGAATGTCATTTTTTGAAACAACAATTCTGCAAAGGATACATAATTTTATTCAGATGAATAATACCTGCCTGCAATGCTTTTTGAGGTAGCCAGCTGCTTTATACATATCAATTAAAATTCCAACAACTGTTTGAAGTACTGTAGACATAATATGAGTTGAAGTGATGCACAGAACAGATAAATAATTTTTAATCATGCATGGCTACTGAATGTGAGATTAATTTCAGGGATCTCAGCATTTCCTTCCATGTTGTCAGCATTGCAAAGGGTCAGCTACCTTTTAAGAGTGGCATGCCAGATTGTACTTTTATTTCTGAGATTAGATGGTGGGCATGCTGGTACAAACTCAGCAGGAACTAGAGGCTGCTGAGTCTGAAAGGAGAGAGACACTGCCAATCACCTTGCTGACAGCATCAAGCCCCTGTCCAAGGCAGAGGCTCCCAGCTGCCACCAAGTTCGGAGCAACACGACAGCCAGGAATTGGGATCCTGAGCCCATCAGAGATGCCTCTTTCGATATGCTGTGGCTTTTGGCCCTGTGCCAACTCTTGCTTGCCATTCAAAGCCTGCTGGCATGGTGTCTTTGCACCCCTGTGGTGGTAGCTTGCTGACACCTGCGACAAAGCAAGCTTTCCCTGTGCTCCTTCCCATTTTGGTTACAAGTGATTAAAATCTTTGTCTTATTATCAATGTAGGAATATGGGATAGGTAATACCTGTACAGTGCAAGAAGTCATACCCATAATATTTATTAAGGGCCCCCCCCGAACTCTTAATTCTACAAAGCATAATAGACCTATGATTTTAATGGAGATGTATCATTTTTATGATGTATCATGTTTCTAGGTGTTACAGAACTTCAGAAATGAGGCAATATGTTTTCTGCCTAAATTGTAAGTACAGTTTTGAAAGCAAAAAGGACACAGAATTTGCAGGGACAGTTGAGAGGAGGGATGGGGAAAAGGAGGGCAGAAATTAGAGAAATGCATGAGCCTTTTACGAATGGCACTGGAGAAGCAATAGCTGGAGGATTCACCCAGCTTGAGGTAATACACTGAGTCCACACAAGGACCTGAACCCTCATTAAGCTACTGAGCATCTGGTTGGCTCCACAGATGTGGTGTTTTCAACACTGAACTGTTGTGGTGACCTTTCTTTCCTTCAGGTTTAGCATATGTGTGAATACCTGATGTTTTAAAATCACAAATCTCTAGCAAAAAGAAATAAGATGTCTACATTAGCAACACATCCACAAAATATGCATCAGATATGGTTGAAACACCACTCTGCAGTTTAGGAACTTGGGTCCTGTTCTTTCTGCCATGAATTCCCAGCATGATTTGGCAAGTCATCTAACCTCTAAAGCTGAAATTTTC
The DNA here is from genome assembly GCF_965231255.1 of Vanellus vanellus. Classification (NCBI taxonomy): domain Eukaryota; kingdom Metazoa; phylum Chordata; class Aves; order Charadriiformes; family Charadriidae; genus Vanellus; species Vanellus vanellus. Next base: position 6,530,997 of record NC_138923.1, on the reverse strand, counting down.
CCTGTCAAAAAATGGCACCAGCAGTTCTCTACCTTGCAGAGCTTTGGCAAGAGTAAAATAAAAGCTTGTGGTGTATTCCGAATACGAGATGAGGAGTATCACAGGCAGCGCTGCAGATAAACAGACCTCTGTCAACTCACTACTTCTTGGTCTTGCATTTAGAACTCCAAAATCACCACCTACAGTAGCACCAGAGGGTGCTGCTGTTGAGGAAAACTTTGGGAACAGGCTTATTGATGAAACTAAAGAGATGTGCTTTTAAATAATGCTGCAGATGTAAGGGGCTTTCTAGTCATTTTCCTTTTGGGTAGTATCTCGATTATTTTTCTGTAGGGATATTTCCATTTAACAGAAACCTCTGAGCCTCAGTGAGACTAACTTCTAGATCAGTAGAGCAAACAATCTCACTCTAAAGCAAATGACACTCAAGACCTAGTTCAAAGCTAAATAGTAGAGGAGTAACTGATCAGGTATTGTCTGTACCCAAATAATAAGCACAAAATGTGAGCGTAAAGCCAGTTCAAACTCTCCATTACATTCTTGGGTTAATTCAAAGGCAATGCAGTTAAGTACCCAGGCCTCATCCAAACCAGATTTGTCCTGCCAGGCAATAGAGTAGTGCACAGGTTTGAAATGAACAATTGGTGAAACAGAATTCAGTCTTGCTAGTTATACTAGTTGGGGAGACAAGTAGGTTCTGGAGTGGCAATGCTTTGATACAAACCCATTTTAGTGTTTGAAGAGTTTTGTTGTTTGGCTGTGTTGGTTTTTTTGTTTGTTTGTTTTGTTGTTTCTTTTTAATAAATGAGACTATGTAGTAAGTTCTGTTCCTCTGAACAGAACCATCAATCAGTAAAAGGCAATGCCTTTGATCCCATTTCAAGCCTCTTGCTGCCAATCTAAGCCCCAAGAGCTCTTTCTCATGGCCAGACACTCCATTCTTGTTTGAACTATGCATGTTGTTTTCGTCATCCTTTCTTGCGTCTGTTCGTGGTGGAGGGAATAGGGAGAGGGTATAAAAGGGGAAGGCTCAGTTATGTCTATTTTTGGGTAGAGACTGTTGTTTTGGCTTTCTGGAGCCTCAGCAGAACCCAGTTATTTCATTTATCACAAATAGAGGGCAGCTACTGCACTCACTACTTAGTGAATTTTTACTGAGATTTAGCTTAGAACGTTTGTTCTGCTCCAGGTCGTAGAAATCATACCCCCAGTATGCACACTTATTGTTACACCTCATTCTTTTTCCTGAAAATTTCTCCACCAGTGCTTCTTCTCACACTGCTATCTCTACCTCAGTCCTCTCTTGTTCTTGTTTTCTGATGCTGATTTGCTCTACTATGTGAAAGTGAAAACTTACTAATACTTTGTCTCACAAAACACAAAGAAGAAAAAAAAGCACAGATCAGCACTGTAATGATGTTAGTCACTTTAGGGAGACTTCGTAGCCTCAGCCTAGTAACAACCCTCCCCCAGTTATGCCTGATTTTACCTTATTTCCAATGTAGTGTTACTATGTCAAAACATCTATGTATCTTGATACTGCCATGCCAGGAAGAAAAAGCAAGACACAATTTATTGAAATACTGCTGATATATTGAAACCCCAGCAAATCAGATATTGGAATAAAGAAGGATTAAACTGCAGTTACTTCGAACAGTCATCTTCTGGAGCTGTTTTCTCCTTTCTCATCCTCAGGGAGGAAAAAGTCCAGACATGCACCACGTTACAGGGAACATGTACTACATTTTCAGTAACTTCGTATATTACTTGATGAAAAACATATAGATTTATTTTTGGTCTGTTTCACATATTCAAATTCCAGTTTTCTTATCTCACTTTGCCATCTCATAAAACACAAAAACTTTTCTCCATAAATTCCCTCTGACAAGTTATTTGAAGTTTTAAAATTGCAGTTTGCGCTTACCTCTTTTTTTTATGATGCAGACTGTATATAAATTCACACTTGCACTATTTACTCTACTTCCAAACAGTAATATTCCTTGGCAGTTCTAATCATACCAATTAAAGATAATTTAGTGATGACTTAAGATGATCTATTTATAGATGATAAATATTAAACATTAAGAACCTCTTAGAAAACACTCTGCTATTGGGTTCAAATATTTTGTGTCAGTTATTCAACATAAAGTAAATTGAGATAAAAAAATCCTCCTACTTCCTGCATTTAACTATTTGCAGTAGTAAACTCATCCACAATGGTCACTTCACGTACTTTCAATAGGGTTGCTGAATTTGAATAGAAAATATTTTTATTTCCCTTATTAAGGGACAGATTATCTTGTCACTATTTTGCATCGTCAAGCAGGACAGTCTGCTGATCTTTTAAAAAATAAGCATTTTGCAGGAAGTGCTGTACTAGGATTTCACCAATAATAGCAGCAGAGCACTATTTTATGATATAGCAATTGAGTTCTTGAATGAATACACTGAGGCAGAACACCAAGTATTTCCTCCAGAAAAGGGACTGGAATCCTGCTGGGACAAACCCAGTACATTGTTTCCAATACTCTCATGTCTTTTAAAGCTGCTTTGTAAATGGATGTTTAAAACAAGGTAGAAACAAAGCTGGATGAGAAATAAAGTAATCTCAAACCTCTGGGTACAGACACCTGGTTGAAAATCTAAAGAAGAGTTCTAGAGCTGTAGCTTTTGAGATGTTTCACTTGGGTTAAAATTGGCAGAGGAGGACAGCAGAGTATACTTTGTCATTAAGTATTGTAATTCACGTCCTGACAAAAAGTAAGCCATACCATGAAAAAGGACATAAAAAAAAAAAATAACCTTCTTGGTCAAGCCAATGTCCATCTGGTCCATTATTCACTGTCAGTGACCAAAAGGGAGGTGCCAGGGTCCTGCCTACAAGAGAAGTGGACTGTGAAAGTGGTCAGACTCACATCCTATCACTAAAAAGCAGGCTACTGTCATTTCCACAGGTACCAGCTACATCCCACTGCAGGAGATGCTGAACTTGAAGTCTGGAAATTCAGATTAACTCCTATGCTAATCAGGGAGAGACTACAGGGCTAAAAGCACCATTCGCCCAAACCAAGAATGCATTTATGTTCTTAGCTGTACTATGAAGTACCATGAAGGTCCGCACAAACCAGGGAAAGAGTCACACCAGGTACACAGTACAGGATTTGAAATCTGGAGGCTTCAGTTCAATCAGGACTTGTTTTCCTTGCTTTGGAAGGAGGTGCCACTGAATCTCTTTCTGCTTCAGTTTCACTATTTGTAACATGGCTATAACAGTTCTTTACCACGAGTTTTAGGGAATCTTATTTCACTAGTATTTGTGAAATACTTCAAATTCCTCAGAAGAGCCGCTGCACTCAGCTCTGAGAGAAACAGATTCACATGTGCTAAAGCAGCGCTATGTCCGTTCTCATGAGCGCCTGCTCTGTATGCTGTAATCTCGATTTTTACATACAGGCCAAACTCCTTCCCAGCAACAGCAGGAATAACTCTGCTGAAGTTAGTGCATCTGTGCCTACTTATGCCAGCACTAAATTTAGCCTGTGTGTTCATCATTAAGTTGTTCCAATGGAGTTACAATTAGAAAAAAAAACCCCGTGATTGTTCCTAATAGGTATGACTGTGCTTAAGGAAGCTGTAACACCAGTAAATGTTTCTGCAGACAAGCGCAGCACGACCTCATCCAGCTGCAGTCACACCAATAGACAGATGTTGCACCCGGTTACCTACAGCTCTCCGGTGCTCCGGGGAGGAGAGCTGCCCGGCTCCAGCAACCCATCTGGCACGCAGCAAGCTTGGAGTGAGGTTAAACTGTAGTTCACCCACAGTACAAATTACCATCATTCCCTCATCACCACCAACAAACGTAAAAAGCAAGGAAGTCAAAACGCACGCCAGGCTTTACACACATTTGGAGTTGACTCCCCTACCCCGTTTCCTGGGCAAGCACACACCGTACACGCAAACCAGAATGCCGTACTTAAAATTATGTTTCTATCACTACAAATAATTGCCCGGTGGAGGGCAGAGAGCAGTGGAGCCCTGGCCCAGGCCTGTTTCCCAGCTGCATCGAAGCAGCCGACAGCGGCTCCGGAGCAGCCTCAGGGAAGGCAGCTCGCACCGCTAAGCGCTGCGGCAGCTTTGCACCGCCAGTCGCCGAATATCGGATTTCTCCTCAAACATTGTTTTTCTCACAATGCGGCCCGACCCCCCTCCCCGGTACCATCTTAACTCCTGGCAGCCCCCGCACCCTCCTGCTTCTGTTCCCCCGGCGGCGCGGCGGGACCAGCCGGGGCCTCGCGCCGGTACGGCAGGAGCGGCCGAAAGGCAAAGACAAGCCCCCACCGGACCAGCCCCCGCCGAGGAGCCCCGGCTCCGTGTCCAGCCCACAGCCCTCTCCCACACAGAGCCACACAAAATCTCCACACCCTTCCCCAACATGGCCCCCGCCCGGCTCAGTTTACCACCCGACCCGTCGCTCGCGGTGACGTCATCCCTCGGCGCCTCGTCCGTTTCCATGGGAACCCGCAGAGCGGGCGGTGGGAGCTCGTCGGGCCGCGACCCCTGTTCGCCGCCATGTTCGCGGACCGGACGGTGCCCGGCGCTGACGTGGAGTCGCTGTGGAGGAGCGCCCGGAGCGCCCGCTGCGAGGCGGTGAGAGACCTCGGTGCCCCTCAGGGCGACTGCGGCCTCGTTCCGCGCTCTTATACTGCCGGAGGGGCCGGGCCGGCGGCGGCTGTCAGAGGCGGCCTGCTCCTTTCCTCCCCCCGCTCCTGCTGAAGGGGCGGCCGGGTCCCGACGCATCCCCTCCGTGCCCGGTGGACGCCCCCGCAGGTCCCACTGCTCCGGCGCGTCCCGGGACGGAGTTTCCATCCCTACCGGTTCCCGGGGAAGAGCCGGCGGCGGGCGGGCCCGAGGTGCCGGTGTTTGCCTCTGGCTCTGCCCCTTTGCAGTGTTTCACAAATTTAGGCTCTTTATACAAATTGGCAAAGAAACACCTATGCAGCTGGCACAAAGCTAGTAGCTTGAGAGCTGGTAATACTGCACTTGTCATCGCATTCGGTGCTTGTGATTTGCTCTGGAGGCTCTCTGCCTTTTTGCTTTCTCTCATCCAGCTCATTCCATGCTGTAGGGCACATGCCCTGAATTCGACTGGCATTCAGGCTTCTCTGCCTCATGTCAGATTATGTGAAGGTCATAAATACATCACTGGCACACCGACAGTTACAGAGGTACCCTGCTTTTAACCATGAACCAGAGGTGTGCAAATGTGTTTGAATGTCTCTATGAAATGCCAAAAAGGGGAAGATGCTTTGAATGTGTTGTGCAGGACTCTTTTTTTTTTTTTTTTTTTTTTTTTTTTTTTTTTCCTGTTTGGATTACGGACTGTCTGTCTTCTTTTACTAGAAAAGCTGCCAAACTGGGAAAATCTCAACAGCAGAAACTGCAGTACAATCTCATACTAGCCAAGATGCCGGTGTGCAGACAGATCAAAGTAAAGATGCTGTCCAAGACTTCCAGCAAGAAGTCCAAGCGGATTATATTAGCCTTCTATCATTCCTTCAGAAAGTGGAGGATGCTGTTATCAAAGAGCTAAATAAGAACTGGAAAAGCCGTGCCTTTGATGGCTTTGAAGTGAACTGGACAGATCAGAATGAAACAGTAAGTTGATCAAATTCAGATAGTTGTCATTACCCAACAGAGCTGGTTGCAGCTGCTCTATCTCGTTAGTTCCATTTCTTACTGCTGTGATTGTTCTTGCCAGATTCTAATAATTAGAAATTACTGGCTTTTTTTTCCTCCAGCTTCCTCCTTTGCTTGTGGCCTGGCCTTGCTCGTTAAAACTGTTCTTCCTACTAGTGACTGTGTTGCAGCAGCTTTGTGAGAAGGAAGCCTGCAGTTGGTGTAGTCTTATTGTCAGCTTCCAGTAGTCCTTTTAGAGCATCCCAGCCTAGAAGTTATCTAGGAACAGTTGAAGTCAGTGATTTGGCAGCTCTTCCTACTTAGATTATATTTGTTTAGTGTACAGTGCTCAAGAGTGGGAGCAATTTGTATCAGTCAGTATGTTTTGGTACAGTCATTTTCAAACCATTGCTTGTGAAGCTTAATGAGTGCTAGACTGCTGCCTGGGGGGCTGTTGTAAATCCTTACAGCAAAGCCTTCCACAGCTGTTGTGTAGCCCCTGAAGTGTGCAGTCTGTGAGAGGTAATTATGAGGCAACAGTTGGTTTGGTGGGGTCGTGTGTTGTGTTTATTTTTTTTTTTTCCAGTAGGAATTCAACGACTTTTTCACATATATCTATGTGCTACTTGGAGAGAAGGGAAGCCAACGCTGTAACCATAGGATCGTATGCAGGAGGTGCATAGATCTCATTTCTCTGTGTTTGGAAATTACTGCTTCAGTGTTTGAATTTGATCTCTTCCAGGTGTTGTGTTTGCATACGTTGTCATACCCAGAGGCTCAGGATCAAAACCTACAGGTTACCAGCATCTCATGGAATGCAACTGGATCTGTTGTTGCATGTTCGTATGGCCGGTGAGTATCTGAATGGATTGAGAGCACAACGGAGGTTGATATGACATCTCAGGCTGACCTGAGTTTTTGCTTTCTCTGTAGTAATAAAGTAGGCATATACATACACTGTATGCAAGTTAAATAATTCATATTCAAAGAAACAGAATCTTAGGGCAATCTTAAATTACAGCTTTTATTTCTTCTACCTTCCCCCTGCCCCAAGAATGGATACATATGGTCTTACAAATCTGTTTCTAGATAGATTTTATTTGGAGAAAAAAGGTAAAGAGCAGATGCACTTGCAAATATATGTGGGTGAGGTTTGGAAGTACGTGCTTATCTTCATTGAAGATCGTGTTGTTTTAATGTGGTCTCTTAGCACCCTGGAGGAAACTGGCACCCATTCACATATGCGCCTGATGCTACGGATGTGCGCAAACAAACATTTAAGAATTTCTGAATTGAAGGTTGGACAAAACTTTCATCTAATCCAATGAAAGCAGTCTCTCCTCTCTGTGCCCTACTGCTGCCCTTATTCCTTTTTCCTTCCACTACTGTTTCCTTCGATTAAGAGCCCTAGCAAAAAGGGGATCCGTGAGTTGAATGCACAGGGTAAAAGCAAAACAGGGTAAACCTGTATGTTACTTGCCCCTTCTGCTCACCCAGTCTACAGCTGTTTTCAGATCAGAATGTGGTTTCTGTGTCTGTGGTTACCCTCAGTAGAATTCCCTTCCATGAACTTGCATAGTCTCTGTGAATCTGGGTAAACTTTTAGCATCTACAACATCCTTTAATAAGGAGTTTCACAGATCGACTACCCATTGGATGAAAAATTGCTCCTTTTATTTGATCATATCTCTTCCAATTGCTCCTTTTATTTGATCATATCTCTTCCAATAAAAGAATTAATAGCATCAAATAAAGGAAGTAGAAGTCAGGTTCAAAATGATTACTTCCTGTCTTGGCCACTGACAGTTCTGCACATCTGTGTCCTCCAAATTGTCTCCTGGTAGCAAGACAGGACATCACGTTGGTCAGTGTGGTGCTAGTGACAGAATCCGTGTAACATTTTGGTAAGTGTGTGATGAGTGAAACAGATAGAAATAACAGAGGAAGTAGAGCGGTAGGGGTCTTTTAGCATCCCAGACTAATAATTCATGAGCCACTTGTGGCAAACAAGTATGATGGGCATAGGACTGGATTCAAATCCATAGAGTTGGGGTGCGTGACATGATTTCTGCAGGGTCATCAACACCATTTGGTGGTTGTGGAGAATGTTCTTTGTTCTTGTGGAGGCACCTGGACTTCAAATCATTCTGCTTAACTCAGGCCAAGCAAGTGTCAATAAGCTTTTTCAGCCCCTGTCAGTCCTCCAGGTAAGACATTTCTTCACTGTTTATTCTCAGGCCCTGGATCTTTGCTCATTTAGAGGAAACATGGTTTGCAACTCAGCCAGTTTGCAAATCAGCACCAGTTTAGTCTCTTTAGGCTTTGCATTCCCAAATACTCATAGCATCTTTCTGTATGCGCCTTTTAGATTATTCCCGTTGTTTGAGTGGTTAGTATGTCTTGGAATAGTGACTCATATCTGAGATTTACTTGCAGCCACTTTGTTCTGTAAGTACACTGACGTGCACTGTATATACACTAGCCTGCAGAGAAGTGTCATCACCTCATGATCCCATCACCTCAGTTTTCCTTCAAGCCACAAGGCAGCATCTTTAAATGACGAGTGGGGCATACCAGAGCTCTGCTGGACTGGGATTCTCTGCAGAACAGACAAGGCAAGACATAGCTTTCTCCTCTTCAGGTTGGATGGTGGGGACTGGAGCACTGAAAAATCCTATGTCTGTACCTGGAATCTGGACAGAAGAGGGTTGAATCCACAGCGCCCTGACCTAGTGGTGGATGTTCCCAGTTCCATCATGTGCCTGGCTTTCCATCCCTCCCAGCCTTCACTGATAGCTGGTAGGTTGCTCTTACCTTAACGTACCCTTATTTCCTTCAGCTTGGATCATTTGTTTTCTCTCTCTCTCAGCTCAGCCTAAGATTTCTTGCAGAAGTGATGGTGTTGCAGCTCCTCAAACTGACGAACTAATGCTCAGCAACATTGACAAGTGCACTGTTGCTTCCAAACTGGGATTTTCTTCTCTTCTCAGAGAGATGGTAAAAGGAAATTCAGCTCTGGATGTAAGTGGGAAGAATGTACATATTTTGGTAGAGCTGTATTCTTTTACACCAGAGCTGACTGTGCCCTGTATATAGCTGCCAGTTCTCTGAAGCTGGTGAGCCTGTTTCCACCAGAGCTTCATTTGTGCATGTCACCCTTTCTGCTGAGGACTGCTCATCCCAGAACTCTGGTCATACGCACTGGCAATAAGAAAAGTTATCCCCAGTTCTCTTGTAGTAACAGCGCAAACTGCCCCCTGCAGTGCTCGTGTTTATGCACTGTTAGTCCTCATGCATTTTATTGGTATCTTTGTCCTTTCAGGTGGCCTGTTCAGTGGGGAGCTGGTGGTCTGGGATACCAGCAGAACAGAAGACCCCGTGATCTGGAGGACGGGGCTGACAGATGACACTCACATTGATCCTGTCTATCAGGTAACAGAGAACATCTGCACCAGACACAGCTGGGGGAGGCTCTATTTCATCCCTTCAGTTCTTATTCACCTTACTGGTGCTTTACTTGAAGCTCTCAGACAGGCTGCTATGTTTCAGCTCTTGTGGTTGTCTATTTTTCCCCAAATCTAGCTAATAAACAGGCATTTGGTGAACTGCATACTCGCCCTGTAGAAAAACAATTTCTCACTGTTCAGGATAAATGAATAGTAGGCCCGTTCCCATGCTGTAACTGTTTATCGATGTAGGTGCAGCCTACAATACTTGTAGTGGTTTAAAAATGTAAGCAGCAAAGCATCACTGATCCTTAGTTGGAAGCTTAAAGCTACAACGAAGTGGAAGGGGCACAACCTGTCATGCAGTCTGGCTTCCTAGTGGTTTTTGTCCTTCTGGGGTCCTGTGACTCTGGGAAATATGTGTATTTTCTCAGCTGAATGTCAGGAAAATGCTGCTGTTTATAGCTGGGTGAAAGTGCTATAAATAAGCCGTCTCAAAGGTGATGGCAGGTGAACCACAGAAACTGCAATACAGAATTCAGCCCTAACACCTAAACACATTTCTCTCTTCGCCTCTGTGCCAGCTCCTAGCAGAAGCTGGTTTGGTACCAAGATCACTGGCTGGCGCCTGGCTCTGCTCCTGTGTCATCTTGGCAGGTCAGGGGACTGCAGGCTGCTAAGCGTGGGCTTGGCTGTTGTGACAGTCCCCCTTGTTACGACCTTGTGACATTTGGAACAGGTTAACTGGTTACCTGACGCCAAGCACAGAAACCATGCCCGGCTGTTGAGCGTGTCGACGGATGGGAAGATCCTGGTGTGGAGGGAGGCGCGAGATGGTCGACTGGCCTTGGCTGAAGGATTCGCCATTGTGGCTCAGCAGATCCCGCGCAGCACTCAGCTGAAGAAGGTAAGTTCAGCAGTTCAAAGAGCACTGACTTGACAAAAACACTCTAAACTCTGGATCCTGTGTGGTAGAGCTCACAGAGGAAGGGCCAGGATAGGCCCCTTTTGAACATCGGCACTAACCCTTGATCCCCATCTCCTTTCCTGTACTGAAATCACTCCTTGGAAGACTGGCCACAGCTGAGGTTTTGCCATGCTCTAAAGAGAAGCTGCTGGGATGGAGAAGAGAACATGCTTATAATGCTAATTTTTATGAATCCCCTTGTAGGAGGATGCTGCAGAGGTTAAAGCCTGAGCAGTGCTATAAACATCGTAGCTGGTGCAAGTCGTGCTGTGAACAGCTTGCCGGGTCCCTGCCAGACTGGTTCCTGCTGGTCTAACTGCACATGTGTTTCACTGAAGCCCTCACAACAGCGTTGTCTCTTTTTCTCCCAGTTCGCCTGGGGAGAGGCAGCCGTGGGTGTGACCTCGCTCTCTTTTTCACACTTCGATCCCCGTGTGTTCATTGTTGGTGTGGAAGGTGGCTATTCCCTGAAGTGCTCCACTGCAGCAGAGAAGCTGGCTCTCCATCAGACAGGCAGTTCTGTTCCCCTCAGGGCACCAGCAGAGCTCGCCTTCTCCCTGCATGGTGGGCCGGTGTACTCCGTGAGCTGCTCGCCCTTCCACAGGCAAGTGCTGTGAATTAACACTGGTGCTACATGTTGAACACAACTACTGCCTGGCTCTAAACGTGCATTTTTCAAATATTCCCAGGGGGTGTATGTGTACAAGTTCCAAAAAAGGGTCACCTGGCATTGGGAACTTGATCAAGTCACTTCCTGTCATAGGAGAAACAACGTCCATTGGCTCTGGTGAAGCTACCCACTCGAGTATGCTGCGTGTGGGCACAACATGAGTAACACAAAATAGCATCTGCACTCAGGCCAACATAGAACATCAGCACCTTCCTTAGATCAGAGAATGGTCTGTGTGGGAAAGGACCTTAAACCATCTAGTTCCAACCCCCCTGCCGTGGGCAGGGACACCTCCCACTAGACCAGGTTGCTCAAAGCTCCGTCCAACCTGGCCTTGAACACCTCCAGGGATGGGGAAGACATTAATATTAAAGATCAATTTAAGGACAAGGGAAGGAGCTGAAAAAGTCATTTACTTATCAGTGCTTAAGTGATCTGCCCATCAGAAATCTTACGGGTAGCTGCCTGAATTTAACTTAGAAGCTCAGATCTCTGCAGCTTTTACCCACCAGCCATGGAAGAGGCCCCAAGCCATGTTTCTGTGAAACATGCTGACAGCCCGGTTTGCATTTAATTTGCATGAGACAAACAGAGCTCTAACAATGCCTGTCTCTAGATCAGCAGTTCTCAGGCATCCCTGGCCCACAACCCACCAGTAATACTCAGGGGACAACATGAACCCTCATTAAACTTAATTGAGGACAGTAATAAAGCCGTGTCGGAAATCACTGCTTTAGAAAACACGTTCTCCTTTGCAAAGCAGTAATATTGTCCAAGGTCATGCTCCTTGACCGGTTTTTCTCCATCTTTAGCAGTAAAGCCAAACAAGTTGTTTCTTGCTTCCTCCCTCCCCCAGGAACCTCTTTCTGAGCTGTGGGACTGACGGACAAGTTCACTTGCATTCCATGTTGCAGACACAACCTCTCATTTCTCTTCAGTTATCAAAGAAATACCTCTTCTGTGTCCGCTGGTCTCAAGTTCGACCACTGGTCTTTGCAGCTGCATCTGGGGAAGGCAAGTAACAGCAGGTGCCTGTTCTTAGACATAGAATTAAGATTGTGCTGGGTATTAATTAGTAGAAGTCAATTGCACTGATTACCACTTCCCACAAGCAGAGAGCAGTACGGTGCAATTAGTGTAACAGAGTCATTTCTAACTAGCAAGATGACTTCAGTCACAGTTATTTTTCACTTTTGACGATACCTTTACTTCTGTTGCCACAGCCATTCCCAGGGATGTAACATGGTGAGACTAGCGTGGCTGAAAGCTATTTCCAGCTTCCTTGTTTTTGACATTTATTTCTAAAGCTAATGGTTTAAAACAGTAACTTTTTCCTTAGAAAACTGCCCAAACATTTTTGAGTTAAGGAACAGAGATTTCACAGAATTTGGCAAGCTGGTTTCAGGTCTCTGACAGCAGAATAAATCTGCGCTGTCTTACAGTGATGTCGGCTATGTGTCACAGCCTGGACACCATCAGAGGGAAGGGAAAACAAGTTAAAAAGAACCCGTTTTCAAACTTAGTAGATACTAACAGTAGATGCTAATCTGCTGTTAAATACAAACTCTGTTGCCCTAAAGCTGCAATAAGTGTTTCTGTTTTACAGGAGACGTGCATCTATTTGACTTTGAGAAAAGCTCGCAGAAGCCTGCCCTTTCCATAAAGCAGGCCGTGGGTGAATGCCCCGTGTACTGTGTAGAATTTAACATCAAGCAAACTCAGCTCTTGGCAGCAGGGGATGCTACCGGTACAGTTAAAGTCTGGCAGCTGAGTTCTGACTTCACTGAGCAGGGACCCAGGGAAATGAATCATCTGGAGCAGCTGGCAAGTGAGATCATGGACTAAGGCAGCAACACAACCAGCTGCGTGAAGCTTGTTCCTACTCTGGCTGCAGGAAAGGTTGCCCACTCACCTCTTCCACAGTGTTGGCCTTAAAACACACTAATTATGACAGCTGGAGTTTCATCAACCTAACAGTTAAATTTGCATTTAGCTATTAAACACAAGATGACATGGTTCGACCAGTCACTTTATTGAAGCACACTGCAATATGTTTGTTTTCCCTAAGAGTTTTAAGCTAAGCAGTTTAAGGTTACATCATAAAGTAACATTGATTATTGTAGAGCACAAAGAGAGAGAGAGACCACATGCAGAGCTATTATAGTCAGCAAACGTGAGCATGTTCTTTGCATCTTTTGGTACTAGTGTTTTAGATCAATTCACAAAGAGTGAACGTGTAAATTCTATGTAGTCATAGGCAGAAGGAAGTTCTCTGCCCTTGCCGTCCATGTAGGGCTTCATGTGAGAAATGCAGTAATCGGCTTGTTCCCGGGTCAGGTTCTGAAAGACAAAGACAGCACAGAGGTGGAGATGGGCACTTGGGAAGCTGCGGATGGGACATTTCCAAGCAGCCCTCCCGTTCCCAGGGGCACACATAGTTTGGGGCAGAAGCCAGAGCAGCAGAACTATGCTGGGCATGGAAATGCTCTGGCTGTTGGAACTATTTGGTTAAGGGTTGGAAGGTCTGACCTAAGTCTTCCCACTGAAGAGAAGACAGAACAGGTAATTGATATGAGGAAACAGCGCAAACTCTTTATTTCTCTGCCAGCTGGTGGGATTCAGACAGGAAAAACTCGCTGTCCTGGCAAGGCTGTGAGGGAGGAGGCATTCATACTGTCTAAGCTTGGGCTTAAGCTTCTCCTTTGAATCGCTGTCTGGAGAAACATCTCCCTCTAGTCTCCCAAATTATTAAAGGAAAGCACAAGTTTCTGAGGACAAGCACAGTGAAAGCACTCCCTTCCCAGGCCTTTGCGTAGCTCTTGTTTTACTCAACCTAAGTAGTTCTTTGGCAGTTAGAGCTTTTCCTCTATAAAGCCAAGAAAGCAGCTGGGTAAGGCCGTTACCATCATTCCTGTGTTTGCTGCAGAGGATACCTCTGCAGGTTCAGAACTGACTCAACTACAGTGACGTGAACCTCCAAGCAACTACTGCTGGTCTTTGTTAACAGTCTATAAACAAAAAGCCTCTGTCTGCTCCTCCCTGGGGGGCCGCAGCCCATACTCACTTGGTAGAGCTCCTCCTTGGTCACGTAGGGCTTCCCCTCTGAGCTGAGGGCGCGGAAAGCACTCTCGATCTCCTCACTGGACTTCACGTTCTCTGTTTCCCTGCTGATCATAAATGCCATATACTCCTGCAGCGAGACGTGTCCATCCCTGCCAGTGAGACACAGCGTGTGAACACAGCTGTCCATTAATACCTGAGCACAGTGCTTCCATACCCTCCTGAGAGGGGCTTTAACTTTGCTGGGAGGAGTGAAAGTCTTAATGCAGGAGACCGTCAACACCACATCATTTTCTAAAGTTAATTTCTTCTTCACAAGAGTCCGGCTTGCCTTCATGAAGACTCTTTTACGTGAATTGTTATGAAAATGACCATAGCCTCTCCACAACAGAAGCAAGCACAGCTCTCTCAGTGTGTGAGACCTTCCAGCCAACTCCCCAAAGAATACCGATACGGTATTTCGCAATATAAAAACAGAAGGTCCAACCCCCTTACCTGTTGGGATCTACAGTGTCAAGGATAGACTCAAACTCTGGGTCTGGCTCTCCTTCCTCAACCATAGGCAGGTCGTAGCCCAGAGAGCGCAAGCAAGACTTAAACTCCTGGTGATTAAGTCGTCCAGATTTGTCCTTGTCAAAGTGCCTAAAAACAAAAACAAACCCCCTATTTTTAAGTGTCAGTTGTTGAGTATCTGACTGAAAGCTATGCAGTTGCCTGAAAACTAGAACAGATTATAACCAGCTCACTACTCTGGACAAATGAGCTCGACTCACTAAACGGTCCCTATCTAACATACATAAAATGCAAGGACGAATTCTTTACTTTGTTTGAAAAGCAGTCAAAAAATGGCTGTATCCCCAGCTGGAATTCATTGGCGCTCCCAGTTACTACACCATTGTGCTCAGGAGAGGCTCTCACGTGGCTGTGCTGCACCCAGCCAGCCACGGGCGTCTCTGGAGGCTGCTGCCATCTGGCAGAGATCGGAGCAGCTCAGCACAGAACTGGGCAGACAACAAAGGAGCTACAAACAGATCGGTCAGAGAATCCTGCGAACAGGAGCCATCCACGTGCCAGAAATCTCTCACAAGCATTCCTCTGGCACGCTTTCCCTGCAACTCACTTGAACATCATGCTGAACTCCTTCAGGGCCTCCTCGGTGACTCCAGTTGTGTTTCTGAAAAGGAAGAAGCAAAGCTCGTGAACAGTTCCTAAACGGCAGAACTCTGCTGGAGTCCATTTGCCCCAGGCCAGCGTCTGCATCAGAAGGTGAGGAGAAATGAGCAAACAATGCATTACATCACCACAGCTCAACGGAATAAATCAATTCCTCTAAGATCTCGCCATTGCTAATGGCCAACTGGAACTATTTCCAAAACTGCTAACTTCATCCCTCTGCAGAGAGCCAGGAGGTGGTGGGGATTTACAACCTCGCTACACCCATTCGTCAGAGCACAGGAGAGACTCACAAGCACAGAGCGTGCAAGGTTTGTTTTTAGACACAGGCAGATGCGTCTCCTGTGTTTTATCCCCCTTTACACTGCACAAGGGGTAGGCAATACCGAGCCTGAATCTGCTGCTCCAGGTTGTGCTGCATTCTCATCCCCAGCTGGTCAAGCTGGTCCCACTGCTGCGCCAGCCCCACGGTGCTGTGTTCTGTGTATTTGTTGTCCAAGATAAGTGCCTCTTCCATGGCTGCCCCAAGGTCTTCAATCTTCTTCAGCTGGCTCCTCATAGCTCGGATCTCCTGGTGCTTGCGCTGTTAAGAGGGAGTGAAGAGGAGAAAAATCAAGGAACCAAAAAAAAACCCTTCAAAAAGTTAGAATGCAGGCTGGCAGGGGAGGAAGGGTTATACTCTTTTTTTTTTTTCTGATGGGATTATATATACATATACTGGGATTTGTAAAATTGCATTCAAAACAATGTTTCTCTTCATGCACACTACTGAAAACCAACAGGGCTTGCAAACCACTTCTTGAGACAAAAGCCCCTCTTATTAAGAAATGTGCTGAAAATCCTGTGTCGTCTCTGCCCTACCCCACTCATTTAGAAAAAAGAACAAAAAGGAAAACTACATCAGATTGTTGTTTAATGGCTTGCAATGTAAGTAAACATCAGATATGTAAACAGATAATCCCAAAGGTCTCTTCAGTATGCAAAATGTGTAAAAAATTAAGATTGGAGGGGGAGTTGGACTAGATGATCTCTAGAGGTCCCTTCCAACTCTGAAGATTCCGTGATTTTACCATATAATTACATGCATTTCCATTCCCACCCTGTGTTGTCGAGTCATCAGTTGGGAAAGGTGTTTTAGCCACAGGTGAGCATTGCTTACTTTAGTAGCTTCCAACTGTGATTCCAGCGTTCCTGATTCCTCCACCATACAAGACCTAAACAAAGAATCACAGTGAGCGAGTGCACTTAGCCCATAAAAAATGGCAGGTGGGGCTTGAAATTAACAGTCCTTCCTTGAAATTAAAAATCCTTACAGCAGTATTATTCTCCTGTAGACAGTTAAACACTGTTTTTGCATTTTGTTTATTCTGACTAATCCTAGTTCAGACTGACACATGTACATCTTGTTTGATTCTTGTTTCTTTATATGGTTAATTTCTAGCCCCATTTGAAAGGCAACATGATCAGCAGCCACACTTCATGCCAGATCAAAAGCGCCCGCTTTACTGGACCTAATGAAATTAGAAACTTAGTGCAGTCCCACCCCGCTCCACTGTGCCCAGCACACACACACACACACACACAAACTACAGGTGATTCACTGGAGATGGGCTGTGTTCGCCTGTAAGGTACAGAGGTGTGTTACGTGGGGATAAAATGGGGAAAAAAACCACCTTGAAAACTACTGGTTTGGGTTAAAAGTAATCTTAGTACAGCATAGTCTCTGCAGAAAACTATAGACCTCTGCTACACAGCAATGGCTGGTGGACAGTTGCCTTTCCCACCCCACCTCTCCCATCCTGCACCCAGAGAAACTGAGGCACAGCCACTGCTCTCAGTCTGAGCTTGTAGGCACACTGCAGCCCCCACGCCACCACTGTGGGGCGATGGTCTCCAAGAACGACTTCATACAGACTAACTATGGGCAGTCTCTGGATGCTGCTTTTTTCCCCCCCAAGATCCCAAGCAACCTTTAAGCAGCAGTGTTTAAGAACCTCTGTTCTTCCAACATTGTCCTGGTTTGAGGCAAAACAGAACCAATTTTGTTCAGTAACTTTGCTTCTTAGCTGGGCCTCTTCTAACAACTGAAATTAACTGCATATTGTGCAGTCAGTGTTCACTCTCTCAGAGTGATAAGACCAATTGTTTATAGCTGATGCCCAGGCATGGGATGCAGAGAGGCTCTTGCTTATACTTATTGCTATAACCCCCAAGGCCAACCAACTTTGTTATTTGCCACATTGGAGGGTCGGAAGCGGAGAAGCATAGTGGGGTCCCACCTGCAGGGAGGAGCGGACAGGACAGGTGGCCCAAAACTGACCAACAGGGTATTCCATCCCATCTGCCTCATGCTCAGTATAAAAGCTGAGGGATCAAAGGGTCACGGGTTCTTCCTTCAATGGCCAACGTCTGAGGAGGACTCTGTTTGTCTGCCTGTGATCCCGATCCTGAATCCAGATCCAGAATCCAGTTCCTGTCTGTCACTGAGTCCAGCCTGGGACTGCCCCAGTGCCAGCCGGTGACGTGATTGTCATCTCAGGAGCTTGATACGGTTTTGTATATATTCCATTATTGCTTTTTATTTTATTATTAATATTTTATTAAAGTAGTTTAGTTCCTTCTAAACTCGTAAGTCTCTTTTTCCTCCTCTGCCTCTCTCTTTGTAGAGGGGTAGAGGGGAGCATCTGTCGGTCCCGTCTGGGGTCCCTCAGGTCCCCAGTGGTGGATTTGGCCTAAACCACGACAAACATGTATGGTGAGTTTGTACTGTGCACAGATAGCGACTCTGGGCGCTGTGCAGGTGGGCTGTCCTCACCTTTGACTCTGTGGTATTTAAGTTCCCAAAACTTAAGTTCCTGGTATTTAAGTTACTAAAACTGGGTTTTCATCCCCACTGAAATCTATCCTCCTACATGCTTTTGAGCTTCTTGAGAAGGGGATTTCAAGTGCTGAATCACTCTGTAGCAATGAAAATGCACTAAACATCTGGGTGTTCCTCACCACAGGGTTAAGGCTCAGATACAATGCACGACTAACGAGCTGAAGCACACGCCCAGAACCCTGAGCAGGAAGCTGGGAACCAACCATGGAAAGGAAAGAGTCAACAGGGAAACAAACTTCCAAGCATCTCTAAGCCGTGAAAGTTAGTTGGAAGGAAAGCGAGCCTTGGAATTAAAGGGTGCGTTTGAAAACCAAAGTGAGGTAAGAAAATAAGAGGAAAAAACCTTCCAGATAGATCATCCCCAACTTCATACTGATAGACACGAATGACACGACGATACGCTATGCTAGTCAAAGAAAAGAAACCAAGTAAATTCCAAAAAGGAAGAAAGGAAGAACAGAGGAAAGAACACACCCAAACACGGCCACTGCAGTGGAGCCACACTCCAAGCCAGCACTCTTGCAGCAAATGCAAGCAAGTACTTAATAAAAGAAAATTTTTCAAATGCTGGTTGCACATACACAAAAATAATGTTATTATTTTCGTGTAAGTCATAAAAAAAGTGATTCTCACTAAGAGATGAAGTCTTGCAGTTAACTCATTTACAGATTCTTTAGATGGATTCTTCTTCCTAAACTCCAAATTCTTCCTCCCCTCCCCAAAGAAAACCTCCTCCAGGCAGCACCAGGCACACACAAGCAGCTACAGCACACTGAAAAGCAAGGTATATGCATGGCAACTCTTGAAACTTCTCTGAAGCTCTGCCTGCCCTCTTGCCAAGGAAGGCTAAGCACAGCCAATGCCTGAGCTAAATCTGCATTTTTAATCTATTCACGCGGAATTAAGGACAAACTCTGCCTGGCGTATCAGCAGCCTTCTGGCAATTTGTTCAACAAAAGAGCTTGGCATGGTGATCTCGAACTCTGACCCTATGTCTTTTAGTAAATGGCTCCTTTCTGTTCACTCGTTCTTGGATACCAGAACTAATCCACAACACTACTTTACAAAGGAGCAGAGAATTCAGCATCCGTTCCAGGAAAATCTGCTCAGTTCCATTAAACTGTATAACAAAAATGGGGCAAATTATCTTTATCTGGCAGAAACAGCAGAATACAAGACACTGTGATCATTACAGAGCAAATAAGAAGCACAGTTATCTGCGAAAATTCCACCCTTTTATTATGAAAAGCCTTCTTTCTCCCTCTACAAGAACAGCTCCAGCCTCCTCTTCAGCCCTTCACCCAGGGCTGACACACAGCCCTCTGCACCAGGCCCATACGCTGTTTGTTAGCATTTTACATTATGCCCTATTACAAAGCTTCCATTGTGCCGCAGACTTTTAATACTGAAGAAATTTAAATGGACAGACACACTCTCAGAGGCTTTGGCAGTCTGGAGACATTTAAAGATCTTATTATTTCCTTTCCACATCTTGTAAAATGACCAGCGTGTATCCTCATCGGGAACTATTCCCATGGACCCAAAGTGGACTTGAAATGGCATCAAACTGCCTGCACACCCAGGCGAGTTTGTGGGTTCATGTTGGAAGGTTTTGTTTTCTGCTATTAAGAATATAATCTCTGTGGGGCATGGTTATGCAGCAGATTAAAAAACAAGCAGTCCATATTTGTATACTAGAGTTTTAAAATACATAATTTCAGTAAAGCCTCTACATAGGAATCATCCATCCTCCTTACCAAAAACAGTCAATACTTCGGAGCTTTGAGAACAGTTATAATGGAAAAGTTTATTTCACTAAGCAAGTCCCTGAATGCTGGAAAACTAGGAATGCCAGCTGTTTTCCAAAGGCATCCAGTCCACGCTCTCACATATCTCATCAGATTAAGAGCCTTTACTTGTGCAAGCCCTCAGAGAAAGCAGGAACAAAAGTTAGGACATCCATGGTATGCCAGGGGCTTCCCATTAATAATGTCTTCTGCTTTTGATGAGGAAATTGTTATGTTTCTACTGGTTTATACTTAATCTACTGCAAAATTGTTGTTTCCTGGGTCTGTGCACCTCAGCCTCAGATTGCTCTTTTCAAATAAAAGGGGTTGCAGCGCAGCTTTCACAAGCATTGTGATGACAGAAGAACACACACAGACAGAGCAGAACACATCACCAAATTTTTAAAGATATAAAATTCAATACTAACCCATCTAGCAGGTAAGTCCTGTAGAATGTGAAGATCCAAACATCAGGCAGCAGGACAGAGACAAGACAGTAAGAGAGGGACAGAGATTTGGGTGGGAAGCAAACATCAAAAAGTTAAAAATCATATTTATATTTCATTATTTCATGAAGACACATACAGAGCTATCTGTAACACACAGAGACAGAGAATCACAGGATTACATGAAAACAGAACTCACCTCCCTTGAACCACAACCAGAGTGTGTCAGAACTGGCTAACAGCACTGTCTGAGCACGGCTACCTCTGTTTTCTAGAAATATACTCTTCAGTTCACTACAATTCTCGACCTTCAGATTTTTTATTTCTAATGCAGATGTTAAATCTTTCCTCTCTCTCCCTAGGCAAGGATATTATTAGACAGCACTCCGGGTTAGTGATTACAAAGTAGCCTTAAGCTTTTTTCACAGCTTCTCTCTCTCTCTATTGAAATTCTAGTGAGATTTCTAATATACTATTCAATACAAAAGGAGTATTAGCAGAAACGCCACTAGCATTTCACACAGTCTGCTCCGAGCTATTTGTTCCCCAACCCCCAGCTGTACTGCAGACTAGTTCAGGAATAACTGGAAAAGACTAAAGTCCTGGATAACTGGAATTACTGCAGAAAAATTAATTAAGCAGCAGAAACGTTTTTAAAGTCTGGTGTTTCAGGGCTTTCCTCTTGCCTGTCGCTAACAGGGCCCCCCTCCAATCCCAACTGCAGGAAATGAACAAGTCCTGAATAGCTTTTTTTCAGCAGGAGACATTTACAACTCAGACAGACCAAAGAGATGTAGAATGGATACAAATATTAGCTGAGGAATTCTCTAAGGGCAGCTCCTAGGAAGACAAACTGTACCTGGTCTCCTGAATCCACTGGTGGAAAGCGTTAGCGTGCTGAGCAAATTCCTGGCGCAGTTTGTCATTTTCTTCCTGCCTTCGCTGTTCCTTCTGCAGCTCCAATTCACGTTCCTGAGAAACAAACAAAAATAATTTCAAACAAAGAAATAACGTGATTGTCCTAGTTCCGTAACAAACCCCAAAACCTAAGAGCTGCATACCAGCACAGCTCTGAAGCTCAAAACAAGACTGAGTGCTCAAAGAGTGAGCTGGATATCTAGACAAAATCATCTAAGATGACAACATAAAACATTCCTACTGAAGTTTTGAGAACTGGAATCTAACCAGCAGCTACTTTACTGCATAACATGGACATTAAACATTTTGGAGTTAGGAAGCAAGGGACATGTGCTTTGTCTTCTGAAAGACTGCAAGTGGAAGACCATGAAAACAAGTTTATAGCCAATGGAGTTTTTTCTTTGCTCCCAAATTTTGAGATACTTCAATCTGTAGTAGAGTGACAAACTCTTGTACTGATTATCTTGAAGGATAACTTCCAGGGAAGACTCCAAAGGTCGTAAACTATGAAAAGACTCTCTCTCTCTGACTTACCTTAATAATTTTCTGCAGATTCCTCCAGGTTTCTTCAAGAGCCTCCATAGTAAACCAAGTATATGGGTTGGATGCTACACGGAAGCTCTTGATCTGGCGATCAAGCTCTGCCAGCTGGTTGAAGTCAGCTTGGGCAGAACTAAGTGAAGAACGGAACGCATCATGAGCTTCTCTCAGTGCTTTGATTTCTTCCAGCGAGTTACAGCGCACAGGATCTGTCAGGTCCTCTTCAGCATTCTCAAACCAACTGTTGAAGGCAGATGCCTTCTTAGCAAAAGTGAGGAACAGATCCTCAACCTTGAAAAGAGAAAAAACCACAGTTCCGTTATACAGTAATGCAAATATCCCATATGAGTTGATCTGGAAATAACAAGCATCAATGATGGTTTGCCTTTATTACTTATTTCTTGCAAACATCTCAAATTCTTACGACAAGTCTCCAGGATCTCCATAATTATTAGCTGCAAATGAAAAAGCTGCAGAAGTTGCAAGAAACGTACATTTATTTTCAAAGAGAACAATTAGATTTTTGTAGCCCCATGGTTTGGCCACTTACCTTTCTGAAATGCTCCTGAGCCTCCAGGAGTTTCTTTTTCCTGGCAGCAGAATTCGCAAGTAGCTGATTCCAGCGTTTCATCAAGGAAGCATGCCGAGCCTCAATGGCCTTTGACTGGATGTGTTTGGCTGCTAGAAGCTGGTCTTTCAGGGCAGTGATGTTTGCAATTCCCTCCTGCTGGAAAGCCTGAAGCCCAGCATCAAAAGTTTCCTGATGCATTAAAAGAACAACAAAATATTTTAGATTGTATTTTTATTTAACCATTCCAATATCCTGCATATATTTCAAACATAAATACTAGATTCTTGTGTATTGCACAAGAGTTCACCTGTTCTCTCCACCACTTATGGGGTGGAAGCAGCATTAGCACTAACCTGTTTAGTGAGTAGTGTTTGCACAGACGAGAGATCGCGTCCATAATCATCTGTCTTCAGACTATTTTCTTTCTCACCTGGAAAATGAAACAAATTCAGTAAAAATGTCAACCTCTATCTCAAACATTCCCTCTATTCCAAACTAGGTTACTCCAAAAGCATAAATCAGGTATAGCACTGCTAATTACTTTGGGTTTAGGACTGCTCGTTACAACAGCAAGCGAGAAGCTATTTGAGATCTTTTGAAACGAAGGAGAATTTCAGTTTCTTTGTGTCAGGGTTCCATGCCCCAGTATAGAACATACCAATCCATGACTCCACTACATCTGCTTTCCAGTTGAACTGGAGGAAGGCAGAGTTCTCATCCAATTTGGCTTTCCTCTGAGCTGCTGCTTTCTCCAGATCTGACACCTTGCCCCTGAGGCCCTTCATCTTGGCAGTAATGTTCTCCTCGTGGTGATTGTTCTACATTACAGGAGGAAAAAAAAAAAAAGTACCATATGATCTTAAGGTCTCCCAAGGCAGCCTGTAAGTTGGTGACAAAGCAAGGATTTCAACTGAAAAATTTTGTTCTCAATGTACAACCACTGTCCAAGAAATAGCTTTGAAAGCAGTTAATACTAGCAGCTTATTCAGCTGCAAAAAATGAGTAAGAGCTCTTTCCAAAGAGATGACAAATCAGTCCTCAAAGAAGAGTAAGTCTACTTTGACATGAAAACGTCCTGGGTAGGCTTTGAAGATTAATTTTTCTTTACCAGTTTATGCTCACCTTTTTAATGAGATCCTCTCCGTTAGCACAAACATCGTTCACTCTGTCTTTGTGGACAGTAAAATCAGTCTCAAATGCTTCGTGCTTTTTCAGCAAGCCCTGCAAATACGAGAGACAGTCATTTTTTAAAATAATTTCTCCCCATTTATTAAAAATAAAAAATAAAACTAAAAGAATTTATTGTTATAAATCAGATAGCATAAACTTTTCCTGACAAAAACTATCAATCTTAGCTGGTTAGCACAACTTGCTGATTTCCTGTGGACAAAAGGAGACCAATACTGACTTCCAATATAATTCAGCCATTTGATTTAACCAGGACTGCCCATCAGAGGTCAAGAGATGCAAGGCGACACCAAATTGCGTCATTCTACAGGAAATAACATAATTGGGATGCTTTTATAAAATGAATTCCTGTTTTTTACAATGTAGGCCTTCAAAAGGAAACAAGAATAACCTCTAAATTGGAAAGACAGTTAGAGAAAAGGTTTGTTAAGCTCTAACCAACAATACGTAACAAGAACAACAAAGAGCTGACAACTTTCTCCATACCTGGATAGCAGCAAGGGTGTCCCCATAATCCTCGCTGGCTACCAACGTCATTTTCTCGTTGATCCAGGCTTCTTCTTCCTCAACATTTGCTACGAACTGCTGGTACTCCAGAGACTCCTCTAGACGCTGACCCCTGTATGGGAAAAGAAAGGAAAAATTAGCCACAGTGTCACCCTGCGGCTTTAAGATATAAAACATAAAAACGAATTACAGCAGCAGAAAACCTAAGAAGGTACAGAGACTGAACCCTAAAGACACTTCACTTCTCCAGCAGCAGACCGCGGTAGCTACAGCTCTAGAAATTCATTAGGCCACAAAGCCTACAGCTATTGAAGGACTAAAATGAATCATTTTCTCCCAACAGCTTCTATGTAGAAAAACATCCTGGTAGTGGATTAAGGCCAGTTAATTTCAAGTCTATGGTTTCCAACTGGTGCAAGAAGAGGCTAAACAACAGCATCCCTCAAAACAAGACTCATGTGTCTACTGAGGAACATTACCACTAAAACTCTTTTCAATAGTCTCCAGAGCCTGTCATCAGTGATATGCTATTACATCACATTACTGACTAATGGACCCATACCCTAAAAGCCTGAAACTCAGTAAATCTTGTCATTATGAGTCCATGCAACGGTTTTAATTAATATTGAATTCTACAAAAACATGTCTCACACACCTAGCAGCTGCCAACTGTTTTAACTCTTTCCAGTGATCCACAAACTGAGCCAGTCTCTGCTGTATCTCCTCCTTTCCAATCGTGTTATCATCTGAAAGCTTCTTACCAGTGTCTAGAACACCCTGCAAAGCAGAGAAACACGCAGTTAGCAGAACATCTCTTGCTCTCTTCTTACGTACTCTATCTGGATTCCAACAAACCTATTACTGGCTTCCGTATTTGCCACAAACAAGCAAGACGTTACCTACAGAGAAATCTGTCACAGAGAGAGGTTTACCTGGATAGCAGGTTCATGGGCAGCTAATTCTGCTTCTAAGCGCTTGTGTTTTTTCCTGAGGTTCTGCACACCGGTTAGGTCTCTGCCATAGTCCTCTGAGCTAACCAACAGTTTCTTCTCTCTAATTTCAAGAGAGAAGAGAGAAAGATAAAATTTGAAAATTACTTCTAGAAGTCAAAGCCAACAAAAGAAAACAATATATGATGGTGGATAAGGAAATGCTCTACAGAGCACAAAAATCTTGGATGTAAAAAAATGCGTACATTAGTTCTCAGCAAACAGCACCTGGCTTCTGGCAGCACATTCAGGGGTAACGTGAGGGGGAAAGAAAGAAGGCGGCAGACAGCCTATCATTTCTGTCTGAAGGACAGGGTTTCTCGGTACCATTTTCCTTCTTAGACAGATACCTTTTGTAAAGTTTACCTGCTTTGGTCCAATTTTATATTTTTATTTTACAAGCATGACAAAAAAAGTGCTCTAATTTAGATGATTTCTATCAGGATCACTTTCTTTCCCTCCTCCCAAGATGCTAACACCAATATGGAAAGAGCATTTGATTAATTACTACAACTAGCTAGAACAAAAAAAGTATTTCAAACTGAAAAAGTAAGGTTTGAATTTTTGCTAAGAGCTTTCCCAAAAAAGACTAGAGTCACATTTCAGTTATCTGGTCCAAGTCTAAACAGCATTACTTTTTCCAGTACAGAGCTTTCCTTCTTGGGGCTTGACCAAAGACAACTGTAGATAAGAAGCCACACCCAAACTAGTGCTGAAGCCATTTTGAGTACAGCTTTCCTTGAATGAGGGCAGAGGTGATTTCTTGTAGAGACACATACTTGTGAAAAAGGCAAGTTATAAAACCATACTACAGACTATGAATGTTGTTAGCGAGCTGGCAGTAAGCACATGCCAGAGCCTAGAACTTCCAAAATACATACTTGATCCAGGACTCCTCATCATCCATATCACGGAAAAACTGATGCAAACGGTGGGACTCATTGAGCTTTGCACGGCGGGCAGCTGCCATACTCTTAATCCTCTGGAAGCGCCCATTAATGGTCTCACGTTTATCCTTTACTTGGGATGTATCGAAAGCACTGCTGGTCATCAAACTGTCAGCCTGACTGTTCAGGTCCTTCAGACGGTCCTGGAAACATGGGTAAAAAGCGTGTGAATTGCTTGGATTTCATTCCTGTGTTTGTTATGTCAGTATAAAAATTATAACCTGACTGCAGTACAGAGTTACAGTTTGTATTAAGGAAACATGTTTCAACAAGTATATGACTGCAGCATGTATTGAAGTGGTATCTGTAGAATTTGCTGATTACTGTGATTTATCTTTCAAAACTAAAAGAGAAAGCAATACCTCATGAGCAGATATATCAGCTTCCAGTAACTGGTGTTTCTTCAGAAGGTTGTTAACTGATGCCAAGTCCTTCCCATAGTCTTCAGATGCCAACAAAGCCTCCACCTGGGGGTGGGGAAGGAAAAAGGGGATGGAGAACAAGTTGTATTCTCACAACAATTCTGATGTCTTTAAAACTGTGCAAATTAATTCTCTCCTCGACTTTCTACAGAGTGGATAAACCTTTGCCTCATCACCTGTTTAATTCCTAACAGATTCTATGCAAATATGCTTTTTCTCACCTTATTGTTTATAAATAACAACATAAAAACATCCACAAGAATTTTAGTTGTGATAAAGTTCTTTTCAAAATAAATCTAAACTTGCTCAAAGGTGGACTGTGCTCCACAAAAATCTAACATCAGCAAAGGGAATAAAACAATTAGAAAAACAAGTCTTGCAAGTAAATAATCCCAATCTCAGTTACCTCTGAAAGCCAGAAATCAAAGTCCTTAATTCCAGTATTGAAATTCTGTTGCTTATTAGCTTCTTTCAGTTTCTGACTCTTCTCTGCCGATTTCTGTACCAGGAATTGCCATTGGTCAGCCAGGGCAGCTAGGCGTGCCTGTTATAAAATGGAGAAGATAAATGCTACAAACAAAAAACACAGGTTCTGATAAATGCAAAACCAGAATAAGGTAAAAGTCAGCTGCCAATTCCAAATGGAAATTACACAGTCACTATCTCATGCTGCCTAGCCATAATACAGTTCAACTTTTACAGCCTGATCATAGGATGGGAAAACTTTTCACCCTTGAGAACGAAGCAGAATGAGTACCCCAATTTCTACTGCATAACTGAAATACAAGAGCTTCTATAAAACAAGATTTGTTTTTGAGGGACACCCTCCTCCCCCAATTATCCAAACACTTCTCAAAGCAAAAACTAAGCAAATCTTCTAAGACTTGTTGTATCTACCTTCACAGCATCCTCACTGCCAGCACATGCTCCTCTTTCAATCAGTGAGTTCCCCATATCGATGACTCCGCGGATCCGATCTGCATTGGCATGGAGCTCAGCTTCAAAGGCTTGGTGTTTCTGGTGTTTGCTCTGAATATGCCAAAAGCAAAACTGTTAGAGACTGGACAAAGGGCTCCTAAATTGTTCTCATGGGCCGAGAGTACAGCACAAGTTGCCGACATACATAAAGAGGTTTGTATATAGCCCGATCTAAAGAAGTTCCCTCTCTCAGTAAGAATACTTACTGCTTCCTCAAATAGTAACTCTCATTAGTCTGAGTAACCATCGAGCTTTGACTGAGCAGAACTGTCAGTGAGCTGATCCCTGTAACTCAGGCAACATCTCCTGCGTTTTACAGATGCCCATGCAACATTCCTTGCATTAAGCATAGCTGTTCCTCAAGTAAAGCTTTCTCATTTTCAATGTCATCACCTTCGAAAAGCAGCAGTTTTACATACCCTAAGCATAAGCACAGTAGATCATCCCTTCTACTCCGATAATAATTTCACAAATTTCCATTTCCCTTCCTAATCTACAGGTAATTAAGTTAAATCACTGCTGCAGCCTATTTGCTTTCTGCACATTTTTGATATGAGTCAGTTATACACAGCCACATTATATATTAAAATAATGAATTAACAACCAAAACCCTCTATAAAAGTAACTGAATTATTTGTTAAATTTTTTTCTCTGCTGAGTTGAGAGCACCATGAGAACAATAGGAGCCTTGGCGTGGGCGGAATTCTGCAGTTCTCTCTCATATATACATGATCCATCCACCCACCAGGAAGATAACAATAGCACAAGTGACAAGACAGAATTTACAAGTATTAACTGGAAATGCTAGTAACAATGGACATGGGTATACAATGCCCTGAGAGAGTGGAATGAAAGGAAATGTTAGATTAAAAATAAAAGATGGAAAATACTATAGCGCTGGCATGAGAAATTCTGCATGAACTGCTTCATTTTGGGAACTGTTAATCCTGAATACTGAGATTGTAAAAACGTATCCTTCAAAGCTAGATTTACCAACATGTAAAATTCAATTAAAAAGCTGCCAATTGCACATTTACATATATTTACCATGACAAAAAAATCCCAGGCAATATAAATGGTTTAATATAAAATTCTAATTTTTTCAAATAAAAAAACCCAATTCAACAAAATTAATGTACCACAGCCTGAAGTGACAAACAATGGCTCTTTCCTTTCTTACTGTAGTTAGCCTTCCCTTTCTTTGTTCTGTCTTCTCCTTCCATATATCCTCATTTTACTCCACTTCTCAGATTCTCGCAAGTCCTGTCAGTTTTCCATCTGCTACATATCTTTTTCTGGAGTGTTCCTTCTATATTATTGTCTAATAATAACTAAGCTGTCCAGGTCTATCATTTTATTGAATCCTCCATCTTCAGCATTTGATTCTACAAATGTAAGCTAAAAGACTTGGCATTGTGTGTCCTGTTAAATCATCATCCCTCTAGCTCCAGACAGGAGGATGACAGGCCCAATAGTAAAATTTCTGAAAAAGGAGGATAGAAACCCATTTTTCTATGGGCTAATTCCTAAAACCCCCCAAACTACATCACTAACGCACCACAAATTAAACAGATCATGCAGAACACCTGAAAAACAAATACATAAATAAATGATGCTGAATAAGCAATAACAAAAAAGCCACACCCATAACATGAAGATCAATAGTTGTACCTGGATGTAGGTCAAGAACTAACAGAAAACAAAGAGATTGCATGAACTGATGGATGGAGCAATAGAGCGCAACCAGACCTTGTGCTCACACATAAGCTATGCAAGGAAAACAAATTCACATACCAGGGCTAGTCCAAACTACTTACCAGCAGTTTGGAAAGCTATAAAACAGATTGAGAGAAGTAGTTCAGTGCATTCATACTACCTCATAAACCAGTATTAAAACATACGAGGTAACTTTAAGTAATTATTCCTTAATACTGAAAAATAAATGAGACTTCACATTTTAGAACATAAGACAGAGATGAGACCCAAGAACTCAATTTCCTTATTTTATTACCTAGATGCTGAGCGAAAAGACAGAATAGCTACTCAGGGTTTTCTTCAGGAAACTTGCTGCTGCAGATACCACATATCTTATTAATTATATGCATCAATAATTACCAAGTGAGTTCTATTTTGGGTCTCCTTTCATGCATAATGTAACTTCCATTTTCTCCTTGTTAAAGGGAGGCCATGTCCAACATGGTGTATAATTCTCTTATCACTGAAAAAGAATTCCTGAGCGTATTTTTTTTCAACCCAGAGTATGCTTTGCACAGTTAAAAATTATATTTTGATTTTTGAGCCGAGAATGGTACTCACCTGGATGTTTGTGGGATCCTTATATGACTCATCACTTGCAGTTTGGAGCTTTTCACTGATCCAGGCTTCTATTTCATCCACGTCACGACTGAACTGCTGGAGTGTCTGAGACTCTCCTAACTTCGATCTCTTCTCAATCATTTGAGCTTTCAGACGAAGCCACCTGTATGCAATTAAATACATATGTTGAATGAAAAACTAGGACTGTACATGGCATTACGTGTAACAGTTACAAGAAGTTGCCAAAGAGCATTCTCTTTAGTCAGCATCTGCATCCCGTGTAACAGGGCAATACTGACCTGTCCAGAACCTCATTGCGTCTGTTAGCAATGACTCCTTTTGCATAATGATCAGCAGAGATCAGCTGGTCAGCAAAAGACTGTAAGACAGCAATTTTCTCTTCCTATTGAAAACAGAAGCCATAAATTAGAACTGTGATTCCTTAAAGTCAAGTGCTGAGCAGGGTCTGAAACGGAACAAGACTTTTTTTCCTCTTTAAATATACGCTATTGTAAGTATGATTATGAAGAAACTCTATCTACAGGACTGGAGATTTCAATTTCAGAACATCTTTCACCTGTGGCATTGAGGAAAAAAGTATCTTTTGGACCTCAAGCTACAGCAGTACAATCTTTCAACAAAAGGAAGCACCTTTCTTTTACAAGAAACTGAAAAAATACCTTTTTCTGTTGTAAAAAAAAAAAGAAAAAAATCAATTTAAAATCAGTAAGAGATTTGCACAAACACTGGCCAACTATTCCTACACTGTCTGTAGGCAATACATCCCTTTCTGCATCAGCTGCTTCTAAACTTCTACTGCACATCCCAAAGAGCTGAATATTTACAACTGAACTTTAGAAGACATACATGGTAGTAACTTCTTTTGCTAATAACCTGTAAGAAAAAATATTTTCCCCTTACTTCAGCTACAGTCCTCACCTGGACATTGATTGCCTTATCAAAATCTTCATGTTTCTTGATGAGTGCCTCCACGCTGTCTAAGGAATCTCCTTTGTCTTCTGTATTTAGGAAAGCCTCTCGGGCAGCCATCCAGTTTTCAGCTTGTTCGCAGTCCCGGTGAAACAGCTAGGGAGAAAAAAACTCCAAAGCATGAGAAAGACAGACCAAGAGCACTGCTCAGCACTACAAAAGAATAAACTTTCTTATGAAAGGAGGAATTATTAAAAAAATAATAAAATATGCAGCAGAGTACCTGTAGTTCTAGGCACTGGTCTAGCATCATTCTGCGCTGGACCCAGGCCTTCTCTAGATCTGTTCGTTCTTGATCTAGAATATCCAGTTTCTCCTTGATCTCTGGGCTGGCATAGTGTCCATGAGCCAGAAGTTGTTGTCCAAACTGTTCAAATGCCTGGAATGTGCCAGCCCTTGCATCTATTTCAGTGCGGTGTTCCTGCAAGGTACAGAGATGTGTTATTAAATAAATAGACAGCAGAGCTGGAAATGATCTATTTTTGGACCTGTAAATGGAAAGCATCAGAAAAAGAAACATTTGTTGGTGTTTATGATACACGCTTATCATCTTTCACATACCTGGTGCCTTTCCAATAAAGCTTCAGCTCCGGTCACATCCTTTGCAAGTTCATCTGAAGAGACTAGGCCCCGGATTCCATTGATCCAAGACATAAGGTCCCTGTGAACACACATTAATAGAGAATTTTTCTCTCCCTCCATTAAAATAAGTCAGACCTGGAAAAACAGTCCTTTTTTGAACCCTCTCCAGAAATATCCCTGCAGAACAATAATAATAATAATAATATACCAGAGAGACAAACTGGGGAGAAGGGGGATAGCATCTTTACCTGAAGTCGCTGAGGAAACGCTGCAGGTCATGAGAATCTCCAAGCTTCTCCTTGCGCTGGTCAGCACGTTTTCCCAGACTATTCCAAGCCTGATTCAACTCAGTACATTTTTCCTGGAGATCTTCAGCAGATTCGGGATGTGACTGGATCAGACGCTGGGCAGTTTCACCAAGAGAATTCACCTAGAATTAGAGAAAGGGAAACAAACACAATGAAGGTAGAAAAAAAGTCTTTTCTATAGTTCAATCATTTCTGTTAGACAAAAAGAAAGCTTTTGGTTTTGTCCTCGCAATCTCACCTTGTCTCCAAGAGCTGCCAAGTCTCTCTCAAAGCCTTCATGTTTGCGCTGCAGAGCCTGCACACTGGCCAAGTCATGTCCATAGTTGTCTGTATTTAATGCTTGATTCTTCTCCTCTATCCATTCTTTTGTTTCATCAGCATCTCTGATTTGAGTGAAGGAAGGCAAAACCAGAATTAAAATGGAGATCATACTAGGATCTCCATTACCTAGCAGGTCGCCGATTTCCATGGAAGCTCACATAGTTGATGGTTCTACTAAGTTATCTCCCAAGATGATGCAAGCGAACTTTGGCAAAATAGGACAGTAGTCCAGACCTCCCAAGCCCACAGCAATTCCATGCTTTCATGTGAACAAATCTGTCTTTTTCTAGGGAGAATAGATGAAATTCTTGTTGGACCACTGGTAGTCTAACTTGCACTAAAAAAGCTGGGGGTTGAAGTATAATTTGTTTAGAATAGGTCCCACTGTGTTTTAGAACTCATAGACAGAGTATTTTACTGAACTAAGACCGAATATGCGACAAACACCTCACCTGTGGAATCTCTGGACTTCATGGGCACTGCCCAACAGCTGGCTTCGCTCCTCTGCTAACTGCTGCAGAGACCTCCAGCGTTCATTCAGTTCCTGCAAAACAAAACAAAACTCCAAACCACTGATATTGCAGACCACAGTTTTATAGCATTTCTGTTTACAGAAGCAGCTCTTGTGCTGGACTCACTGAAGCTTTATGATGTAAAGCAAAAAATTTAGTAATCAGTAACATTTTCTTCACTATGTTTACCTGCACCTTATTCATTGTGCTGCCATTTGCAAACATGCCAACAACAATAATTTTAAAGGTTTCTCCTGAGATTTAAAACCAGATGATTTTACGTATATAGTAAGATATTGATGTAACCTGAGAAGCAAATACTGTATATGTCAATACTTCTTTCAATAAGTTAATTCAAAATGGTTTATAAAGAGTAATGAAAGACAAAGACTATAGAAAAGAGAGGGTAAAAAAATGTTCTTAGCTTTTAAATCATCTCAGAAAAAGTTGTATTATTACCTTGATTGAGTTAAAGGTTGCCACTGTGTGTACCATCAAACGTGCAGACTATATGAAAAGGCAGAAATAAAAAGATCTTGCATTAAAGTCAACTCTAACCAATCAGAGACAAAATCAGACCGAAAGAAAACTTAAAAATCCATAATGACTTGGCCTAGGTCAAAAATACAGATGTTGTAACATACAACTCTACACAATGCATGAAGAGAAAAACACCCTAGATTTTAAAGGTTTCAATGAAAACTGTTGAATTCTGTAATTTTTATACACTTCTTTAGAGCAGTGTTTTGAATACATTGTTGTTTTAAGATGAATGAGAAACGCAAACAATAAGAAAAATCAATGCGAGTAAATTACAACAGCAACTAAGAATAATTAGTTGCAATACCTAAGGTATTATAGATAGGAGTAAGAATAGGTAGAAATTGACAAGCGAGTACTATCACTTTAGTGTAAATTGGAACAAAAAAGAATAGTCTTAATAGGGACAGAAAACAGAAATTTTAAAGGTAACATTCAATAAGTGAATTAAAAAACCCCAAACTCTTAGTCACAGGGACAACTCCCCTTCTCCCCTCCCCCCAAAAAAAGAAACCCAACCCACTCAAATCGTTTCACTCTTGGCTGAGTTTTTGGCAAAATCAGCTTAGAGTTAATTCAGTTATTTCTAGATCATCATCAAAATTGGTGAAGGTTAATTAAAAAAAATAATGACCAATTCCCTCCACTACGTAATCTACTTTTCTGACAATGGTAGATTACTTGCACAATTCATCCCTTTGCAGATATGCACAAAGAACTTACAGTTTGCTAAGTTACTATGAGACTTATAGGATTCACTGTACACGTGTACCATCTGTGCAAAAAACATTTAAAAAATCACCCATTCTTGTTGACATGCCTGCATTTTCTACAATGGAGTCAACATATTGCATACTTATCTGTTTTTCCCACATTCACACAGCTTGAAAGATGTACAAGCAGCTTTAAGTCTAAGTTTAAGAGGGTGGACGTAAGACATGAAACACGGGAATGAAATATTATAGAGAAATACAAAATGTTTGATAATGTCAAAAATATTCAAGATGCTTTTGTGCATCAGCAGGTGACAGCTATTCCATTGTAAGCCACTAATGAATGGAGAAAGGCTGCTTCTAACCAGTGTGAAAAATGAGCTAGAGATGAATAATGGAAGACAATGATATTGCTATATACGTACAACATATTCCTTACTAAGGGAATATTGACATAAATGGCTTCGACTTTCAGGAATAAAAACATTTCTTTCTGCTGGCTAAATAAAAAAAGAATTCATGCTAAGTGAACAGGGACTATTTTGCATCTAGTGGCCACGTAATACCTAAAAACATTGGTATAAAAGACTGGAATCAGTGTTATAGTACAAGCTCAAAACAAAACAGAGTTTTGCAGCAGAGAAGTCATAAATGGACTGTTGGCAATTTTTATGGCTAAAGTAATTCTGTTAGAAACCTATCTCAGTTATTCTCTTAATCATACCTGCAAATAGAGAGCTGACATAGTTACTTGACTTGGCTTAGATGGTTTTTATTTTTAAAACAAAGAGTAGTACCTGTATGACATTTATATATTGACAGAATCTGCATGCAAGTATATGAAGGTGAATTCCTGCTGAATGCTTAACACATTTTTGTAACATGCTTGTTGAAGTAAACAAGCAAAGTGAAATGAAAGTCACTAACCCTAAATCAATACCAAGTCAAACACTTGCTGAGACCAGGACATAATTAAAATCAATTTTCAATAGTCTTTTTTTTTTAAAAAAGGGAGGGTAATAAAAGGAGAAAAAAGGCATGTGAGAAGGTACATGGTCTAAAAAAGATGATGTACTGTAGTTTTTGTTTTACTTTCCTGTTGTGTGCTACTCAGTAATGACACCTACCTTCCAAGGAGAGGCTGTCTTAGAATCAGTTTCATCCTGTTTGAAAATGTGAAGAAACAGCTTTAAATAGGAAGCAAAATCTAAAACTGATTATCAGAATATACTAAAAATCTTTCAAAGTTTGCCATGTTCCATCCTTAACAGAGTAAGTGAATTTTTACAAGGAAGTATTTCTACCATTTTGGGTTATGCTGCTCTGCATTGATTTGTGATGTGGGGTAAGACACTCGGGAAATAACAGGATCAAAGATAAGATAATCTTTTTATGTCCGTTCAAAGTCAGTATTGAGTTCCTCCATGGAAATGGACTACAATTATGGCTGAACTTCTACTTGTACCTCCCAAACCTGTTATAAGTGCCACACTATCTCAGAAATCAACACTTACCCTGGGCATCATACCATAGACTTCCTGCAAAGGGAAAAGGACAAACAGAAACAACTTGTTATTTTCTAATAGAAGTCTTTACTGGTTTTGAGAACATTTCTTCTACAAACTGGTTACCAGCCTGTCATTAAGCTCAATAGTGCTCGCACAACCTAAACATGCAGCAGAAATGGGAGTTTGACTACTCAACCATCTACTGCAACACATCATCTTAGAACTCGGAAAATAAACAAGCTGCTTCAATACTCTGTTGGCACCAGATAGAATTATTTACAGAAATAGCACAAGTATGTGAAAAGCTGGAAAAAATAGGCATGTTACTAAAAAAAAAAAACAAAACAGAAAACCCACAAAACTATTTCTCTTTTTCCCTAGCATTCCCCACCATTTGTCCTGCAAAGAAATGAAGGTTGAAATTTCAAATTTATATGAAGCAATGTTAATGCATGGATTCTCCATGACTTTTAATATTAAAGATTTTACATTCCTAAAAAAAAGAAAATAAAAAAGCTGTAGATGGTGCAATTTTCTACAGCACTATTTAAAAAGAAACAATTCAAAGGGTACCCCTGTGATGGCCACACTACAGAACAGGCATGAAGTGTCTCTGGTTAGAATACCAGTATTCTCAGACCAGAGTGCAAATGAACAGCTAGAATCTTGCAATGAAGACAGCAGACAAAAGACAATCCTGCGGAAGACAACAGACAAAAGAAAGAAAGAAAGTCTTTTGCTTCTCAAGAGGATTAGAACAAGAAAAAAAGTGGACCTGTTGCTGTACTGCTTGCACTTCATCTACCATCAACCCTTCTGACTCCAGGTCATTCGCAACCTTGTTTATGTCCTTCAGACGTGACTCATTAGCTTTTAAATCCTGCACAGAACAGTAAAATATCACAGCATTAACATTCACACAAGCAAAACGTGCAGAACAAGTTGGCACAACAGGGGTGCCAAAAAGTACATGGTTTGTAAACAGCAGGAATTCAGCACACTTGACCTTTACAGTTACCAGTGAATATACAATGCACACTAGTCTATGCCAAGAAACCCCAGCTGCCAGCGCCAAGCATCAATGGATTAAAGAAACACACTATCGAGAGTTTTCTGTACACATAGTTAATTAACAGTCTGGAATGGGTTAAACTTTTAACCTGTCAAGTATACAACGTTACCAACATGAAGATTAAAAGCTATCACCTGTATTACTGCATAAATAAGCTAAAAGGCCAACTTAAAAAGTAATTTTACTAAGACATTTAAATGCTTCCAGCCAAACAGATTGACAGAGAGTTTTCTATAAGGCAGAAAGGGAACCTCATTAAAAAAGTAGTAGTGGAGAACTAGCACTTCAATTTTAATAGGTGACACATTTAAATTTCAACCATCAGGTTATTTTAAAAGGACCTCAAATCCAGTAACTGCTATCATCTTCTCACCTATAATATTAGGTTGGCTCAAATGGTTTGTAAGCCAGCTTTCAAGATGTAAACATGATAATGTCGACAGAACTATCAAATCACTGTCTTTTCCAATGTATAAGGTCAGGCATCTTTGCATTTCAGTGCTCTGTATCTTACCAAAGTGGACAGAATAAACATACCTGCCTAAGCCATTCTTTCACACCTCATGCAAAATTAAAAAAGAAAATCATAACTAACTAGTATTGCAAACATAGGGTGAAAAAAAAAACTGAAAGTCTATGAACATTTTGAAGCAGAGAATTATTTTTTCGTATATTGAGAAAAAAAATCTACAGATGGAAACTAAAATGCATCTTTCCTTTCAACAAAAAGGAAGAGGAACAGCTTAACTGAAGGTTATCCTTTACAGAACATGAAATTCCTCCAAAGCTTGGCAGGTTCTGTATTTGAATGTGTTGAAAGACAGTTTCAGTTCTCTGGGAGCTGGGAAGCGTGTAGCAACCTGGAGATTGTAACCAAACTGAAGACTTTTGAATGTGGGATTCTCTCTAGCCTCACAAGACAAAATAAGTAAAAAAACTATGTTTCCTTCCCAACCATGAAAAATTATCACAGACATATGATCAGAAAGCCTGAGGGGAGAGACCAAAACCAAACACACACATTATGCAGCATGACAACACACCTTCTGAAAATCATCAAATTTCTTCTGTAGCACCTCGACCTGCTCCAGATCAGCACCCACTTCCTCATTTGTGAGTGCAGCTTCCTTCTCATTAATCCACTGTTGAAGCTCATTAGCTTCACGGAAAAGCATAAATTTTTTGCAGCTTTTTTCTAGCATGCCTTTACGTTTTTCTCCCAGCTCAAGAAGAGAGTGATACCTGGAACAAGCAGAAAAAGAAAGCAGAGAGCAGTCAGACTGAAGTGTGCAGTCACAGTAATTTACCGGCGTCAACGAAGGTGTGGGAAACCCCTGCGGTCTACACACTGTTCTTCTACAGTGTAGTAATTAGGTAAACGTAAATTGTACGTGTTTCTCCTCTACACAGATACGCACACCAAAATGAGACCTCCCACATGCAACACTGGGCAAAAGCAAACCCAAGTCACAGCTTAGGTCAGGGCAGGCTCTTAAGCTACAGCAGCACTGCAGTGCAGGAATGACTTCATAGGGTCCTACTTACTGAGTACTTTCCCATATTACATCAAGTTTGCCATCAGATTATTAAAATCCACTAGCCTCCCAGCTACTGGACATAAATAGCTAGGTCTTACTTAGCCATTATTCAATGCAAAATCTGCCTAATGTTTAAAAACAGGTGTTATTTCTTTGATAACACAACTATTCAACTGGGAAACCCATAAAACCTCATTTCACATACACTGTTTTATCTGTGGAATTCCCAACATCAGTGAAATTACTGCTCAGTTACATTAGAATAAATACAAAGTAGAACCTCTAAAATATTTAAATTAGTTTGAACAGTCAAATAAACCTCAAAAAAGACCAGCCATTTATTTGAAACCACAAGAAAACTGATGTCTCCTATTCAATTCCTGGTAACCAACTAGACACAGACAACCCTACGAGACCTTTTCCAAGCTGTTGCTGAAAAAAGGCAATGGCAGTTTTACAATCATTGATACCGAATTACAGATCTCTTCAGCTATGCATCATAACTGTTTTTGAAGAACCTGCATTCAGAAAAGCCACACCCTTAACACTCATTCTTACTGTTACCCTATTTTAAGTCTTCTGGAAGATGAGATATTTTAACTGCATCTGGTGGGTTTTTTATAACCTGAATCAGAGTGCACATTGGTCTACTACAGTGATCAACAGCAGCAACTGATTCTCATTATTAAGCCGTGAGGATATCCATTTTGATGTTATTAAATCCAACAACGTAAGACGCTGCTGAGATACTTGCAGGGTCCTCAAACGGGGAAACAGCAGCCTTGCAGTGTTTTCATTTCCCACATTGGAGCATACAGGCAAATACTGTGCAATTACACCTCCCAACTTGAAGAGTTCAACAAAGCAGCATTTTCCTAACCAACAACTCAGAGATGGCCAAGTCTGTTGAAAAAAATCCTTGATACGCCGGGCTGTAATATCTTTACATCAAACTGATAATCAACTCTAAGTCTTTCCATAGAAGCAGAGACTTTGTGGTTTCCTGTCTATCCTGGTTTAAAGGCTGGACAGAAAGGAACTAGGAATCTTTCGTATTAGTTTTGAATGGAAACATTCTACCCTGACTTGAATGAGCTACTGCATGCAGGAAAACACTGTTCTGAAGCCCACCCCGACTGCAGATGTTTGCCTCAGCATACAATTTTAGGTATTAAATACTTGCAAGGCTCATAGAGGATTTGGGGCAAAATTCCTTTAGAAGCAAACTTTCCCTCAAAGTTGCTCAGCAACACTTCAGAGATCAACATACAACTTTACTTTTGATTGTGAAGAAATATATTCTCTATGAAAAGGCAGTCAGGCACAGCCAACAAACACCATTGCTTTGGACCTCCCCGCAACTTCCAAGACCATAATGCAAACTTGTTATTTTTTCCAGGAGGTATGAACACAAGTTTGAATATTAAGTTAACATTGTAACAAAACACAATCATCTTATAAACTAATGCTTTTTGACTACCCAACATGAATGTTACTTTATATGACAAACTATGATAACCTCACCCTTCCCAAACTCTAAGATGGTCATATGTGACATAATACTTGATATATATATTTTATATATATTTATATAAACAAACTAACATTTCTATCTGCACCTCAGAAAAGGCAAGAGATGCTTTTTAAAGGAAATAGTCTAGATATCACTAAAGCCTCATTTGGTAAGCAAAATCAGCATAATGGAAAATAACATCATCAAACCAATTTAGCAGCACAGAGGTGACCAACAAGATAAGCAGCTGGCTGGATGGCTGGCAATAAAAAACACATGAAACGCGTACCACGACACTCATCTATACTAAAATAATTCACATTACAGAAATTGCTTCCTTCATGTCTCTTTGGAGCAGCTTTCCCAAAGGAAGAAATAGGGAGAATGAACAGTGACAGTATGGAGACAGCATGGTTTAGAAAGGGCTAATCCTACTCACAGTTCTTCGACCTGTTTCATACGCAGAGATACACTGCCGACTTCCTTAGTTATGAGAGTCCTGCACAGACAGAGGGAGCACAGCAAATGCATGCAAAAAATTAGTCAGATTAACAAAAATAATGAAAGCAGCAGCTCCATCCATGGGTTGTCTCTGGTAGGAGATGGTTAAGAGTTTACATATAAATGGAGAAAATTAGGTGTCATTCAGAAGCAAACAAAGCAAATCAGACTAGGAGTACAATTCACATAAGAAAACCTCAGCAGTACAGTTGAACACTCTCTATAAGGTCTCCTCATTTCCTGATCTTTGTGCCATGTGATTGTAAACTAACGAGTGGTCACCTCTCCTTGGCTCTAAAATAAGGCACCCCTTTTCCAATTCTTAAAAGCAGCCTGCAAACCCATAGAGAAAGTTATACATTATTAAAATCCTGAACAATGCATCACAATTTTCCAGCATCCTTTCTTCTCACTGGTACAAGCTTTTTTATTATTCCCCCCCCCCCCCCCCCCAATTTTAGAGCTAAAGCTAGTAATTATTGTATGTCGGGTACTCAAAACAACTGAGTGGGAAAAATTTCTCATGTAGAATGACAGCATAGCTGTGCAGACAGACGGGAGTGTCATGGAGAGGGAGTATGCATGAAACTTTCAGCTTTGGCTTCCAAGCGGCTTGATAAGATGAGTCAGCAGCTCACAGCTATCACCCACAGCCCTTGCCTGAACTAATCTACAACTACCATGTGCTTTAGGAGGTCATTACCAAGCAGTCATGCAGTTCTATTTGCAATGCCATGTTCCTCTTTTAAAAGAGGGGGGGGGGGGGGCGGGGAAGGAGGGGACACACATTTCAGCCCATGTAATGGCAACAAATAATATGGCACCACAATTCAGGAAAAAAGTAATGAGCTAGCACCAAAGTAGTCACAGCTCCTAAGGAGGTCAGCTCCAGAGGCAGCCCTGTATAGGGAGTGTACTGTACTTTATGTAACCAAATTTAAGAAAGCTTTTCAAAACAGATCACACATTAAATAGTGACAGCTACAAATACAAGAGCTGCTTAGGACAGATGTAACTCACAAACAAGTTTAAGTTGTTAGGTACAACAACAAAAGGAACACATAAAATACTGAAGTCAGACAGCAAGTTGAGCTCTAGTGTCATGAGTTTTACAGTTAAAAAATGGGAAAAGCAACAAGAAAATCTAAAATAAGAACAAAACAACTCAATATGGTGCCCCTGGTTAAGGAGTCCCATGTTTTGCTCCAATTAATTACTCCCTAGTGTAAGAGGCATCAACCTAAACTTCCGGCATATGCAAGGCAAAGGCCAAGCCAGCAAACACTGGATGGGTGTTGTATCCCATCAGTTAGATCTTACTGGTTGTCAATTTGCTCCTGTCGCAGTGCTATGCTGCCTTGCTCTTCCAGGAGATTCTCTCGGGATGCAGACTGGGCAGGATCTAATTTTTTCACATAGGCAGCTGGTACAAAGCCTTGACGGTCATTAACTTCAACCTTCCACCAGTCCTGGAAAGAAAAAAAAAAAAAAGCAACTGCTATAAGGCAAGCACCAAGCACAATATATGCTGTGCAACTGAAAGCTGCAAATTAGAGTTTTCTATCAACACAAGAAAACCAGCGATGCTCACAACAGTTGGCTCTTTTTATGGAGATCATTTCAAATAGACTGTCTCTGGAGACATCTAGGTCATACTTCCATGTGTCCCCTTGTGTTTGGTCAAAAATTCCTCAACAGTAGGGAAGTAAATTTTCTCATAGGCCCATGCCCTACAGCATATGTTGTTTACTTACCTTAGAAAAGCTGGCAGCTACAGAGGAGTCATGAGAATGAGCTGAAGAGGTGTGCTAAAGTGCTGAATGGGAACATGGACTAAATGTGCAAATTCTTTCACTTCTTTCAATGCTCTTACTCAACCCAAAACCAAAAACGCTCTGCAGAACATACAACACCAAGTGAGCCAAGCAGCTCAGTAAACCAGAAGGCAAGTGCATACCTTGTTGGTGCTGTTGAGTAAGGTGAGGATATCCCCCTTTTTCATAGTCACCTCCCGGGGACTCTTCTCTTGGTAATCATAGAGTGCCAGAACGAGCTCTTTGCCAGTTTCATCATCTGTGGGAGCAACTTGTTGCTAA
Source organism: Vanellus vanellus (assembly GCF_965231255.1). Classification (NCBI taxonomy): domain Eukaryota; kingdom Metazoa; phylum Chordata; class Aves; order Charadriiformes; family Charadriidae; genus Vanellus; species Vanellus vanellus. The sequence continues at coordinate 6,489,318 of NC_138923.1, read as the reverse complement.
TAAAGAAGGAGCACAGGAGAAATTAGTTGTTCCATGCTTATTAGAATCAATGTAGTTGTCCTAAAAAATACTTCAGCCTTAATTAAAGCTACTGTAGTGCCTTAAAATGATTCTTGTTGAACTAAATGTAATAAAGATAGGTGCTGTCTGGGCTCAAACCTTGGGGCACCACATTATACTGTTTTCTTCCAAGGCAACAGAGCTGCCTGTTACCATTGTAAAAACAGACCACCAAGTTTTTTGAGAAAATCAAGCACGGTCTGCAATAAATTCTCAAAACCAACTGTTATTAAGCTTTGTCTTTACCTTCTGCTGACCCAAGAATTTCAGCAACATGATTAGCATCTTTCCTTACCCTGCATGACTGGGCCTGTTCCCTTAACGCCTGTATGCTACTGCCGTAAGCGGAAAGATCAGACATCAAAGCCTCGTGTTTCTTCAGAAGAGCCTGAAAGTGAAAGATAAAAACAACATGTACACCTAGCCATTTTACAAATACCACTCTGCTTAAAATATGTATTTTGGCTCCATACACAGGGAATGTGGGTTTTTCAGAGCTGCCAGTCTTGTGACTCTCATAGGAATAACTACTTCTATTTATTCACAGGCTAGATAGTAGTCCAAATGCTTCTGGTGCTTTTTCTCTACCTTATCTCAGAAACATTCTTTTGTTGTGACCAGGAATACCACGCATCACTCTGGAAATAGTGTTGAGTTTGAAAGCATGCCTTTAAACTGCACTTCACTTTGACAAAATGTCAGTCAGCAGTGTCCGGAACACAGTGTTTGGCCACAGAATGATAGTAGTAAAACAACTCTAGACAAAAAAAAATTACTTCCAGACCAATGAACTGCTTAAAATCAGACTCGCGCTGAAATGCAACACCAAATGAGGAATTTGCTGATATTAGTCTCATTATACTTTACAAAAACCCTATAAAAAATGAATACAAATGTAAAGTTTCCTCAAAATTGGTTTAATATACTGAAGAGAAAAAAATTCATGTGCAATAACCTGGACACAGGAAAACCTGTCATCTTTTGACTCTGAGCCAAAATTCAGCTTGATGCAAGAATCTTCTGCCTGTTTTCTTAAGAATCCTCAGATTAGCAGAGCTCCTTATTTTATTACCATTGGACAAATCCTCGCTGTGTTTATGCAAAACTGATTCAAACAACAATCTCAAATACCTCAGCAGAGTCTTCATCTTTTCCATAGTCTGTACTGCCTACAATGGGCTCCTTTTCCCTCATCCAGGATTCTGCCTCATTAGCATCAGCGAAGTACTGCTGAGCTTGCAGGGAATCCTCTAAGTCTTGTCGACGCTGAGATGCTTTAGCTTTCAGAGAGTCCCATTTTTGGTTCAGTTCATTCAATTTGATTTTCACATCCTCAGCCGCAAAATGTCCTAGGTAACAGAAAGAGAGGGAATGGAAGGACTTAAGGAGATATAAATAATACACATTAAAAGATTACCCATACTTCTTGGAAGTGACAGAAATTAGACCCATTTAAACCTACGTAGCCTGTTCTGACTAAAATAATGAAAGCACAACTCAGCTTGTCCTTTTGCCTCAGACTGGAAGCACTGTACCTGTCAATCAAACTGTACCAGGAACATTTGAATCATTAAGAACAAAACAAGCCACATCATAACGTTTCTTCTCAATGATGAAACAAGAAAGGTCACCTTTCCAGTGGCAAAGTTTTGACAACAGACAAATATTATTTCAGACATGAATCCTGAATCCTGGAATCACGGAATTCTTTTTTTTTTACTATTCTGGTGTTAAGAACACCGAGTCAGAAATAAAGATATATGCTTATTTAAAAGCAGGAATGACTCTTACTGTCTTTGCGGAAGATCATCTCTCATGATTATGATCATGATTATGTATCTCAGATACAAGCCCTTAATAGATTTAAAAATGGAGAATAAATATCATAGGCACAAAGCTGTTGAATACAGGGCTCTCGTGTTTGTCAAGAACAGATGGAGATCTGTGAAAATCGTGACAGGTTCCCATCAAGGAATGTATTTTTATTTTCAGGTAAAACAATGATCAGAAGTTCATCCTGCTAGCAGGTAGCTGTCTATTGCTTGGATAAAAGCAGGCAGTAATTCTTAATTGTACAAGTCCAGAGAACAAAGTCTTTTTATTTCTGAAAAAGAAAGAATTAAAAAACATTGAGACTTACCCTCTTCCACCATAGCATTTCCTTTCTGTGTGACTGCTTTAATGCGGGGCTCATGGCCTGCAATTTCTGCCTGCAAAGCCTGGTGCTTCTTTAGCAGATTCTGGACACCAATTAAGTCCTTGCCTGAAAGATATAAAATAGTTAATCAGCTAATTCAAAGTCATCAGACTAAACAAAAGGAAGCTGCAACCAGTGCTAGACAAGCTTGCAGAGTAAGTACTATCACAATGAAGACAGAGCACAATGAAAGCTAAGTTATCAATTGGAATTGTACAAGTAACATAACAGTTCAAGAACCATGGGTGATGGCAAATACATAACTCCACGCCATGTTAATTGCACTAAACATTTCAGAATTTCCAGGGGATGTTCTATAAAGAGAAAAGTTGCAACAGAGCAATTCTGACATCTAAATCCTGGAGATATCAGGATGGACCAACCTCGGTTTGTTGAAGCTGCGATAGGTTCTTTTTCCCTAATCCAGGTCTCTTCATCCTCAATGTCACGGAAAAGCTGCTGCAGGCGAAGAGAATCTGCAAGTTTCTGCTTGCGAGCGACCATAGGATCTTTTAGAGCTTCATAACGAGCTACTAAAGCTTCTTGTTTCTTCTTGATATTGTCAGCATCAAAGTGCCCAGCATCTTGGAACTGGCGTGCCTGGATGGTAATGCCATCTATACGATCCTAAAATTAATTCAGCAATAGCATTACATCAGAATTTCTGTAAGATGGCTGTGACTGAAAACATTTTCAGGTCTCAGCTAATAAGTTATATTGTGACAGAAGAAGAAAACCTCAGCTGCACACTGCCAGCACGATAATTTTTGCAAGAGATCATTTACAAACAAAGGAACCATTTGCTGTGAAGTTCTGTATTTAAAAACTGATCTGTTCTCCCTCCCCTCTCATTTCTTATAGTTATATGAAAACAAACTGAACAAGAATAAGCTGTTTACAAATGAAGAGTCTAAGGGGGAATTACTTCCTACACAAAGCACAGCACATCTTTTTAAGTTGGTATTCACAGCACAAAACAATGCTGTCCTGTCAGCAGGTCACAGTATGGAATCATTTTACTTTTGTCCAAGTCATGAAGGTATTGTTCTTGGAGACATACAGTTTATGTATCCGTTCAAAATTATTTCTGATAAATAAACTATAAAGCCCAAAGCTACAAAAATTATGAAAATATAGACCTGCTAAGGTGTCTGGAGTGAACACTTTTGAGTGAGTAAGGAGGCAAGAGCAAGAAGAAAAATTATTTCCCTTACCTGATGGGCAGCAACATCTGCCTCTAGCAGAGCGTGTTTCTTCTGAAGATTTTGAACACTAGTAAGATCTTTTCCATAATCATCAGAAGCCAAGTGTCCTTCTACTTCATACAGCCACAGCTCAATGTCTTCCACATTGCGATTAAACTGCTGCTGTTGATTGGCTTCACGCAGTTTTATACCTGATCGAGACAGAGTGGCAAGAGACGACCTAAGTTTTCCACTTCATTAAATGTACTTCCTGTCTTCTCCCAGATAAACTCTCTGAGAACTGCCCGTATTCTTCGGAGCAAGTCATACCTTTGAGCTCAGTGGCCTCCAGAAGTTTTTTCCACAAGCTGATAACTTCGTTCATGCGAGCTGCCACTTCATCAGACGCATAGTGATTGACATCAATCAACTTCTGGCCAGCCTTCTCCAGTGCATCAATACGACTCTGATTAGCAGAAAGCTCTGCTTCAAAAGCCTGATGTTTCTGAACTTTACCTTGCAAGTTTGATGGATCCTACAGATGAAGAAAGAAAAGGAACATTTCAATCCAAAACTAGTATCTATAGGTCTCTGAAGAACTTTTAAAATTAGACTATGTTCATATGCATGCCAAGATGTCACCACGAGGATTTGGTGCCAAAAATATGCCTTAAATCAGAGTATTTCAGCTACTGAATAAGCATGATTACAGCACGACAGGAAAAAAACCCTTGGGGTCGTGGAGAAATTACAATTTCTCCTGTTGCCTTCAATACTGCCTACTATCAGCAACATTTTGGGCTGACACTGCTTCATATCATTAGACTGACTACATTAAGCCTGGTATTGCCTTAAAATTACTCTAACATTCATCTTTATGCTTACCTTGTATGCCTCATCTGTTGCAGTTTTCATTTTTTCATTAACCCAACTCTTTAGCTCATCAGAGTCTCGGAAAAACTGCTGCAGATGGAAAGAATCTGCCAGTTGAGCACGGCGGTACATAGCTCTTTCATGAAGAGCATTTCGGCGGCTCAGCAGCTGAAAAAAAAAAAGTAAAGGTTTTTAAATTCTTCAAGCTTGTAAGAACCACCACTGTATCTGTACTTTTGGAGGAGCTCCGCTGACTTATCCTATATTGCAGTCATGCCATTTAAAACAATAAAGGAGAACATGATTTAAAGTCTACAGTCCAAATCTATTTTAGATACTTACAGCATCTCTGCGTGTAGCAACATCATCCATGGCATAATGGTTATTCTGAATCAATTTGGTAGCAAACTCATCCAATGCCTAAAGAGAAAACAGTTTTCCATTTACTTGCTGTAACAAAAATTGTTTGGGCAATTTTACTTAGTAGATTAATTCTCAAAAGTTTGTCACAGTAAAACTAACAGAAAGCCGTTATGATAGCTATTGTTACACCTCTTTATCTGTACTATCATCTTGCATGGAGAGGAGTGCAGATTTTTGACAAATCTTCATCCACACCTGTGCTGGCATGACATACAAGCACTGGGTTACTCAGCTCTCTGAGGCAGCAATGGATCTCTACCATATCTTTTTCCACTATTTTCCATTTTAGAGACAATGCACATCATTTAGAGATAATACATCCCCCCATAACAGTGAATCATTCTGTAGAGCAAACCCCATCCTCCTCTGTCATTCTGCAGCAGTGTCTCCGCCCCAGTCAACAAATTCACTTGTTTTATTTCTTGCCCATTTAGTGATCATCTAATGTAAATGCCTTACTGTGATTTTCTCCTCTTGGGCACTTAGGGATTTCTCAAAGTCTTCATGCTTCTTTAAAAGAGCCTCCACACTATCCAGAGAATCACCAAGGTCTTCATTCAGCAGAAATGCCTGAAGTAAGGAAACAAACACATCACTGATTTTTGGCGTTACCACGCTCAGCTGCTAAGTCAACTCAAGCATGGCCAGTGATGTTTCCTACCATATGATATTACTGCAAAGTAAAGGATTACATACTGGGATGGTGTTCCCTGTATGCCTCCAACAGCCAAAGGTTCTGAATAATTCTTTTTAGCTTCTTATTTAAACAGCATTTTACACAAGTTAAACATACATAAAAGCAATCTCAAGCCAACTTGTCACAACTTATAGTTTCAGCATTGGATGGAAATAGTTGTTGTAGCAGGTTGGGCAGTCAGATAAGTAACTCTGCACAGCACCCTGCGCATGCTTACTGGCAGTCACTACCACTAGTAAATACCAATGGTTTAAGTCTACGGAAGACTAGCCAGAAATGAAAATCAGCCATATCTGGAGAGTTCAAAGATATGCACTCACTTCTTGTTTGCTCATCCAGTTGTCAACTTGTTCAGTATCTCTGTAGAAAAGCTGCAGGTCCATGCACTGTTCATACTGCTGTCTGCGAAGCTCCCATAGTTCTAGCAAGGCAGATCTTTCATCTGAGAGGATGGTCAGCTAATGGATTGGGAAGAGGAACATATAATAATTTTATTTAACAGTCTGGTTCATTTCCATCTCAATGTAAAATCAAGTCGTGACTCCAAAGAAGTGGTTAACACTGGACTGAAAACAACCTCCTGTGTAAAGGATCATTCTCCTGTTACTGGTATCATCCTCCTCATATAGGGCAAGTCTTTTCTCAGCTTATCAAGCTTCAGTAGCAACTACAACCCTCTGTCTTCAGTCAGAAACCTCTCCTTTTCCAAATTACATCTACACACGAGATATTTAATGGACAACCACTTCTTTACTGCAGACCTATTTGTAAGAGAAGCTCTTCAGCAAACCATCTTGCTTTCTCAGCCTCTAAAATATTTTGGCCCGCTCTCACTTATGACATTTGAACTGTCTGATTGACCAATGTTCCAATACAGAGACTTCATGAGAGGCCCCGTTAGTTTGAATATCAAAATTTAGAGATTCTAAATATTTACTGACGCTTCTTGATAGCAAACCTAAACATAGATAAACAGATAACACATTTTTCTTTTGGAGAAAAGATACACTATTAGCTCCTAACAGACAGTACTAAAGTTCTAATAGTTCCTACTAATAGATAGGCAGAAGCTGGCAATTTGAGAAGGAAAAGAACACACTACTTAAATACATGAAAAAAGCCCTGTAATCTAGAGGGAAGATACTTTGCACCTTATAATCTTAACGAGAAATGAACTTTACATTAAGGGACAAGGAAGAAAGAGACAAAATTCTTGTAGGAGTTCTTGCTCTCAACTTACCTTTTCTTTAACCTCATCAGAAGCATAGTGCCCAGCAGCAAGCAAAGCCTGGCCAGACTCATCAGCAGATTTGAAGCTATCTTCATGGGCATCAATTTCTCCCTATGAAAGAGGACGTGAATAAGTTGTTACCAAAATTTATCTTAGAACAGAGTGTCAGAACATGAAAACTGCTATTGAAAATAACACAGAGACAACAGTTGGGACACCTGAATGATAAACATTCCACTATCTTTAAATACGTTACACTTAACATGAAAACTAGAATGAAATGTATTACCGTACAATGCAGATAAGTAAGTATAAATTCATATATTAAAATGGAAGAAAAGGTTGGTTTTAAGCTGCACTCTTTCTGCTTACTTACAGCAATTCCTCATGACGGAGAACTAAAACAGTCGTTAGTCCAACTGACTGCTCTCAGGTCTAATTATTTTTTATAAAATATTATCAGAAACACTAATAAATAAGTATTTAAGAACGCATCTCTACTATCAAGAATCAAAGTAAAAATATTAAATCAGGATAGCAATCTAGTACTGTGTTAGTTGCCTGATCAAAGGATTCTAGTGATACAACATCAGCAGTTCTGACTCGGAGACTGTTAGACATATAAATCAGTCCTTGAGTGTTGCTGACTGGATTTGGCTGTATAACCATTATACCTTATGTTCCTGATGTCTGTCTAGAAGGGCTTCTGCTCCAGCCACGTCATTGGCAAGTTCATCCGCATTTATCAGAGCCTTCATCTCAGTCACCCAGCTGGTGAGGTCTCGGAAGTCCGCAAGAAAGCGCTGCAGCCTAGGAAAGCAAAAGAAAAAATGGTCGGGAATAATTTGTTTTCATGGTTTCTCCATCCTTACCCCAAAGGGTTACAAACATAAAAGCTTTTCCTCACATAGAAATAAAACAATACAATATCAAAATACAATAAAAATATTAAATAACTAAATATGCTCTCAATCAAAAAAACAAGCCTTTTAAAGTCAGGAAAATGCTTGGTTCAACAATCAGTTTCTCAAAGACACGTTTTGCATATAACTTATATTGAAAGTAAAAGGAATATTCCTAACTACAAGCCTGTATGTTGAAGACAACAGAAATGAAAAGATAGTTCTCAAGCAGAGTGTTTCAAGCTAGCCCACAGGACTGCTTCTGTCACAACCATAACACAGTGTGCATGGGGGGAACTGACAGAAATTTCAACTGTGCATGCCTCAGCCTCAAAACAAGCAAACAAATTCTCAGATTCCTTTCAGCATGCCTTTACAGTTATTGCCTTTGGCATGTGCTTAACGCTTATCAGCAAAAATGATCAGTTTCTGTTTTCCTTTCAAATTTGCCATTAATTGATCTGAAGAGATGATGACAGGGAAGGCAAAGGAAAAATGATTACTTGTGTGGGTCGCCACCACTATAAATCTTGTATTATAGGAGGGAACACCCAGCAGAAAAACAAAAGCAGGAAGGATGTAAACTAACCACCAAATTAGGATAAGTTTCTTTTTAGTATGGCTTCTTAATAGGGATCTAACAGATGATGTTCCATAGACAACCAGGCCAGTATAGAAACAAGATTGGACAAAGACAAATCCTACAGCAACACAGCCACTATCACAGAAGCAGGTACTTCATTTCCATCACAACACGAGGAAAAACTTCTTTAGTTTGAGGGTGACAGAGCACTGGCACGGGCTGCCCAGAGAGGTTGTGGTGTCTCCTTTTCCGGAGATATTCAAAACCCACCTGGATGTGTTCCTGTCCAACCTGCTCTGGGTAACCCTGCTTTGGCAGGGGGGTTGGACTAGATGATCTCCACAGGTCCCTTCCAAACCCTATCATTCTGTGATGCTGTGATTTAGTCTAGGACAATACATCAAACAATATACCATACTTCAGGCTTCACAGAGAATCTTAAGCACTCCATAGTGAACAGATTTGTAATATGTGTATTAATAAAACCCACCAAAACTAAAATATAGTCAGATAATGTACTTCAAAATGCAGGTATCAACTCAGGTGGGGGAAAAAAAGCAAACATCCTAAAACATCAAGGTGTTTATTTTCATAACTGAGCTACATCCAAAGACCAAAAGCTGTAGGTATTTCATCGTCATATAAATATTTCTTTTCCTACAAGAAGTTATTGTAAAATATGATTTAGTGAACAAGACTGCTTCTGAAAACACCAGAATAATAAAAAAATTTTGGAAACAGCATCCCTTTCTTCTCCTCCCAAGAGCCCTCTGTCAAATTTGAATAAGGAAGAAAGGTCATTTTGGCATGACAGTATTCCTACCTGTAGGAGTCGTTAAGGCGAGCATGTCTCTCTGCTGCCAGAGTTCGGATCTGTTCCCAGTTGGCAATCAGCTCCTCCCGTTTCACTTGAATTTGAGAAGCATTTATCGGGTGAGACTGCTGCAAACGGTCAGCTTCTGCACAAAGGGCCTTCACCTAAATCCAGTAACAAATAATGAGTATGTTTCTGGCCTTTTACAAGCACGTTACCTCATTTAAATTGTAGGTAAAATGCATCTTGTATCCGTACCTTGTCTTCCAGAGCTGCAAGATCTCTTTCCAGGCCTTCATGCTTACGCAATAAAGCCTGCACACTGGCTAAGTCTCTGCCAAAATCGTCTGAGGCCATCAACTGCCCTTTCTCCTTAATCCAGCTGATTGTTTCATCCACATCCCTTCAAACAAAGCACAAATTGAAAGCAGTCTATCTTGTATGGAAAAAAGAAGAAAGCAGGATGTTTTCCTGTACGTATGCCAGACATACTGGCATACAAACCCATATATATAAACACTGCAGCCAACTACAACCATCCTTAAAAAAAACCAACAACAACAAACAACCAAACAAAAAACTCCCCAAAACCTAAAAAAATTAGACTTTTTTTTTTTAATCTCAAAAAACCTTGAAGCGTATTGGCAGGCCATTCTTCAGATGGCATCACCAGATGCGAACAAGGAATTATAGCAGCGCTGAGCGCCATCACCTAGTAGGTCCATTTCCCACTTTGGACCCTTCTGTGACTTAATTACAGCGCATCCCAGAATGCTGTAGATAGAAAGACACTTCTCAAAGACCCCCAGAACATTTGGACTGACATCCATCTGACAACACACACCCCCTTTAAGGTTAATCTAGGACAGAATTGGGGGAAAAAGCCCTCAGAGGAAAGAGAAGCAAAATTGCCATTCACAAGAACCAACAAAACTGCCAAGTCTTGAAAAGCTAAATCAGAATGACTACTCTAAGGCAATTCTAGAACAAGGTCCTCATTCAACAAGCCCTGAGGAATAGCAAAGCAAAACCGTAACAGACAACAGTAGCTCTTCTCATAATACCGTATGCAGTGGAATCCATCATTAAACATCCACACAGATATTACATCACTTCAGCAGAGCCAGCCAAGATCATACCTGTTGAAGCGCTGAACTTCAGCTGCTCCAAAGAGCTTTCCTTGCCTCTGAAGGGCAAGCCCCTTAAGACGCTGCCAGCTTGCATTTACTTCATCCTGTTTGGACTTGATCAGTTCCTCTTCAGGGTGTTGTTCCTAGCGAGCAAAAGGAAAAATGCTATTTTTGTATGTTCTGTCATTTTATATCCATTGAAAAAACCTCAAAAGACTGCTGTTTTTCAAGAGATCAATTTATAGTAACTGTACTTTCCAGATGATCACTCAATTTGATAATTTTCCTGAAACCTCACTGTATAAGCATTCAATGCTCTTTCAGTAGTTTACGTTTCCCCACATGCAAAGTAGTCAACAGGAAAAGGGCTGTAAACAGAATCTTTTTTGTCCTGGAACACAATACTTCCTGCCTTGTCTCAACCTTTGATCAAGCCCCAGATGACCTACCAGAAGAGAAGATACATTAATCCTGGTTGTCCAAAAGCTCCAAATGTGACAATTTCTCTTACTAGTCACTACTTCCCACATATTCAGGAGCATTCTCAGCTGGGACAGTTACTCAAGCAGTTCAGCAGAAGAACAAGTGAATCAAACGATGACCGTATAAGATTAAGATAGCCAAGGATCTAGGCAGATGTAGAGTAAAGCTGAAAGAGTGGCTACCAAACCAGAGGGAAAAAGAGGAAGTTGCAGACAAAGCTTGCTGTGTTATACCACACTTGCCAAGAGAGATTTTCAACACACATGAATGTTTACCTGGATAAGTTTGCCAGCAAACTGGTTCACTTCATTTACTCTTTCCTCATGAGCTGCAAGGTCTGTCTGGAACTCTTCAAACTTCTTTTGCAAAACCTCAACGTGCTCTAAGTCCTGCCCAAGTTCTTCTGAGGTCACTATTGCTTCCTAGCATATTGAGGAAAAAAAAAGTCAATTTCAGTATAGCTTATGGGAAATCACAACTAAAAATCAGGAAACAAACTATCCTAATTTTGAGTAGGTCAAAGACAGTTGCAATCACTGTGTTTAAAGTCAGATTTAAAGCTACAAGGTTTCCTCCGTTAAACTCCCCCCCACCAAAATCTTTCCATTATTGCAGAAAATATGCAAGATCACTAAGGGTATGATTTTTTCATCTTGCTTGTTCCTATTCATTTTTCAAGTTATTGAATACAACCAATTCTATTATCAGAATTTTTCTGTTCTGTGCGTGATGATCACTATTACAACAACCTAAATTATCGAAACAGAAAAAAAACATACTTTTAAAACTGTAAAATAATTGCCCATGCTATTTCAGAGTACACACAGTGACTTGAATTCGTTTATCTTTTTAGATTGTTTATGGGCATTTGCTGTAAGCTTCTGATGGAAGATTTCTTTATGAAAAGTGCACAGTCACATTCAGTAACAGTTATGAAGGGTTTACAGTTTGAACCCACAGTGACACAAAACAGCAAACCGTCATTAAGAAAACCTATATGATCATTTTGTGGCTTTTTTCCTTGATAGTGTGGTTTGTGGTCTGTTTCCTCAAAGAATCAAGAGCCAACAGTTCTCTTGCAGAAAATGTCCTTACAATGTATATCTAAAGATATTCCAATCATTAAGGAATTATACATACACTACTTGCTGGTTAGGCTGGCTACTTTCTATAACAGATCATTTAGAATGTTTATAAAAAAAAATTTGCTTTTACATGTTGTAGATTTCCCTTACAGGAAACTTGAATTTGATTACTATGAGAAATATGAAGGTCTCCTCAAAGCAAAGAAAGAATTGATTATGTTTAACTATGCTCTCTAACATGCAGGCTTCCTCCCTTAGTCTCGTGCCTTTTTTTTTTTTGTGCCTGCAAAAGAAGGAATAGTAGTTTGCATACCTACTGCTTATACAATATGAATAACCTAAATAAAACGTACAGGTGCCTTTAAAAGCTCTCGGTGACTACGTGAACTCGAGCAACTGTATGTCGATAGAAAATTTCCACACAAACACGTAAAATTTCCCATCAAGTAAAAGCAAGTAATAATATACCTTGTCATTGATCCAGTCCAAGACATCTTCACATTCCCGTAAGTATTGCACCAGCTTCTGAGCTTGCAACAATTTGACTCCCTTCTCCCTCATCTTTTCCAACAGTAATTCCCATAGTCGATGCAGTTCCTGCAGCCGAGTCTGGAACAATAGGATGCTGTTACTAAAATCCTGTACCAGAGAAGATTAGATTTATTCCCTTCCTGACCTTAACAGAAGATTATTTTTCTTTCCCAAAGCTGTATATCCTAAACCTTGCTTTAGACAAAGGGTGGACAAAACTCACAATAATTTCATCTCCAGTGATTAGTTTTCAAATGATGTAAGGCGATGTAACAACACAAAAAAATTACTGAACTGAGCATTTACACAGTTGTTATTAATTAATAAAGCTGTCAAATCATTACATTTACATAAGTACGAGGTAAACATTTTAGACAAAATTTGGTTTAAATTCTATGCTAGTGTGACTTCAAGCCAAAAAGTTGCTCTTCAAACATTCAGTCTTTTACATGGAAGTCAACTCCCAATAAGTGAATCTCATCTTTATTTTGGGATTTATTTTTATTTAAGACAACAGATTTTGTTTCAAGTGAAACTTGTGACCCTTTACAGTACTTTAACCACTTCTCTTAGCACTAGTTAGTTAATATATTTAGCCAACATTATTAAGTAACATAATACTGAAATACTAGGAGTAATTACTAGTTTTAATACTGAGTCTCTGTCTGGCTGCACTTTGCCTTTCAAAACTGTTGGGAGCAACCATAAATTTTATACACAATTAAAAGAAAAACCACACTCCCACACAGAAACACAGCTTGCAAAACAGGAAAGTATCTGCTCCACCCGTCATCTATAACGCTTTGCTCATCGAGATCTGAAACTTGAAAGTCATGCTAGAGAAGCTTTTGAACATCCAGCATGGGTGGATACCCATGTAATCCATTTAGAAAGTTCAGTTAGGTAGGTTTCAAGGGAGGAAAGAGCTCACACAACTCAATTTCCTAGCACTGCCCAAAAGGATAGTGCAAATTGTCAACCAAGGAAGCAAGAAGACATTGCAAAAAGAAGTTACACTGCACAGCCAAAAGTTTCACCTACTCGTATGTGGGACCCAACTTGGGTAGCCGTTACTATTGGGCGCTGTGCAGTCCGGTACGGCGTGAAAGACTGAACCATTAAAAGGCAAATTACCACTCCAAACAAAACACAAATAACAACTTACATTGAGCAGCTAAGCCACAGTATTATTTAAGATCACCCAAGTGTTTTTTTTCTATTTGTAGTAAAGATTACATGATGACAATGAGATTTCTAAAATAATCATTATCTTAGGGTTTTTTTATTACATAAGTATGAAAAAATCTGCTTTTCTTAGTTGCCATCTTTTCTTAGTTACAATGAAATGATGAACATATTAAAGTTTAATAATCACTACAACAATATCGCAAGAGTTCTCCTTTTGAAAAGTTGTAACAGCTCACATCCAAATCTCATAAAGGAAAAAGCTTTAAACAACTTCTTTGCACTAAAGAAAAATGCAGCCATAACCAACAGTGAAACAACTGTGGCCCAGAAACAGCAGATTTAACAAAATGGGTTCTAGAGAAGAAGTCAGTATGCAGAACAAAAAATCAGTGTTTACTGTTGGGGTACACACATGTATGTGTGTGGGAATGACAGAGAAAATACTAACATAACCAGAGAAAAAAGAATACGTAGGAAAAGGAGTAAAAGACAACTCTCAAGTCAAGTCATTGCTTAAAATTTAGTTTGATCAGACTTTCTAGAACATTGATAACCACTCAAATACTGTCAAATGTAAACCTATCTAGCGTAGCAGCAAAGTTTTTAAAAATATATTTGTCATTGCATTACACAGGTTGGGAGATTTAAGAGAGAAAGAAAAAAAACAACAATAGATCTCAGAAAAGGATTTGAAGAAAGCTTACTGCTTGTTATTGAGGAAGCAGCTGTCATAAGAGATGTTCACTGCTGGATAAGCAGAGCAGAGAGAGCACTGTATTCGGAGCTCACAGAAAAAGTCATGGAATGCAAATTCAAAGAGATTCAAACACACGACCAGTACAACTTAACCAGAAAGTAAAGATCACTGGAGACCTGATCTGAGCCAGAGCACATATAAATTAGATGTCTGAAGCTTACTGGTATGGTTGCTTGTGTTACTTATAATTATTACTGCAGAAAATTAAAATGTTACATATAAGCAAAAAAAAATGAGTGGTCAACATCCCTGACACCAGGCCTTGCGAATTTGCTGCTTCTTGATATTGTGCCATTTTGGAAAAAAACACAAGTATAATTAATCATTTGCCTTGCAACTTTCAAAACGTCTTTGAATTACTGAGGATTTTCCAGTCCAAGTTCCTGGACTCCACTGGCAGATAGTTCACCTCAGAACTGGATCCAAGAAAAGATATGAGCCAGGTGCTCATGAAAGAGAAAAATATCTGTAAGCTTTACAAATACAAATTATCCTGTGATTTCACTAATCAAACACCTGTAGAATTTTTAAGTGTTTTAGAATGCAGAGTTATCCATGCAATCTGCACAAAGTGTTTAAGGAAAAGCCTGTAAGGGGGGGGAGGGGCAGGGAAGTTTTAAAACTCACTCTTATGGTTTCAGATGCAAAATGGCCTTCATTAATCATCTGATTTCCAGTCTCATCCAGTTTAACGATAGCCCCTGAATTGGCCTGCACCTCAGCTTCAAAGGCTTGGTGCTTCTGCAGCTTCCCCTACAAGTAAAACATCAAACAACGTGACTGAGATTTGGTGCACAGCCCTTCTTCACATTTCCCAGCATCAAGGTTTTTAGTGTATTTTATGCATACTCAGTACTGACAAAAACCCAATAAAATAGCCCAGTCGAAATCATAGCTGTACCATATCTTTCACAGGTGGATTCAAATATCTCTATTTTAGTTATTTCATTATTGTGATTGCTCTTGTACACTACAGTGTTCCAACATCTAATAACACATCAGCTAGTTCCCTCCCCACAAGTTAATTTTCTACAAATATCTTTTTTTTTTTTTTGTGAAAGCAATGAGTTAATTCATGTTTACTTACAGAACCAAAGTGTCCAACAAATTCTAGGATTAAACAAACCTGGTTTTACACTACTACTGAGTAACTTTTTCTATGCAGATTTAGCATTTAATTCATTATTAGAAATATTCCAATTATATCAGCAAAGAAACCAGGCTTCTGAAGAACACTTTGCCAGGCCGCGGCTATTTGCATCCATCTTTCTTCACCACTCTCAGATCAATTTACATTTATGCGTTTGTTCTGTCTATCCCAGTTGACCTGCTACGCCCTAATATTAATAGGACCGGAACATAAAATGGCAGTAGGACTTGCCTGTAAATTGCTTGGGTCTTTGTAATTTTCATCAGATGCTATCTGCAGTTTCTCTTGGATCCATTTTTCAAGCTCATCTGCATCACGCTGGAAAAACTGGAATCGATAGGAATCTTCAAGTTTTTGGCGCCTCAGAGAAGATAGTTCCTTGAACCTATGGTAACGGTCCAAAACTTGTTGACGCCTTTCTTGGATATCTTCTGCTGTTTCCAACACTTTTACACCACTCGGATCCATTTTCTGAAAGCCAAAAAAAATACATTTTGTTTGCATTATAGAGCAGTGGCAGGGTAGGAACGGATCTGTGAAAGAAAAGCCTGCTTTTTTTAACTTCCATGTGTTTTACTTACAGTCTTACTCAGTGTGTGCAGGTATGAATATAAAATGTAAATATTATACATATAAATAAATAAAAGCACACTTCTAAAAGAAAATAATGGGAAAAACATTTAACATCTGCTTGTTTTGGAAAAAATATGGCTGCAGTCATATAACGGCCATGTCATCTTGAACTGTAGTGTAGCATGCAAGTGTCCAATACAAATGTTAAAAATGTGTTTCTGTGCGCACAGATATATATATATATGTAGATATATAGACATGTTTCTTGTACAACATATAAAATATGGAAATGTTTTACTTACAATACTCAATATAAACTAAAGTAAGAATATTACTATTCTTTAAACAACAGCTAACTGGTCCACATAAGTACATATATCTCTATATATTATGTACAGATACACCCCTCCCTCTGAGTGTGCGATGCATCTCCTCTCTGTTCTCTCAGACAATTAAAAAAAAGTTACAACCCCACCCTGCCGCTCCCTACCTAACCTTTCAAAAGCCGATACAGAGGCTCACAGTGCTTCACCGATCTGACCTTAGACAAGTCGGTCAAGGAGCACTTGGTGTAACTGGTGATCGTGCTCTGACCGCTGAGACTGGAAGTCCTTGTGCGTCGCTTTATATACTAAAACCTGTTATTGTTACCACAGACAGCAAAGAACTGACTACTGTTCTGCTTGATCTCCTTTCTATTAAAATTGGGGTAACCTTTAATTTTCGGTTCCTAAACTTTCAAAAAGCAATCTGATTTTCAATAAGAGATCTGTGTATTAGAACAAATCTGCAACACAAATTTAAAAAGTAGTATCATTATTGTCATCGGAGTTTGGATATTTACCCGTTTATTTGACAACTCACTCTGCATATCAAGAAGCTGTTGCAACAAACACTCCATGCTTGAACAATTATGCAATTAATGGCTTGATGTACAAGTGTTTACATGTATAGCTCACTAAATGCTTTTATTATAAATTCTGTAAGCATCAAGCTAAATATATTCCCCATCAATCCTATCAAAGACAGGGAAGAAACCCAGTCTACAACTGCATACGAAAGGACATGGGCAATCTCTTAAAATACGTTGTTAAATTGTTATTTAGCCATTAGTTAGCCACATGCTTCAATTAGACACATATCTTGCATAATTGCATGAAAAACTCCACAGGTTGGAAAGCGATCTATACTGCCATGTTTTCTGTTTGGTTTCCAAGCACTTGTAAAGGGACCATCTGATAGAAAGGAACATATGGGGGCGAATTCACACATTCCCGAGCTCTCTTCCAACAGTCCCACCCTGCAAGAGCACAGCCGTCTCAGCAGCAGTTGTTACTCCCGTGAACTCTGAGCCCCAACTGCATTGCGGCAGTTTAAGGAAGGAAAGAAAATTCAGCTTTGCTTTCTCTTCCAGGCCTGGGCGTTTCGTTCAAAAGAGGGCAAGGAAAAAAAAAAAAAAAACAACCAACCAAACAAAACCCAGCCAGTCTGTGTAGACTGTATTATATAAATGAAGTCCAGGTTTCATCTGGCAGTGGTACCAAAGGCTCCACTCGATTAGTGTAGCCGGGAATTAAAAGATCAAAACCCTGAACATAACTTGAGCTCAACTACAGATCTGTTTTCCCGAGGAAGCAGCTGTTTTTTCAAGCCCTGTTTCAAACAGCCTTTTCCCTCCAGGAGAGCAAGTTATTGCTAAAAACTTCCCTTCCTGTGCTGTCACACTGTGTTTGAATTCCGACAACACTGCTTTTAAACTAAACTGTCTTCAGGAATAACAAAGTGGCAGTTAGTCCAAACGTACTGCAGGACTGTAGCCTGTCTCTCCACTTATTCTGGTTATGGGCATTACCGGGAGAAAATTAAATCCTAGCTAGGCTTTGGAACACTGTACAGTCTTTTGCTGTCAACTTCTACTTCAGTATTAGAAATAACCTCCACAGCCCAAGTGATTTTAAATCTTTTAAAATTATTAAATTATTTTAACTATTCAAATAATTAAATTATTTAACATTACAAAACCAAACCAACAAATAGGAGACCTCCTGTAATTTAGCCTAGTAGCTGGCTTGCCTCTCACCGCACAAGTCATGCAATCTGGCTCATCTTTTTGCTGGAATCTGTTAAAAGAAAGGCTCCTTTTATAACTACAGTAAGTCGAGCTAGTCAATTGTAAAAGAAGTGCTTTGGTCTAGCAATAATAGACTGTTCTTTCCTGCAGTGGATCAGCTGACGTCAGCAAGTCTGTGCTCTGCCAGAGCGCGATCAGCAGTCACCAGGGAGCTCTGAACTCAAAAGTCATCGATGCTGCAGAATGATGCAGTCCACCTCCGACGTTCTCACCCTCCCGCTGCGGTACCCCCCTCGAATACGAAGCAGTTCTCCGAGACCCTTCTAAATCTTCTTGGTTCAACTACACCATTCGGAGGCAGCTAGAATACACCCCTAGCAAGAGAGCCGCTAACAAGAAGTTGCACTTTATGTTTTTAACGTGAAAAACATGGCGTATATTGGGATGTACGCAAACGCCCAGATAACCGGCCTCGTCCCCAGCCCTGTGCACATCGCTGCTGCCTCCGGCCCCTCCCGGCGCTGCCTGTGCCGGCTGATAAGGTCAGGCAGAGCGAACCTTCCAGGCGGTGCGAGCAGGAGGAATGGCACCGGCCAGTTATGGCTCACAGCGTCGGCCTTTCCGACAGCCCCGGCAGGCATCATCGCAAAGACGGCCCCAGACCAGCGGGTCTTGACTGTCCTGAAGGCATTTGCCACTGTATTTTGATGCTGTAAGACTAACTTTAGAAAGCCACTCGTCAGTTTATGTCTAACTAAAAAAAAAAAAAAAAAAATCAGAAATGCTTCTTCTCACTGTACCACTGTGGTGGCATTTAAAAAAAAAAAAAAGCCAACAAAAAGATGTAAGTTTAAGACAAAAAAAGCTCCAAAACAAACTCATTACTCTCATCCGTCAATCTAAAATGATTAGCCTTCCCCAGACAACACAAATTATACAAAGGGTACACTAAAATTTGCAGGGGAATATACAACTGCAGATATTTACAGACACCGCAGTGCAACAACGATGATGTCAGCAACATCATTCAAGTTCGGGAAACAGCGGTATCGAGGTGGGTTAAACAGGAATTACAGTGTTGCCACCAGGGCAGACACACATAAGAGCTGTCAGCATTTCCCTTACCCAAACACGTTTCCTGGGATTTAAAAACTCAAATGTAAAATACACACAATGCTATACAGAAGATTTTAGCATATTTTTAAGAACAATTACATGAAGCTTAAAGAATTAAACAGCTTTGCCCAAAAAGCAATCAGATATCAGTATATAGAGATCGCTATCTTCAGATGTAGTAAAATAATGACTTTCTCTTAAGACAAGTCCTGATGTGCGTTCCATACATTCAGCATACGAGACCCTAGTAACAGCCTGTAACACGAGTACTTTCCCTATCAAAACACTCCCTGCTTCCCAAGCACACACACAAGCAGCTCAATGCAATTTTTTGCGTTCATCAATATTACGCTTCCCAAATCTTGCCAAAAGAGCATTTAACTGATATTGGCTACTCCGTCCTGCATCTCTCCTGGGCAACGGGAATGGATTGCTGATCTTTTTTTTCTTTAAGCAAAAAAATTTGAATTCTAATATTGGATGTCAAAATAACCTTCAAATGGAAAGGATGGGGTGGGGTGGGGGGGAATAACGTACGCTTTTCCAACGTTCATGTCTTCTGTTCACAGCTTCCTCAAAAGGCTAGGGAAGAAGTAAACCACTACATACGCCTCAAACACAAAACCACGACTGCCCAGTTTAGAGCTAAGTTAGTAGGTGCTGCTACTGCAGGTAAATAAGAGAATCCTTCTGAAAAGTATGCACAGCACTGGCTCCTGCAAAGGGAACTGCATGAGCAAGTCATGTTATGAAGAAGTAAAAGAAAGATGTCATAATCATATTCCCTATACTAGAGCTTTAGAAGGCTACTGAGATAAAATTAATGCCCAGTCATTTGGTTTGATATGAATTTAAATCTACAAAGTAAAAAAACCTGAAGGGTGGAATACGTGCAGCAGAACCCCGTGTCCAAATACTCCGTGGTTCTGTTAAGGAAGGTCACCTACAGCCTCAAACCTCTACAAATTCCGAGCCAGAAAAACAAGTCAAGTGCTGCAGTACAAAAACCCAAGATGTGCTGAAGTCGCTGCTTAGTCTCATACAGACTAACCACAGCGCAGGTAAAATTTAAACAAGCCCCAAAATTTAAGTAGGTGTTACAGGGACACAAGAAACTGTAGCATTAAAAGAAAAAAGAAAGGTAAATTGTTTGAACTAAAGCAGGGTGCAAAGCTAGTGACTGAGGCTCATTAGAGGGTTTGCGCACAGCCTTACCTATGCACTTTTGAAATACGGAAGACGATTAAAGACCTGTTCATTTTTAGGCATTTAGTCTTAAAATTTTAATTCCACTATTCAATTAAGAGCAGCTGAATTGCCTATCTGAATTTGGTGCCTTTATGTACAAAGGGGTTTTTGGCTTTGTTTTGTTTTTAATATCACCACAGACCTTTGATAAAACTATGCAGCGCTGGCAACGACTGCACTCTGCCGAGACTCCCAAGAAAGCAAATTACCTTGACTGCATTGCAGAAATGCAGAGTTTACAGGTAATGTGGTATTACATAATTAACCCCAGCATTGTCCATTCTCATTTATCATCTTTTCATTGTAATTTTAATTGTAGTATAAACATTTACATTACTATAATTTCCAAATAAAATCTAGTTGCTTGTGTTACCCAGTTGAAGTTTGATCCATACATCCTATTTATTTCACCATCACTGATCTCAAAACACCACAGATGTATAAACAGTTACACCACAACAATACAAAGATTATAAATTTGTGCAAATGGATGGAACGGGAACAAAAGCCCACTTCAAATGCATAACATTCTACAATGTAAATCTTATCATGGATGGGTTTTAGATGCTATAAGTAAAAAGATACAGAACAAAAATCTCTTAGAAAATTAATTGACATCAGAACCCGATCATACTGAACTGTAACAACTATAAAATGCTCACACATCATGCATCACACACAGAAATTAGGAAATTCAAAGTATTAAAGGAAAGGCAGATCAGACTCAGCACTGAAGTACAAATAAAGCACCTGCTACATAGAACAAGCTCTCAAATACATGGCTTTTTGTTACAAATAGGTCATTGCAATAAAGGCAGGCAAGTATGGTGATGACACTTCATGCATGTAAAAATACCTGGACTTTGACTTTACGAAACGATGACAACATGATGGAGGAATGTAGAGTCTAAAAGGGAGGGGGAAATCAAGATAACATTCAACTAATGACTAGCATAAGGACATGGCTTAATTCTTTTTTCTTTTTTTTTTTTTTTTCTAAATACATATTCCGTCACAGTACATGTTTCATACTTTCCTTTTGGTTCCTTGCCACATACAACAATTTGCCATTATTGTTACACAAGCTATTGCAAGCAACAGACCTCCCCATGCAAAAAAGATCATAAATATCAACAGGAAAACTTAATTAATTTGGTATGTATTAGCCTTTCCAGTTAGTTTAAAAGAAATACTGCCATAATACGAAGGTTAAAACAGAAAGTAAAGTCATCTGGACTTGGCAAATTACACTTCCTGCTACAGCATAATCAAGTGGCAGGGCTTAATTTAAAGACACAAACCCACTAAGAAGGTTCTGAATGTAAATATCTACAAAGATTTTTAGTTTCAATTACTACAGTAAAAAACCAGAAAAGTAGCAGTTGCAACAGAAGGTATTTTTTGAGATGGCTAATTATGCAGCTGTTAAGCATATCTAACCCACTGAATTTTTAACAGAAAATTTCCTTGCCTCCTCTAACCCTGCATTTTTCCCATGAGTACACTGCAATCCCTGAAGCAGTTCATGGACAACTGCAGTTATGTGCCTTTGTGCCTGCTGAAGCTAGTGCATATCTCTCTTGGCATTTGCATAGCTTAACATGTATCGGTTGCAGCAGCAAGAAGGCAGCTTGCCACTCCATTTGATCCATGGTCAGCTACGGGAGCACAATGCCGGACTACGCTTGGCAATCTCCATCCACAGCATCTGCAGTCTGCTCCACCCCATTTTTCTATTGCCTACACTCCAGGGACAAATGGAAAAAACAAACTCCCACACTATACTAACACGCAGCGGAGAAAAGGGAGGAATTCATCTTATCTCCTCCAATACTGGAGAAGCAATTAGTTGCCCCCCAAAAGTAATGTATTTATGAATAAAACAATTACACCCCCATAAATGCATTAAGGAGACAAAAATAAGTCAGCAAAGACTCTAAGTGATTCGCATTAAATTACTAAGGTTAGTTATAAACATAACAGTGAGAAATAGGAATTTCACACCAAGAGGTACCACCCTGTTTCAAGAGATTTAAGGCTGCTCCTACTTTTCTGCTGTGCAGGTGAAAAATGCGTAAAAAAGACTTAAAAGACAGTCTCTGACATTCCACATTTGTGTTATTGTTGCTACCTTTTTTTTTGTTACTAAAAAAAACCCATCACAAATATGTTTGCTAACTTCATCAACTCTGGATCTCGTAGAAGCGTAACATCTAAATCGGATTTTAAAATAAAATTTTTATTTCAATCTGACCAGTATGGATGTTCGGGTTTTTTGGGGGGGGTTGTTTGTTTTTTGTTTTTTGTTTTTTGTTTTTTTTCAACAAGAATGGAAATAAATTACTTCTTATGAACAATGTAACCTGCTATCTTGGTTCAAATATTTTCCACAGCTTAACAATTTCATTACTACAGCTACAGATCTTGCACACAATGAGCAAAAAGCATTCGATTTTCAATCTTTTGTTCATTATTTTACTCTGCACAATTTATAACTAAAGACAAATGAAGATTTCATGGAAAAAAAATCATTACTAGTTGCATTTAAATGTGTAAAAATCACACAGTGGGGTTTAATATTTGTTTTGAACAAATCTGAATCCCTGACCAAGGCCTTTCAGTGAATACAGTCATGGGAATCTTCTGGCTCTTTGCTGAAAACAAAATACCAAAAGAAAATGGATTATTTTTTTTCCAGAAAGATACAGAACCATTTCAGGCTGAGTTGGTTTTTTTGGTTGGGTTTCCCCCCCCTTAATGTGTTCATTCGCCATCTCCAGACAACTGCTCTTAAGAACCTATTTAAATATGTATGAAAGACTGCTCAACAGTCACGTACATTTTAGACTGGAACACGTAGCTGTTTTATGACAAAATAGCTACTAAAATCCTGAAAAGCCAACATGGACCTGCTGAAAAAAGTGTAGCGATAATTGCTTATGCTTTTCCTTAAATATCAGGGCCCATGATTACCCTATTGGTACATATTTATGACCTAGCAATATAGATTTTTATCACCATAACCAGCTAAGGTGTACGCGGGCGATGAATTAAGAAAAACTTGACTGTGATTACTGTGATTTATGTTAAATTAAAAAAAAAAAAAAAGGTTAATCAGGGAAGGAACAAATCCTGATTTTTTTTACCAAGGAAACCGTAGTGCTTGACCTATATACCAAAATGACACATATACGAAAGGAACACAGGTTGGGAGAATTTCTTTTAAACGTCTTCTTGCTTGGCTGAAGGACTCCGTTGTGCAAGCTGTTTACGCGCTGGTGGTTCCACACAGCGACCCATCTCCCCGAGGAAGGGGCTCTCCGGCCATCACCGAGCACCCGGCCCCTCCATCGCTGCCCTTTCTTCTCTCCCCTCACACACACTCTTCGCTGCATCTCCTGACCTTGGACAGGGCTGGGGCTGGTGAGAGCTGAGGGAAGCCATTGCTGTACCGGGTTACCGCAGAGCGCCAGGGCTCTCCGTCTCCCCCCCCGGGATTTCTCCTCGGGGGGCGGCAGGGTTTTACCTCACACCTTCCCGGACAGGGACGAAGGGACAGGGAAGGCAAGGAGGGGGACCTCTCGCTCTTCCCCCAGGGACGGGAGATTCGCTGTCACTGCTATTTACTCGCCTGTTTATCCCCTCCCCAGGGCGCTGAATGAAATTCCTACGGCGGGTCGAGGCTGCCCAGGGCGGATCCCGCCGCTCCTCGCTCGCCTGCCCCTTATCCGCGCCGCGCCCGGGGCTGCTCCCCCGCGCTTCGCTCCCCTCCCTTCCCCCGAGGGCCGCGCAGGGACCCCGGCCCGACCCTGCGGCCACGGCTACCCGCCATAAAACTCCCCACGGCAGCAGCCGCAGCCGCCGGGGAGGGCGAAAGCGAGCGGTAGCCGAGGCGCCGCGGGGACCCCCCGGAGGCAGGGCCGGCCTCAGCCTCCCCCACGGCTGAGAGGAAGGGCGCACCCCTACACCTGTCCCCGCAGCGGCGGAAGGCGGAGCGGATGTGTGTGGGGGGCTCTATCTACCCGAGCGGTGTCGGATGAAGGCGGGCGCGGTGCCCCCCCCCCCCTTCCCCGCCCCGCCCGTCGCCTCACCGGGTCGGTGCGCAGGTCCCCGCCGCCAGCTCCGCACCCTCCGCCACGGACACCGCGCGCCGCCTGCGCCCGCCTTTTTATAAGGCGGCCCGGAGGTGACGTCAGCGCCGCAGAACGGTCTGCCGGCCGGCGGAAATGGCCGAAGGGCTTCGGAAAGAATCGGGAGCCGAGGCCGGGGGCGGGGGGGAAGGCCCCACCCACCCGAGCCCGGCAGGCGAACTGCGGCAGCGGCGCATGCGGGGAGAGCCGGAGGTAGCCGAGGAACTCCGGAAAGTACCGAGGGACTCCGGAAAGAGCCGAGCGATTCCGGAAAGAGCCGAGCGGCGGGGCGGGATGCGGAGGCTGGCGGCGGCGTTTGTGCCCCCGTAGCGGCGGCGGGGTGGCGGGCCTCGGGCATTGCCCCACCGCCCCGCGGTGACCAGTCCCGGACACGCAAAAAAAAAAGACAGGATTACATTAGGAATCAGTTAAAGTGTCCGTGCAGCATGGCGGCAGCTGGGGTTTCTGCCCCTTTCTCCTCAGGCAGGGTGAGTTTGGGCTTCCGAAGGCTGAGAATGGGCGACGGGTTTTACAATTTAAATCAACAGGGCAGACGCAAAGCAGCAGCCTCATTAGTTTTACATTATTAAAAATATATATGGGTAAGGTTCTCCTTTTGAAGCAGCGTGCAGTGTCACAGTCACAAAGGAGCCTGGCAAGGACAGAGTATCAAAAGGCTGAAAACGCTCGTTGAGAGAAAGCTATTTTTGAAAAGCCGATGCATAAATTCAAAAGAAAATGAGCCTTTAGTATAAAGTAGATGTTTAAAATAGACACAGCAAAGAAGTTCTATTCTAATCTTTTTTTTTTTTTAAGAGGTCTTCTAAGGCAGCAAGAACTTTACAGGATCAAAGTGGTGAGTGGGTTTGAGTGACTTTTGAGTTATAACACTTTTATTAAAAAGTACTTAAATGGAAAGAGCACACTTGCAGTGGCATTGCATCGCAACCCGCGGGACTGCCTGGAACTATTGTCTCCAAGGCAGAGTATGACTCACGGCAATTTTAATGCATCTCGCGCTGAATGCACAGTATTTTCGCAGCAGAGATCGTCTCCTTTGTCACATGCACGTTCATATCAAATACGACAATGCCATGAATACATGCATAAGACCTTATTTGCACTGCATCTTCCTAACACCAAATAGCTATCATTTAAAGCTGCTAAAATGACAAAAACCAGAATAATGTAATACAAGTTAATGATCAATCCAAGCAGTAGATGCAACCATAAGCTACATCTAAAAATAAATACTGATTTATTACAATTCTTTTGAAGTGCACTCATTATTCAATTAGAAAACTTTATTAGTGTTTTTGAAATTGTATGTATGTATCTGGATGCCGTTTACCGAAGCAGAAAAGGATACCATGTTTGTTATTTATACAAATATATACTTATATCCCCACCCCCAAGTGTTAGAAAACCATAGTACCTGTCAGCAAAAAAAAGAAAGCTATTGTATCTTATATATACATTATCAAATCACTCCTTGTGTTTTGGCACAGGCGGGCAATTGTTTCTAACAGCCAGTACCAATTACTACCTTGGAAAAGTGAGTCTCCAACATAATTGTAGATACACAAAATGTAATTAAAACATCTCCACTCAGTAGAAAAAAAAACTGAACATTTTCAAGTATACTAATGAAAGTTGTAGTATATTGCTTTAGTGTTACCTGGTAAAAGGATACTGGAAAGAGATTTCCAGTACCCCAGAACAATCACCAGTAACATCAGTCTAAAGAATTCCAAAGTTAGTGTAGAAAATATAAACCAAATATAAATTGAACTTATCTACCAGTCAATTTTAAAGCTAAGGTTAAAGGTTTTAAAGGCCTGAATTCCAAAGTATATGTTACAACCTTTTCTCAGAAATCTCAAGGGATATGTAAAAATCAAATTCAGATTCTCATAGCCTTGACTCCGATTAGTACAGCTTCATATTGCGGTGCCTCTAGGAATAACAAAAACTGATCTGGTAAAAATAATATTTTTTAACTTCCAACAGCATGTTTCCAAAATAACGCACTACCTTCTAGAACTCTGAAGCAAATTTCCTCATCTTAGAAGCCACCAAAATAGTTCAAGGACAGTGCACCATAAATCAGACAGATCTCCCATCACTCTGATCTCCCATACTGTCTATCTCCTGTATTCACCAAGCAGCTGTGGATTTTCTCGACCATCCCTCTTCGACAGAAAAAACAAACTGCATAAACTTCAGATTACAAAGAAAAAAAATCAAACTTTAATATTAAACAGATTTCTATCATGAACTATTCTCAGAATAATCCACCATTGGTACAAAAGTATTACAGTACTTGATACATAAAACACCGTAACATTGATAAAGAAGAAATCAATTTACATTAAAAAAAAACTTATAAAATGCACCTTAGGTAACCCAAGCATACCATTTCTCCCTCAAATGATGGCAGAACATCAGCAAAAGTGCTAGAATGAATGCACCATTTTGCCACTTTTTTTTTCTTTTAAATAAGAAAATGGATTATTAGCTTCCATCCATCTGATGGACAATGGACACAGAAATTCTGTAGTTTCAGGAACTCTGCTCTTCCCCCATGAAGTTACTATCATCCATGCAAACCTTTTAAAACACTGATTCTACCTCTCTTAAATCGAGTACTGCCTCTTAGAGCAAAATTACATTCAACAGAAGTGTCAACACTGCCAAGCCAAATGCCTTCACCAGTCTCCCTTTAGTTTTCAGATGTTGAGACAAACAGGATGAAGTAGATCAGCATAATTAAAACTGAATTATAAAATACAGATGTAATAAATACAAAAATAAAGTTCAAGCCATAAGGTTCTGAGATTGATTACTCTGTTAAGACTTCATAAAGCTGTGAGGTATTTTCATTTCCATGAACGGAACAGCACTGTGCAAACTTCCAGCCCAAGAGTCTTTAATCTCTGAAGCCCAGAGGTCATCAGGATACTGTATTTAAAACATCTTCTGCATGTTTAAACATATGAAGGAAAAGTCTTTGATTTCCCATAGTTTATTATACAAAAACTTATAAAAAGCCATAGCAAAAAATAATTTCCAATTGTTTGCAACAAATTAAACACGTGTTCTACCGAACATAAATTGTGATGAATTAAACATTAACAGGCTGATGGAATATTCTCTCCTGATTCCTCTATATACAAAATACATTTATTTTGCCTTTACATATAAACAGGAAGCCAGGTCTGAAAGCACTGACATCCAAGGGGAAAGAAATATAAACTGATTTATGATCTCCAAAAGGAAGACTGCAGAGCACCCTTTGGTAATGGAATTTCCTTCTGCTGTAGACATTTCTATTGGAGAGAGTAAGACAAAGAACAAAGGAAAAAGAAATGTATATCTTAATTTGCCATCTCTTCTCAGGAATTCTGATGGCTCTTCCTGCACACAAAGCATTGCTGATAAAATGCACCAAAATTAATTATGAAATGAAAGCACAAATGCTGAAACAATCATAGTTTAATATCAA
The DNA here is from genome assembly GCF_965231255.1 of Vanellus vanellus. Lineage (NCBI taxonomy): Eukaryota > Metazoa > Chordata > Aves > Charadriiformes > Charadriidae > Vanellus > Vanellus vanellus. Next base: position 6,461,387 of record NC_138923.1, on the reverse strand, counting down.
AATTTAAGTCAACATTCACAAAACAATTTAAATAAGTATTTTACAGTTTTGCAAGCTTTCTTAAAAAAAAAAAAAGATGCAGAATACAATGCTAAACAAACCCTACAGCACGCTGTTCAAAGTGTCTACTTCCTCATCTATCTAATCAGCACAATAGATAAAAACAAGCTAACCACTGATAAAAAATAGCTGTTACAGGAATGACTCAGCAGAATCCTCAACCTGTACATCTTCTCTAACTGCAACTAGTCTCACTGAACTTCATTTATAGTCAAAATACATTTTCACTGAGAAAAATTAGATGTAAGGTAAGAAAGAAGTGAGATGCTTGACACCATAATATCATTAAGGTAATTCAGTAACTGAAAAGTTATAAAAGCCAGGTTACATCATAGTGATGGGTCTGCACTATCAGGAATGTGGCAAGCAGCACCAGCCTCATTAGCAAAATGATGCATATATCAAACAAAGGGGAAAAAAAGCAAACACAAATCACTTGAAAAATGAAAAAAAAAAAAAAAAAAAACACAAAAACAACAAAAACAAACCCATCTTTACCTCCAAGAATTGCTTGAAACGCATTAAAGACCCCATCTGTCCAGAGCTGGTAATTGCTTCAATTCTGCAGAAATAACAGGATGTTTCACAATCTACTTAGAAAGTTGGGTTTGATTTACAAGGGATTTGAGGGGTGGATGGCAGAGACTGGAAAAGATGGACACGTCATTTAAGAGCAAACAGTCACAAAGTAAAACACAAGGATTATTTCACATTCCTAACCACACATATCATACCTTGGGATATAGTCTTCTCGGATAAGCAACATCATTTTCCAGAATTGAACCTGATACTGTTTCATGAGAGCGTTGCCACACACCTATGGTACAGAAATCCACAAAGACCAGGTTCCAGAATTGGGTTTCAGACTAGCATGACAACTTCAATGAACCTGTTCAGAATCAACCACTAAGTATTTTATCCAGACATTTAAAGAAACATACCTACACCTACAATAAAGAAGCAAATCCTCTAAATGCCAGTACTGCTACCATAATCACCTTTTTTTCTTGTTGACTGTGTGGTGGCCACTGATACCAATCTTACGCTATTCTTCCTCTCACTCCGGTCTCCCTCCAGAAACAGCAGCCTTCCCTAATACTATTTGCTAGGGCATGTTGTGGTCATTTCCCCATCTCGATTACTGAAGCGTGGATGCATCAGCTTTCTTCATACAGACAGATGAATGTTTCTCAAACTTCACCACTACTAACAGAATCCCCATGGAGTATTTCACTTTGCACTTTACTTTCTCATTTCTACTTTTAAAGTTCTTTAGAAGGCATTTGATAAGCACAGAAGCTGCTTGTGTTCAACAGCATTTGTCTCCCCTGACTTCAGCCTTTCACTTTGCCTCTTGTTTAGCATAGGCCTATATCCTAGGATACAGGATTAATATACATCAGGCTCTGTCCTTTTCAACCTGAAAAAACAATCCCGTTTTATGACCTAATTCAGCTGGAAAAGGCCACAGGACCTCATTGTATTGTACGAACTGATGCCACGTGCTTAGCAGACCTCATTCTTATAGGACCATGCAACTATTTTTAAAACAGCAAGAACCTAAACGGAACCAAATACAACAAAAGTTGCATGTATGAAAACTTCAGTTTTTAAATCATTCAGTTCCAAAGCTGTATTTGCAAGAATGTGGAAATATTCACATTCCTTTCTGAAAGAATAAGGGCAAGTTAAAAAAACCTTGCTGTTAAAATCATAATGAACCTCACCTCAGCAATCCCTTCAGAAAATAAAATGTCATGAATTTAGATCCCTTTAGCTACCAGTAATCCACATCCCTTACCTCCAGAAAATCAAGAAGTAGTGTAGCTGTCACATCTGCCAGAGGCTCCATGTTCAACATCTGAGCAAGCCAGCGCCATCCATAGTTCAGCCCATGAGGATGTGTCTATAAAGCAACAGAAAAGCTACCCACCACTTGTTTTATGACTTGCAAAATGCCATTATTAAAACAGGCGGTTTTCTGATTTACTTTTTTCTTCATAAAGTTATTTTACAACAGCCTAACATAAAACTTGAGCATTATGAAAACATAAAGAAAGTAAAGCTCTACACTACAAATTACTTTGCATTGCTTTGTTGATTATGGTTATGACCATATTATGAGCTGGTTTAAGTTCAGCACACCTTAACTACAAATCAAGTTTACAATACATTTAATAATCTCTTGGGATAGCAACAAGGTCTTAATTATAATGCCATACACGCATACCCCTTGTTTGTTTCCATAAGGCCACCGGAGTTGAATGATAGCAGCATAAAGACGAATCAGTCCTGACATCCGTTTAAGAAAATGATCTTGCTCTTCCACCTTAGAATCCTTAACTTGATATCCAAGCATCCTAAGTACGAGAAGACATTCCAGTATTAGTACAGAAAAATACATTCACTTGAGTCCCTGCAGTTCTCAGCTTACTTTAAGCGAACTGTACTGAGAAGAGGGATACTCCAAAACCATACAAGAATTATTGCAAGGCTGATCATTACCCTCTGGGTCATACGTTCCACTATTTTATACCATGTAGCATATTTAGGTGCTGTACTGGATATTTTCAACTTGAATCAAGCTATGGCTATCAACTGTTCTTTGAGAAGGATGATGAAGAAGCAGAAGAGCACTTCCAAAGCTGAAGGACACAGCATCCTCCAGGGAAACAGGGCCAGGGGAGCTGCACACTTGTGAGTGAATCTCCAGAGTCTATGCCAGCACGTCACAGTGCCTACATAATCAGAGACGGGGAAAGGTGGAGTTCACTCAGAAGAATACAGTCTTCGCCCTTCCAGGATTAATGCTGAAGAAGTCCAGTAATAGATTTACCTCTGATACTCTTCCATAGAAGTCCCTTCTTTCAATGCAGGGTAAAACGGCACAGAATAGGGGCACTTTTTGTGCAGATGAGCTAAAAAGAGGTCTCCAACTCGAGGGTGCATTTCCCAGATTCCTGAGGCCACCACAGCAATTGGGAAAGCTGCATCATGGTGAGAAGCTACTTCTTCTTCTCCTTGATTCTGGAGGGGGAAAGGAAAGTCAGTCCCTACCCCTTCAAGCCATTTCTCAGACAAAAAAATTCCTCTTTTTTTGTGTCATTAGTTTCAAATAAAGGATCAGCTCCCACAAAGCATGACAATAAACTTTGGCTCAGGACAGAAAAAAGGGGTTAGCGAACACAGGCACAAAGTGCAACGCTGCACAGATATTTTCACTCCAAACAATCATTTTCAAATGTTTACGAATCAGTCAGTTTTACTCCATGGGATAATTTTTGCATGTATTTGTCACTGCAGACAAAAGAAAGTTTCAAACGGCCCAAATTTAGCAAATAAAGAACAGGGAAAAATACTGCAAACTTCAAAAAGCAACTCAAACAATGCCACTTCATTTCTTGGGAGGTGCTAACTACGCAGCAGGGACAGAAGTTGGCCTCTTGGGCTGTGGCTGCCGCTGCCCCCCCCCCCCCCCCGCCAAGTTCAGCCAAGACATAAGGTTTTGAGCATATATAGTTTTGTGATAGATCATAAATTAGCTATCAACCCGTTTTCCACTAACACTGTACCTAACTAGTTCAGAATACGTAACGTGTAAACCTGGAATTGAAAATAGTTCTTCCTCCTAGACGAGATAAAATAGGGGATGGAAGGAAAAGAGAAACTAAGTTCTTTCACTTTTTTTTTTTTAATCAAAAAGGCACTTTCTCTAATCAATATGAAAATTAACATATACAAGCTAAACACTAGCAATCTTGTTCTTAGTAGTTGAAGATAGAGGACAGTGTCCAAAAGAACTTCTTAAAGCACTAGCTACCTTTGCCACCCCAATAAAGAGAAGATTTCCTCACCACAAATTTCTCCGCAAGTTTGTAATAAACAAAATCCAGACCCTGTGGATGCTGAGTCACGGATACAGTTCGCCCTCCACTCAGAACAGACTTTCCAGAGAGCAGGTTATTGATCTTGTCAAATATCTCTCTCAGCTGAGAGCCTGCCAATATGGAATGTATGGAGACTGAAGATTAGGAAACAGCAGACGAGTCTTAACCAGACAACATCAACTGCACAAAAGTAGACCTACACCCTGAAGAGCAAGGCGCCTCAAACTGCATGTTTGCTACATCATGATTAAAGAAATTTAATCATGATGAAGCAATACACCTCTGAGGGAAGCAACAGACCTTCAAAACATAAGCAAACATTGTGCTGCAAAGACCTGGACTGTATGCACAGCAGCTTTCTGCTGTAGGCATAATTTGAGAAATATTGGATACGTTGTGTCCTACGAAAATGTTTACAGCAAAAGGCATTTCAGTTGGATTGGGTTCTTAGCATTTTCCTGACCTGCTATTCTAGAGATCTGGCTCACAGGGATCGTAGCTGCTTTCTGCAAGTCTGTTTTTATCTTCTTAACCTGCAGAACAAACAAACAAACAACCTTAAAAACCTTTACAGACAAGTAAACTACTGTGATAGTTTGCATGAGCAAACTGTTAATAGAGGCTGCTAAATTAGAATTGGTTTTCTTTTTTTTTTAAATGAAAGATGTTCCATTTCCCCTAGAAATTAAGACAATCACTCTTCAGCAGTATTAATCATTTGTTCATACCTCATTGTTGTCTTTGCAGTTGCTGATTCCACTGAAAGAAGCAATGCACTGCTCAGCAGCATCTTGAAGCTGCTGGTACCACTGCATGGTACTTTCTTCTGCCTTAACTTGAAGTCCTGATATTACAAAAAAATAGCAGAAGTCTAAGACAGACCTAAAACTCTAGAAAACCTTAAGAAAACTTTTTAAAAAACATTGCAAGGAACTAACAGCTGTATGAGTGCTTTCTTCCCAGAATTTAGTTTAGAAAGTTATGTTCATAAATGAACTACAAGCTTTCAAGCTATACAGGAGTTCTTCTTCAGCTTAGTAGCTTGTATTTGCAGGATATCTGGATTTAACTTACTCTCGAGAAGGAAGACATTTCAGTGGTCTGTCCTTGTATGTTTTGTCATCTCATGCATGAGCCATCTACACTTGCAAGAAGGCACTATGTTATTCTCCAATATATGGCATACAGTCTAGGAAGAGCAGGTTCTGCTCCAGTTAATACAGTCAATTTATGCTGCATCAGTTTAATTTTAAAAGTTTGCTGCAAGCAGTCCTATACTCATTTTACTAGTAGTGCTAAAAGGAAAGGCTACAAGAAAGTATATTTTCACATCAGTAAGATTCCGAAGTAGTATTTAGCCTAACAGTAAAAAAGTGTGTAAGGAGGGGCAAGAAAACAAACAAACAAACAAAACACCCAAGGAAAAAAAAAGCCTGACCAACCTTCCTTCTGCTGCTTTCCACCTGACTGCTGTGCAGGGGCAGGAGTCTGAGCCTTCACCTGCTCTTTTTTCAGTAACTCTTTCTGCTTCTGTCTCGCTTCCTCTTCATCTCTCCTCCTTTTTTCTTCCACAGCTGCAGCAATTTCTTGCTGCATGCTGGATATCAACCCTCGCATCTCCTGCAGCGCTCGTTCAGTATTGGCCACATCTGCTTGAGAAGGGAAACCTCTCTGTCAAGAAACAGAGGAGGTAATATAGCATCAATCTTTTTTTCCACTATCTGTGGACCAACAGCAAGAGCAAGGAGCCTATAAAGCATTAGCTTTCAGATCATCTAGGAGCCAACTACACGCTTTATCGTCTTTGATGAAAATATCTTTTTCTCCTTTATTTGTACATTAACATTGGTCATAATGTTTGTACATAATGTTAGTGCATGACAAGATCTCACAAGATCTTGGAAAACAAAAATTAATAATATATTTTGACAAGTTTAAAGTAAACCCCAATGCAAAGCCTAGACAGCTTCCTATGCAGAAAGCCAGCTGTGACAAGCTGGAACAGAGAGTTAGCCTTATAGTGTTTTATGTTTTAAGATTCCCACCTTTACACAAAGAAAAAAAAAAAAAAAAAAAAAAACAACAAAACTTTAAAGGAAACCTCGTGTCATGGTTTAGGCCAAACCGGCCATCAGGCGAGCAACAGATAGTCCCCCCTACCCCTCTTCAAAGAGAGAGGTAGAGGAGGGAAAGAGAGACATGAGTTTAGAATGAACTAAACTACCTCAAACCAGGACACCTAGTTAATGCTAAAAGGCTTATGAGTAGAGGAGAATGTGTTCAGTGTTTAACAATTTATGAACCACTCTGCTTCCATGGTTGTCTCAAAAAGGAACTTTACAGCATCAAGAGTTTACAGTATTTTAATAGTGAATCTTTCTCCTGTAGAAATCCTCATGCATTTTTATAAGCCGTTTTCAAGAGAACAGCTAAGTGCCATGGAAAAGAATTCTCCTTTTAAATGAGATGCTTTTAGGACAAGTATCTAAAACCACTTCTGTGACATCTTATTTAACGGCCTCATAACAAACTGCCTTTGAAAACAACTAGCAGAAGCTTTACGAAGGAATGACAACCAAAGTTAAGAACAACTCTAGAGCCTCTACCTCACTTGTGGTGCGGATGAGTCCTGACACCAGCCCACAGATCTGGTTGCCACGATTACTGTATGCAGAAAGATCAATTTTTGGCAAGTCTTTGTGTCTATAATTGGGATCAATCTGCTGGTTAAGCTGCAGCACTTCCTCCTGGATGGAATAAAGGCGACGCAATCTTTCCTGGCCCTCTTCCTTACGCAAACGTTCCAGCTCTTCCTGGCGCTGCCTCTGCTGCTCTGCCTCGCGCAGTTTCAGGTTTAATACCTGAAAGAGAAAAAGACACCAGAGACACAAAATATTTAAATAACTCCAGCTTTACAGGTCCTTCCTGCTCCTACAACACATGTGCCTTTACTGTGTTTCCACAACAATGCAGTAGGTGTCTAGAACAGCACCAGAAAATACATTCTTACTCCAGGGCTGGCACGTAAATACAAATTAATCAGTTGGTCTTTCCAGTTCCCACTGAGTAATTTTTTTACAAAAGATAAGTCTTACAAGTCTCAGACCTTGGCTCGGTGTCGGTGTTCTTCCTTCAACTTCTCTTGCTGTCCCTGAGCCTCCTTTGAGCTACAAAACACATACAGACAGAAAAACTGTATTCAAGACATGCACAAAACAAAATACAAACAAACACACAGCAAGTTACTTTTAAAATAAGCCAAGCTAAAGGAACTTTAACTGTCACAAATATAGTCTTTTTAACCATTGAAGCCTCAACAGTAGCCAGAGATCTACTCTGAAAGACAAACAGTAACAGGATAACGTAAGAAAAGAAGCAGGTGAGATTTTCAAGCACAAGTGGCTAGTGTAGAATTGCCAGGCACAATCCTCACATTGATTAAATGCTATAATATTTTAAGGATACCAGAGCTTATCTCACCTCTTCTCCATTACTTCTTGCAAATCTTGGAATTCCTGATGCTGCTTTAGCTCCTTCAGTTCATCAAAGCGCTTCAGTTGTTCACTTGCCAGATCGTACACTGCCCTCACCATCTGCTCTTGCTGCTCCTGCCGTTGCCTTAGCCCCTCCTGCAGATTGCAGAGGTGCCAGAAACACCACAATGTAGTAATCACCGGAATTTGGACAGAAGAAAATACAAATTAAATTGCCCAAAGTGGGCCAACTTTTTTTTTTTTTTTTTACCTTTCCTTTCAACCTGTGCATCTCTTCGTACATGCGAATGCAGCCTTCGACTTCTGTAACTTTAGATGGCAGAACTGCTGAAAAGACTTCTTGATCCATTTCCAACAGACTAAGGTCTTCATTTCCCTGCGGGGTCAGCATATAAGCAAAATCAGTGACTGAATACAGTATCAGCAACTCACGGAGGAAACCAGGTACATCAAGTCTCCTAAACTGCACATTATTTGTAGAGAAACAGACAAAGGAGTCAATCAATGCACAACTTTCTAGAGTAGTTCTATACCCCAGTAATGTACCCTCACCATTCTGAATATCCTCCAGCACCTATGAGGTTGGGATAATTGCTTTTCCCAGTCACTAAAACTGGGAGCAGAGATACCAAGAGCATATAGGACATTCACAAAGGCTAACTGTCCCCTAGAAAGGCTAGACACACTCCCCACATTCTCCTAACACTCAGTGAAGATGTTACACTGGAAGAAGCCAAGACAGGTTTATACTTTGAATCATTCTTCAGGAGGAGTCTTCAGAGTCTCTCTTATAACTTTTATAAGATCTTGCTGCTTCATTAAGATGTTTTCCTCAAAATATATTTCTTAAGTCCAAATGGGGCCAAAACGATGCAAAACTTTGCTGCTCGGTATCATTGTTATGTGGTGAAGTTATCATTTAATGGATAGCAATGGACATTTGTTTTCTTTTCAGGTGCTTCATCAACTTCATTACTTCCACAGCTCAACTGCTCATGGCCCAGCTTCCTACCCTTTCACTTTGTCAAAAGGAGCTGTAACACACCTAAGTCATTCAAAGCCTCCAGAGAACCCAAGGGGGTACCCACAGACTCTTACATCAGGCCTGATCCTTCCCTCCATATGGGTGAATCCCATGCAGCTAATCCATATAACTATACGGCTCCAACTAAATTTTCCTTAATTATGGTGAAAAAGGGAGTTTGCTTTTGGCCTACTATGAAACATTATTATATGAAAATCTTATTAATACCAATTTTACCATCACCTGTTTATCCTAAAAAGTTGAAACTAAGCATGTTTTTCCCCACAAATTAACAGAGCACAAACCAACCTTTATCAAACAACTTATGGCAGCAAGTTAGCACATTTTTTTCTCACAGCTGCTCCTACACGGATTATAACCAGACAGTTACCTTTGTTTCGCTTGGCTCTGTAGACAGAAGTGGTGAAGAGCCCTGGCAGCTTACAGACGTGATCTTCTCCAGAGAAGGCGACCGGTTTGTGAGGGAAGTGCATTCTTTAGGTGTTGAACTTCCAGAGTGTGCCGTTTCTGGGGCTGATTGCCCAATCACTCTGTCTAGGACCCAGCCAGAATAAGGGGACAGCACAAGAGGAGACGTGCATCCTTCCAAGATATCCTAGGGAGAAAACATTTTCTGTGAACGTGAAACGTATCAAGAAATCAATGAAACATTAACACACGTTGAAAACACTTGCACAAGTCAGCAGATGCTTTATAACCACAGCTCAGTACTACGTTTACCCATTTCTTCTGCTGTTTTTTTCAACCCTTTTTCCAAGCTCCCCTACTTTGGCAGGGCAGCAGGACCATCACGCTTCAACTTGCTTTTGTAACACCTCCTCCTCGTCCACCCCAAACCCTGCACTGTTTAGCCAGTCCGAAGGAGCCCGGACCCGACCTGCTGGAAAGGGGGCAGAAGGGCCCAGCCGCTGACAGGCGGAGCAGCGGGCAGCAGAGCTACCACAGGGGCGATTTATGTATTTCAAGCCCTGACTGTTAACGAGACAAGCAGCCGATGTACCGCCGCTGGGGCAGCGCTCGGAGGGACGAGTCACGGATCTCCCCCCTCAGCCGCCCACGGGGCGCACGGACTCCCTGTGAGGAGCAAAGCGGGAGTCGCCGCGGCCCGGGGGCTCCCAGCCGCCCGCCGGGAGAGAGCCCTCACCTCATCCTGGAGCCAGTGGCGGCAGTAGCTCAGCTGGCCCTTGCTGGAGGTGCGCAGAGCCGCCAGAGTCTCCCAGCGAAGCTCCCGCGGCTGCATGGCGGCCCTTTGCCGCCGCGCCCGGCACCGGGCTGACCTCTCCCGCCCTTCAGCTTCCGGGGCGCCGCCGGTGGTTTCCCGCCCTGTGCAGAGAGGGCGATCAGGGCGGCGGCTGCCCCCTGGCGGGCAGGGGGGGCCCTGCCCCTCCCCGCCAAGCGGAGGGAACCCGAGTTCGAGTCCCGCCGGGGGCGGCTCGCGGGAGACTGCGGTGAGGAAACGGCAGCGCCGTGAAACAGCGTCACTTTCGCCGTTTTCCCCCTTATTTGGTGTATTCTCGCGGAGGAGCCCCGGAAGGAGCGCTGCAGCATTTATCCCGGGTTGCGGGGGCAGGGAGAGGCCCCCATCGGTCGGACAGGGAGAGGGTCAGGACGTAGCTGCCTGCACCAACACCCCGGGGATAGCTTTGTTTTTCCAAAATAAGGACCAGAAGCCCGGTCCTGGTTTCAGCTGGGGTAGAATTAATTTTCTTCCTAGTAGCTGCTGTGTTTTGGATTTAGTATGAGAATAATGTTGATACCACATATTGTTTTACTTGTTGCTAAGTAATGCTTATATTAAATCAAGGGCTTTTCCAGTTTCCCGCAGAAGCCGAGGGAGCACGGAGAGGACAAGCCGGACAGAGGGATATTCCACACGGATATTCCATACCGCAGGCCCCATGCTCAGGATATAAACGGGGGTTGGCCAGGGGCAGGGATCCATAATCGCTGCTCAGGAAGGGCTGGGGACGCAATCCTCAGGTGGTGAGCAGTTGTATTGCATCACTCCTTTCGTATAGTATTTTACCCTTATTATTATTATTTTCTCTTCCATTACTATTCTATTAAACTGTCTTTATCTCAAGCCAGGAGGTTCTTTTTTTTTTGTTCTGCTGCACAGTCCTGGTTGCCGGTTAAGGTTAAAACGCAAGACCCCAGACACAGCACACAGAAGAGGAAATCCCCAACACAACCAATTAAAATGCAGTTTATTGTTTGTTTTACCATAGCACCTTTAGGATTTTTAAAGTGTTAAACACACACACACACACAATTACAGAACTCTCAAAAAACAATTAACTTAGAAAACCTTTATGACAAATACTGCCCAGTGACCACATCGCACATAAATAGGATACAAAAAGAGATAAAAACTGTGTTTATTTTTGCCCCCATAAGAACCATTTACTGGAAAGAATAGGGTACATGAGTTTTAGGGAGTCAGCACAATGAAGACCTGATTTTCCAGGAGAAGGTGTGGGTTGGTTCCATGAAGAAGTTGAGTGTAGCTGCTCTTAAATTGGCTTATAAGACCAAGTCAGTATTTCATGCACACCCAGAACCTGGGTGGCATTCACAGCAAGACCCCAGCTGAAGTGCCACTGAGGTTAACTCACAATCTTTCATTTGAATTCAGATGGGTTTGGCTCAGTCCTAGGGATATTCAGGATGAGGAAAGCAGGGTAAGAGGGGTAAAGCAATATTAGCATCACACTCAGAAAAAAAGGTGAGGAGCAGAGTATACAAGAATCAAGGAAAATTTAAAAAAACCAAAATCATTATTTCTGGTATAAAACTGTTTACGAACACTGTGGTTGTTCAGGAGATAATGTCTTCTAAGTGTAGAGCCCAGGCACTTTAATTTATTTTCAGCTTCACAATTTTGGTGGGTGGACCCTCTCCCACCATCCTATCATCCAATGTATCACTACAATGTTCAAGAGTTTAAAAAAAAAAAAACATAAAAAATCCTCACAAACATAAAACCCCACATGATCTCCCCAACACAGAAACAGAGTGAAAAAAGAAGCATGAAAAGGAAACAAGCTCTCATAAGCATTAACATGCTCAACAAACCACTGACAGGTGTTAAGAGTTGAAACCATCAGGACCTTACAGGATGAAAAGGACCTTTTCCACCATATGCAAAACCATCTGGTTTTAGGGCACAGTTTATGGTGTAACTCCAACCTCCAACACCGAACCAGTATTGCTGATACCCTACACTTATGTGCCACCATCATTTTATTGTCTCATGCTGCAAGAAAAAGAGCAAACTTCTCCTAATAATGACCCTGAAATGCCAACCTATTTTCTGAACATCATATGGCTTTGAAATAGGGCTCCTTTTGTGCTTAGAAGCAGAGGTGCAGAGAGAGCATTGTCCTCATGGAGAAGAACGGGAACGGCTGGGGGAGCCCAACAAGGCACTTTCTCCAAAAACGTTGGCATAAGATGACTTGAGGAACTGGACATAGTTTTGCATGCTGCGGTTGGTGCTCTCTGACTGCTCCAACCGATCCTTTAAATCCTGTAGGCGGCTTTCATACCGGCGCTCTGCCTGTGTAAAGAAGCACAAATCACAGGCTGAAAGACAGCAACATTCATCCTGTTCACATTAAACTCAAGCTGCTCCCAAAAATTGCTGAGGACAGCAAAAATTAACACAGCAGTAGATGACATTACCCTAGATGGTGCTGTGATATTTATAATTTGTTCTGCTCATTTCCAACTCCATTCAGCAACCCGCTGATAAAAACAGGAGACGACACAGCTAATCAGTTGGGCTTTTAAAACTGATTAGCTGTAGTTATGGGGAATTAAACACACTCTTTTCTGAAAAGCAACTTGACCTGGTACATGTGCCAACCCAATTCCTTGTAAAACTCAAGTAAACAAGCGGGTGAATGGGACATTATGAAAGACTGCCCTTCTTTCTTCTAGAAGAAATCCTTTCGTCTAGAAGAGAAATTGTATCCTCTCTCAGCTGGCCAAGCACAGTAAATGAATTTGAAATCTGTCCATGATATCTGGTGTGAATCTCATTTGAATGTAAGAAAGGTCTGATTTTTTTCTTATGCACAGGTAAATTTAGAGCAAGTTCATTCAGATCATTGCTATAAGTAATAAGGAAATTAGAGTCTGCATTCCTGAATTAGTGACATAAGAGACATGTCATATCACACATCTGTCACGGACACATATAACAGCATGTTACAGTCAGACACAGCTCTGCATGACCTTTGCAGCAATCTGTAGGACATTGATTTATGGACTCCAATTGCTGCCAGGACACCACCAGCACAGCAAGAGTATCCCTCGCAAGTCACTCACATCATCTTTGCTCCGGCGCAATTGGTTCAGCTCTGTTTTATTCCTACTCAGCTGGGTCTCCAAGTCCAGCATCTTGGACTGGGCTGCCCTCTCTCTAGATGTTGCTCGTTCTCGAGTTTGTTCCACCTACATGTAACGACATAACAACTTTGTTAAAGGGTGTCTATCAAAGAATGGTTTTTCTCTACCACATTGCCCACAAAAGCCCTGTAAAGCTTAATTGGACAGATTCTCATACATAAGCAGCAGCTCAGTCTTGTGCTTTCCTCTCTTCTGTTGCAAATTGGAGCATGGGGTTCAGTTTTTCAATGGTATAAGTGCTGACAAACAGCACATTTTACTATATTTCACTGAACATGATGATTTTCACTAATTTGGTCATAGGCTGAGGAGGTATTTGCAACAGTCTCACTGTTCCCCTTTTACAGTCTGAGTAGTTTTGGGAAAATTCACAAAGGCAAGAAATTACTTACTTGTCTTTTCGCATCCTCAATGGCCATCTCCAGCTGACGTGCCAAGGAGCTACATTCACGGGTCTTCTCCTCTAACCGCAGCTGACACTGGTGGATTGACTCCTCACGTTTTGCTATGACCTGAAGGAATTCTATGTTCTGGGCGCTTGTTGTCTCTAGTTTTCTAGGTTAAAACAATATGGGAAGGAAACCTATTCATTTTAAATGGAGTGCATTTCAGTCTGCCTTTTTGTCAGGTCCTGACTAATCTGGGAATAAATTCTGTTCCCCCCTGAAAGGCAAGAGCCCCAAGAAACACTTCTCCATTTCTCAAATCAAAATTTCAAAGATTGAAGGACACACAGAGCATTCACATACCCACATTTTCCCAGACATTGTCACTAAAAGGAATTTATAAACATGGGCAAAACCACTGTAATATTCAGTAACATCAAAACTGTCAGGCTAGATCAGACCAGGAGCTGGTTTGTCTGCTGCGTAAGTCATCATCCTTTCTAACAACATTCATTCAAGGTGCTGCAAAAAACTAACTCTCTCCAGTGGACAGCTACTGATTACAGATCCTTGTGGGACAAGCAAATGCACAGAATCCTAGAGGTACATGGGAGACTGGAACAAGACTGAAGCTATTTCAATCCCCTGAAAAAACAATGGGAAGAGGATGGAAATGGAAGGTCAAGAGAGCAAGAGAGCCTAATATTTCTAACCTTTCTAGCTCCTCCACCTTCAAGGTGAGCTGCTTTTTCTCCTCCTGGGCAGACTGATACCTCTCTCTTGTCATCTCCATTTTGTCCCCCTGGAGCTCAATCTAAAAATTACAGTCAGTAGTTACTTTATAGAGTAGTCACTACACACACACGACCAACCACTTAAAACGTATGCAGCTCTCCAGAAGGAAACATGTTCAATTCAATTTCTGGAGAGCCCCAGAAAAGAAGCAGTGGCTAGAAAAGCAAAGCACTGAACATTCATTTTGCCGGTGCTTCCAGCTAATGTCTGGAGAGGTATGAGAAAATTCTTCCATATTGCAAATGAAAAGCTAGGTCTGCAAACGCTTGTATGCAGAGCAGCCGCTTGTAAGCACAGCAAAGCACATACATTTAAAGCAGCCACATACATGACAGCAGCCCACAAAGGCATTAGAGCCAGGAAGGTTTGTAATTCCAAACCAATCAGCGTAAAGCAGTCAGACTGCAAGATCACTTGCTGTGTGTCTTGAGGCATGGTTGAGAAGTCATGTCTGTCTGTAATTGTCCTGCAATACCTACGCAGTCCTTCTGGGGACAAAAAACAGGAACTGGGAAAACAACCTGAATTCAGAGTGAGAAAAAAAGGTTGGGACAGCACGATTAGCAGAAAACCACAGGAGGGAAAGCTGACAAGACTGAAGTACCAGAAGCGAGTGTTGGCATTAGCAAGTGTTGTCACTGCTGCTATTCAAGTCCCAGTAAGGTTCTGCATCAAGGGATGAGAAACCTTTAAAACAGTAAGGAATGCTACTAGCTACGCCGCTAACTTCTTGCACAAAGACATAGCACACACCTTTATTTTGCAGCGCACGTTTAATCTTTTCAAAAAGAGATGAGAACAGAAGATGAAGTTTGAACCTTCCTGTGACTGGAAATTCATCTTGGTCTCAGACTTGCAGATTGCAGTGCTGCAGGTACTTTCTGCCAGTCCCTTACCCGCTGACGAAGATCTGCAATCATGACAGACAGGTCCACGTTCTTCTTCTCATAACTCTGAAGCTGGTCCTGACATTCTGCTAGCTGTGTCTCTGTGATCTTCAGGATCTCGGGCAACTTTTCCAGTTCAGCAAGCTGGCTCTGGAACTGCATACGCGCCTACAGTCAAAGAAGAGAACACGAGGAACTTTCAAATGTTAAGGTCAAGACTAAAAAACTTCTCAATTTCAATGAAGCTTTGGTAGTCTGCAACCATGATGACACTGTGTGAATATTTGGTGGGTGTTGGGAGTTCAAAGCCTAAGGTCTTCTCCTACTCCAAAAGGCTTTCTCTTAGGATTTGGCATTCCCTATGAATGGAGTGAAAATAAGCGAGTATTTTGGATTCTGGGCTTCAATTTTACTAGAAGTAAAAGCTCTTTTTTGAGGACAGCTGTTCCACATCAGAAAATAGTGTAACTTGCATAGTCCACTGTTCTAAGCCACTATTTCTGCAGCAAAGGACACACTAAGCAATTTAAACACCTCTGAAGAACACCATATAGTAAAAAAGAAGCTGCTAAACGTTCAATACATTTTGCAGAATTAACAAGTCCTAAGAAAAACTATTGGAAAAGGCAAACTCAGATAAGACTTTTATTTCCTATTCACAGCCATTTTTCACTACACTCAGAACATTAAGATCCATGAATATCTACAACATATCAGTCTTTAGAGGAATAGTTACCAGTTCAATCTCCTTGTTCATTTCATCCTTTAGTGTCTTGTTCTCTTTATCATACTTCTCCAGTTTTGCTGCCACATCATCTGCTTCCATTCGGGTCTTCAACACCTGGACGTACAAAAAAGTCCACATACTTTAGCTGTTATATATAGTTTTCAACAAATGTGCAGTGCTTTGGAGTAACTAAAACTGCTCAAGGATCAGCAACAAGTTTCTTGCTACACTAACCACCACCCTAGAACCACATTTGGAAGTTCACTTTATGCTTCTGTCACCTGGATCTTTTGGGCTTTCCACCAAATGTTCTCCCCTCTTGCCTTATCTTTCTACTACCACAATATCCAAAATCGCCCCAAAAAAGCAGCCAAGGAACAGCAATTGCCACAAGAAAAGGCAGAAGAAAGCATCTCACTATTTTCCTTTACCTTTTGAAAAGGAGCAGGGAAAAGTAAAATAATTAAAATCAGCCTTTTGTTTTCCATTAATCGAGACCTCTGCTGTGGGAGTCAGCTCTTCCTAATGACCAAGTTATCAGCACACAGTGAGGAATGCAAGTCTTCCACACTTTGGCATACAGCACACGGCAGTCTGAATTCTGCCATTTGAGAAAAAGTAAGGCTAATAGAGACAAAAGAACCAAACCCATGTGAAACTGCAACATCCTCCAAGACCAAACAAAGGGTTAAGGCATTACAGAATAAGGCACAACAGTAAAGGGAGAAAACATGTTTGTGCAAGGGCTGAAGGTTTTGATAAAATGCCTACCTGTGACTTGTATGTTTCAATCAACTCTTCATAGTTCCTGACAGAGCTCTTGAGCTGCTGCACTTCCATCTGTGCTTGGTTCAGCTTTTCCTCCATTGGGACCACACTAGCCTGAAAAAAGAAAACATCTTCCATTGAGCGCTTGGAAGTAACTGCCATGTTACCTGTCTAACAAAGACTTTTGTCAGTGTAAGTCAGCAAAACTTTGCAGACTTCAGTGGATTGACAAATTTACATCAGCAGAGCACAGAGGTTTGGGATGGATGTGCAAACTTTCCATATGCCTGAATGGGCTGTGCTACTTGCATTAGGGCCACTCCTTATTTGGATCAATGCCCAGCTTTCCAAGAAGAAAATTATGTAGGCCACCTACAAGATCACCAGTGACAAGAGAGATGACAGGAGAAATATCCCAGGAAGTTTTTTTTTTTATTCTGGAGATCACCATTCTCTCTGCACGAGCTACAGTTGTTAGTTCTGTGGCCAGCAGCATGAAGATGTAAAGACAAGACGCAAGACCCCAGCTGGAAGAAACAGCACTTGGATTGGAGATACTCCATGTGGAAGAAACCCCGTCCTCCCAGAATGTTAATTTTCTTTCTTTATGTCTCTCCCCAGTGTACTTGCCTGATCATACTCAGGTTATGATAAAAGTGGTTTGAAACTAAATGCCAGCAATGGATGCAATTCAACTGTCCTCAGAGGCCAAGCAACTTGTTATAATTTCTCCTTTTTTCCCCTAGCATTTCAGCTTCAAACTGGTAAAATTGCTGACCTTTAGCCTTTCATTCTCCATTTTGAAAGAAGTGGTCTCTGTAGTCTGTCGATGCAATTTATCCACCAAAACTTCTCTGTCCTCCCGCATCTTGTCCTCCAGGGTTGTCTGCTGTTCCAGCAAGTCTGCAACACGGCTGCCACACAGAAACAAAATTAATCCTTAAGTTACAAGAAAGAATAAGACTCCCAACCCTTGAAAATTAACTTCAGAAACATGGCTTTTCCTTATCCTTTCATTTTCCTTCTCCAGTCACGTATGCACACCTATCTGTTACACTGTTCTACTACCTCAATCTTCTTAGCCTGCTGGAAATTAACTTGTGTGGTCCCCCTGGAACTCAAATGGATTGCCTCCAACATACACAGGATAAAGAGCTACTCCTCTCTCATCTCATACTTACCTATTTTTTCCTGCAGCAACAACTGTACTGCAGTGATATCAACACATTTATTTACCTTCACAACAAAATTGGCATGAACTATACTGCCTATCTCTCCTAAACCCTTCCATTCAAGTTTCTCAAACAGATCTTAAAAGAAAAATAACCTTAATCACTTCAAAGCATTAAAAAATGGCAAAGGAATAGAGTTTTAAGGGTCAGCAAACCCTTAAAAAGTGTGCCTTTGCTGTGGCAAGTCAGCAACAGAAGTCACATCTCTCTCTCAATCTCTCCTCTAGCCCTTAGGCAGCGCTGGTTTTGCTTGGATATTTACAGGCAATCCAATTCAATTATTTAATTTAATGCAATTAATCAATTAAATTCAATTAAATTATCCCTGAACTTAGAACTCATCCCCACTCATGCCAGTTTCTCCACACTAATTTTATTTTAACCTGTTCAACGTAACAATTTCCAGTTCGAGGTCGCTCTTGTCCTTTACTACTTTGTTGTAGCGACTCCTCCAGGACTCCAGAGTAGACAGAGCCTCAGCAACATAATTGTCCTATCAAACAAAAGAAATACATAAGGAAAAGAGCAAGGGTGACAAAAATGTCACTGGACATGGGATATGCAGACAATACACAGAGTTGCTGATATGGGTAAGCATATGTGCAGAGACTTCATTAAGACTTCTAAAATACCGAGGACAAGTATTTATTTTTATTCTTCCTGATCCTTCAGAGGTGTTCTCCAACACTACTGTCACCCAACAGACATAGCAGCGAAAGAAGAATCCTCTTTGAAGGCAGATGAACTATCAGAAATACAGAGCATGACTAAGATTCTACTAGTGACTCTAGTCCCTGGAATTCTAAAAACAAGGGAGAAAAAATAAAGTTCCCTTCTGATTTGTTTTAGTCCTAACTTATCTACTTTTTCTTGGTATCTTTCAGTCATTTTTCAACAGGAAATTCCAGTACACCTCTAAGTCTTTGTACTTTTCTGCTCTGACTAGTTCCTCCATTAACAACCAACTCCACTCAGAATTTTCAGCCAAAACCACAAGGCTTTATTTTATTGGCTTTTCTCAATCCTCAGATGGTTCTAAAGAGACAGGTAAAAAATCAAATCTGCTAGTTTAGTATGATCTAAGTTACAGCATGTCCTAAATTAAGGGCACGCAGTGAATATAGTGACAGCTGAGAAAACTGGATTTGTTCTAAACTTAGCATAAATGGGCCAAAGCATCAAGACAGAAATAAATCTCATTAGTTGAAAGCAGAGACTCTCCCCAGGGCCACTACCAGAAGTCAAAGATTTAGATGCATGATCTGAAATGAGGTCTCTCCTCCTGTATTATCAGGTACCTTTTCTGATAGCTGGACAGTCAATCGCTCTGCATACTCTTCACTTCGCTCTGCCCGCTCTTTCTGTGCACGGATGGCTTTCTTCAGGCCCTCTTTATCACGGTCTGCTTTCTGTCTTAGTTCTTTCAGCTGTTCAATGACATGTTCCAGCTCTGCCTTATGCTGAGCTTCACTGCGCTCCAGATTCTGCAGGACAGGAAGAAAACACACATATAGAGTAATGCCTTTATACCTGCATACCAAATCAGCAACTAATTTCCTAGAAACAATGGAAAAAGCTGGGCATAAACCCCCAACCTTCAGCCTGGAGCTACTTGCAATCACATTTCACCTACACAATCCTGTCCTAATGATGACAGACACATTAGCATGACACGTCCACCTTTCCTTCTGAGTTTTCCTTTCATAAGCTACTCTCTAGATTTCCTCTCCTGATCAAGATAAATACTGGTCTGCTATTCTTTTGATCTACGCCAAGAACATTGCTTTATTAATTGAAATGCTCACATATAATAATGTTGCTTTATGCAGCTATACAGCTTAACAGAATTAAAGTTCTTGTAAAACATCAACACACATATGTTCATCGTAACATCACCACATCAACAGATATGTTAAACATAAAACTTCCATCAAGATAAACCAGGGGAACTTTCCCTTCCCCTTTAATACTGTAGAAAGCATGTATGAGTGTGATCAAATACAGGAATCTACGGTGCCGCATTTTTCCCAAAAAGGAAAGTAAATAGTTTATGATCTGTCTTGATGCTTGACTAAACCTTTTAAATAATTATGTAATAATTAACTTAGAAAAAAAAGTCTAATAAATGCACATAGAGCTTAAGGCTATGATTTTGCCTGACCCATCAAAACTGAAAAGCTTTTTCTTTTCTTACTTGATTTGAAAAGTACAGTGTGAGTTAATGGCATAAACATCACCAGCCAACATTTCAGTCTACCAGACACAGCGGAAGAATAGCTGGTGAGTGCTGTTTCCCCTGTCAGTCAATTCACTTCATGACAGTAACCAAAGAGACAATCCCCAGGGACCACTGAAAACATACCCGTATCTGTATAGTCAGACGGTTGTTCTCAGCTTCTTTGTTTCGCAACTGCGCTTGTAAGTGGCCTCTCACAGCCTCCATAGATTTGGAGAGTTCGCATGCTGTCTTTGCCTGGTCCTAAATAAGGAGCAATAAGACACACACCTTCTTCCTCAAGAAGCTAATAGAAGGAACACTTGATAATATGTACCAGTCTCACATTTCTGTGAGACATCCTTCATATCTGGGCTCTTCCACTACGTTCTCCTTTTACTTCCTACATAAAGGAACAGACTGGAATTTGACATCAAGACCTTCAACAGAAAGGCAATTCAGTGATAAGCCTAAGCAAAGAGAATACTACTACCAAATCAACCTTGTGATGGATCTCTTATTAGCAGAAAATGGAATCCACAACTGTGTGGGAATAGGTAGCTGTTTGTCTAGTTTTATAAGCAAGCCAGCCATCTGATCCCTTAAAAAGTAATTGTCTGCAAATACAAACCTGTATTTTGGACTATCTGTGGTTCTACAGAACTGGAAGGTGGAGCAAGGAGGGGAAAACAGAAAAAGGAAACTACCTTTTCTGCCTGTATCTGAATGGTAAGATTGTCCACTTCTTCTTCTTTCTCCTGAAGCCTCATCTGAAGTTGCTGGAAAACAAACACCACTCAGATTTTAAGTAACAAATACATTTAGGTTGACAGATGGAGGGAAAGAGGTGTAACTGCCTGCCTCCCAAGACCCTCTAATCCATGGTGCACTCTGTTTGGTATCCACAGCAACAGCATCCTCGGCCCCAGAAAAACAGTCTGCACTCTCCTCAAGCAGAAAGCAAAACAGCTACACATACATTTGTGTAGCAGGGCAGAGGATACCCAGTCAAGAACAAGGACCTGACAGGACTATATACTCCACAGACAAAAAGAGGCATTACCTATGTCTCACAGCAAGTTTTGTAACGCCTGTCAATGTAAGAACTCTTTTCTCAGTTTACAGATAAGGAAATGAACAAAGACTGGCACCCTGTCACTCACTCGTTCAGTGACAGAAGCAGATACAGAAAGCTTACCCTCTTGGTGCTTTTCAATCTCTAAGCATAACATGATAAACATACAGAAACAATAAGATGATTTCCAAACTGAAGAATTCTATCCTGACTGTAAGGGGTATTTTGATGGTAGAATTTTTTCTCTCCCACCTACAGTTTTCTTTTTAAAGAAAAATGAAGTACAATTCTTGCTTTCTACATTCAGTACCATAAGAAAAGTTAAGCAGTCATTTGTGCTTGAATTGAACAACACAATGAGAACCAGCTTAAGTTCTCCTTTATAGCTGAATACTGTAAATCCTAATGGTGCTCTTATATGTATGTCTCAGTTGTGCTATCCCCATTCTAAGCCCCCATATTTCAAGGGCTATGAAAATCTATCCACTTCAAAATATAGGTTATTAACCAGAGGGGCAACGTAGTGGCTCCGACTACCACAAAAGCTAAAATATTTTTAATTGTTCTAAAAGACAGCTTAAGACTTGATAGCTGAATACAAGACAAAGAAGAGCTTGTAATTTTAGATCTCTCTGTTTTATCAGAGAGAGAGAAACAGACAGGGATTTTGGTTTGCTTACAATTTTCTCTGCATCTGAGTCAGCCAGCCTTTTCAGCAGTGCTCCTTGCCGCTCCAATATCTTCTGAGCATCCTTCTACAAAAGAAAGGCATGAGAAAATGGTTAACTAAAAAGCCAATTTTTTAGATAGAACTGGGCAAATCAACTGTTTTCCCCCAGATGCAGCAGCAACTCTCAGAAGATACACAGAAGCATCAAATTTGCTAAATATTTCACATATGATCACCCATCTCAGAAAGCTTCTCCACTTCTCAGTCAAAGATTACAATAAAAAGCACGATGCCAATTTAAGGTCTTTCAGAACTCTCTCACTACTCAGTGAAAGTCAGGTGGAAGAACTCAGTCCTTTTATCCAGTCTCGCTGGTGGCTGAAAGAACTGTTACATCGGCCTGCTTTTGCTCAAATGGAACATAAACTACAGGAAGAACAGCAATTTCATTTCTGTATTGCTCTTACAAGCAATTGCTCTGTACAAGGAGTACAGAATTGTTTACTATTTCTTTGTTATTGCTTTTACAGTCTACAAAAATAGAACCATGAATGTCCTTAGGCCCCCATTAGCTACACCCACATCTAATCCTCAGACTTCGGCCAATGCAACTGCAGCAGTAACATTTCAGACTAGCATGATCAGCAGATACAGCTGTATCCAGATGAAAAAGAGTTGGCAACACAGTAGTGCCTATACCTTTTAATACAGTCAAAGACACTAACATCCCCACAGCAGAAAAGTCAATCTTACTCTACTTAAGTATTCAGGGATAAACAAAACTATCCATCCTTTAAGACACAAGGTCAACAGCCAGGTTGGGAAGAGTTAACAGCTCTCCAAATTCCATTTCAGTTCACAAGACAATATAGCCTCCTGTAATCATCCAAGCTCAAGCACACAGCACTGCTCACCTCCCGATTGTGCTGCTCCCTGAGAAGTTCTCGTAGTGTCCGGTTGGTTTCTTCAAAGGTATTCAATTTCTGGAGAAGCAGCTCTTTTTGCCTTGTCAGTGTGTTAATGTCTGAGCTGCTCATGTGTTTCTCCTAGAGGAAATACAAACAAACAAAAAAAAAGAATTGTTCACATGGAATTGATGTATGAAGCTGATACAAGCCTGAGCAGTGCAATAGTCAGCATCACGTGTGCAGAAGGCAACTGGATGCTGCAAGTAAACACCCCACTTCCAAACAAAACTAGCAAACACCATAAGCATGTTAAATCACTCCACTTTTCCTTACATTTTTCTGGATCAACAACTGTGACATTACATTTTTTAAGACAGCCATACAACAGGACAATGTAGTAAAGGCAAGAACAAAAAAGGACAACACATACAATGTTGAGTCTCCCAATTGTATTTTTCAGGGCATGGATCTGCCTGGCTGCTGCTGCTCCATCCCTTTCTGCCTCGCTCAGCTTGGACATCAAACACTCTTTCTGATGCTGCAAGTACTTTTTCTGTAGCCTGTAATGAGAAGTCAGCCATCAGAGAAACAAGAAGCTTTGACAGCTGTACCAGCCACTAGTGATTACAGTCTATTGGGTTAAAACTGATAAAAACTCTCAAATCAGAGGATAAAAAGCTCTGAACAACCACTACTTAAGATTTACCCTCTTTCAGTGTTGAAGCTGTTCTGATAGAAGACAGTAAGTAGACACCAGGAGCTTGCTAGGCCCACAGCTGTGAAACAGGAAATTAGAGGGGACAAATTGGGCTTATATCAAAGCCTGCACACACCACTAAACCCAAAACACAATGCTGTGCTTTTCCTGAGCACTTAAGCCACACCAGAAATAAGACTCCAAATGGCTGAACATGAAACAGGAAAGCACACCAGCTCAAAGATACACAGCTCAAAGTTTTTAGCCAGAGCTTGTAATTCACAAAGTTTTCTGAAAAATGAATACAGGGTATTAACTTTCTTTCTTAAGGAAAAAATAAAACTAACTTTCTTAAAACACTAATGTCTCCCTGGAGACACAAACTTCCCTAATTCTTTAGATACAAAGCAAATGCAAAAAAGTCAGACAGAGACCTTCTAAGGAAAAAAAAAAACAAAACAAAACACACTATTCAGTCCTCTCAGGGGCTGTCACTCCTGTCTCAGTGCAATTTTCACAAAGGCCAAAAAATTCTCATCTACTTTTCAGCTCCATGTTTATTCATTTGTTGTTGTACCAGTATCACAATTCAACCAGCATCTTTTAAGCTTCAAAATATTCATTTGCAGAGCTAGGATGACCCTCCAGTAGGTCACACAAGCCAACTGCTCTCAGGTTCCTCTCAGAGTAGTTTTTTCCATTCCAATAATCATGCTAGGGACCTTCTGTGAAGTCCCCCCTCTAAAAGGTGACAAAAAATCCAATCACTTCTTCAGCAGCACTGCAACCCAGAGTACAAACTACAACCTGAAATCATGTTAGCAATAAAGGAGGTAGGTGCCCTCTAAATACCACTACTTGCAGTAACAATGGAGAACTGGAGCTTTCTTACACAGTCAGATCTTTCTCTTCCTTTATGCGCTCAATATTGCGTCTGAGCAGTGTATTCTCATGTTCGGTTTCTACCAGCTCTTGCGTGACCTCATTCAGTTCTTCCTTCTGCTCCTCAAGGAGACGCTTTGTCATTTGTTGCTGTTCCTCCTTTTTCTGCAGCTTGGCCTGATGAAGATATTTAAATAGAACTTAAGACAAATCAGGTGCTTTTAAAGCGATACACAGAATCCACAGCTCACACCAGTGAGCCAGCTATTCAGCTGCACCAAGCAACAAAGTACCACGTTGGATTTTGCTTTTTTTTCCCCCTCCTAGATAATTCCAGGCTGTTCCTGTGCACAAAGGGCATAATTCATTTATTACCTGGAAATACCTCCCATCCCACAAACCCAGGGAGACGCAAGCGTCCTGGCTCTAAGCCACCAACCAAAAAATTGTCATCAGCCAGGAGACGTGACAGACTTCAAACACGGCAGGAAAGGAGCCTTGGTAGCACTTTACACACTGGAGATGGCTCCCATTGCTCTACTATTGCTTTGGGAGATCCAGGGAACTGGGTGAAATCAACCTACATAGTCCCTGGTATTTTGTTTCCATCTACCCATTTTGGATTACTCAGGAGGTTCTGTGGCCGCTCAGTGTCACTGCTGGTAGTGTGACTGAAGCTGTGTACTGACTAGTCAAGAGCTGAACGGGGCTCAGAAGTTGACTACTGCTCCTCGTGAATGACATGCATCCCCTTTGGCAGTTAAGAGTACTACAAACAGTTGAAAACATGAAAGAAGAGAGAACATAGAGAGGGGTTGAACTACTGTACCAGACTTGTTTCTTTTTGTAGCAAAAAAGATCACTGAAGCTTCCCTGGCTTGTACAGAATTAAAGCTAACAAAATTAATGTGATCTTACACTCTGAATTTATTTAAGTGACACCACCAGACATTTAGATTCAATTAACCTATTAAAAGTATCAAAATGGATTTTTGTTTTACAATCATGCCAGTAATCATTCCGTTAAATTTTGTAGCATAAATAAAAATGAAAACATTTAATATATGAATCTACCTGACTCAAATCCTATTCTTGTTCACCAATTTGAACTTCATGTAGTTTTGAATAAAATAATAATAATACAAGATTTGCTACCCTCAGTGTTAACTCAGAGTTAAAAATGCAGTTTGCCCCCACCATAACGCATCTTATGAAATCTGGGAACATCTCTTAGCCATTTTTTAAGTGGTGTCAAGTACTTAAGAGGCTATTTGTCTGGAAAACACAACATCACTGGGTTGCACATTTTGATACAGAATCAGAAGAAACAATCTTGCTGAGTAAGTGGATTCTTTGACAATAAAACATCAACATACTGTATTTTTCACCTTCTGGAATGATCAGTTTTCAGATTTTGGGCTTGGGCAGAAGAGAGATTATTTGGAAACTGAAGCACAGCGATACCTTATTAAATGGATAATGTTTTAAAATGTTTCACAGTAGGGCTTAGTGAATTTCTCACTAGGATAGTTCAGCTCTTCTAAACAACTCAAGGTTGATTTTTTTTTTTTTTTTCCTGAGCAACAGCATAGGTAGACTTCCATTCCACCAAGACTTGACTCCAGTTTACTCTTGCCAAACAATCAGCTACAAAGCCCAAGTCAGCAGGTCTTTACACTGTCTCCTCACCTCATTCTTCAGCGTTCCCACCACATTCATCAGGCTATCTATCTTCTTTTCATATTCGTTCATTTTGCAGCAAACAGCATCCTCCTCATCCGTAGAGAGGTCACTCAGGCGCAACACTGACAGCATTTTTTCTGAATCTGGAGGTGTAATTTCTAGGCGGTGAGTTGGTCCCTGGTAGAAAAGCAATAAAGAGCATTATTTTTTAGTATAAAGTTATAAACAGTATTGCAACCCTAACTCTGCCAAAAACAGAGACCAGGTCACATCACTGCAATAAGGCTAGTAAGAAAAAAACACATTTGTAGATAGCTCTTTCATTTCCATCAGGGAAAGGTCAAGAATGCAGAAAGACCAGAATAGAAAAAGAAGAAAAAAATAACGCAAGTTCAAATTCTCATCTAGGAAGAGCCAGGAATACAAAAGGCAAAACTATCAGCCCATGAGAAAGAAAATATTACACAAAACTACACAAATGCTCCATGCTTTGGAAGAGACTAAGAGTAGCCCCTCTCTGTGCCTCCAGATGGGATCTTGAAGGGGACTAGTAAAACTACAACAAACAAAGAAAGTTGTCTGGCTTCTAGAGGCAGAAAGGCATGATGTGGCCATAGGCTGCTAATTATTTTCCAATTTTGCTATATTAGAAAGTGAAAAAGATTTATAGAAGACACTTAAAATGGATGGTAGGTGACAGTAGCCTTCTTTCAGACCAGACCAGCTCCCTCACTACACAACTGCTCTCTTCAACCTCAGATAAACCTGAAAGTTTCTTTAAAAGAGCAAAATCAGCTATACCTCCCATTTGCAGGTGGAGTCCCGGACAGATGTTCTGCCTGGGGGCATCCAGGGGGCCTTAGTTTTCACACGGACAGATCGGCACGCGTTCACAGTATCCCCTTTAATTTTCTGTTTGTGCTTTTGCTAAAGAAAGAGAAAATAAAATAAATCACACACTTTTAAAGAGTTATTTACATTTTTTAGTGCTGCAAAAACAAATGAAAGTTTATTCATACAAAAATATCATGTAGCGTTTCACAGATCTGGTGAGCCAGCAGCCATCACAGGAGGCTAACATCAGCCAGAGGGAAAGGTTGTTGCACATTCAGCTGACAGCATGGCTATATGTAGTAAATTCTTCTTGTTTATCATGTAGCAACTCTGATAAATCACTGGGATACCTGCACTTGTGATGTGATGAGAGCCTTACTCAGCAGGGCAGGGGTGGGATATCGGGAGGGGGGGGGGGGGGGGATAGGGAAGGAAGTCTCCTCTGTATGGAGATACACAAAAAATACCGCAATACAACCCATTCATGTGAAGAAGGAAAAATCTAGGAGATCCCTTCTCCATTCCAGATTCATCTCACAAAAGAGCAGATACATCATTTGCCAACAGTACTACTAGAGAAAAAAAGAACACTGCAGTGTGGTTGGTTTATGAAAAGCCCCTGAAGTGTTTTCCCTGCTTTGCAGTCCGTTAATAGATCCACATTTATTTGTATTGAAATCAAGGCGCTCTAACTGAAGGAAAGTTTGTGGTTTTGCACAATTCTAACCTTAGAGAAAAATCGGGTGTTATAAACACTCCCTACAGGCAATTAATTAACAGAAGTCATCGATTTCACTGTCAGGCCCTACCCCATTATGATATTTGCCATTAGCAACCAACATAAAATTAACAGAGGATTTAAAACAGGATGTCTGCACATAAGGAAGAATGAGCTAGCAACTTCCATCATCTTTTGAGAACAACTTTACATAAACATCCAACTACAGAAGACGATATGAGACAGCTAGAAACTCAACTTCAGTACTGCCTTCTACCTACTGTGGATAAGGCTATGAAGAGATCCTCCCTGCTGCATAGCTCAGCAGACTGGGAAGGTGCTTAATACCAGAAGATGGTTTGAATCCAGACTTTTTTTTTTTTTAAACACATTTATTTTAATACAATCAAGATGGAATTTGAAACACCTAGATATTACCTTTCCCCAAACCTTTCCTACAAAAATAGGGATGAAGCCAAAGACACAAGTGCAGGAAATAAAAGGAAAAAAATTTCCCCCAAATCACATCATGCTAGAAGCAACACTCCTCACAAGCACACACTTGAACAAGAAAAGTAACTATATATTCTGTATCACACAGATAAATCGCTTTAAACACAGAAGACATGTTACTGAAAATTCACCATTGCATATGAATTCAAGTCTTGCAGTTCTAATACGATGGTAAAACAGACCTTGAAGATTTTGAGGTGCTTCTAGGACCATTCGCCTTCCTCTTTGTAGCCCTTACAACACCCAGCTACACACTCCTACCTGGCATTTTGCAGGTGTGGTTTTCTGACCCTTTTTAATATGGACATGGACAGGGGTGTTTTCATCCACATGGACGTGCAAAGGGGGAGATGAGGAACGGTTCTTCATGGCTCTTCTCCCACAAACGGGAAAGGGCAATACAATGAAAGGAAACCTGTGAATAAGGAAACTGGAAATAACAACACTTCCCTCTGTGCCACAGAGCAACAACGGCCAGCTTTGATTAAACTTTGAGCTTTCTTTCAGTAACATCTGCCATTTTGAATTGCACACCGTTTTGCTGCAGAGTTAGGATTAATACAAATAATTCCTCTGCTTCTGGTGTTTTCTGCTTTTAATATGGTTATTAAAGACCAAATACAGTTGGATTGACAGCAGGTGTCTGTAAGAGTCATTGGCATTTAAAGTCTCAGAGCAAGTGAGCAAATCAAGGGTTCCAGTGACCAACACAATCTGATTACGAAGACAAATTCAAAGTGGGGAGAAGATCATTAACAGTTTAGTTAAGCAAATCAACAGGAAACCATCAGATCCTTCCATCCTAGAATGGTAAACCTTAAAACTCTTTCATATGCGCTTAACTTTAGGTGTCTTTTTGAAGGTAAACAAATGCTTAAAAGATTTTGGATCACAGCATTTCTCTAATCTTCAGAAAAGAAGCATAACCTTAACCAATATCTAACACAAGATGGAAAAGCTTAGAGACGCAAGGTTAAAGTCATCACATCACCTTTGAGCCTGATGCTTCAGTTGAGGTAATAATGGAATTGCAAATCTTAGAAAAATCCACCAGCTGCACTAATCTGATCCTGGCAAAAAGGTTTTTGTCAGCCTAGGTAAAATTACTTACAGTTATTCTAAAGCTTTTAGCTCCTCTTGACAGTGTGCTCTGCGCAGAGACTGAAGTCACTTCATTGTTGATGGATGAGGGACACCTGATACAGAAATAATAAAATGAATACTAAGAGGAAAAGGTGCCAATTTCTGAACACCCTCTTCGATTTAAGACAACGTGCAGGCTCAAACATATCAAATGTATGCACCCAGACAACAAAAGCTGATGCGTACTGGCTTCGTCTGACAAGCATGGGATGATGGAAGGACCAAGATTATCATTCCTTACATACTGATGATGAAAGTTTGTTTAAACAATGGAAAACGTTTTGCACACTTATACATGATGGCTTTAGCCAAACAGTTACAAACCTTCAGATTCTAACTGCAATTTCTAACCAGTTTCATAAAGAAACAAGGTTTGAACAGTTCCAGGGTACCTGTATACCCTCTCCCAAACCCCACACCCTCCCTAAATTCTGCCATTATTGACAAATTCTGTAAAACTTGACAGAAATTTTGAGGTTCTAGGTTTATATGGTTCTGCACCCAAATTAGCGCTCATGCTGATGGAAACCCAGCACTACACAGACTCACATTGCAGTGTGGTCGCTGCCTGCCCGGCAGATACATGTGTACTGGTTGGCTAACCAGTAGCATGCACAGAACTGGGAGTCAGCTACAGCATGAGCAGCTTCTTGCCTGGTGGCACCTCGGGGACTTGAAATGACAGCGAGGGAAGAGGGATCCCCAAAGGACTACTGGGGAGTGATGAAGTACAGCTATTAGAAGGGTGGTGTATCACGCTTAGTTAGCTAATCTCATGGTAACACTCCTTCACAATTTGCTACATAAGCACAAGCGCTTCAAGTAAAGTGTAACTCATAATGCGGTAGAGCAGGATTTTGTACAATACTTCTGCTAGACTAGAATTTTAGACCACTCTTTACAGCTCATTGGTTAATTTGTCAGCTTGCCAAGGTTCGTGTAATAACCTGCTCTAAATAAAACTAATAATACTGCATCTATTTTTAAGAAGTGTGTGTTTAAGACAAACACACCTGTATATCATGTCAGATTTACGAAAATTACAGAGGGGAAGATACAGCCGTACATCCCTTGATCAGGAAGAGGAAGCAGCAGTTTTCTGAAGAAACAGGATTCCCCAGCTTCTCACCACGCACAACTCCAAACACCGCTGGGCGTTTAAATCCTCTTCTTCCCCAGGAAGGCTTAAACTCTCCCCAGGCCCAAACGTGTGCATCGGCTACAGCACAGAGGGAGAGCTCACAGAGCTTGGGAATCACCACCAGTGAAACTCAGATGCTGTCACCCAGCTTCCCCTAGCAACAAGGTTTGTTTCAAAAGTTTTAAGTAACTTCTCCCGCGGCTTTTCAAAGGATCCGTGGCTACCTCATGCAGGCAGGGACTAGCCGGGGGTCAGCCTCCTGCTCGGAGCGGGACCGGCTCTGAGGGCAGAGCAGGGCTTTATCCGAGTGGGGGCCACCCCGAAGCAGGGGGTACTTCTCACCGCCGACACGGCGGGGGAGGCGCCAAAGCAATTAATCCCGGGGCCTCGGACATCCGCCGCGGCCACACGGCGAGGGGACCCCCCGCGCCCTCCCCGGCCGGGCCCCCTCACCCTGAAGGGCCGCGCGGGGTCCGCAGCCGCTGCCGCCTCAGGAGCTCGTCGTCGTCGTCGACGGGGAGGCGGCGGGAGGTGCTGCCGCTACCATGGAGACCTCGCGGCCGGGGCGAGGGGGGCGGCAGGAGGCTGCACCGGGGGCAGGAGGCGCCGCCGCACTTCCGGGGCCGCCGCCGCGCCGCCGCCGCCCGCGGCTCCCCCATTGGGTGATTCAAACCTTCCTCGTGACACAGCCCGCCGCCGTCTACGTCACAAGGCCCCGCCCCATAACGGGCTCCGTCGCCATAGCGACGCGAAGCGGCCCGGAGGGGCCCGGCGCCGCGCACCCCCGGGGAGCCCCGGCCGCCCGCGGGGAACCGCCCCCGGCCCGGGGCCGCCAGCAGCGGGGCTCCGAGAGGGACGCGCAGCCTTCAGCCACCGGCAGCGCCGCAGCCCCGCGGGGACAGCGCTCCGACCAGGAGACACGGCAGCACGCCCGCACCACCGGAGAGGGCTCCTGCATCCACCTCGGGCGACTGCGTCCCCAGGCTGGTTCGGTGTCCCGGAACGGGACAGTGCTGCAAACACCCTCTCGAAGCACGCTCAGGAAAGCAGACTGCTCCCGACATCCCCCTGCCTGAGTGAAGCAACTCTGGGCTTGGTCAGATGTCGGGGGAGAGCCAAAACCCTCCTGATCAAATTCAGCTCCTGCTACAGAAGTGAGAAAAGCAGTTTCAGTGTTTTCACTCATTCCCACCCCAACAGTTTTCTGCAGGATCCCATCTTGGACCGGTGGAGCACGGTCACAAACAAGTTTCATTTACGATAAAACTCTAAACTCACTCAAATCTCAATTTAGGTTTGGTTTGTTTTTTTTTTTCCCCCAGCTCCTGTCGATGTATGCTCAACATAAAAACCCACTATTACCTGCTTGAACTTTGTTCTTTTGATACTGGGGAACACAGGTTTCAGTACAGAACAGCTTTAACAAAAAAAAACAAAAAAAAACCACAGTGTGTCACACACCAGGAACCCAGCTGGGCTTACTGTACACATTTTCTTGCCCTGTGTCTGATCATAACTGAGTCTGTAACCAGTCTGACATCTGGAAAAAAAACAACCCCTCTATCCCAGCCCAATAAAGGTGCCCACCCACCTCCCCCCAACACAACTCACCCTGAGCATGCAGCTGCATTACAGATCGACATCAGCTGCACCTGAAATACCTCAACAACCCAGCCCCCCCTCTGAAACCTGCCCTTTCTCTTGGGGAAACAGAACTTTATCAAGGTGACAATTAAGGAACAGTAAGCCTCAGGCTGCGCAGAGGATTACCACCGTTCAAACCTGCATCATGTCACTATGACAAACATCAGTTCTACCTGGCACTGCTCAGCAGACATGGTATTGCACGTAAACCTGCAGCAATGTCTCCTAATCCAATTGCAACAACGCTAAATCCTTTGCTACTCTTGCACAGCAGAAACATCTGGAGATCCCCCAGGAATGCAGATTGCTCTTAATCCTTCTTTTCCCACAAGAACAAACTGAATTTCAGGGGTATTCCAGAGAGATTTAATGCAAAATAAATCTTTCAAATAACTGCTTGGCATTAGTGATTTCTGTGTGGGTGTGCTTTTGAGGCATAACAGGTAAAGTAAGAACTCACAGATCTCACAAAGGACACGGAAAGAAGCAAGCCTTTATCCTTGCAGACAGTACAGAATGAAGTGTTGAAAGAACCGTTTACATGGAAGAGTAAAAGCATACAATCTGCCTAGTGCAGCGTCATTTTTGTCACAGGAGGGATGCCTTTCCCAGTACTGTGGATTTCTCCAGTTCCCTCAGCACTGGGTTTACCAGATTCTATTGCAGGAAAAATTGTCATTTAAAAACTAGTATCCAGTGTTTCAGTCAGGAAAACTGACTTCAGATGACATGGACGAGTAGCGGAAGACAGCCTGAAGCAAAAGCTGCTCAGACCTACCATATCTGATATGGCTGTAACACGTACTAGCCAAGAGCCGCTTGCTTTTACAATAACCTGCTCTGAGAACGCCTCTCTCCTAAAAGAAGCCTATTTGCCACATTCTTCAGTTCAGTTTCTCCTTTCGAGCAGCATCCAAGATCCTTTCCTTTTACCTGTCCCTATCCTTCTAAATACAACATTCAAACATACACCCGGCTGGATCCCTCTGCTCGCTGCCACTTGATATTCTAAACGGGACAGTCTCTGTGCCTGCATGTCAGTCCATTAGGCGTGACCAGTCCATTCAATTCTTAAAAAATAAATGCTATTCCTTCTGAAGTTTTTTTTTTTTAACCATGCAAGTACTTCAGGAAGGCAGCTGCAGCTGGCATCAGACTGCAACTTCAGCTTTTTGAATGACTTCTTCCATACGCTGGTACCAAGGCTGAATCTTGGTGTTAACCATCATGTCGTCAAAGGCTTCCAGCCCTTCCATGACTCGGAGGACCCCGTACACTGCCTGTGACGGAGGATAAAGAATAGAACAACAATGACAGAGTCAGCGGTGGAGAATAGCTTAGGGTACCAAAGAGCATCTCAACAGCCTAGCCAGTAAGGCTCTTTCCCTGTCCTGCCATCAACTCCACCACTGAGACTAGCAAGGAAGACTGAATGGCAGAAAGGCAGTTAAGAATATGCGTGTTTTTCTATAACAAAACAGTAAGGAAAGATCAGGATCTACATTCAGTTATGGGGCAAAAGTTAATTCTCATCTTTGCATCAAGACCAGGTGTGAAATGCTTCACTTCTGTTCCAGGGAGAACTGCTGGTGCAGGGGATGACTCCTGCACCGCTGTCTGCAAAGGAAACCCCAGCAGCGCTGAATGCAATAAACCCTGTACAGGTGTGAGGCTTTATTCACGAGCCAAAGCCTTGTTCTGGGTTGTAACCTGCTTTTATCATGCTTCCACATGATCAGTAACAGCCACCTGCAGATAGGAACTGCAGGTTCCATCTTAGGAGAGGCTTCTCTGGAGAAAAACAACAAATACCACCCTATGAAACACAAATATTTCTAAGTCCTCTTCATGTGGGAATTGTATTACTGCACAAAGGACACAGACAATGTATCTCATGTAACTCACCTCTGTCTATATCAGTATTAACCATCTCACATGGATAAGCAACTGGATAACGTGTAATACACGTAACAATAAATGCAGGAATTAACCCCTTACCAAGTCAGCAAGGTTCGGCTGATTTCCACCCATAAACAGTCGATGTTTGCCAACAGCTTTTACCCATTCATTAACTGCTGCATACAAGTCTTCTCGGACATCATCTTGAAGGTGATGTCTGGATTAAAAAAAAAAGAACTAGTTTGCAGACACTTGTTTGTTCCTTTCATCTTATGGGCTGGTCTTTGCCTGGGAATTATGAACTTATTTGAGAGTGAAAGGGACAGTTAGTGATTAAATAGTGGATGAGTAGAGAGGTCCAGTACCTCCCGTTAAAGAAGTACAGCTGTTACATTGGATTAAATGGTTTGGTTTAAAACACTGAGGTTCTGCCCTTTGACATCTGGGGTTCACAGCTAAGGAGGTTAAGGAGCTATTCCTTTTGTGTACTTGGTGCTTGGTGGTACCAACCTTTTCTTCAGCCTCTTGCTAATGAAGAACATGGCAACTGCCCCCATGTACTTGGCAAAGAAGCCTTCCACGGTGCCAAACTTTCCCTCACGGACAATGTAATCAAAAGATGCCAAGGCTTCTCTGGGGGTACGGTAAACATTGGGGGAGATGAGGTGAACAAGCCAATCGTCTGCCCATTTTCTCCACTTCATTTCTTCCCTGCAAGCATTCAAAAGAGACTTCTCAGTGAGCGAGGTACAGATTGCAGGGCTACAGAAGGCAGACAGAATCACAGTGGCATTAGCCAGAGGTTCTGCCAAGGACAAACATGTCAAAAACTCCTGCCCAGCCTTGTGCTCTGGTGACCTCTCTGAAATGCACTCAGGATCATTATCTTTGCCAAGGCTCCTCCAATCTCAGACTAAGATAGAGCACTAGTTTCTCCTACCAATATGAGAACCAAAGCAGAAAAGGAAACTAGCACTCCATAGCATTCCTCTGTGACTTAAAGGAAAGGCCAAGAAGGAAACCGGAGGCAACTGCAGGCTAGCATGACCATGATGGTGGTAACTTGGCCGTCTAACAGCATTGTTTCAGATTATATAAGAAACACAGCAAACCCACTCTAACTCTTGAGGTTTTAAACACTAAGGAGGTGACAGGATTTGTCAGCACCAGTGGGATTTTACATCTGCACCATTCCTGAGTATATCTGGAGGACGCTGTGACCCCACATGGAGAGCCCAGAAACTTAAGAGCACTTACACTCTCACTTCTTTGACAGGATAGATTCGCTTTGTCTCCTTCTCATCCAGCATGAGCCAGTATTTATTCCCATACTCAAATACCTCCTTGCCTTGGTCAGTGACAGTTTTCATAGGAGGATAAAAGGACACGATCTCTTCTAAGCTATTCCTCCTGTGGACAGAAACACAGCTAGCACTCATCTTGCCACTACAGAAATGAGCAGATAAGAGGACAGATCAAAAGATACACACTTTAAAGTGTTTTATTCTAAAAATGAGTGCATGAGGCTCCTAGTTCTATTTGAAATAAATTTTGAAAATACTCTGGAACAGCTACTTGCAAATAACTATTATTAGTGTACATATCTTTCTCTGTGTCAGAATAGAAATTTTTGCAGGCATAAAAATTCCTACCATTCTCAAGCATGGACCTGAAGGACAGGCCACAGGCACAGTGATTTCATTTCATTCTAGATGTTGTAACTGGCTAAATGTAAGCTTAGTTCCAGGACTAATGCCAGTCCATCTTTAAGGAGGTTTTGTGCAAAAGAGAATCTCACAGGTGAAAAAAAGAGTAGTTCTGAAAGCTTTGCTTCACTGCACACACATCACAACATATATAGGCACCATCCACACCATCACAACATATATAGGCACCATCCACACCATCACAACCAGGGTCAGGTCTCCTGCGCCAAACTCCCAGAGCTTCAGAGACCAAGGTCAGCAAGATACTTATGACGAACTCTGAGAGTCTCCTCAATCTCTCGTTTGCTAGGGCCACTCACATTCAACTCCTCTCCAATCATCCCATTTTCTTACTTGGAAATGAGATAGGTCTTTATTGCACTGATGATCACTGAAGAGTCATTTAATTGCTGAAAAACAGAATTAAAACCAACTTTTAAGAGGGTGGTGAAACTGAAAAGGAAACTCTTCATAACCTCTTCCCTGGCATGCTGAGGCTCCCAGTTAGTACTGCAGTCCCTCTTCCCCCCATGCATTTCCACATGAGTCCCTGCACATCTAAAGACAGACCTACTTTCAGATCTCTTCATAGAATCAAACAATGGTTTAGGTTGGAAAGGACCTTGAAGATCATCGAGTTCCAACCCCCCTGCCATAGGCAGGGACACCTCTCACTAGACCAGGTTGCCCAAGGCCACGTCCAGCCTGGCCCTGAACACCTCCAGGCATGGGGCCTCAACAACCTCTCTGGGCAAATCTTCTGTGATTGTTTCAGAGCACCACTTGAAAATTTGTCTCTAGTTCTGACAACAGAGTACCTGAGGGTCAGGTACGCATGCAATACTAGCAGGTTTAGGATTTAGGCTCTTGGCATCAAAGGAGGAAAAGCAAGACTAACATTAAAAAAGCGCCAAGTTTAACCTTCAGTATTCTTGAGATCTCATTCTTTTCTCACAAGATATAAGCAGTCTGTTACCACTGTACAAATGATATGTCCTGCATAAGGGCTGATAGAAGCTAGATCATCACTGGATTACAGAGTCACTATACAAACAACATGCCTTGTAAGAAAGGCCAACAAAAAACTCTAATAGGCCAAGGCACAGGAAATCGTGAAGCAGGAAACAAATCTTGGGACTCTTGAGAGAATAAAAGATGATTTAAAGACTACACTGCATGTGATAAACCACAGAGACATGACAGAGACAAGCCTCCAAACCACTGTTTGCAGGGTAATCAAGCTTTCAGCACAGTAAGACTTACCAGAGGGCTTCCAGCATTGGCTAGCAGGATAGGCACCTTTCTGTAGGAAGAGAATTTGATCTCTTTCCTCATTATTGGGTTCACTTCCACAATTTCATAGGGCAGTCCATGATAATCAAGAAAGGCTCGGACTTTGCTGCAGAAAGGACACGTTTTATACTGGTAGAGAGTGAGCTGCAGACTCCCTGCAGGCAGCTGGAGGCAGAAGGAAGAAACCAGAAGCTTCCATTTTCTACCAAAAATATAAATATTACCTTCTTCCACCCTTATTTTTGTCATAAAGTCATGGTCGCTGACCTTCAGTTTCAACATCCGATCAAAATATCTTGGCTAATAGATGCTTTCTTCAAATGGCATCACAAATATTCACCTTCCATTGAGACCTAATGCCTGTTTTTCTAAACAGCTATTTGAGCTGCTAGAAAATCCCACTCATATCCAGAAAAAAAGAAGTTAAATCCAGACAGCTTACCCCTCTATACACAATTCTGAAACTAAAGAAAAATACAACCATATTTTGATCATCTTTAAAGTAAAGCCAAAATAGCCTTTTAGATCCAGTTTCCTTCCTCCCCTCCTATAACCTCTGTTGAGGCCACAGGTTGGGGAGAGCAGAGAGTTTGCTGTTGATTTTAGGCATGTGTCTGCCCAAATTCAGGTTCCTGGTGTTGACCGACCTGTGCACAACCGAGACAAGGCAGGGAGAACCCAGGGCAGCATCAGGTGAGGGATGTTTCCCAACACTGCTATACTCCAGCTATCTGACAGGCCACGCCACTCCTTAATCATACATTATAAAACAAGTACTTCTTATGTAAAACTTTCCTTCTCATTTGCAATTTATTGGGTTACACAACCCTCTGTGGGTGCTCGGAAAAAAGCAACAACAGACAATACTTCCACACAACCCCAGCAAGCTCTCACTTTCTGACAGGCATTCCTTACAGCTCCTCAAGGAGAGTGCTGCCGGGGCCTCTATTATACAATTTTAAGCGGTT
This sequence comes from Vanellus vanellus, assembly GCF_965231255.1. Lineage (NCBI taxonomy): Eukaryota > Metazoa > Chordata > Aves > Charadriiformes > Charadriidae > Vanellus > Vanellus vanellus. The sequence continues at coordinate 6,423,704 of NC_138923.1, read as the reverse complement.
TCCTCACTGAAACCGGACCAAAAGGAACCGCTCCGCACCCTCCCCGAAGCTCCGTCTCCAAAGGCTCGCAGCCGTGGCCGTGCCCGGGCCCGGGGGCGAGGGAAGGGCAGACTCCCAGGGAAGCACAAGGGGGGATGGAGGCGGCCGGGAAGGGAAGAGAGCGCGGCCCGTGGGCGGGGGGGAGCCCCCCTCAGGCGGCGAGCGGGGCCCGGCGGCGCGTTACCTCAGCGGCCGAGTGCTCCCGCAGGCGCTGCCGCGCCGCCAGGTAGAGGCCGGCGCCGCCGCCCAGCGCGAAGGCAGCGCCCAGCAGCAGGCGGCCCCCGCCGCCTGCCGCCGCTGCAGCAGCAGCGGCGGCAGTTGCAGCAGCACCGCCGTAGGCTCGGCGCGGAGCCCGCAGCCGCCAGGGCGTCAGCAGCGCGGCGGCCCGCCAGGCCCTGCCGGCGGCCGCCATCTTCCCGGCACGGCGCGGCACGGGCAGGCGCCCGGGGAGGAGGCGGTTAAAGGGACTGCTCCGCCCCTCTGCGCGTCCCCCGCCCCCGAAATGGCGGCGGCCGTGCTTCGCTGAGGTAAAAAAGCCGTCAACGGTGTTAAACTCCACACGAGACGGGCGCCGCGGGGCCGTCTGGCTGCAGGGAGCCACAGCGAACGTGTCCCCACGGCAACTGGAAACTCCGCGTTCGCTGAGAAGACGCCAAAACGTAAAGTGGAATTAAAATAGTGCGTTCTCTGAGAGCGCGTCCTGCCTAGCACAGGCTGCTGCTTCTGACCGCACGTACCCACGGTATGACCGCAAACCTTCACACTCAAAGTCATCATCTTTTTCATTACACCATGGTTACGACCATGAATTACACTAATGTTGAATTCCCTCACTTGGGGCACAACATGGGCCCAACTGGGCAACATGCAGTGGGGTTACCCCACAGAAAGGAGAAGAATTGGCTGCGATGTTAAATAAGGACATAACCTTTTCTTTCTTCTTTGCCCCAAATTCCTACTTAATAACCGTGTGTTCAAACTGGGTTTATCTCAGGAGCGCTGACTGAATTAATGCTCTAATTGCAAGTTATTTTCATCCCGGTGACATCTCTCTAGGGAATGACAAAACCACACAGCCATTAGATCTCCTCAGGGCACATGAGGTACAACCGACCAATACTGGGCCAAAGACAAGGAAAGGCAAAGTGAATTGTGCTTGTTCCCTCAGGGAAGAGCAGGTCTGAAGGTGACCTGAGGGTGGTTCAAGCCACTCAGGGGATGGAGCAGGGCTGGTGGCACAGCTGTGTTTTGGCCTCAAGCAGCCAAGCCCTGGCTGCTGTGGCCTCAGCACCCGCGGGGCGGCCTGGGAGCTCCTCCTGAGTGGAGGCGCAGGCCTGTTCCAAGAGATCATAAGCTGTCTGGGGAAAGCAGCGCTGGGTGCTGATGGCGGCCCCACAGGACAACTTCAGTTCATGCCCAAACACACTTGCTTGTGCCGGTGTGTGCTATGGCTGGGCCAGCCCAGAGGACAGGGAGGCCTTGGGGGGCTGAGGACACCGCGGGGCAAGGAGACAGCTTCGCTCTGGGCACGCGTTTGGGGAAAACACCCAAGGAACGGGGAACCAGCGACCTGGCCGCCTCACCGCTCCCGCCCGCCCCGCGCCCCGAGCGCTAACCACAGGCTTTACCCCAGCGCCGACCGGCCGGCCTTGCGTGACGCGCGGTGCGCCGAGCGTTCCCATTGGCTAGCGGCCCTGCGGACGCGCCGACGCGCCGTCCGGCCGGTACCGAGGCGCGGGCGCGGCGGGATGTCGGGGCCGAACGGGGAGCCGCACGTGCCGGTGGGCGGCGGCGAGGAGGAGGAGGAGGACGGGGACAGCTTCGGGGAGGAAGGTGCGTGGGGGAGACCCGGGACAAGGCCGCCACCGCCGGCGGGGCTGGGTGGCCTGGCCCGGGCTCGTGGGCCTGCGTGCGCGAGTAGCGAGGCCCAGATGTTCCCAGATGTTTTGGCTGCTTCTGCTGGGAGCGGGGAGGTGAGCGCCTGCGGGGCGAGGAGGGTTTGAAACCAAGAGGGGCTGGTCCAGCGATGCCCACCCAGGCACGGGGCACCGAGCCGGCACGCTGCTGCTTTGGGGGGATTTTTTTTTTTATTTTCTCTCGTGGAAGGGTTACTCCGCGGTTTTGCTGTGTACGAGGTGTGACTGACCAAGGAGAAAAAGGACGTTCAGAGTGTGAAACGGCAGGGCGGATCACGTGGGCAGATCTGGGAGAAGTAGTCGTGGGTGGAAAAAGTGAATTTAATGCGATTAGCTTGGCAAATTCCACTTTCAGGCATTTCTGCAGCGCCTAGGTATGACATTTCTGATACTGTCCTGTCCAGTTAGAAGCCAATGGAGGAAATGAGACAACAGCAGAGCTATCATGCGTATGTATGGATCATTCTTAAAATTGGCAATCTTACAAAGAGTAAATACTTTGCTACTCTTCTCTTGAAAATGGTGAAGAGTTGTGTTATGTTGTTTCCCCAAAGACCATTTAGTTTCCAGATGTGACTCGCACAGGTGAATCTTGTCATGGCTGTGATCCACCTGCAGTGACAGGAGGATCATTTCTGCCCTGAAACACCCCAAGAGCATTCACTGCGTTGCATCATCACAGCAATTTGTGTTTCAAACTTTTGAAGAGCTAAGAAACGTGCTGGATGTGGGAGAGAAAGTCACTAAGTCTGATCTACATCGAGTCTCTGCATTAAGTTGTTCTGTTTGTAATTAGCTGGGGCTTTTTGTGCAGTAGCTGGTCATAAAGGTCTGCAGTTATTTCCTGGTCTCGTGGAGCTGGAGCAGCGGATCACTTCCTTGATTGCAAACAGGAAACCTTATTTTTGGCAACTTGTAAGAATACAGAGGAGTAAACAACACAATTGCCTTACTCCTAGTCAACACTTTCATTAGGGGATGTGGTTACATTTCCACAAAAACACACCAAGCTTGCAACTAATAGAAGAAAATAAAATAAAATGTTTTTACAGCTTATTTTAAAATTGTTAAAATTTTTTCACTTCCCAAAGCTGCACAACTTGTATAGGCTTCATTTCAACTCTGGGCACTGAGAACAGTTAGGGTCCTGCTGTGATTACAGACTTGCCAATTTGATGAATAACGTTACTTGTCAGAAGTAGTTACCATATCTGCTCACCGTTTAATTGGAAGGTGGAGCATCATACATAGGTGAAATACTGGGTTGAAGTAAGGAGTTCTAACTCATGGTATCACATACCTCAAAACAGGGTTTGCAAAATACTGATATTGGATAAATACTTTCTGGAAAAAGTGTGTTTATGAGATTCGTTTTTAAATGCAAGGACAACAGCAGTGATCTTGCTCACAGCACCACTTCTGCATATACCTGCAAGGGCAAACTTTTATAAACAAGCTTAAATGCCACATATGCAATTCTCCAAAGAATTAAAAGCTGCAACGCTGCTGTGAATGGCTCCAAAGTAGTAGAAGAAAAGTAGGACAAGTTTTTTCATAATGAAACTTCTCCTTAGCTATTAATAATGCAAATGACTGCAATATTTAAATATTCACCATTTTTTTAAAGCTGCTGGTAACGCAGCACCTGCGCTTTGTGTGCTGGGGCACCAGGGCACCTTTCCTACAAAAGTGTCAAGGGGGCAGCCGAGAGGAGCAAAGTTGAGCTTGTGAGGCTGGGCAGTTTCATACAGCTCGACTCCCATCCGTAGGACAAGGGTGCCCATAGCAGATCCTCATCCTCCTCACTGTCTCCATGTTCTCCAGTAGCTCAGAAGAGCGCTCCAGCCAGGCACTGAGTGTGTAACGCTTGGCTCTGATGCTTCCCCAGCTGCTTGGAGGAGGCTGGGTGGAAAGGAGCCAGCCCCAGCCAGTGAGGTGTGGGCTTCTCCCACCCATGCAGGCATCCTTCCCTGTCCTGCAGCCCATGATCCTCCCAAACATCAGCCCCTGGGTCACAGCTTGATGCCTGTCTTCCTGCACTCACTCAGCCCATGCGGCTTCAGGAAGCAACATGGGGCTGGCTCTGCCTGGGGCATCCTGTAATCCCCTGGGGTTTCAGCTGATGCCAGGCTTCCAGTTCTGAGTAACTTGTCAGCAGAGGTTTATCTTGCCTGTTTTTTTTTGGTTTGGTTTTCTGTTATTCTTTAGGATTGTGTGAATATTGCTTGGAGCAGTCTAAAAGCAAGTGTTTCATCACAGTAGCACAGCTATCTTCATCTGATTACCAGTGCTAGTACACATCACTGTGAAATGCCATTGTACTGAGGCTAACACTTCTGCACTTGAAAGAAATGCTGTGAATAAGAAACTGTACCCAGGGAACCAACTGTCAGGATCATCGCAAATGAATTTGGTTTTATTCTGAAGTACACAAAGCCTTAATGGTGCATGAAAATCCTGCAGTTGAACGTGGTACCCCACACTTATCTCCCTTTGGAAATAATGGTGCCACTACCAGCACCTTCGGGCTCATCCCTGCTCCTGCCCCAGCAATGTCTGGGCTGTTCTGGCAGTCTGACCCCAGCCCGGCCCTTGTGAAGCACATCCCAGCCTGGGAGCCTTACACAAATAATTCACAGAATGTAGTAAACACTTCGGCATGCTGCCAAAATGCCTGCACCCTCGGCAGGAAAGATGATCCCTGAGGCAGCTAAAGAGGCTAACTTGTCCTTGGGGTTTATTTGGTACTGTTGCAATGCGCATTGCTGCACACTGGCACTCAGCCTGCGGTCAGCTCTTTATGTATGAGATCAAAGGCTGTCAGATATGCCCTTAACACGTTTGGACTGCCCAGGTAATTTGCCTTAGATCTTGTTACCAGTCCTCCAGCTTCCCATCGGTCTTGTTTGATCACTGAACAGAACACATGCAGGATTCAGTTGCATTTTACTTCACCCACCCCAGCAGCAGATAAGGCACAGCCCAGGTAATTTGCCTTAGATCTTGTTACCAGTCCTCCAGCTTCTCATCAGTCTTGTTTGATCACTGAACAGAACACATGCAGGATTCAGTTGCATTTTACTTCACCCACCCCAGCAGCAGATAAGGCACAGCCAAAATGTTGTGGGCATGTTTTGCAAGAGCTCTCGCTGCCTTCACTGACTGCAGTGACAATATACTTACGTTATTCAGTCTCTCATTTCCCTTCCTTTTAGAATATGCAGCAATAAACTCCATGCTGGACCAGATCAATTCCTGCTTGGATCACCTGGAGGAGAAGAATGATTATCTACATGCCTGCTTGAAAGAACTGCTGGAGTCCAACCGCCAGACCCGCCTGGAGTTCCAGCAGCAGAGCGAGCAGCAGAATATGGAAGCTGATGTGCAGGGATCACAGCCTCCCACCTAGTGTGCTGGCCACAAACTCTCAGTTGGTATTGCTAAGGGGACATTTATCGGTCACTGATTTAACGTAAAACTTGAATAGAAGAGGTACCTTGTGCCTGTTACTTCTTCCTTCCTGTGGTTGTGTCCTGCCATTCATCTCCATGTTCTGTTTTTCTTTAGCTGTATGATAGGTGCAGAAGCACACAGGAAGATGTAGGAAAGCTGGTTCTTCTTGCTCCCCAGCGTGACCCTGGCACTGACACTTGCTTAAAGCTGGTTGTAGGAAGCCTGATGGCATGCAGGTTGTTTGCAAGCAGGCCCTCTTCACAAAGAGAAAAAATGATCTCTGCTCTTTTGCACTGTTAAATCCAAGCAAGGAGGGTTATGGCTCTAGCCTCTTCCCCTAAAAAGCCCGGCAGGCAGGGGCTGTCCTGACTCCAGGTTTGCCCCTAAGCGTAACTCAGGTCACAGACTTTGAGAGGGGGCCCCTAGGCCAGCTCCTGCCTTGAAAATATAGCTTCCCCATTAACTATGATATAAGAAATATTAGCAGATGGCCCTAGATCACTGGACACTTCCATCCCCTTCTAAGCACCTAAGACAAGCTACCAGGGTAATGTTTTTGACTGTTTTAATTGGAACCTGCCTAACTCCTTAAGCTGCCATTAAGGACTCAGGTGCTAGAGGGGCAGGACAGCCTGGTGAGCCCCCACCACAGCATTAGCTGTACAGAGCAGGCACAGGGGCCTGCCGGCCGTGGGCTGTGAGCAGAGTCCTCCCTGTACGTTTTGACAAGAGCACGTGTGAGCATTCTGGTGTCAAAGTTTGTGATCTTGTCAGGATGGCCTGGGGACAGCACTGTGAAGCAAGTCTTACTGTTCTACTTCTGTAGAGTTGAAGGAGGTTTTTTTGAAAGTTAAAGAAGTTATTTATAAGAAATCTGTTTTATTAAAATCAGTTTGAAACAAAATTTGTTCCTGAGAGTCTCCACTATGAGAACAGACTGCATTAAACCTTGTAGTATTAACAAAGGACCAAGATGCACATTCTTGCCTAACTGAGGACACAGTGCATGTCCAAGACTGTGGATCTTTAAAAGGAAACTCTTCTGAGGACCAGAATTGGGCACACAGTCTCCAAAGAGATAAACTTTTCCTCTGCCTGGAAAGGAAACGAGGAACTACAAAGAATTCTTAGTGAAAAATAAGTCTGCATCCATGTACTTAATTAACTTTGTCCCCTATGGAAATCACATTACCATCTTCTTTTTGGGTTCAATAATCCAATCCTCATTCTTTCCACATAATTGCTGTATCCCAACTGTACAAGTAATAACCAACACCATCCTGTATTAGACACGCTAAAGCCAGGCTTATTTTATTCTTAAAATAAAAACAGCAGTAAAGTTGAAGGTTTTTGCTCTATTAAAAGACTCCGAAAATAAACATTTCCAGCAAATATCATATGTAAAGGGCTCTTCCTTTAAGGCCACTCTATCTGGGTTTGCGCCTACTAGAGCGTCTGTACCCAGCAGAGGTAAGACTGGCTGTCTCACCTTTGGCTAGGGAGGAAGGGTCTGCCTCCTGGCCTGTGTTTGCTGCCTCATTCTGTCCTAAACCCCCTCCATTCCCTGGATCCTGACAGTCGTCTGTGCCTTCCCTTTGCCTGGCTGCATTGGCTTCCTCCTCAGACACAGCGTGTCCCAACAACTCCCCTATGGTGCGATTCTCTTCAGGGAGTGGGCATTCGGCACTAGTGGTAGTGGACTTGCTCTCTTCCTGTAGATTTTCTTCTTCTACAACCATGATTCCACATACGTCATCAGTCACGCTGGCTAGGCTTTTGCCCTCTGCTACAGAGGTGGCCAGCTCACCCTTACCCTCCGGAGACATCGAAGCTTGTTCTTGCAGGGATGACAGCTCTGTACCCTCCTTGTCTATGCCACGATCATCATTCATGTTCTTGCTGGTATCTGCTGTTGTAGCAGGGGGCTGTTTTGGATCATCCAGCAATTGGGAGCTGGAGCCCTGGGAATGCAAAGGAGCCTCGGGGTAGGCAGCTGTGGCACGATGCCTCGCTGCCTTGTATCTCTGCAAATACAAATAAACCAACGTGAGAGACAAGCCCAGCTCAGCTACTATCACTGCAGCAAGTAGCAGCTGATCCAGGAAAACCTGTACAAAAACAGTGGTGAGTGGCAGCTAGAATCTGCAGGGGCACGGCTTGTCTCAGCAGCTCTCCTGGCCTGGCTGCTGAGGCTTTCAAGCAGAGAAGGGTCAGCTCCTGTGAGGAAAAGTGGCAGTATTAAAAACTGAAGTCCCTCTCGCATTACTTAATGCTGAGCGAGTGCATGGCAAACCTGTGGCTCCTGAGACAGGAATCAGGTTTTGGCAAATGTTAAATCTCAGTCAGACTCAGGACTTTGTAGATGTAACAGTGCAAGTGACAGCTCTTGCTTCAGCTACTGCCGGGACATAACTGTGGGCATGTACCCTGGACACATGAGGCGATGCACTGCCCTCAGCCACAGAGGCGTGCTTTAATGTTTATCAGCCAAAGCAAGACTTAAGTTGAAAGCTTAAGATTTTTTCATTCTGTTGATACAATCTGTGCAGTCAGTGAAATTGTTGACAGGAACACTAAGATATCAAGAATATCTTCTTGTTACAAGGCACTGAGGTTCTCTACAGAATAAAGGTAAGCATATCATCAATAAAATGACTCATTTGCACGCGCTATCATGATGAACCAGTAGAGGTCTGTAAAGAGATTAAAATGGCTACTATCCATTTTCAAGACTGGATTTCAGAAAAACACTAACTCTATATAGCTGTCTAACATGCAGTAGCAATCTGGTCTTCAAGACCCAGACAGAGCATGAGCTAAAGGAATAAAACAAAACTCCCTTTTCCACAGCAGTTCCCACCACAATCAACTCACTTTCAGCTTTCTGCAAAAGGGCCCCTTGAACTGGAACTAGCATCAGACCTGACAATTTAAGGAAACTATTTTGAGTTTTCACCACTGCCTTAAGCAGTGCTACTGTAGTCTGCAGTGTGGAATTGCAGCACATCAAACAGACATTGTAATTCAGTTTCTCATTGCAGGCTTGTTCTTTCTCTGTCCTCAAATAGTGGGATATGCACAATATCATAATGCATTGGAACTAGATCAGTCAAGTCATAATGTTGTACCTAAACTAAACCAGGTGCAGGCATGCCAATTTGTTTTCAGAGCCATGCTGTGAACTGCCTCACCAGCAGACAATTCTCTGCTGAGCTACTCTCATCAGAGTACCCCAGAAACTGGCAATGATTTAACTTAGACTGTGACAACCCCAAGACACCTAGGCACCCAAGAATAATAGTTATCTGCCTGCACATCTTTAAGGTTGGACTCTTGTCATAAATAATCCCCTCGAGGTCACTCTGGCATCCATTTGACGAGCGTCTGATTTCAGCTCTAAGTGGGCCAAAAGGGAGGCATAAGCACTGCTGCTGCAGTTTCACTCTAAGCTGATCTAAAATAAGCCAGAAAACTGCAAGGCCGATTCCTTCATTCCTGAAATGACTAGCTGCAGGAGTGAGAGAGGATGAGCAACCATGAAGGAACAGCTGTAGTCTTCTTCTGCTACTTGCCATTCCAAATCCACTGCTTTAAGTGCTGGCTTCTGCAGCACCCCACCCCTTTCTGGAGGCAGCAACAGTTGACTAGGAATAGTTAACCTGTCTGAAGATTAACAAAAAACACTAAGATTTTTTTTTAAACACTAACAAAAGCTGGATGCACTTGTGGTAAGGAAGCACAACAGCTTTGGCTGGAGCAGGTTTTGGGTGCAGGCAGAGGACAAAGTCAGTGTGGGAGCCTCCTTCCTCGCCAGGGTGAGGGAATACTGCTCTTCTGCACAGGCAGGTCCCAGGCAGTGGTCACAGGAGAGGGCAGAGACAGTGCAAGCCCTGCGTACACCCACAAGGTACTAATCCAGGCCCCTCACCCCCGGCAAGTCAACAAGGACAGAACAATGGAGGCAGATTCCAGGCCAGCCCAGTAGGAAAAGCTTCTAGATACAAAAGCAGCAAGGGGCAATACAGCTTCTTTAGGTGGAGCCAGTAAAGCAAAGGAACAGCATCAGCTGGCAGAGCTTTGTGCTAAGGAGTTTCTAGGAAAGGGTAGCAGACACAGACAGACTGACTTCCTGTTGCAGGCTGACCCTGGGGATCAAATGAACTATCACCAGCTTGTAGCTTCCATTGCATAAAGAGTCTGTCATGTTAAATTTCCCCATTTCTAAGGTGAATACCTGATTTCACCAGGCCCCTTCATGAATGAATCAGACCCACAATTTTGGCTAAAGGAGCTGTTCCTGCAGTGTCGCATGAAAAGTGCCTATGTACCAGCTTTCTTTAAAATGAACAGCCTCTGTCTCTTGTTCTTCTTCCGTCTTGACCCACCTGTAATCTGTCTAACAGAGAAGAGGGGCCTAGACTGAACAACAAACTCCACAGGTTCAGCAAACAGAGCAGACACTCTGAGGAAGATTTCCAGCCAGAAATGGGCAACAAGATGACAGCAGCAGTAGCCAGGAAGCAGGACTGGACTGGTTTTAGATCTACAGTGGTGATAGGAGACAAACATAGAGCACACCAGGAAAAAGCTATGGCAAAATGGACACCAAGGATGATGGAAATGAACTGAAGACAAGACAGCTGACGTGGTGGATTCGCTGAAGAGACACGCATGGGGGTAACAAATGCCAGGCCATGCAATCGCCAAAGGGTCTAACCTGAAAGTTCTCAAAATGCATCAGGGACTTGCAGTGTGCGAGCCGGGCAGCAGAGTCGCTATGGTAGAATTTGTGACACAGCCTGCAGAGGTAACCTGCGACGGGGACCAGAAAATCCAGGCCTGCGAAACGGGAGGGGAAGGGAAATCACAGATCACATTGAATGGAACTCAAATAATGAAAGCATGTTAAAAGGGAAGGGGAGGGAGAAAAAGAAAAGTGGAAAGCTTTGCTTCTGTTAATCAGGGATTTGCAAGATGACTTGCTGAATATCTCATCTTACCATGGAATGGCTGTGTGGTTGATATTCAGAGAGAAATCTAGCTGCCAGAGCAAAGAAACTACACAGAGCATTAAGGGGAGGGGGGAAAGGAAATAAGAATACAATGGAAAACTACAGAGAACATGTGATCTAATGTAATGGGATCAAACCAAGCAGAAGACAGCAGGCGCGCAAAAGGAACACGCAGAGAACATTCACAGCATGAATCATTATTCCATCTGCCACACAATAGTGGAAGGTTACAGCGATATGGAAGATTGGTGTAAACAGAGGTCTCCTTGGGCACAAAACAGCCTCTGCAGAGCTGCCCTCCTCACAACACGAGTGGCCGTTAAAGGTGTCAAGTCAGAATCGCTTACAGGGTGCGGACCAGAGACAGCCATCTGGAGGCAACACTGCCCACCAGCCCAGCAATATGTCTGAATAACCACTAGGTAGAGCGTGGGGGTTCTGAAGCAGAGGAAACATGCACAGTTTGGGCTCTGGCAGAGAGCTCGATACTGTCAGTACTGCTCAGTATCTTTATACAAGCTGCATTTCTGTTGGAAAGCATTCTAATCAGTATGCTTTCAGGCTCCATCTTTCCAGAGCGCCCCTCATTTGCTACCTTTCTTCAGTGCTCCTGCCCTACTTATTCCATTTCCTACCTTAGCAAGGTATCTGGCTCTTGTTCTTTCTTCTTCAAAGCAAAAGGCAGCTGACAAACATCAATCACATCTTTATGTTTTATCACACAGTAATAAAGCAATGTTTGGCTCTTTCTCCACGCAACAGTGACCTGCACCAGACCTATACGGATGCTGAGCACTATGGCCCAAGAAGTCATTACAGCAGTAGGTAGAGACCATCCTCTCTTACAGATACAGCAAATGGCCAGAGAAGGTTCTGTGGGCCTTTGTGCTTAACTCTGTTTGCTTACCATAGGCTGTGTCTGGACAATACTTCTCGCTTCCTTTGTAATCCTCCAAAGACACTTCCTTCAGCCCAGTCTGGAAACCAAAAGAACATTAGTGCCTACTGTATCTATGCCAATTCCCTTCCTGGGCTCTTATACTTTTCTGCTAAGCTTGGGAGCAAAACAGAGGATTCACATACCAGAGATAGAGTTGTACAGCATCTGGTTAGGGCCAGATACAAAACCCAATGTCATGAAGCCAATTCATTACAAGGGTTAAAAACACCCCTTGCACTTCAAGCCCAAAGTAGCTTAGCCATGTACCTCCTTGGTAACTGCTCTCCACTGGGAAAGTAATATTTATCAAGATAAACCTCCCATGCTTGCTATGAGACCAGGCTACTGCTGGGCTATTCAGAGAGACTATGCCAATGTCTTTGTCAGAAATTCTTTCCCTTGAAGAAACATTGCTCATGCTCCTCAACAACAAAGTAATCTTTGAAGACACCAGCAGGAGCTGTACAGCACAGCAAGACATGCTCCAGCATCCCACACATAGTGCCTGATTCTTTTGCATCGTCCTGTGCTCTGGAAGAACCCCAGAGCCCTCACCCTCCTGCTGTAGGGTACAAGGCTGACTGGACTCCTGAAGTCCTGAGCTCAACCAGCCAAGACCAACTAAGTCACAGGATCCCACAGCAGATTCTCAGATAGGTCATTCCTTCTCCTTTTGCACAGCATACCTGCTTGGCACCAGAATCCTCATTCTCTATCAGCACTACATCAAGGTCTTCCTCCTCACCAGCTCCTCCCTCCTCCTCCTCTTCATCATCATCATCTTCAAAACAGCCAACAGCATCCACTGTGATCAACTCCTCCGAATCTTCTGGGCTGCCTAATTCCTTCTCTCCTAGCCTTACCTGTCAGGCACAGAAAACAAACATCAGATCCACTTTGCACTCTCCATTTAACCAAGGAAGACCCCAGACTATAAACAGACTGCATTTGACAAATAGAAGGGACTGCCAGAGAGGGACAAAGCTATCTCGCTTCTAGACACATCTAACTCCTTGTCCCCTTTTCACTCAATTTGTTTAAGCTCTAACAATTGAAGTCCAGCAAAAGACGAAAATTAAAACAGGGCTGGAAAAACTGCATGTCCTTCTTCCGTCCCTGCAACAGTTAGGGAAGCAGAAAGTTAAGCTGCTCCACAGTGTAGCTGCCTCCAGTCCTGTGCAGCTCTCCACTCAGGCAGTATTACCTCTTTGGCTTTCTGTTTGTGCTCAGGGGACTTCATATGTTCCACAAACTTGCGAGGGGTCTTGAAGTGGCGGCTGCAGACAGTGCAGAAAGGACGAAGCGAGCGTTTGGCCAGCTAAGGAAAGGGGGACAATTCAGTAAGTCACAAGAGGCACCACTTTGGTGGAATGCTGATAAATCTTGAGTGAAACAAAGTCACAGCCCTGTATCTAAAACAAGGAGACCACAGAGTTGTCTTTTCAGCAGAAAGGACTCGCTAGCTCTTAACCACCAAAAAGAAGAAAAACATGCAGAGCAAAACAAATGTGGCTTATAAAAGGTGTTCTGGCACTTCTGCCCTAGGAGCCAATAAATATGATGGCTCACCTGATTTTCAGCTTGAAAATTTGCAGGCTGCCCACCAATCCCTCCATTCAATCCATTAGGTGAGTATGATAGGCCATATTTATTGAGAAAAGTCAAGAATTATAAACTAGAAGTGCTTCAGGCCATACTGCCATAGCATGACAACTGGAAGTTCTAACAGTGCTAGTGTTCAGAGGCAGTAGGTACAATGGCAGTACCCTTAGACAGTGAAGATGTTACTGACAGAACGTTATGTGCATCTCCACTCCAATCACTCTTTCTTTGCTGCTTGGGGAACAGGAGATGCCAGACACTTCCATTCAATCCCCACAGAACGTCAGTGCAAAGATGAAACCCATGCTATGGTTGTTACCTTGTGTTCTTGGGTCCTGCGATGCTTGATTAGATCCCCTGTGAAGTGTATCTGACAAGTGTTACACCATCGTTGCTGGGTCTCTCTGGAGTGACAACGGATATATCTGTAAGTCACGCCTTTTTACATTCTCCATGGAATATTGCAATAATCTGTTCTTAGCATTGTCTTCCCCAGAATTCTTATCTTTGCAGGCTCTGATTTATCTTCTCCCCTTCCCAATCATTTATATAAGTTGCTTTAGCTCATGCTGACAAAAAGGCACTAGTTAAAACAAGTCTCTGACCTGATCTATTGTATTAAAAAACTACACAGCAGGTCAAAGTCAACACTGGTATCCTTCAGCAGGAAGAAAGTAGCCTGAAGGAGATTAAGACCCTTGAAACGAGAGGGATTTTGTACCTTACCTAGAACACAAGGGCACCCTGGTGCAGCAACAAATTTTAGAACCCATGTACGTCCACATTCAGATTGTGTTTTCTAGCACAGACCAACACTTACCCATCTTTCTCTGCCAGCACCTTCTGCTCCTTCACCATGGGCAGTAGTGAAACAAAACAAACATTGCTCATGTGCTGAATCTCCCCAAGTCGTTGCTGGTGCTGAATTCCAGCCATGTGGGACTGGAAATTCTGAGAGAGAGGTTAGGAGAAAAAAATCCATTTAAATGTATTCAAAATACAGAAAATAATAGGTATGAACTATGCTTTCCATTCTCTTGACTGCTGTTTAACAATGAAATGGTATAAAAGCTTAAGAGCATGGCTGCCTGTGGATCCACCCACATTCGTTCTCTAGCAGGTTGCTTGCCAGCTCCTCAGGAGAGGTTTATTTTATCTGCAGGCTTATCATCATTTTTTACATTCCCTGTTGCCAAAGCACGAGCCCTTGAAAACAAGTCTCCTACTGCACCTCCCCATGGAAGCTGGCCATCAAATTCACTTCTCTTGACCACCCATATTGCAGTCAGACATGTGGATTTTTACCTGCTGACTGCAGCAGTTGGTCTTGCAGATATAACAGTAGAATTTAAGGACTGATTCAGGGCTGGGATCAGCTGTGCCCACCTCACAGGTCCAGTGCCCAGGTTTCAGAGCTGTTGTACTGATAGCTCTGCTCTCACTGCTCTGCTGGATAGTTACTTTCAGTGAACCTCCAGAGCTCAACACCTGCCAAAAGAAGGAATCAAGATTAAGTCCAGTCTCTCAGTAGAAGGCACTAAAAATTACACCTGCTTCTTGTATGCGACCCAAACTCTCTGCCCCTTCAGAAAATACATTTACGCTTGAATCCACAGGAGGCTGATCAGAAAGACTCTCATACAGACTCCCCCCAACACTGCTAAATCAGCAATCCCTGTGGTATAGTACTAGGCCCCTTAGTACAGACGGTTGCTTCTACAGCCTCTGTAGACACTGTATGATCCAGTCTCTAGAGACCAGAGCAACAAACCATGCGCTGGTAAGGGACACAACCAGCTCATGTTTCTCCACTGCAGAACTAAATGCAACTCAGCACCAAACATGATGGGACTAAAGTACTCAAACAAGGGCAGGATGATACATTTAATCACATCACCTAATGTCTCCAATCATGGAAGACCATCAAGTCTTATTCACACCATGCGTTAAATCTTTGTCTGCTTACAGACTTACACAGCATAAGGTCCCGGTTTAATATCTAGCATGTGGGAAAGGTAGTTAATGCAAAAGACTCTCAGGTTTCTGGCTTCACCTGTGTCTCATTTTTCCAATCTGCCTCTCAAAAGCAGACTCCCACTATCTGCTCTTGCCTACTGTGATGGCAAGTGCCACAGCAGCTGCATCTTTACTACCACCACATGAATTTTTTTACATCTGCTCTTCAGCAACATAAAGGACATATTTAGCTATGGCCTTCAATACATTTATTTTTCCATGGCTCTTTCAATTCAACTCTCCATCTTTCCAGATGAATACTGAAATCTTAACAAACCCAATGATCCACGATCAGCCAGCAGTAGGTAAGGTACAGGCTAGGAGAGGTACAAAAGCAGCAAGTCAGAGCAGACTGCACGCTAATTGCAGACATATTATGCCTTATTGCCAGGGACAACAGCTTACAGCAGGAGACAGAGCTCCAGACGTGGGTGCCATCTGGTTCCCAGTGGCAACAGGCTTCTCTGGGATGGAGGGGGAGGTTGTACGTTCTGCACCACCCCAGCCTGCACAGAGTGGTGTCTACTCACCTCAGGAGCCTTTGGTTCCTCAGAGAATTTCCTCTCTTTAGAGAGATCTTCAGCTGTGTACTCCTTTGCGTTGTCTGTACCTAGAGAAGTGAGAGTCCTTTTAGCTGCCTTAAATCAAAATAGCAATGACAGAAAAAACAAAGCAGCAGGTGAATGAAGTCAGGGAGCTTTCCTCACAGTGTTGTTGGCCGTAAGCCCAGCTCACAAACCTTTCTCCAAAGAAATCCTTATTAAAGAGGGAAAGTTCCCATCATTTGCATTTGGTAGGCAACAGGTTTTAGGGGACTACGTTTGGATTTGGTTCCTAGATTTTCTCCTCCTTTTCCCATCCTGTACAACTGGAGGAAGGACATTTCTGACAAGACCTGCAGGATCTACAGATGCTGATCTATAGGTGCAGTTCCAGCAAGGAGCGCCCTAAAAAGCGCAAATCGCGGTGCCCAGCCACTCACCATCAGCTTGGACATGGGTCCTTGACTCTTCTGCTCCCTTGCTGTTTGTTGTATCCTCTAATGCAGACTCCTCAGTTACACTTCAAGGATATAAAGAAAATAACCTTATTTGCCATGTTACAGACAAAGAGGTTGAGAAGACACACCAAGGCACAGGTTGGGGTCTAAGCTATCACACTCTCCACTAAACCCCCAAATCAATAAGCTACTGCAAGTGGTATTTCAGGCAAGGATTCAGCAGAAATAAATAAAAACAATGAAGAGTGGGCATTCTAGAATAAATTCAGAAACAGCAGCCAAATAATCTGGACAAGAAGGTTACAACTGCTTTTTTGGATCACTGCCCTCTCCTGCAAGAGGCCTGCAGGGAAATAAGTTCATATGGGAAATATTCTTAAAAAGAGCTCTGAGAGCTCACTCCTGTTTTGATTGGTGACCTGCAGGGAAACTGCAATACCTGGACAGTACTCCAGGCTGCTCCGTGCACGAGGGAACATGCAGAGATCTGTAAGAACTGAACAGGTTCTCAATGGCATATTACAGGGATTTCATTGTAACTACCTGCTCTATTCATATCAGTCATGTTTCATTCCAGAGTCCCTACAGTTCTGCTTGTGGGGAAAGTGGAGCTGTACAAGACACAAATAAAAAAGACTTTGTTTTGTTTTATTTGGTACTGGTGATCTGCTAAGGAGAAAAAAGATCCTGAGGGGACTGGTGAGAATAAATGGTTGACTTGCAGAGAGCACAAAGTGTACTCTACAATGTCTTTCTCCATCCCCCATTTTTCCATCAGGGCTAACACTTTTCACCAGGGCTTGAATGTCTTCTCTCTCAGGCCGGCTCAGTATCCCACCCGCTGGTGTCCTTCTGCCAACAGGGAGCAGCACGTTCTACACAAGCAGGGACGCAGACTGTGCAGGTACTGCATCCAGTGATCCAAACACACACGCACTGCATAATTTACCAGATTGATAAGTGATAATGTAACCGGGTTACATGGCTATAAATATGCAGCAGGGTTTGGGCAGTGCAAACACGAAGAAAACAAGAGTGGCTGGCATTAACATTATTTGTCAAGTGCTGCCAGCAGGCTCAACACTATACCACACACAGATGGTGACAGCACTCCAGGGCAAGGGTTTGCAGTCTAAACTGCAAATCTAAGGAGCAATCTAAGAGAGCAAAAGCCATCACGAGCATGATCTAAGGAGGAAATGGTATTATATGGATACTTGTCGGGCCATGCTAGAAGTGGGTGTTCAAGGAGGATTTGAAGATGATGAGTGCTTTCTGCACTGGAATGAGGATGTTGTTCCAAGCATACAGATGGTACATAGGAGAAAAGGCAGAAGTGGGAAAAACCTGAAATGAAGAAGGAGGCTGGTATTCCTGGCCAAAGGAATACGGAACAAAGAAGCATGAAACAAAAGTTTGTGACATGGATGGGGAGGGAATGCCCTTATCATCTGTGAAGGACAATATGAGAACAGTAAACTTTCTTTTTTTTCCAGAAATCCATCATCTGTTCATTGGAAGTAAACAGAAACACTTCAAAAAGAAAAAAGCTACGGAATTATCTATTCCAAGTAAATAGCTGCCATAATATATGCATCAAATGTGGCAGCCCCCAACTACTGCTCAGGAAAGGATTTTCCTAATAGCAGGCTTGCTGCAGTGAGATCTGTCATTCCTCAGACTTGATTCTTTTTTCGGTGTATGTAACAGGACTTTGATTAATACTCTATTAAATATTAACGTAATTAAAATTAAATTAGCTTTGGCAAACAGATTAACAAAGCATACGCTCAAATGCATTTGACTTAGCTTTAATTGAATTTATTCACTTTCTGGCTAATCAGAGTCCATAATTCACGATGGTCCCTGCTCACATAATATTTATCACTCTTTAATGTTTTACATGATCAAGGTGATATCTGAACATCAAAGTAATCCTGGAATATTCTCCCTAAAGCTAGCCATTAATCTCTAATCTACAGATGGGAAACAGAGGTGAAGAAACTTGTCTGAAACCACGCAGTGAATTGTTAACAGCGAAGATAAGAGGACCCAGGAGTCCTGACTCAGTCATTAACATATGTTGGAGAATTCTCAAATCAATGCCTCCAGAAATCTGTATTCACTCCCTCCTCTTCTCCCTCAGCACCAGCTAACAGCGACAGTTCTGGGAGAGGTGTGGCACCGTACAGATGGCACCAGGAGCTCCATGATGTGCCTTCCCACTAGATGGCAATACAGCCTTGTCTGTTCCTTCCTGCACCCAGGGAGGGAGGGAGTGCCAAGATGGGCCTTCCATGGACAGTATGTCTGCACACTGTGCATCCCTTCCAGATAATAGGATTGCCTTTGTCTATTTTTACCCAACAGACAGGGGTACTGGCAAGACAATCTTTGCAGAAGGGATACAGAACTCAACACTCGTGGATACAGGCTTGGATACTAGGCATTATTGATTCCCTTCCCCTTCTCATTTCTCCAAATAAACTACCCTTTCCTATACCTACCACAACCTAACATATTTCAAGGCTTTTCCTCTCTGCTGATACGTGGCTGCTCATTTCCCTTTTTGACATTTAGGGAAGAAAATTAGAGAAGTATATTGGAATAGAAAAGAACCTCTCTGCTTCTTACAAGAATCCTGGCAGGAGAACACATGAGTAAACTCCACTTTGTTGCGCGTTTACATGAGCTGCATCTCTTATTTTTCATTCCCATAGTTGGATCATTCATAGCAGAGACCCTACAACACCCTGGATCTCAGCAAGCACTATGAGATTTTCTGAACTGTCCACAGGCATCTGAAATACCTCCTACACGCTAGACATCAGGCCAGTACAGTACAGCCCTAATTATTAGAGAATAAAAATACACAGTAATTCTAAACCCATTAACTATTTCAATACCCCATTCAATAAATACCTCTTCAGTCTTTTTGCTGCAGGCTCAGTGTTCAACACAGATTCTGTTGGAATTCTTGGCTCTGCAGGAACACAGAAGGAGATCTCTTTAGCCAAGCAGATCATGCCACCTTGAGCATACTCCCTAACTGAACGGCCAATGACAATAAAACTCTGTTAGAGCAAACAATACCATACACTTGCTTATTCCAAATTCGAAAATTGTAGAGACAAGGTTAGATAATGACCCAAGAGACCCGAGTTTTATTGCAGATGTCACTGTATGAGGTGTCGTCCAGAAAGAAATCTACGTTTATGTCTACTAAGTGGGTCTTTGTGCTCTATCTAGGTGAAAAGAGCCCAGATCATAGGAGCATTAATATAAGCCAAGGTAGCATAGCTACCTGACAGCAATCATTTAATCGGGTAGTGTTCCCCACTGTATATAGACTGGTCACAACCTCATCATATGCCTGCATTTTTAGATTAGGCACTCGTAAGTCAGAAATAACATTCCCACATCTGTATTGTATCTGACAGCACAAGAAATTCAGTGCCAGTAGTTTCTGTTCTGACAACTGGAGTACAAGTACTCTTTCAACTCATCTTCTCCTTAGCGCATTGATAGCAACTGGTTCTGCTTCATGTGTTTGACTCCATGAGATGCTGAGTTCAGCATGGGTAAGGCAATGTGGAAGCTTTAATTTCAAACCAGTTTTATTTTTTTCCCCTCATCTTAACTGAGGCTCACTGTCAAAGTGCCTTCTGAGAGGCTTCCATGCAGAAAACATGGAGCTAGCTTATAAAAACAAAAAAAATCCAGGAAAAAAGGATATATAAAGCACATAGCAGAGGGCTGTCACAGGCAGTCTATTTACAGCTAGAGAGAAATGTAGCTGATTAAGAGTAAAGCCATCTCCAGTCTTTGCTGCAGGAATAGCAGAGAAGTTTATAACATCTAGAAGCATTTGTTTCACTACAAGCTCCCCCTTACCTGTGGATGGTGAGGAGTTGTTCTGCTCTGACCCTGCTTGCACTCCCTCTGGGATTTCCGTTTTCTCATCACCTTGTGTCTGAGATGAAGAACCAGGATCCAGTTCCCGCTTCCTGTCAGGGACCCTCTGGAAGTCCTGCAATGGGTAGAGAGTCACTGCCAGCTCTCGGTCCTTCCTTAAACCCAACACACAGACCTAAGCACCAGACTTTTACTGTGGGACAGGAACAGGAATTCCAGCACATGGCAATGGAAAGGAATAGATGGTTTACAATACACTGTCTTGCTTCAGACAAGTTTACATGGTTAAACAGAGCAATGCACTTTAATTCCACAGGCAGCCCATGACTTTTCTCCAGTACTTGAAGTAGCAGCTGCAGCAGACCCAACTGCTTACAGAGAGTGGGATCACTTTAGAGGGACTCTGGCAAGAGGTGCATGGTAATGGAAAAAGAATAGTCTCAAATAATCCCCCTTCCTTTGGACTCTGCAGAAAGACAGCCCAAGAGTGGAAGTCTACCTCATCCAGCACATCTTTATGACTAAATGGGATCAAATATGAATAAGCTAGTCTAAGAGGAGAGAAATACCAGTCAACTAATCCAAGAACCATTTCCAAGATACAAAAGAGGCCTGGTGGAAAGTGATAAAAGTTTTTACAAAAAAAAAAAGTGTAGATTTTACAAAATCCAAAAGAACAAATATGATCCTGATCTTAAAACTAGGAAAAACAGCCCAAAGAGTCAGTGACATGCCCATGGTAGGAGTATGTCATTTGGGAACAAACCAGGCTAATGGGGCAGACCTCTGGCATCTGTGAAGACCAAAGCACTCAGCCAGGATTTCTTCTATTGCAATTACTTTGAAGCTCGTACTTCTAAGGGCTCCTTTTATATCTCAGGTTTAAACAGTTCTGCTATGAGGAATTCTCTCTCTTGGGCAAGAAGTGACAAAAAATCTGTGCATCATAAATGTAAATACGGATCACAAGAACCTTAGGGATAGACTATTTTTGCACTTCTGTGTCAGCAGCATGGTGCAAAACATGGTTTTCATTGTAAGGCGCCATCCTTTCTCTTTTCTTCTCCACCTAGAATACAGTCAATTGCTGCAAGCGCAAAAGGAACACCAAGCTCCCAAACAATTGGAAACTACAAGCCCACCTTGCGAAAGGTCCGGTTCTGCCGCTGGAAGGGAAGGCTGGGGAAGCCCAGGCGAGCTGGCTTTAATGAGACCCCAACAGGTGGTGGCCCCAGGAGGGAATGTCTTGTAGCCTGAGGGAAAAACTGCTGCAATGCTGGCGCTGTCATGTTAAATCCACGCAGGTTTCCTATAAAGCAAACACACAGCCTATCACAACCCTGCAGTATGCAAAGGAGAAAGAAAATGTTCCACTTATACAAGCAGCAGGCAGAGAGGGGAAGGCTCTGTACCCTGTACTTTACTGGGCATCATATGGGTGTTCTACGCTCTACCCTCTCCAGCACCCACAAAACAGAATTTGATGTGATAGCAACTATTTCCATGTATCAGGCTATTTAATGATAATTGTCACTGCAGGCTAATATCATTAGAGAAATTATTTGATCTGAGCACACTAGCACTTGTGTTTGCAACAAACAAGGTCTCATTTTACAGAAATTTGCTGTAAAAAAAGAAAATTCATGCCACGTTTGTGCAGCTGGCAGCTTACACCATAGTATGGACGCTATTTAACACAAGCCAGTAACAGTGTTTCATTTAAAACAACACTGGACTCTTCAAACAAAATATTCCACAGTCCTCTCTGCCACCTGGTTGTCATGCAAGTTCAACATGTCAACCTAAACTCTGACACTTGAGACACTGCCATTTCCAATTATAATGCTCTGCTCTCTGAACAGTTCTTTTCAGCATCCACAGTCTATTAACTAAGTCTCAACAATTTCTTCCAAAGGCAGTTCTTGCTATCCCCATTTCAGGGGTGAGGGAATGGAAGTGACCAGATGCCTCATCTACACTCTCAGCAGCTGTCCACTATTCTGGGAACCCAGACTTATACTTCAATTTTTTTACCTCTCACTTGAACTAACGCTGCTTTTTAGAAGCTGTCAAAAGAGGCCAGAGAAGTTTGGAGACAGGCACCCCAAAATCTGAAAAAACAAGCTACACTGTTTAAAGCCTGCAACACAGTAGGAAGTATTCCCCTACATTTGTCTTCAAAAGTAATCTAATCTCTCATTACTTACCATAAATAATCACTTGCTGTAAAAAGCCACAGCTGTATTAAAAAAATCTATACAGCAAGAAATTATCTCCTACTCTCAGTTTAGTAGCACCTTTAAAGAACCATATATCTAATTCAACTCAAAGTATTTATATTTTCCTATTCCCATTGCTGAAGTCACATACAGTGAATTAATTATTTATGCTGATGTTTCCCAGGTACAGAAGTACTACAGCATCAGATATTCTTACATGTAACCCAAACCTGAATGACCAAAAAAGTTCAGAACCCTAAGAAGGGCCACATTGGACACTGCAACCATATTACATGTCACCCGTGGCTAGCTGATGTAGATTATTGAAACAGAAGTCACAACTCAACTCAGCATGTCGAGGTGAAAAGAAGAGGAACTACGTTAAGTCAAAATGTATGTAGAGTGTTCATTAACATGCCTTATCCTGAGCTCATATCTAATTTGCCTCAGGTCCCTGGCATACTGTTTAAATACAACTTCTCAATAAGAGATTTTGCTTTAGGGAAAAGGTCAGCCCACGCTAACATCAAACATATCTGAAAGGAGTACGGCTGACTAGAGTGGAGGCAGACTTTTTTCCAGACACAAATACATGCACCAATCTTCAGAGCATGGCTTGCCCTTTTCACTGCCAGTTTCCCTACAACCTGAGAGAGAACTGCAGAGAGCCACTGGAGTCACTAGAGAGCCCTCTCGTTAAATGGGCAAGAGAGAACAAAAGAAGCGTTAACGACATGCAGAATAAATCTATTGTCTTTACATCTGGGCATGATTCACAGGCAAGATTAAAACTGCAGGCATTAATCTAAACTAGGCACTTTAAAACTAACCCAGGTACTGATTTTCTGTGTTGAAAAGAGCTGTCAGGTTAAGACACAAGCAAAAATAAACCCACAGTGTTATTCCCAATATCTTTATGTTAAAAATGCTATTATTAAGGCAGCTTCATGAATTTGTTTTGAAAACATCACATCTGGCAAAAAAAAAATCCACTTGTGGAAACACAGTGATGGAAAAACAGTGATATTATCCACCACAAAATGACAGTCATTTCAGGGAACCGAAATTTCACAAGATAATTGAAACCCAAACTATTTTCCACCACAATATAATTCATTTGTTTGTAATGCACTAAGCTTGGACAAAGACAAGCATATACTGCAAACAAGGTTAGCACAGGTGTAACAGACAACCAAATAAATTGTTTTAACCCTTCAACCAAGAAAGACAAACAAATAATAAAAGTCTAGGTATTTTATCAAAACATATTGATGGAAGAATACTCTCTCCACCAAGTCTAAGAGGGAAAGCACATATTTAGTATCTAAGCTGATACCTTCTAGCGCTATTCCTGGTTGTGAACAGTTGGGCACATGGGATTTTCAACAACTGAAGAACCTCTGTGATGTGGAAGATGGACAAATTAGAAAAGGGGGGGAAAAAAAGACGACAAATGGAACTGCCAAATACAAGGACTGCAACCGTTTGGCAAGAAATAGCCATATTATGGTTTCAGTCCATGAAGGATGATTAAATAACTCCAATAAGTAAGCATCTCACATAACAACAGTACCTTGCATCTGCTGCATGAGTAAGGCCCGCTGAAGCATAGGATTGGCATTGAGCAGTGATGGTTGATTTGTTGCCCGTAAGCTCAGCATCTGTTGCTGTTGCGGTGGTGGCAAACCCCTGGAAAAGAAGGCATTAAATGTAAGTACCAAATAAAAACTGTACCCTTCAACTCCAGGCACCTAACAAGTATAAAACAGAGGAGCAAAGAACAGCTGAAATGCTGATATACATGCATTAAAAGACACCATACACAGGCACTGTATCCTCTTTCTTCCACTCTCCTGGAATTTCCAAAGCTGACAGATTGTCTATCAAGGAATTTGAGGTCAGAGAGAACTCCTTAGCACCAAGCCCACATAAAGCCTGTCAAGCAGCATAAAAAAAGCCCAGGAGCTGACTGCAGTTCTACAGAATTATGCAGCACTCGTCAGTAGAAACGAGTGATCTAGATCAGCAGCTACTTTTAACACAACAACAAAAAAGAAGTTTGAAAAACCAGCGAGCTCTCAGTAGCTTAAAGCACATTTTTCCAAAATCGATGCCTCCCACACAGAGCCAGACAAGCCATAACTGTAAATGGTGCCCCCTAACTGCAAGAACCAGAAGGAAAAATAAAGCACGGCCTTCGTATTTAAAATACAAGGAGGAAGAAGCGAGCTGAGAAGGATTCTCCAGTCCTAAGGAGGGTGGAGCAGACATGAGAGAAAAGTCTGAAGAAACTGGCAGGCACTTCTTCAGGCGATTGCAAGGTCAGGCCCACCTCTAAGCACGACTGCTGACACAGCTATGTCTGTTAGGGCTGTAAAGGGGGACAAACATGGATCAAAATATCCATGCTGACAAAAAAAAACAACCCTCTTAACAGCATTGACAGCAGCTCATCTTCACGTTCGCTGCTCCAGATCATTCCAGTCTCAGAGCGGAGATATTTATACCAGAAAAAAAACATACTTTTAAAGGTGCAAGATGCATTCATGCTATCTTGCAGCCAGTCCCATACTGGCATTTAAGGGCAGCTTTGTTTATAGTACAAGACATATGAAAATGATAAAAAAAGATTGAGATTCGTATTTATAGCAGAACAGAAAGATTCCCACATTTACCTCAGAGACATATGCCTTATAAGGATAAATTACTATAATTTATTAAATAAGGAATTAATTTTCTTCTTAAATTCACATCTCGTTGCTTTGAATTTCCAGAGGCTTTACAGAGAACAGTAACTGCAAATAAACACATCATCTCAGAGAATTTGTATTAGTTCTACAAATCGCAGCTCATCAGGGACAACTGCTCCTATCTAAGACAGTTATTTTCTCTCTTGCATTTTTTAGGAAAATCCCGGCTATTTGCCTTTTTATTTCTGGCAGATGTCATTTGCCTTCTAACAAACAAACCATGATTTTTCCTCCATTCCCCCCGCCCCACAGTGCCTAGTCACATCCTCAGCGCTGGAGCCAGCGTAGAAATAAGTTCAATAATCTCACCTAGGCCAGGAGGCTCAGCCAGAGAAAGGGAAAGAAAAAAAAAAAGCGAAGTCCAATAATAATATAGAGTGTATGTGTGTCTATTCAGGGCGGCTCAGTTCGGTGCCTACGAGCGTTTCTGCGGGAGAAGGCGCTTTCCCCCGAGCCCCCTCCCCACCGTGAGGGGGGACGCTCAGCCCCGCAGCATCCCCCTCTGCCCGCGGTCGCCCTCGGGGCGGCATCCCCGGGGTGACGGGGAAGAAAGAAAAAAGAAAAAGAAAAAAAAAAAAAAAAAAAAAAAAAAAGAGTCGAACGGCCGCGGCAGCACCAGCAGCCCCCGGCCCCTCAGGCACCGCTCCCCCCCCGCCCCTGGAGGCCTCCAGTCCCCCCGGGCTCTGCCCCGACGGCGGCCTGCGCCTCCCGCGCCCCCGCCTCCCTTTGTGGCCTTCCCCGCCGGGGGAGGGCAGGCCCGCAGCCAGCCCCGCCGCGGCTTCGGTGGGGCGAGGAGGGACGGAGGGGCGGGAGGCGGAGGAGAGCGGTCCCCCGGGACAGGCCCGAGATCCCCGGCCTCGCGTAGCGGCGCTTACCGGCCTCCCTGCTGCGCCGAGGGGTGGTGGTGGTGCTGCTGCTGCTGCTGGAGGAGGTGCTGGAGCTGCAGCAGCTGCTGCTGGAACTGCTGCTGGTTGAACATGTCTGGGAAGCTCCGACCGGGGCGAGCCTGAGACAAAACACGGGAGGGCGAGGGAGGCACCGGCTGCGGGGCTGGCGCCTACCAGCCCAGCAGCCATTGAGCAGGGGAGCCGCCGCCGCTGCCGCCCATTCATTCACTGAGCCGATCCCCCCCCTGCCTCCTTCTCCTCCTCCTCCTTCCCCCCGGGGTCATCACAAGCAGCAGCCTGTGGAGGAGGTTTCCAAACCCCACCTCCCAAAACCCGCTCCCACCCTCCCCTGCCAGCCGAGCCCGCAGCCCGCCCCGCTCCCCGCCGCGGGGACGGACCGCACCGGCCGCCGCAGCCCCTTCCCTTCCCCGCCGGCACTCACGGCGCGGCCCGGCGGCATTCACCGATCCCCGCCGGCCGCCTCCATCTTCGCGCCGGGGACAATAACCACCTGCCCGGCCCTGGGCACCTCCCTCGGCAGGGCTGGAGAAACCGACCGTCCCCCGCAGGGCGCGGGGTCGCCCCCGCAGCCGCCCCTCGGGTTGCCCCGGCTTGCGGCACCTCCACCTCTCATGCCCCGCACGGGAAGAGGAGTGGGGTCCCCCCGTCCCTGGAGAGGGCTGGGAGGGGACGGGCACCATCTGTGCAGGGGGAATGGAATAAACGGCTGGAGAGGGGAAGCAGATGGCTTCCAACGGCGTGGGTTTTCTGCTCTTTGTTGTTTTTTTTTTGTTTTGTTTTTTGTTTTTTTTTTTTTGTTTGTTTGTTTTTTTTAAATAGTCCAGGGGAATCTTTGGTAACCATCTCGCCGAGGAGATGAAAAAAAAAAAAAAAAAACAAACCAACAAACCAACACAGCCTCTGGCCATTCGCAGCGATCACATCCTGGCACGTCTGCCATGAGAACCTGGAAGAAAACAAACAGGGAGTTCTGCAATATTACTCTGTGCAGTAGACTGAGATGACTTTTTTAGCAGGTCCATCCCTTTTTTTTGTGTGTGAATTTGCAGCAAAACCTTTCCTGCAGCACTTGCTTTCTATAAGTAAATTAATTTTAAGAGTGTTCAGTACACACAGGCTCTGTATGAAAATATACAGTGACTGTCATTTCTTCTTATACTAAACCTTATACTCTTCTTACACTAAACCTAGCGAGAGTAAAGATGCATTTCTGCTCTTTGCCATCCTGAAATAATTTACTTTATAGTCTTATTATTCACACCAATAAAGACACTTCATTAAGGCCTCAAAATTGATTTTTAGCTGAAAGTACTGTAAGCCGGGCGCAGTTACTGGTGATATACAGTTAGCATTAATAATTTTCAATGCAGTAGCATATGTTGATTTTTCCTCTGGGTCTTTTTATACCATCCTGATTTTACAATAATCAATTTGGAGATAACGATCCATATTAATCAATGACTGGCCATGTTAATGCCCAAAGTCCGTTATCCAGTCACAGCTGTCTGCACACAGAGAAAAAAATGCTCTCCTGTTAAGCATTAAAGCTGAAGCATCATCCCAGGGAGTACATACATAGAGCAGAAAACATACATATTGTCTTTTTAAAATAATTCTGCATAATTGATCCTCTGCTCCTGTAATCGTGCTATTACAGCAGCTACCAGCCTGAGTAGTTGGCAGTGGTGGGGGAGAGGGTTAACCTTACGATCCCACACATGTTGAGCTAGTCTGTATATTAGCCAGACATGCAAAAGACAGCATTCAGATTGTATAAATAAATGTAAATCTGAAATTGATGTCTTCTTAATTCTGCAACTCAAGTTCTTGTAAGTATTCTTTGTATGTCACATTTGGAAATTTACATAGCACTATGTTAATGAGATAGGTGAGTAACTAAGTCTACTTTTTTTTGTTACTGTTAGACATACTATATTCTGACGTAATCTTGAGGCCCCCTTTCTTCTGTGAGGTCCTATATACAAATTATTAAACAGCCTTTTTGAGTTTATGAACAATAAGCCTACAATTCAATGCACAGATATACCACTGCATCAAACACAAGTCTAGACACAGATTTAGTCCCGCGTGTGCACAACACAAGCCAAGGTTAGGGCTGTAGGAAATGAAGACACATGCTGCTTTCTGAACCTACAATCCAAAGGTTGATCGTCAGAGATACCTTTATGCACCAGATGTAGTTATCACACCTACCAAAGATGGTTTAACTGAATCCAGAAGAGAAGGTTTCCGATTCAGCTAATCACACTGGTCAGTTTGAAAGTCATACAGAGATGTAAGCACAGAAAATTGGGCTAGGATCCTTTCTTTAACTACAGGCAATAAACCAGCATGTCTTAAGCTGACAGCCAAAGGGGACTTACTGTCAGTGCCCACTGAGCATTGGTACACAGACCTTCACCTCCCATCTACTGAAAGTTGTTTTTTCCTGCACGGAACATCTCCCTTTCAATTATTAAGCAACTTGCTGTTCAGTATGCGGTGATAAATACATGTGAATACGAGAGAATACACAGAACCTTAAAAACATGGTGCTACAATACAGACTACAACATTATTACTTAATAATTACCTAGGTATCCACTGGGCTCGGGGGTGGTTACACAAGAGTTGTGTCTCATTGACAACGAAAGTGAGTGAAAGAATAACAATTAGAAGGTCAAGGTGAGAAAATGACCCAGAAAGCACCCTGCAATACAGAGACTAACATCAGCAGGGTTGTTGGATCATCACTATAAGGCAACCATGATTAAATCAGGGTTATGAAATTTCTTGGCAGATTTGTTGAAAGACTATACAAATGTTTTTTATTCAGGAGCTGGATTGCATTATATAGCCAAGTTTTTGTTGGGCTATATGAATTTCTTCCAGGGACCATATCAGGCATGCAGATAACTGGAGATTTCTAGTTTTCAGCACATGCCTTGACTGTGCAGTTGTATGTTTTAATTTTGGCTTTGAAAAAGACTTGGTATGCAACCCTTGGTGAAGCCATATAGCTTTTGAAATCCAAATGTTTCTCAGTGCCTATAACAGCACCAAGAAACTGTGATGGCCACAACTTCCTTTGCCATCTACAAGCATGGTGTTATTACTCATCTGTTCCACTAGGATACAACTAGTTCTCACCATAATGTCTTTAAACCTCCCAAACTCCTTGGAGAAAAAAGCATATGGGGCTTTAAAGTACTTTTTCCTCCTGCTTTTGGGGCCTGCCCATTGAAGGAATGGGTCAAGTTTCACCAAACCTGCTCTCGACAGCTGATAGGAATTACTGGAGTTACAGTTTTCCACATCTGTTTTATCTGGAGGAAGACAGTATTCACACATGAGAAAGCAGTAGCACACACAATTTCAAAGCAAAATGATCAGTGCATTAAGGGATATTTGCGCCCACTCTTTGTTCTATTGCTCTAGAAACCTATTCCCTATATTTCTTGATTGGCAGGCCCACAGGATATAAACTAAGATACTGGTTTTACACCTATTTTGCCACATGGCCAATCAGCTTCTATCAGTAATTTTCAGTCTCACAAGGTAAAATACATTCCAGGAGCTATTTTGTATCATCTCACTGGATGTGGAAAGGACAGAGAACTCAGCTTTGTTGCTCTTAAAATGTTAATTTAAACTTACATCCATGTCCAGTTCCCTTTCCTAATGCACTATAACATTCAGTTGATTTCTTTCCTTACGCAGATTCTGGCTTCTGTGGAGTCACACTAAAAATAAGCCTGACCCAGAGTCTCAGAAATTGGATTTACCTTCTTTTACCTCTTTTTTGAGGGATTTCAGACCAGTTCAGCAAATTCCCTGTTTCAGAACAGAAGAGAAAATAAGGATGCATTTCACAATTTTATTCTACAAAGAAGAGCTCTGTATTTGGAAATAAAAAATTAAAGGCTGCTTTTCTTTCAGATCCCTTTTCCAACCAATGGGAAAATTCTAGAGAAACTTTTTCTTTCTGAGCAACTGATACCACAAGAAATCAATTTTACTCTGGTTATCACTGCTACTATAGTAGCATTTAAGTACCTATAAAATAGATACTTAAATTGTTTCTATCTCTATAGGCACCTTTACATAGGCATGTAAATTTAAGACACAAATTTTAATTAAATTTTTAACTACATCAGATGTATAATGAATTTTATAATGATAGAGACAGTGACAATCCTAGCCCTGATTCTTTGTGGAACTTATATTCTAGCCTCTGTTTGTAAACACTTAATTTAAATTCTTACCTATATTTATAAATATTTCTTAGGAACCCAAAGGACCAAGAGCATCCACTTCATGACCCACCGTAAAATGTCCTGAACATTCACAGCTCTACAGAAAGAGTTTGCAGATGACTAGGAGAATCTTAAGTTAATTGTATTCCACATTTTTGCCTTTTTTTTTTTTTCTGAGGACTAGATGTGTTATTTTTGCAAGGGCAAGGAATCTAGCACTCAAGTGTCTATTTCTAATTATGCTAACTAAACTGGGAGTTTTATTTGCATGAGGTGACAAAATCAGTGTACAAAGCTGTCATTATGTTGATAGCCATACATAGAAACATGCATAGTTATGCCCACACGCATTTTTAGGGATTCATATCAAAGTACCTCCAGAAATATTTATAGCACCTTAGGGGGGAAAAAATCTCTCTCATACTCCTTGTTTTTCTTTGCTCACGTCTTAAGTTTTTCTACCAAGGTAGAAAGAAATAGATTTTTTTCCCTGTCCACTCCAGTTTATAAAATTCCTTTTTATTTCACAGACATTGCAGTTTTTCAGTATTTCCCATGAAGGATGATCACATAGTTGTTTTTCCTCCTACAAATGCTACATGCTGCCGCATAAGTCACAGGTGGGAGGTATTATAGAATCAAAAGGCCTGTTTGCTGCTAACATCCTTGCAACTCAGTTTCTTGCAGGAGGGAAAATGGAAGGCTTTTGGAGCGATTTTGAGTGCCTGCAGTTCTCTTTTTCATCAATGGGAGGAGTAGGTTTCTAAAGCTTTGTAAAACCCAAACCGTACTGCCTCTGACACTGGAGTTCGGATCTTTCTGGGCTGTGTGATTACAATTGCAGCAGAAGTGTTTACATAGACTCCAAGACATTAATGAGTTCTTGTAGGGGTAATGCTGCAGGCATACATTGTGGTCTCATTTGCTTACAAGCATCTCCACAAGAGCGCATATTATGCAGTTTACAGTTTTACACTAATATTGATCTGCTGAAAAATCTATGTAAAGTTTGCCAATATTTCTGCAGTTTTTTACCACTTCTGCCACCCTTTTTCTTCCTTTCTTGTCCATGTGAAGAGCACCCTATTAACTCCCCCTGTCCCTCCAGGGTACTTTTTGCCCTTTGAGAGTACAGTCAGTTAGACCAAGGGTGTCTTTAGATACCCCCACAAGGACCACACTTCCCAAGAACCAAGCACCAGTTTCAGAGAAAAATAAAACCAGAGAACATATGAAAAAATACCTGTGAAGAAGTTACACTTAAGCTTTTGTACTGTACCAGCTCCTTAACTAGCAATAAGCCCTATTTCCTCCATAGTCTTGAATATCAGCTGTTGACATACTGTATTTTCAATATTCTTTCATAAGCCTTTATCAAAGCAAATGTATTAATTTAGTTTTAGCTTTTCCAGAATATGGTATGCATAATATGTTATAAACTATTATTTCTGGACTGAAGTGGGCTCACCCTGAAAAAAATACCTGCTTAGAATGTGAACCAGGGAGTAGAATACAATACTCGCGGGTTGATGTTTCAATTGTTAGCCACAATCAAATAGTTGCTTTTGTGGCAGTATTAAAGGCAGGTGTGAATTTATGGGGTGGGGTAAGGCGACAAGGAGGAGAGGAAAGTCAAGTCACATTATGTACTGCTAAGCAGCTAATGCTGTTGTCAGGGAGCAGCAAGAGCGGGGCTATTCCCTAGGGGAGGGGGAGACAGCAGCCAAGGGATAAAACCTACACCTGACAAGGTTATTCCTAACTAGGGCCCAATACCACAACACCCAAGGGAGGCAAGCAGGACAGACTAGAGGAAATAGCTAGGTCCAACAAAAAGTTCAGAACATAAGGCAATGGTATGACAATGAGGCAGGTCCAAGGTCGAGACAAGACACTAACCTGCAGGCCAGGATTAGAGCCAGATCTAGTTATCTCTGAGCACATCC
Organism: Vanellus vanellus; assembly: GCF_965231255.1. Lineage (NCBI taxonomy): Eukaryota > Metazoa > Chordata > Aves > Charadriiformes > Charadriidae > Vanellus > Vanellus vanellus. Next base: position 6,391,732 of record NC_138923.1, on the reverse strand, counting down.
ATAGCAATAAGACAGACCACAAGTCAGCCTACAAGTTGAAGTCAGAATCAAAGATACCACAGGTATGCAGGGCTGTAACTGAGCTAAAGACTAACACTTTTCCATAATTCATCAGGGAGTGATGGCCCTGGGCTGAGCTTAAATAGAGCTCCTGGGTCCACATGTGTGGGGCAAGGCTCCAGGTGAGGCTGGTCATGGCCATTAAAAGTTATTAGTATAGCTATTAAATTGTGTGAGATGATGGCAGTGATGCAGCTGGGTAATCTTCCCCTGTATTGAAATTAGAACTGTGTGGGTGAACTTCAGGTTACAGCAACCTCTAGGAAAAGGACAATTTTCTTCTTATGGTTCCTTAAATAAAGCTTCAAAGATCCTTATGGTCTGAAGTTCCCTGAGCACCAACTCTGACCCAGCAAGGAAGCTGACACTGTTCTTTAAGTCTCTTGTACTCCTCAGTGTTCTTTTTGTGATGACCTTTAACAAGCAGCAGGTATCAAATTCTGAAGGAAAAAAACCCATGTTTTTTCTCCAGGTTCCTTCAACACAAGTTATCAGAGTGGCTGCACAGATGCTCAAAGACTTTTGTCCACAGTCTGTATTAAGTTTCTTAAGCTTGTTTCTTGAGATTTACTAGGCAATTTGCTGAGAGGAAAAAATAGCATGGACAGCCCACAAAACAGCCCACACATGCCCTACAATAGTGTTACCCATACAGATGGAGCAGCTCCTTTCCCTTCCTTCAGTGTTCTTACCTTCACACTGGTGATGTTTTCAGAGCATTTTCCTTGGGCATCTTCACTAATACAGTGAGGCAAATTCATGCCTCAGCATGGTTGTTCCAGTTTCTTGATACACCCAGGTAGGTATTTTTGCATGGATTACGTTCAACGGACATCTGTGAAACCTTCCTTAGAATCATTATAACTAAAAAGTTGCTGCTTAAAACAAAACGTACAGCTCAAAATCTGTTGCAGTTTTTTGTCATTCCTTTCCCCCACCACCCCCAGTTCTCTCTTGAGCTGTGAACAGGAGTGCTGGGTAGCACGAACTGAGAGGTGTTTGAAATGCAGCATTCTCCACCCTCCTGAGTCACTGCTAGCCATCAGCTTCTTTTCTGAACACTTGTTTTCACTGCTATACTTTCAAATCAGATATGGCCTTGTGTTATATTCTTATTAAAAACCTAGCCCTTTTAAAAGCCTACAATCAAAGTTTCTTCTTTACTGTAGACAAATGATTTTTAAAACCAAACCCTAAGTACATAGTGAAGCACTTGTGTTTCTGTAAAATGAGTATAGCAACAACATCTACTGTTTTGCAGCCATAAATAGAAATTGATGTATTTTTTCATCGGGGTTTGAATGAAGATGAAGCAGCAGAAACCCAGCTTTTGCGAGCTTCCAGTTTTATCACATCAAGTATTTCTTGTATTCTGGCAATTCCTCAAGTGCTGTCCTGGCACAAAGCCTTCCCAATACGGGTGTACCACCCAACTGCACAGGTACTGTGACCAAACTCTGTGTGTGTAGTGACCAAACTGTGCAAGTGTAGTAACCGAACCATATGGTTACGTTGACCGAATCATACCTGTACGTTGACTGCGCTGCGTAGATACAGTGACCGAACACTGCAGGGATGGCAACCAAGCTGTACAGGCTCACAGACAGGTATAGTGACCAGACCAGGCAGGTACACCGACCGATGGAACCATGGGGCACGCTGACTGGGCCGCACATGCACACCAGCTGGGCCATAGCCGTGTGCCAACCCACCGTGGCACCCCACAGCCCCCGAGGCCTGGGGACAGCCCATGCTGCTCTGCTTTTGGGGTAGCGGGCGACTCTGGGGGCAGGCCCTGAAGTCAACCCTGGCCTCGGAGGAGGGGGTGTACGAGGGCTTTGCCGCCGGGCGACCCCCCTCAGCGGCCCCCTCCCCTCAGCCCGCCCGGACTACATCTCCCAGAGTGCAGCGCGGCGGCGGAGCCCTTAAGGCCCCCTGGTGGCGGCGCGCGCCTGGCTGCAGGCACGGCGGGGCGGGCTGAGGCGAGCCGAGCCGAGCCAAGCCGAGCGCGGGCGGCGTCGAGAGGCGCTGAGGGGCGCGGGCTGGTGCCGCTGCCCACCGGCCGGGGCGGCGAGAGCCGGGCTTACCCGCCGGTGAGGTGAGCGGGAACGTGTGTGTGTGTGGGGGGTGTAGTGTGAGGTCGCCTGTGCGAGGAGCCGGTGCCGCGCCGCAGCCATGGGGAACCGCGGGATGGAGGACCTCATCCCGCTGGTCAACCGGCTGCAGGACGCCTTCGCCGCCATCGGGCAGAACGCCAACCTCGACCTGCCGCAGATCGCCGTGGTAGGGGGCCAGAGCGCTGGCAAGAGCTCTGTGCTGGAGAATTTCGTCGGGAGGTAAGGAGGAGGAGGAGGTGGTGGTGGTGGTGGCTGGGTATGGGGGGATGGTGGTGGTGGTCTCTGGGGAGCCGCGTCGCAGGCAGGGCTGCGGGGGTACGGGCAGCGCGGCTGGGTTGCCTGGGCAGTGCGGAGGAGGGATAAGTGCGGTGCCCGGGCATCGCGGCTGGTAGCCCGGGCATTTCGACTCCCCATCCAGCGCTGTTTGGCTGTACGTGCAGCCCGCGGGCAGCGCGGGAGCTGGGCAGCGCTGCAGGACGCCCAGGCGCTGCGGTGCAGGGACAGTGAAGGGCGGCGGAGGAGGTCTCCTCTCCTGGGGGGGGGCTGGGGGGGATCTCCGCAGCGGGGTCCCCGCCTTTGCCGCACCTTCGGGACCGCTGGGAGCCCCCCCGTCCCCATCCGTCGGGAGGTGCGCCCCGGCTGTTACATAACGGGGGGGACACACTGAAATGTCAGCGGGGACCGGACACGTCCCCTCCCCTGCTCGGTGTCACCCCTCCCTGTGCGGGGCTCCCGGAGATGGATGTTGTCGCTGGCGGGGGTGTGTGTGTGGGGGTATTTAAGTTTAATCTGCTCCGTCCCCCTCCCCCAGCCCTGCCTCGCTGTCCTCCATAGCGGATGACATGTCAGGAGCTGCGGGGAGGCTATAGGAAGGACGGCGTTATCTCTCTCCTATATGCTCAAATCCCTGGGTGCTACCATTTTGTGACAGGCAATATACTGATGCCTTCCCTTCATGTGACCTTCGCATTCATCATCTGCAACTTGAGTAAACTGCAGACTGCACTGCCTGGTTATCTGCTCTAGTGTAAGACACACAACACCTGGGGAGGGGAGTTGTTCCTCAGCTTGTTTCTGGCCTCGTTAATTAATTGTATTCAGTGATATAGAGGTTTTAGTTATCAAGGTATAGTTTTTATGCTATGAGGGGCATGCAAGTTGCTGCTGACTTGTCTTAAATGCAGTGACTGCTGCCATACCTGGTCAGGTGCTTGTGTGGGTTTTTCTCTTTCAGCAAATGGCATCTGTGACATCTATTGGATGTTGCTCCCCTGCCCCCACTTTTTCTTTTAGGCTGTTTGCTGCCGGATGGCTTATAAAGCTTTTCTACTGCTGGAAGGGTCTGCAGTATGTATGAATTGCTTGTTTAGCTGCGTGTAGCTCTGAGCAGTGAGTGCAGGGTCTGCCGTGTGTACTACAGAGAAACACGGCTTGTATCTGGTGCAAAGAAAGCATAGTCGGAATAAGGTTAATTCTTGTTTTCTTTGCTCTAGATACACATTCAATGAGTTTGGGATCCTTTCTAGCTGACTTCCAACAGTCCATGCAGTATCCCCCAGGGATGCCGGGAATCACACTAAGGGAAGGACATTGGAGGAACACATTTTACTGAGCCTCAGGTCATAGACCAGGATCCACTTGTTTGTTCATAGATACAGAAGAAAATAATGATTCCTACCATTGAAGTGAAGAACCTGCTGTGCTGTAGCTTTCTAAGAAGAAGGGGAAAATAGGTGTCCTGAAATATGTGAGCAAAACAGGTTCACCTGTTGGCTCTGCTGTTTTCACGCTTTTGAAGTACTGGCAGCCTAACCTCATAAATCCTTTTTAGAGGATCTATGCAGTCAGTGCTGCAGTGGCGTAATATATAATGTATGGCTGTCGGGCTAGAGGAGGGTTTGTCAAAGGACAATCAGTGTATTGGGGTACACTGTCCCTCTCTTAGATTGAGGAAATGGAAGGGGATATATTAATCCTTGGCATGTCTCCACTGGTGCCAACTGAGAACTGGGGATTTTATCTGCCGGGTGGACAGCAAATGAATTAACTTGTTTTCTGTCTCTTTCTGATGACCTCTGTCCCAGGAGAAGTTGTGACCTCACTGTGTCCCATCAGTTGTCTCTCTAGCAGCAAGTTGTAGTGCTTTTAGAAAATGAAATAATGAAGGGTCCCCTGAGCAGAAGCCGAGAGACCTGTCTGTACAAAAACATTGAGAGGAAATAATTGGAGTGGAAACGGAGAATATGTCAAAGGGAAGCGGTCTTTCTCCATTTGATACCCTTGAGTGCTGGCTAGTTGAGAGACTGGTAATGTGAGACATCTTACCACAGAATGTATGTGTATGGTCTGCAAAACCTAATCCTGTTAAAATAACGTTTTAATATATAGTCTCTACTTTTTGTGTGGGTGTTGAAAACCATGATAAGCCATGGAAATAGTATCCAGAATAAGTATGTCTCATCAATATAATTGTGATAGGGGCTGTTTTCTTGTCTGAATAGGCATAAGAAGAAATTGTGTGAAGACCTACTGTGTACAAATACAATTATTGCTGTACTGTGGACAGGACATATGTCACTGCTCCAGCTTGATACCAGGATGGTGGTGCAGCTATTGCTCAGCAGCTGCTCGCTGCACAGTGAATGTGAATGCTGATGAGTTTCTCTCCAAGTGTATGGAAATCTATGTGAGAACAAATGCTGATGCAGTTGGTACTGACTGATGTGCTTGATGGGGACGCTTCAGCAGAGGGGCTGGGGGCCCTGCCAGGGCTGGTTTCCCTGTGCAGTACCCGTGGGACTTTTTTCAAACTGTCTTCAAGGCATGTTTGCATAGCAGGGCAGCACACTTGCCCCAGCTGCCAGACCTAGCCTGTGGCTATGCAGGACTTCAGTCTTGGGCTGCTGCTCACACCTTGCAGTAGCACTGAATCCCACGCATACTGGAAACCTCGAAGCACAGTAGTGATGCTGACTGCAATCAATGTTTAGTTACATATCTTACAAAACAATTTTTTTTTTTCCTTCTGAATGTGATGGCTTACTAGTTGCTGCTAATTACTCTTCCAGTGTCACTTACTCTGCTGTTAACAGATTATCCAACAGTGCAGAGCCTGTATTTATAATACCAGATGTCAGTGTGGCTGCTATGTGTGCTTTTGCTGCCGGAGACTCAGCATGGTGGCTAGGATACTGGCTGATGGTGTTAAAATCGCTGAAGAGACAAGAGCAGCCATGTAGAAGCCAGACAGGTGATACATCTCTTCGTAGACTGGTTTATCCTGGGGCCCAGAACTGGAAGGAAGGTTAGTTGGGTCAACTCCAGGCATTTCCTGTTGGTGTGGTTGTGGGCTCTTCGGATAACTCAGGTTGGAAGGAGCTTCAGCAGTCATTTAGTCCATTCTTATGGTATTACTTCCTTGTTCCCACCTTCCTTCAATTAGAAGGTCTTAGAGCAGGCAGCAGTACCAGCAAAATTGGTCTGATAAAAAGAACAAAGCATGTAGTATGTACTAATTTGACTTTAGAGAGCCCAAAGGACCAAGAAAGGGGGGATGTGCAGGAGAGCCCACAAAGCTGTTTGTAAAGTCATTCATGTTCATGCCACTCTTATTTTGCCATGTGAAAGTAATAGATGTGTGGTTTTTTTAAATCCTAAGATCTCAGAGCACTGTTACACATGTACCTTTGCATTTGTGGGGGTATTACTGTTATCTGTGCTTTACAAACAGGAAAAAATGAAAACACTAGGCTGTGTTCAGATGGCTGCATAAATGTTTGTGCCTTCTGTTCTTGTCTGATCCAAGGCAGTGTGCTGCTCAGCCCTGCTAGGACAGCTGCTTTGCTCTTCATGGAGAAAAGGCACCTCTGACTTCTGGAGAACATGTGGTTTAAGGGGGCTGCTGGGGAGGCAATGACTAAGGACTGGGAACAGTAGGTGGAAGGACTTGAATGGAGGTGAAACCAACTCATTGATGATCAAGGGAGCTAAGCAGTGCCAAAGTTGTGGGAAGTGAATTAGGGTTTACTTGACTCCAGGCCTGAGCATTACCCCAAAAGCATCCTCTCTTGGGAGCTGTTATGTCCCAAACCAAATAGGGGCACTTAGCAGTCTGCCACCAGGTTCCAACAGTATATGCTGAATTGGCTGATGTTTGTATGTTGCCTGGAAGGAATTTGCAGGCAGGCATGGACATAAACTCAACTGTGTTGGGCTAAACCTTGCCTCTTCTAGCAAACTGAAATTTCAGCATGGGTAAAAGAGGAGGGGAAATGCAGCATTGCAATGCCTGTGGCAGTGGTTAAGCTTGGTACTTGTGCTGCAGTAATTGCCTTCACAAAATCAGGCAAGGGCCAGGCAGCATGTGCTGCAAACGTGTGTCTGCCTTACAATGTCACATAATGAAAATGCAAAGCTAGGTCTTGAAGCCACAGGATTTAGTTTGGCTTCAGGTGTAACTTTGAGGAGCAACTTAATGTCTTCATATCTCAGCATTCCCCAGCCATTTAGAGATAAATACTTACAGCCCCAAGATATGATGAGGGGATACCTTCTTTTGTAATATATACTTTGCTTTGTTATGGGAAGCCTCTTCACCAAAATACCTTCAGATGTCAATAGCAGTATTTAGCAACTATCTGGAAGTGAAATGTCCTATAGGGATGCATATGAAGATGCAGGTACTTGGCCTGTTCAGATACTGCAGAAAAACTGTTTTGTTAATGATCTTTGTGCTTTTAAGTTGCTCGGGTTTCTGCTGTAGTATGTGCTTTGTAAGCTTGAGCACTATGAAGAGAACTGAGGGTTTAAGTCCTCTAAAAATCATAGCTATGTTATGTATAGATTGTGGATGTCGGCTGTACTGGGTAATGCTGAGCATCAATGCAATGCTTTAGCAGTAGACTTAAATTTAAACAAGAAGGTACGCACATTAACTTGCTCTGCCCAGGCCACAAAAGGGGTCCTTAAGTATGATTATTCTATTTTTAATTTTTTTTGTTGTTCTGCTTTGAGATACACTTCTCTGTGAGTACTCTGGGCATGTAGAATAATTGCAAGTCACAGACCCTTAACTGCTGTATGATAAATACATCTGTGAGCTGACCAAATGCTGTTTTGTATTTGCAGTTAAAGATATAGACATTTCTTGGGAAGGTTGTTTAGGGTTGCAGAGGATGATGTGAGAGCCAGGTAGTAGGATTCGGCTGTTTAGAGAAATAAATAGTGGTCAAATAATAATCCTTCAAATGGCAGCAAGCCTTTAGTCTTCAGTGAAGAAAATAACTATTTTCATCTCAGATTAATTGGGGAAGGAAGACAATGTGGAGGACTGGGGGAAGTGGGTAATGTGTTACAGTAGACCATGAGATAAAATAATTTAACTTAGGAGACATCTCTACAGCTCTCAGCAAACACTTGTGGGAGGAGGAATGTTAGGAGGAGATACGTAATTAAATTAAGATATAACATAACATGTATGGCTGTAAGGGGGGGCAAAAAAATGTGTGAATCTCAATGTTTGTAATGCAGCAGCAGTGTCTGCCTGTATTTGTCCTCTGACTACTTGCTTTGATGTTTTAGGCGTTGGCTCAAATAAATAAAAGTCTAATATCTTTTTGACTTCTTGCAGCAGTTAGATGTGCTCTGCAGATTTCACTGACTATTCTTCAGCTTAACTCTTTAGTGATGGTCTCATACTTCTGGTAACTGCTCACTAGGAAAAGAGATCCTTATGGCATGTCTTGGATCATATCAGAATTTACCCAAGGACAGGAAACCATCTGTATCTCCAGTTTGGAAGCTGGTGCTCAGTACTGTGCATGTTAGGGCATGCTTGGATCTACTGGTGCGTGAAAATGACAGGTTGCCTTGTCATTGCTGGAATTCTTCACCTGATAGCTGGCAGATCAGGAGGATGCCTTCTTTGCTAGTGGGGACTCTTCCTTGTTACCACGATAACCTTCATGTTAGGAATCTTAAAGCATCCTGAGCTTCAATTAGTCCTTACTGTACTTTGAAATGGGTAAGTGTGGGGGTTTTGTGTATTCTGTAAACAGCAGGCTGTGGCACAGGGCTGTAAAGGGTCTGCAAAACCAGTGGTGAAAATGAAGTAAGAAGTTCCTGAAAGCATTCCCCTATGCTAAAACTGTCAGCTGTTACTGTGTTTTTGAAACTCCACATGCTTATAACTTTTCACACAATCAAAAAAAAAACAAAAACCACCACCAAAAAACCCAATGCAAAACACAAGCAAACTTCTATTTTTAAAAGCTACTGATTGTTTTCAGAAGCCATGGTTCAATACATAGCTGGGGATGCCAAGTCAAGTCCTTGAACCTGACATCTCCAGATGCTTCGAATAGGCAGAACTCTGCTAGACTTAAATAGAAGGTGTGGGAGTCTGTCTGCAGCACCTCCTATCTGAGGCAGCTTCTGAAAATGTTATTCTAAGGCAGGAAGCTAACCCCCTTCCTGATCTAGTGTATTAACGAAGGTCCCTACTTTGTGCTTAACTTCAAGTTTGAGCCTGTCTGTCTGAGGGGGAGTAATACTTCTTTTGAGTGAGGATATCTTAGCATCTTTAAGATGAACATTTTTGAGGAGAAATGGAAGAAGCTGTCAACTTAGTGTAAGTTAATCAAGAAAACAGTTCTTGGCTGTGTATGCTACTGGAGTGAAACTTATTATGCCTTAAGCAGCAAATCTATTGACAAGAGCAAACCCATCTGTGCTCCACCCATGTGAGCCAATACTCAGATTTTTGTTTCAGGCAGTGCATTTTAGTGGCAAAATCAGAAGATTTACTGAAGGAGTGGCAGGCAGTCACCTAGAAGCATATGGTGTTCAGCCTATGTGCCCAATGTAAAACTGGTTTTGAGGTGGCATCTGTGAAAGGAAACTTACTGGTAATATGCAGAGTAAACCTACTTCCCTGATATGCCACTAAAAAAAACACCCAAAAAACTTTGGGTGTAATATTTTCCTTCTTGGACTCACAGATCTGTAACCATATGAGTCAGAGTACTGCTAGTTGGGAGGAGAGCTAAAACTAAATCTGGTCAAAAAAAAAAATAATCTAGTGATGCATGGTGGGAAAATAGCTTGCTAGTGGGACAGTCTTTCATTCCACTTGAACTTTTCTTTTCCTGCTCTCAGACCTGGTTTTGCATGTCCTGATAGAGATTGAAAGCTCAAGGTAAAGGAATATTGTCTTGAACGGGCAGACAGGCATGTTCAGCCTTGAGATAAGAGTTCTGTTTTCAGCTCTGAAACTAAATTCTGGTGTGAATAGCTTTTATACCTTTTTCTCCATCTGTAGAAAGGAGAGGCTGTTGGTCTCTATCATGTCATGTAGGTGTATATCATTAATGGACACTTGAAATAACACTAGAAAAGATTAACCATAAAGTAGGAAACTATTTTTCCTAACAGTAAATTAAAACTCTGCAAGGGTGGTACAGCAATGTCTGCCTGAGCCCTTTGAAAGACCTGCCTTCTCTCCAGAAGTGGTGTGCTGAGAGCTTTAGCTGTTTGCACAGCCTCATCTGCCCGATGCTGCTGCTTACTGAGGTCTGCTCTGCAGAGAAGTTGGGACTGATGCAGTCACCTTTGGCTGCTGCATTAGATCAGACACTGGATTTGAGGAGTCAGGGTATTCTTAGAAAGCACTGGGACATGAGAGGCTGTACTTAGATGAGCTGGTAGCACTTAAATTTTGGAGCATAGTCTTTCAGAGCAGGATGGGTAGCACAGCCCTGTAGAGGAATGAGCTCAGGGTTTTGTCCCTAGTGACTTTAAACACTTGGATGGTCTGGTCAGGCCTGGAGGTGGTCAGACTGCAGCAGGATTGGTTCTGAAAAGCTCAAAAAAAGCTATTTCTTCTTTATTTACATTTCTCTGTGATCCTTCCAAAGCATTCATCATGCTTATTTTTGAGTAACTTGATGGACTCACTTGATGAGAATTGGATGTCTTGCTCAGGACTAACTACTATAAATATTGGGCTGGCTATGAGGAGAGGACTGAGATAACATTTCATGGCTATGAGGAGAGGACTGAGATAACATTGCCAAGGAGCAAGCAAGAGTATGCATCAAAACGTTGTGACTGGCAACTGAGAGCACAATTTAATGTTAGATATTTAAACAATTATTCCAGGTGACTCATTGATACTCTGTACTTATGCCTAGCTTTTTGTTTTCGAAGTCCTATTAGTGAATACATTAATAAAAATTGAATGTGAAGCGGCTCACTAATTTTCTTAAACTGTTTCATATACATGGGCAGACAGGACAATTAAGGTGCTGACAGTTGCTTCCTGTGTGACCTTCAAGGTTGTCACAGCTCCTAGGCTGGTGCTGACTATCATAGATAACTGCTTTTCTTTCCCACAAGACACAGTAGGGAAGTATGAACCCTGAGTCTGAAATCTAACAGTGTCTGTGGTTGTTCTCTGCCATGTTAGATGCTCTGAAAGCTTTGGCAGACCCAGCCATGACCAAATGGAAGTGAGATGGTGTTTCAGTCCCTGGTCAGTAGCTTCTTACAGTTTGGCTTTTGGAAGCATCTTGGAAGCAGACGTTACGCAAGCTCTTCAAGCTGTGTCTTGCTGACTGGAAGCAAACTTGCCAACTTCTGCCACTTTTTTGCAAGTCTTGTGACTTGTGTGGCTTTTCTTAGGGCCCTGAACATAGCAATTAAGCTAACAGAAGAGCAGTGTAGCTTTTGTATTGAAAACATCAATTTCTAACATGGGTGTTTGAGGGTACTATACTACTTTTTTTTTTTTTCTTTAAAAGATACTGTTTCCCTAAGTGTTCCAGGAGACAATTATAAAGAATCCCAAAACTTCTAAGGCCTGCATTGTCAACTCTTCCCTTCCTAAAAATCAGGTCTTAGTTCCAAAACGATAAGATCTGCTAAAATACTTGTGTTACAGTCACAGTGAACAATAAATTATACAGAATGAGGTTTGGAATAAACCCAGTTCCTCACTTGTGACTGAAATGGGAATTGGACTTGAGTCTCAAGGGGTAAAAATACTACTTTAATAATGTATTGCCTCAACAGTCCCCTTTAACACTCCCTTTCCTGTTTCTTATGGCCTTAGGTTGCATTATTGCAGCTGTGTTGAAGGGTGAAGAGTTAATGCTGTTGTAACAAACATGAGAATTGCTGGGATCCTGTCTGACTATGCTAGGACTGTCATTTGTGGCTGTGAAACAGCCTAGCTCTAAGAGTGGCCAGTGTAGTAGTACGTGGGGTGCCTGAGAGCGGACATAGCTGATATTAAACTGATACTGCTATGGATTTTGGCTGAAGAGCCAGGCAGTGTTGCTGTAATGCTGTATAGAAGCTGAGCATACACTGCAGCTGTATTTCAGAGTAGTTTTTCAGCTGCATTTAGACCTTTTCTCAAAGCATTGTAGGCAGAAGTCTACAGAGATGCTGAGTAGTCGGTTCTCAACATCTACAAATGTTTTTACAGCAGAGCTAACTTACCCTGGAAAGCGCTAGGAAAAACTATTATTTTGTTGTTTGGGTTTTTTTGGGTTTGTTTTTTTTTTTTTTTTTCTGGGAATGGAGATCCAGGGACAGGGGAGGCTGTACTGAATTTCTTAGAACAAGGAAAGAAGTACCTGAAGGCAAAAATCTTCAAGTCTGTTCAGTTCCTCCTCTTTGCCTTCCTGCCACTCTTGCATGTGTAAATGCAGAGTAAGTTATGTAGGATCTGACTCAGTGCTCTGACAACAAATCAACTGGCTGTTTCAGCTCTGAGAGCTCTTCCTCATATAAATAATTATAAACCTCTATGAACAGGGGCTTATAATGAAAATAACGGTCCATTTGCCACCTGCCTGCCAGCACAGGAACAATTCTCTGTCAGCAGGGGAATACACTTGATGACCTGTTAGTTCAGAATTAAGCCAGTAAAAAAACAAAGTTGTAAACCCCTGCTTATGATTTACTCTGAATTTATACTTCTCTGGGTCAGGATGGGGCCCCTTGATTCTAATACATGTTAGGTTTTCTCTCTTTCTGGCTGCTGTGATCTCTTGAGTAATCTCTGGTTATTTCTTAAGCTGATTGTGCTTTTACTTTTAATAGAAGCTCCTCTATGAATAGCTGGGAATTGCCTGAGCGTGGTGGTGGCAGCCTTGGGGAGATCTGTCGCAGTGGGGTTATAGCTAGAGGTGAGGAGGAGATTGGTACATACCAAAACGCAGAATACCCTCAGGGATTGGTGCATGACATGTATCACACTGCAGAGCTGACGCTGCGGCTCCAGTACTGAAACTCAGGTCACCTCTTCTACATCAGTGCAGCTCTCAGCAGAGATCCCAGCAATACACTTCTTTGGGCTGTGCTACTTTGATTTGATGTTCCTGTTCCTAGGCATTACTCTGTTTATGCCTGTTCATACAAGATGCGTGTTATGCCAGGCCTGCAAACTACCTGGCACCCCAAACTCATCTTAGAGAAAGAGGCCCCTTTTCTGAATGAATTTGTGTAGGCTATTGAAAGAATGCTATTTCAAGAATAATTCCCACAAAAGAACAAGTGAGGCACTGCATTAGCACTTGATATTTTCTCATCTTCTATTTGGACAGAGTTGAATTAAAACTGGACAGGCAAAAACAATCAGTGTATTGGTTTGAAGGGGTGGGGGGAAGATACCAGGAGAAGGAATTTAGATAAATGCTTTTCTTGTGGAAAATAAGGAAAGGAATGGAAGATCAAAAGACTCTGGTCTGTTTGTCCAGGTCACTATGCCACAATTTTGCTGTAGATTCAGAGTGCCCATTAATAGGCAATGCCAATTTTGACCCTCCTCTGCTTTTTGAATTTAAGCCCTACAAGCTTTCCATGTAGACTTAGACTCCTCTAGAAACTCTGTGGATGTACATCTGTATATAAACCTGCCTTTTTGTCAGTTCCTACAGTCACTGCCCAAACTTGACTAGAGAAAAATGTTCCCTGGGACATGAGAAGCACTGTCCCATTGGTTGGCCAAAAGGATGCTGGCAGACACATTGGAACCAGCCAGGAGGTCATCTCTTCTGGGACTATTGATCCAACTTTCATTCTGGTGTAGCCTGAAATGGAGATGTCTTGTGGGGTTTTTGAAGTAGAGTTTAATGCCTCTGACTTTGCTCTGCACTAGAGGTGTTAGCAGTCAGTCTGCTGTTTTTTCCTTCAAGGGCTTAAGAAGCAGCGCCTCTGCCAGGGTGATCCTAATTATATCTGAAACTGCAGAGGTGCAGTGCACAGCAAGGAGCCTGGCACTGTTCCTGCATACTTCTCCTGGCAGAGCGGAGATATAAATTGGCATCTTAAATTCCCACTGCAGGACACCCATGCACCTTGGACAGTTTGGTCAGGATGCTTGAGCGCAGCATAACTCTGTTACCCCACAGAACTCTGTCCATCCTGCCTGGCCTGTTGGAAGGGAAGCAGTCTACCTCCCCATCCACAACACGCTCTGCCTCTTACCACTGACCCAAGATAAATTATCAGGGTACATGTGTTCAATTTTATGAACCTACCACCCATGTCTGGCCACTAATAGCTTGAGGTACCACCTCCTTTCCTCACAGCTTCCATTTGGGTTTGTATTAGTGGACTCATTAAAGTAGTTTTGCCTCTTCCAATGAATTCTTTCAGTTGTCTGTACCCTTTCTGGCAGTTAAGCTCTGGGGAGACTGTCTCCTTTACTAGCACACAGTGCTGTCTGGCAGTGGAGTGTCATACTGCAGTGATGAAATGTGCCTTGATCTACGTTTGTTCTTCTCTTAGGTCTTGCAGCAAATACTAGGACTCCAGAGGTGGTGGAGTTTTGACAAGAAATCTAAGATGATGCTTACCATGAGTGTTTAGTATCTTTGAGTCTGCCGTTGTACCTGGCCTCCTTGTCTGAAGGAGAGAAGGGCAAAAAGGGGAATAAACCCCTTTTTATCCAGAGTCTCCATGTGATAAATAGCTTGAATATTAGTTACTGCTGCACAGTCTAGTGGTGTCTCTGAACACAAGAGAGCCTTTACTGCTGGACAATCTTTAGTCTAGACTCAGCTGCAGCCTGACTCTGGAGAGCTAGGACAGATTAAGAGACTGGTGGTGGGAAATAGCAAGGTCAGCCTGTTGCTCATCGGTCTTAGCATACATTAATCCTAGGATGTTATTGTGGCTGTGCTTTCCTGTCAGTCATTTCTGTCCCAGAGTTTTAGCCTACAGCTTGTCCTTTTGTTTTCTCCCAGCTCCAGTTGCAGGTGCTGTACAGGTCATGTTTTTCAGGGCTGTATCCCTTCTGTTATGGCAAAGCCAGGATTTGTTGGTAGAATTGTCTGTGCCAAAGCAGAGCAGCGTTACTGCAGTATCATGACAGATCAGTGCAGCTTGAGAAAGAGACAAAGCAAGGATGCTGGGTCATGGGTTTACCTTTATGGCCATAAAAAACCTTTTTATTTCTTTGCTACTGCCATCAGGACTGGACTAATTTGATGCTCTAGGATGTTGTTGATGCTTGGTATTGTCTTCTTGGAGACTGTCTGGAAGTTGCAGGGAGATTCTGGAGATAAATTTTGCCAGGGTATATATGCTTTGGAGGGATCAAAAGGAAAACTTGTTTTCATGCTATGGTGGTGAAAATTCAACAAGGCAGACCAAAAGGTCTGGCTTACAGTTTCTGCGGTGGAGAATACATCATGCTGGTGCAATGTTTCTTATACCTGTGGCTCTGGAGGCCTCTGGATCCAGCCAGTGCCGTGGTTGCTTCTCCCCTGAATCCTAGTATTGCTACCCAGATCAGGTGTTGTGTGTGCTTGTGGTTTGGGTTTTGTTTTTTTTTTTTGAGTGAAACCAGCCTTGTTTTCTTTCTCCTGACATTGTAATTCTTGAAATCAAAGCTACATTTTCCACAAATGTAATCCTTACTGCCACATCCATTCAGGATATACCAGGCTGCTTATTCCCTTGAGTTCCTGATATTGTCATGTAGAATCAGTGCTGTGTTTTCCTTTACCTTGAATATCCCAAGGCAGCAAGCAAGATCCAGGACTTCATTTTCTATTACCCAAAAGATCCCAGAGGAAGCTGCACAGCAGCAGTGCTGCAGTTTTCTACTCTCTCAAGACTCTTTCCTTCTCCAGCGCCGCAGCCTAGAGTCAATGCGGCATTTGCTATAATGGGCAGTGACTTTTTGAGATCAGGCAATGCACTCACTGTAGGCTGTACCACTCTCTAAATAATCCTCCATGGTAAAATGCAGAACTCCAAACAAGAAAATGCCTTTACAGTTTTTACCTGTAAAAATACAAAGAGGAAATTGTCTCACAAGTGCACTTGAGGTGTTAGAGTGCCCTGTTTCCCTTTCCCATCTGTATTCTATGTCCTCATGTATTCTGGGCTAACCCATCTGCAGGAAGATAGCAGGGAGGGATCTCGCAGATAAGTCAACCCTCAAAATGGAGGAGAGGAAGGATATTCCTGATTAATTCTCTCACAGCAGGGATGAACTGAAGCAAATTACATCCTGGGTGAGGTGGTCAGTTTTGTGTACCAGGAGTACCTCTTGTTTCTCCTGCAGACTCTTGACCTATAGCTGTAGACACTCGTTTAAAATCTCAGCCTCAGCAGCTTGGGGCTGATGCACAGCAGCGAGGGATGCAGGAGCTGTGTGGACATCAAACTGATTTGTTTCTATGGAAACAAGTAGATTTCACCATGTTATAGGGAAGTAGGAGGGGAATTATCCCCCTGGGCCTGGTTCTGGCTCTCAGATTGGATTGGTTGCTGCACTGCAATTGTAGAGCAGCAGCCCGTGAAGGGATTATCTACCTAGTCAGTGATCACAACTAGGGAGAGGAACACGTGGATCCAATCCGCTCCCGTTGCGGGCTTCTGCAGCAGGGAGGACAACTTGTTGTTGTGTGCCAGGATTCCCAGGGTCACAGCCCTTCATGGCACTTAAGAGCAAAGAATTAACCTGGGTCACTCATAGCCAGAAAGCAGGCCTACTTTACAGCGCAGGCAGCTCTGACCGTGTATCCTGCCCAGACTTTCCAGCTAGGATGGCTGAGGTGATAAACTGTACTCATACTCTAGCATACCTTCTAGGTAGGAGCTGAGGACTGTTTGTGGTATGTGCAAGGACTGGGGGAAGCTGAGATCTTTCAGAAGGGCTTCAAGCGTTACTTGCTGATGAGATTATTGTATGCCCTGTTATATTTACTGTACTGCTTTCAGGAAATTCCAGCACCTGAAGTCCTGTGACTGGGGGTGATGATTTTTGAAGCATTTTTCTAAAAAGGAAGTTAATCTCATGATACCAGAGAAGAAGTCAAAGCATGAATATAAACTATCACCAGCAGGTTCAAATAAGAACAGTACTTAGTAAAATCCATCTATTCCTCATGGTCTATAGTACTGAGTTTGAGTGGACTCTTTGCCCTTGTGCAAGGTTCTAGTGCTGATCCTTCAAAAGGGGCTGACCAACACCTCTATATTTCAGACTCATGTCCTAAAGGTACCTCTAGGCCCCAGCAATGACTCTGACAGGGAACACTTGGATTTCTAGATAGGAGAAAAGCAGACCATGGAAAACGGGCAAAAAAGGTAATGCCTATGTGTATTTGAGTCCCTTCCCAAGGTATTCCCTTGCCTATTCTCTTCTTCCCCTCCTAAAAATGTACCACAGGAGCTGTGTAACCTTTTCTAATGGAGAGAAATTTCATTTGCTTGGCTTCTGCCTCACCTCCCTGTATATAGGGACTTTAGTACATGTTATATAAACTGAGTTAGGGATGGAGTGCAGCTCTAGCAGAAATTCTTGCTATACGCTTTGTAACGCAGCCAGTGAGTTGATTGGATGTAGTAACCCCTGGTTATGGGTTTGCGGGGATGCATCAGAAGAATGTAGCAACATCTCTGCCTGTCATCTAAAAATATATATGTAATGCACCTCAAAAGTCAGGCCAGATCCTGCTGTAAGATCTACCAAGCATAAAGCTGGGGTATACTGGCTTCCTTGGAATTACTGTAGATGTACAGCAGCAGAAATCCCTGGGGCAAATTCTTGGCTGTGCCAGGTTACTCTGTGGACTGGCAGGCCCCCCGGCCACTGAATAAAAGTGTAATACCTAAAGTGTAAGAATGCTTCCGACCTCCTTGGATGCCTCTTGCCCTGTGGAAGCTGTACTGCCACAAAGCTCTGTAGTTCTGCCTCAGATTGACTTGTGCACAGAGGCTCTGGTGCAGCCATGACTTGGCATAATACATACAGCTGTCTTCCAGATTTTGATGAACCCTGAAGCTAGGGGAGTGTGAAACAGAAAAATCAGCCCACAGGATTCAAATAAAAATAAACAGAAGAAAAATCTTATCCCACTGCTTCCAGAGACCTGCCTAAAGGCATGTGCAGGAGAGGGGCTGAGTGAGATACAAAGAAGGGAGATGTGGAAAGAGTGAATGAGAAAGGCAGTGACTGCAGTGACTCCTGGGAACCAGTCTGTGCAGTCAGAGATAAGCCAGAGAAGCAGAATTTAGTGCACTCTGGAAGGGTTAGGGAAGAGTGCTGTTTTTAAGCAAGTGTTCATGTAAAAAAAGCTATGTGCTTTCCTTTTTTGCTTTATCAGTGTCCATAAAGGTGCTGTGGGCTGACATCTGAATATGGCCACTGCAGCTGAAGTATCAGTGATGCAAAAGAACATTGCACAAAGCCTATCCCGTCTCTAGTTGTCTGAGCCTCTCAGCCCATACTTGATTCAACAAACGTGCTCTGAGTTGGGGAAATGCTTTTTTGATTAACACTTTTGACGTTCAAGGCATGTGGGTCCTCCCAAAGACCTACAAGAGCACATAAATATGACAATGTGTTTCAGTAATAAAAGGCTTTATCCTGGTTTGTAGGAAAGAGAAGATCTATGCTCTACCAAAAATTACCAAGAAGGTGACACAGGGGACAGTAATGGAGACGATCACATCTGTATATCTAGATCAGTGACCAAGTAGTTGTGCTGTGTCCCATGACAAGAAAACAAGCCCTGTGACTGAGATGGAAGCTCATTCAGCTGCTGTCTCTCCCTGGTACATCATTTAGTCCCAAATGTCAGTGAAACAAACCTCACCATTATGCTTGTTCACAAGGAACTGGATTTGACTCGCCAAATTTACTGTATGTAGGCTTTCAAACAGCCAGCCCTGCAGTTTTCTATGGAGGTGGATTCTCTTGGAGGGTGCAGTCTCATGAAAGGTTTCCTGTCTTTTTGGTGAAGCCTGTGATGTGGAGTCATGGGTTTTGAAATGTTGCCTTTTGCGGTAAATGTAGGTTTCTTATGCAGCTTTATTTACTTCATATGTTAACTCTATGAATATACTACTTTTTTCTCACTTTGAATAAAGTGAGAGAACAGCATGGGGAAAAAAATGCAGGAGAGCTCCAGAACACCACTCATCCTGGTCAGTTGTAAAAGCAGCAGAGGAAACAACAGAAAGGTGATTCTTGTGGTGAGAATCATAATGTCAGTTCTGGAGCAGGATGTGTGTGGTGAACATGTAAGAACCTATTTTTACACTTTTCTTTTTCTTACAGTGAATTAGCGTAGTCACTGTCCTTTCATGTTTGAAGACCACAGTGCTTCAGTCTCTGCATAAAACCTTAGCAAAGGCATCTCAGACAGAATACCCCTCACACTTTCTGGGGACCTGTGCTGGCATCAACTGCAATGCTGTGCAAAGCAATAGAAGAAATCAAGGCAGATAGGGGAATAGGAGAAGGTGCAAACTTCAGAACTTAGTTTCTAGTTCATTGTCCATCCTCTCTGACTTTTGTTTGCAACTTATCCAGTAGTAGGCTATAAATGGGTCCAGCTTATACTAGCACTTGTGCTTTGCCCTGCTCCGACAGCACCTGTGAAATTTGTAAGACAGTCTTTGGAAACTCATCTTATGTACAGCAAACTCCCAAACTTGAGGTCTGCTTGGCCCTTCTTGGGCACTGATCTGGAGAGCTGTACTGGGGAGAAATGGCTAGGTGTTAGAGATGCTGTTTGAGTGCTAGAACTACTTAACAAAGCAATTGTAAGTGTTCCAAGTCAGCACAATAGTGTTAACCTCCCTTTGCGCTACTGTAAATAGGAACTGAAGGTACAAGGCAGTGGGAAGCCTTCTCTCTAATTTTTTTCTTTCTGCTAACATGTATATTATGATGACACTCATGAACTATTGCCTGTCTATTTTTCACAATTGTATTCTTGAATAACGAATCATTGTGCACAATAATATTGCCAGTATGCTGGAATGTGGTGTACTTACAATAGATCTTTATTTCTATATGTATCCATTGTGTGACCAGTACCAGTTACACCCTAAGAAATGCTTATGGAATTACTCTCATTCAGTGTGGGTCAAGGCTAGGCATGCTGTTGTGTTGTGGAGATTGGCAGCATCCCCTTGTTTAAACTTCTGAGTCCAAAAGTGCTAACCTTAATGGGGGAAAAAAAAAAAAATGCGGCTACCTAGGAATGAGACTTACCATGTGATTCAGTCTGTAGGACAGGTGTCCAAGATCACATGATGCAGCATGAAAGGAAGATGAAAACTAAGGGCAGAGAAAAACAGAATAGTAGGTTGATGGGTGCTTTTGTTCATGATGCATCTGCATTTAAAAGCTGGCTGTTCATGTTGACCTGTCTTGCTTTTTTCTGTTTGGGAAGCGCTTTGGTTCAGGGAAGATAAGAGCTCATAGAGGCAACAAAGAGGGGAATGGAAGTCTAAATCTGTAATGCAGCCCTCTTGTTCCTTCCTCTGCCAGCCAGTAGGTTAACAAATTTGTCCTTGTTCCTGCCTCATGTCTGAGTTATGGAATTGCTTATGAATGTACCTGCATGTCTCTTAAAGGATCAGACCAGGAAGGTGCTCTAAGGGCAGTTCCTGCATCAGGCTTCTACCTGGTAGTTCTGGTAGAACTAGATGATGTCTGTTACAAAGGAGCACAGCTTGAGTTAGTGTCGAGGTGGAAAGCTACTACCATTTCTGAGATGTTTGGTTTAGCAGTTAATAAGATTAATAGTAAGTGTTTTTAGCCTTGCAGGTATTCTGTGGCTAATATGTTGCATAGGTGTCAGCCTGTGTTTTAAGGACTCACTTGAGACACATGCTGAAATAAGAATATGTTTGAAAACATCTCACATGCTGTGAGATGAAGTGATGTTCAGAGAGATTTGTAAGCTGTTCATAGAATCCAGCCTGTATGAAGATATGAATGTTGCCAATCAGTGCAATGATCAAAAAAGCCACACGTTGAAGGTGCCGATACCCCTAGATTTTCTTGGGATTCTTGTAGTGCATTGTGCCACAATGAACTAATGAAGAACTCTTGATCTGCATAAGTGAATGATGAATAGTCAACAATAAGACTTGACAGATGAAATTAAGATACTTCAAAGCTTAAGCAGGAGCAGGTCCAAACTGTAACTGGATAGTAAAATCCATAGGGGCAGGAACTGTATTTCTTGCTGTATATTGGCATGGTGCTTTGTGCAGTTCTGATTGAATTACTGTCCCTGGGCACCACTGGAACACAGGAAATAATAAATACTGGATTTAAACAACAGAAACAGTCATATGAAATTGTGGAGGTTGTATGAATCTTAATTTTCTGAAACTAATATAATCCAAAATGGGGATTAATCACATCCCTTAACACCCTATTTGTCTGTAGATGTTTAATAAGAAATCAAATTGAAATTAAATGATCAGATGGTGGTGTTCACTTTTCTGTTCTTTGGAGCTACTTCTATAAGCTGCTGGTTTGGCTTTTTAATTGAGGCTTTACCTTCTCTAGTGCGTTCTAATCCAAGAATCTCAAAGGACTGACAAACAAACTGCAAGGATGCTGTATTGGTATATCTAGACTAGGCTTAGATTCATATTTCAAAGCCCTCTACAAACAGCTTTGCAAGCCTTCCAGCTTCCCTGGAGGGAGGGAAAGTAAGTGGTGGTATGGAAGCACTTGGTGTGTCTTCCATTTAGAACAAGAGATAGTACCATGGACTCAGTTCTGTTGTCGACTGCCAATGACTTCTGTTGCAACATCAGTGAAGACTAAAATCATGCATGAAAAAGCTTTGACTCAAAGTCCTTTCAGAAATACAGATTACCAGTGGATGGAGAAGGTGCAAAACTGCTTTAATTCTGCATTACAAAGAGTAACTTGTTCAAGAGGCTTAATAAACCCAGGGCAAAATTAATCTTGTAGTCCAGGAGTCCTAGCTGCCTGTCCTGTGAACCGACAAGGTTCTTGGGTTTCCCTCTGTGTGTATTTTCCATGTATCTTTCTGCTCTGAAATTGAGTTCTTGCTGGGGTTGAGACCTGGGCTCATTTGTAGTGCCACATAAAGGATTGCAGTCGGCCTTCTTGTCTGGCCTTATTAAGGTTTTTGGAACACATGAGCAAAAAGAAAGTGTTTCTGTTGGGACTCTCTCTGAAGGTCTGCACTAATGCAGTCTCCTCTCATGGGGGTGTTATAGCTGAAATTAAATTTCTTGGTCAGTACTACATAATGATCTTTTGACAAACCTCAGGGGGCTGCTGTTATTAAAGCAATGAGCTGCAAAAAGTAAATAGTGTCTATAGGCAGTACAAAGGAGTGGCTTTGCCACTTGAATTTGGTGGAAGGAGGGGATGCACAATGCTCATGCTTGCTGTGGAAGAGTATCTATTAAGAAGCAGTTGCAGTCTGAGCCAATATGTAAGGATGAGGTTAGTATGTGACCTTCCTTCAGGATGACATGGTTGCCACTGCAGAATGGCGCAGCTACAAGATCATAGGTGAGTTAGGTGCAAATGCTATATTGCTGGAATTAAATGTCACTGTGACTATTACAGGGAATCCCTAAGCCTTGGAGCACAAACCTAAACTAGTGAGCTAATCCACTTCTAGCAAAGCACAAAGGGACAGACTTGCTTATGCAATTGCTTTTCTCTTGTGTTTTATCAGGTTTGAGAGTGTTTATTCTAACAAAGTAGGTGAGCCAGGCACAATATGCCCATAATGATCACTGAGATGCTGGAAGACTAGTTCTTCCTCCAAAGATCTAGTTGTCATCTCTTGTTTAACAAGAAAATATGGGATTGAGATAAATTGTTTGACCAAAGGAGTAAACAAGTATATTTTTGACTAGCAAATTGTGTGTTTGCTAGGAACAAATGTGGCCCAACTGCAGCAAATGAGCTCATGCAACTCTCTTATTTTAATAGAGACAGTCACACTTTCTTCAGTGTAGTAGCAATGAATAAACATAAGCAACTTGTCTGAAAGTTTCAATGTGTGTCTCTTCAGGAAGTCCCAAACTCTTCATATGGGTATCTGTCCTACTTTTTTTTGACTGCATCTCTCAATGTTTTCTACCCTTTCCATACATTATATGTTGAATTAGACAAGCAGTTTATCGATCTCCTGTGTCTTATAAATAGTCTAGGGGGAAATGTCTTTGGTCCATGTTACGTCTAGCTTCTAATCTTCTGTACTGTGTAAGTCATTAAGTAAACTCTGAAACTTGTTTATAGAGCAAACGTGCTTTTTCTGTCATTAATAGCACCTTTTTGTTCCATAGGATTCCAAAATACCTAATGCACAGAGGCTTTTCATATAGCATGTCTGGCTTTATTTTAAAAAATCTAGTGGGGAAAACGCAAGTCCCCATTGTATAAATGTATTGTTGCATGACATCAAGATTGCCTTAATATGTTTCTGACACGTTTGGATTTTGTTTGAATGTTGCTCTACAGTAACTGCTAGATTGTTTTCCATCCCTTGAGTATTTTTTTTTTTACTATAGCATTACTAATGCAGCTTTCAGCCCAAATCTGTACTTTAATACAGCTCTGTGTACTAAAATAGAAATAAGACTAGAAGGGATGATGTGATTGGGTTTGTCCCGAGGTTGCTAGTCAAGAACATGTGTATGCACTTCAGAAGTGAGCAATGCAAAATATAACAATAAATTCCTTTTCAGGTCACTTCCTCACCTGAATCTTTTCAGCCTGAGGCCCATCAGGATTTGCTTCCTTGGTTCTTTTTGTTGTCTTGCTTTAGAAGAGGAGATCTGTCACTGGTCAGACCAAGAATTTACCTAGCTCAATATCTTCTCTCTGATGACAGTTAATACAAGATGAGTGTGAAATATGTGTAAATAAGTCTTCCAATAACTGATGGTTTGGGGAATGTAGCTGATCTGAGCCTAGTTTTCCAACTATGATAAAATGCTTGGAATTGCATTGCTGGAACTGATACTTCAGTATCTTGACAGGGAATTTTGAGTCAGCAACTAAGCAAAAAAGGTACAAGCAAATTAAGTATTTATATGCCCTGAATACAGCTTCTCTGTCTGTTTTAGTTGCTACTTTGCTGTATTTTCTTGATGAAGCTTGGCTAAAGAAGTGGCACAGTGGTATTCCTGCTTAAAAGCATAGGATAACAAATGTTGTCATGCCACTTGTGCATGTTACAAACAAAGCAACAAAAAAGTAACTTTCAGTTCTTAAGATACAAAGTGAAGGAGGAAAACAGGGGGTTGGTGCCCTTAATTGAATAATGTATTTCAGGCACAATGTCTTGTATAGTGATGTATGTAAAGAGGCTGCTTTTGATGTCATGCTAGAGGCTGCCTTGTCTTAAAGTGGAATCCCTGCTGCCCTTGTTCCAGCACTTGGAGCCTTGTAGCATGTTACCTCTGAAGACTTATTCCATCTTTCTGTTTCTTCCCTCAGCCTTGCTACTGTAAGTATCCTCCAGGGCCTGAATTGAATAACTGAATTTATCTAACCCTTCTACTCGTGTCTGCTGAAGTCATCTGGCATGTGGTTCTTATCTCACGTATAATTTCCGTGATTCTGACTTAATTTCATCACTTTGTACTGCTCTTTCTGGAGCAATAGGTGTGTGTAGAACTTTCCCCTGGCTCCAAAGTGGACTCGGTATTTGGGCTGGGCATGTTGTCTGTGCCACACATGCTCTGTTGATGTAATTTATTTACAGAAGCAGTTTATTATGCCTACTGCAAGAGGGCAGGCAAGACTCCCATACACTGCCTCCTCCTCGGTGCCCAGCCAGTTTGCCACAGCATTTACTAATCTGTACTTTTTAGTGTCTATGACCTGCAAGACTTAGCTGGAGCAGGAGGAGTAAAAAGCTTGTCCAAGAGGCTGTAGAGGGAAAGGACATGAATAAAAGAATAGGAAATAGTGTAGATACAATGGGGTGATACTACATCAATATCTTTTTTTATTAAGCTTTTTGGCTGTAACTCCTGATAGGAGACAAATGTAGAGAAAACTTCAAAGTTTAATTGTGTGTACCCCCAATAGTTTGTGGATAAGAACACACATTCATTTTCTGATATTGGGGATTAGATTGCATGTATTTTCACTTGGAATTGAAGCAGCCCTGACGTTGATTTAGGTGACTAAGTTTGGCTAATGGATTTGTTGTCTTGTCTTCTGTGAGGACTTAGTATTTTTTCCTTGGAATAGCCCAGGAGCTACTTCAGTTAACACTGGAAACTGGATCATTTTTTAATAATGCCGGAACCCAGATGCCACAGGTTTTCCATCTACCTTTGTCCTGAGACAGACTACTCAGGATTTTGGCCAAAGCAGAAAGCTTCAGGAAAACATGAAGCACAACATGAATGGGATCTTAATTCCCAGAGAGCTCATGCTTCTAAATGCAAGTGGTGCTTTTCCTACAGTAAAGCAGGATTTGATCCTGCAAGTTGGAGACCAATAACTAGAATATTGTCTCAGTGTGCTAGAAAGGGAGTCTATAGTAATAGGATACCTTTTTCCTCAGGTACCATAACTTTAAAATAAGGCAGTGCAGCTCAGATGGATTTGTTGTGCTAAAAACTGATGCTAGGGTAGGACTTTTTTCACATATTGACTACAGACATCTATAGGAATGGAGCTGAGACAGCAGAAAGCTGCTAGAATGATGCAATGCCTCAAAGATTCCAGGGTTAATCCCACTGGAATGGAAAAACTAGAGCTGTATTTTTTTAAAAACAAATGAAAGGCAAACTCTGGTTAACTCTTTATACTTCTGAAAAGTCTGAAATAATGAGAATGGGTTACAGTCTTATCTTAACTGGTAGAGTTGTACCAGAGGTTGCTTTTTCCAGACTTAGTAATTTACAGGAGATATTTCTATTTTAGGTATTAAAGATTGTAGGATGCCTCCTTACCCTCCTTTCACTTGAAACTACTCTGCAGTTTTTGATATTATCAAGTATTCTGACAGCCCCACGGATGCTGTTATAAGTGAGGAAAGGGAAATACAGAGAAGTAGAACTTGCATAGGATTACATAGGAAATAAATGGCCAAACCAGGAGGTGAAACAAAACTGTGCAAGTCTGTTAAAACAAAAGCTCATTCCTCATCTCCACTCCTTCGTAAGTCTTAAGCTCATGCAGACTAAGAGCAAGACACTCAAAATGGAGAGCCCTGGATTTCTCATTTACCAGAGTAGTTAGTCACTACTGAACGAGCAAAATTATTCATTGCTGCAGCTATTAAGGGAGGGAAGATTGTGTACCAGAATCCCAGCAATGTTGGTAGGACTTTTCTTGACAAAGAAAACTATATTTGTGCTATAGGAACCATGTTTTGAAGTGATGTTTCTCCAACTAGGCAAGGAAGCAATTGATCGTATTTTCAGAAATGGTCAGCGGCTCTTGAAGAGCTGTGTGAACAGCTGAGCACTTGAAAACCAGGCCACAAACTAGCAAGGCTATCAGCAGATGCAGTGGGCTTGCCTAGCTTTGCTCAAAGCACTTGGATTTGGAAAAAGAAAAAGCAAAAGAACTTGTGGGCTGCGGCTGCTAAGTCAGCATTTGGAGAGGGATAGTGAATGGTTTCCTTCCTTTGAAATGATTTGAAATACACAAAAATTCAGGATTCTTGTGAATATAGAAGGAAGCTGCTGCTGCTTTTGCCTTGGCAATACTTATGTCTTGAGTAGTTAGCTGGGAGAAACCCTGGGTGGAGGCAAGCCTTTGGCTGCTGTTGTTCTCTTTCAGATGTATCATATGGTGTTTGTGCACTGGAGCAATGTGGTGTCCTCTCAAGCCCCAAAGTGCAGGGTGTGAGTGATTTTGTTGCAGTTCGGATAATTGTATTTTGTCAAAAGGAGACACGCTAGTTTTCAGGCTCTGCTTCAACTTCTCTTTTCTTTCCGATGAAAGAGATGATTTTTTTTCCAAAGTACAAACAGCTGCATTAAATGAGCTTGTTAGTTAGCTTGGAACTTCAGCTGAAGGAGCTATAGCTATTACAGACATGAGTGTGCTGCAAGTATAGGCTTTTTCAGAACAACAAGCTCTTATCTTCCTTGAGAAGGAGCATTTGCTTTTTTGTTGCCTTAAACTTTTTTGTGCCCATGGCTGAGACTCCCTGTTAGAATCCATGAATGCTTATAGAAGCAGAAAAGCAGTGTAAAAGGAAGGAAACAATCATTCACTCATCTGAAACTTCCTGTTTCATTTCAGGGACTTTCTGCCACGTGGATCTGGCATCGTAACCAGACGCCCGCTGGTACTGCAGCTGGTAAACTCCAGCACAGGTATGTGAGCTACCTTCCGTGTGTGTCCAGCTAGATCACTGTCTTGGTGAAGAAAAGTCTTCACTTCATTGCTCTGTGTGGAAAAAATAAATAAAAATTTTCCCCAGTAAAAATGACCTGCAACTGGTCTTCATTTCTACCTGTTTAACATCTGATGCATTAAGTGTTCAGAAGCAAAATGCTTCTTAGTTGTTTTGTTTTAATTTATTAGGCAGGGCTCCATGCATATGCTTATCACAATTTTCCTCTGCTTATGCAGCTGTGACCCTTTTGAGTGGGTAAGACCTAAAAGCCAGATGACCCTGCTGATAATCTACTGAAATAAGGGGGCAGGATGATTTAATGAACTAAAAACCCAATGTGAGAACACTGGGATCTGGAGGAAAAGACTACAGAGTTCCGTGGCTGGTCTTTTGGGCAGTTCACTGGTTACTTGCAAGATATTTTCATTACCGTTCCCCTTAATGTAAGTTAAGATGTCATCCAGAAGTTGGCAAGTGAATGTTTCAAGGTATTCTTCCTCTCTTGTCAAGTGAACTTGGTCTGTCCATGGCAGTCCTCTTGCCTACAGTAAGGAGACAATTTGACTTTTAGGAGGCTTTTAAATTGAAACAGAGGGTTCTTGGATTGGTTAGCCTAGTCAAGGACTGACACACAAAAAACCCCAACCACCAGCCAATTCAAAACTATGTCAAGAGAAGGTGATTTTTTTTTTTTCTCGAGACTCTCTTGATTCTGTTCTCATTACATAATGAGACTTATTTATCCCCAGCACTTTAATACAGAGCTAGTCCAAGTTCTGAGTACCAAAGTATCTCCCAGTGTAGCTGTGGAAGTCACTGCTGCTGCAGGCAGATGCATGCTAACAATAGAGAAGGTCCTGCGTTATTACTTGAATGAAGACTAATGAGGATGCCACCTCTGCTGAGACAAAAGCTGGATTGTGAAAATACTGAGCTCAACCAAATTCTCTCAGATGTTGTTCAGATAATGTGACTGCAGTAACTTCTTCACCAATGTGCCAGGTCCTAGTGGGAAAGGCCCTTGCCAGACTTCATCCCTTCACTGTTTTGTGGTTGGTTTTTTTTTTTGTTTTTGTTTTGGGACATGTATTTTCATTACAGTTTCAGTGTTTTCCTGATTCCAGTGACTATTTCTGACTCTCTCTGCTTCTGTTTAAATAGAATATGGTGAGTTCCTACACTGCAAGGGAAAGAAATTCACTGATTTTGAGGAGGTCCGTCTGGAGATTGAGGCTGAAACGGATCGTGTTACTGGCTCCAACAAAGGGATTTCCCCTGTGCCCATCAATCTTCGAGTCTACTCTCCCCATGGTGAGTCCTAATGCAGCATCTGAGTCAGGAGATAGATGAGGCAGGTTGCTTCTTTCTTATGAAAACAGAAGTAACAGAGACAAAATGGAGGGGTTATGCTTGGTTTTGACTTTCATCTCCATGTGCCTGGGCCATGCCGTATCAAACTGCCAGCCTTAGCCCTACTGCTAAAACAGATTTGCCTGCCAGCTGAAGTATCTGACTACTAGCAGAACGTCTCCTTGAAACAACTGATGTCTGTGCAGAAACTTGTTCCTGAGGCATCCTTTCCATCAGTATGGGCATTACAGTGAAGAGCTGGTGTGTCTCCCTGCTTTCTGGTACTGTTTACTGGGCAAATAAATGTAACAAAAAAAAAAAAAATTGATGGGGAGAGTGGCTCTCTTGCAAAGCACTTGCCTTCTGTTTGCATGTAAATATGTACTTTGTATAGTTCACTCCAGGTAGTGCCTATAACTTACACCGCTGATCTCAGTGGAAGAATTCTGCTTAAACAAGGGAGTGGCAAGAGTCCCAGATTTGCCAGCTCTTTAAATGTGAACAGCTGTATGGAGATTTTTAGAAAGCAGCAGCTCAGTGCTATGTAGCATTTGACTGGGTAGAACTTGTGATTTTTAGTTTTTATTTTTTTCTCTCAGCAAGACAAACATAGGGCTGCATATTGTAGTCCTTCAGGAGAAGGCCCAGCTGACTTTGACAGGAGCCTCCCTTGAATAAGGCTGGAAGGACTGAGCTCTTCAGTACCAGGGACAACTCTTAATGAGTGGAACCAACTCTTCTGACTCTCTGGTCTTTTGTTATGAAATGAAAAAACGTACTGTCATCGCTTCCCTTTCAGTGTAGCATATGTGGAAGGACTTTGAGAGCAGTTTCCCCAATCGATGTGAAAACAGGTGATTTAAGGGGAAGGTAATGGGATTATTGACAATCATGACTAGTAAGAACTAGCAACTAGTTCTTACTAAGTGGTAACAAAAAGGAACTAGAAAGCTCTGTGTGTGCATCTGTTATGCTTATTCCATGTTGGAGACACTAAAGCTACAGGTGGTGCTTATAGACCAGGACATTCCTACCTCAACACTTCCTTGTGCTATCTCCTGTTTCCTATGTCTAGTTCTGAACCTGACCTTGGTGGATCTACCGGGTATGACGAAAGTCCCAGTAGGGGACCAGCCCCCTGACATCGAGTTTCAGATCCGAGATATGCTCATGCAGTTTGTCACCAAAGAGAATTGCCTTATCCTGGCAGTATCCCCAGCTAACTCTGATTTGGCCAATTCTGATGCCCTGAAGATTGCAAAAGAGGTGGATCCTCAAGGTAAAGATCTCTTAATTTAGCTTGACATTACTAGATGATGGCCTGATTTTCCTTTTACGTTTGGTTGTGATTAGCCCAGTAGCTGTGGACTCCTGTCTTTTGTCTGGGGTTGTATCTTCTGAGAGGTGTTAGTAAGTCTTAACAGTTACTGTAATAGAATTTTTGTTATTCCCCTTTTCTTCCTTTGTCTGAGCCTCATTTCTGAAGAGGTGAAGTATTTTCTTTCCTTTAGTGATCTGCATTCTGCCTGGAGAAAAGTAGGAAGATCAGCACTAAAATCCCTCTTTGTAGCATAGCATGTGTGTGTTTCAGCACACTGAAAACTGAGCTCGGTTATTGACTGTTTTGCTCTCATGGGCTCTTGGACACGATGGGAACTGTAATGTTTGAGTTCAAGAGCCCTTGAGTAGCCAAGTTGGACAATCTGTAAGCTCTGTGAACAGAGGAAAAGAATACGAGTTGTTTGCTTGATCAAGTGTGCTTGTGTTTTTTCCATAGGGCAGCGCACTATTGGAGTCATTACTAAGCTGGATCTTATGGATGAAGGAACTGATGCACGAGATGTATTAGAAAATAAATTGCTTCCTCTCCGTAGAGGTATGTTTCCTCATGCTTTGTCCATGATCTCCTTCCTTTGTTTTCCCTGTGTGAGGTGTCCTGACCTCATCCCCTTCCTCCAGTGCATCCCTTTCCTGCAACATCTGTTACAACTTGTGGTTAAGTCATCCCTGTTCCAGGCTGGAACTGAGAAAAGTTGGGGAACAGGGATCAGTCACACTGTTAAGAGGAACTTTTTAGTATTTGTACCTCGATGTGTAGTCCTAGCAGAAGCATAGCCTTATGCTCTTATCTTTACTTTCTCTTTCCTTACCTTTATTGAATAAGGCAAGCTGCAAAATCAGAACTCCTGTCTAAAAGATTCCCTTTGTCTTTTTTCTAGCTAAGATTGCCATAGTATATCAGATGAAATAATTTTGGACTGTGATACATGCTGTGTATAGCAATAGCAAATTATGTATCCTAAGGACTCTAACAGAAGTGTCTCAAATGAATGAGACCCAGGGTATGCTTTGTGACTGGGGGAACGGTAATAAATAAGCTAATTCTTAGTTGCATAGTCACTTTTGTCCTGTATACCAAAGGATCAGAACCTGGGCCATTCAGAGGAAATTCTTGTTTTAAACTCTTCCAATTGGTTCCTAATAATGCGTTGCTGCTAGAATTTCCCTTTTGCAGTGCTGCCAGCTGGGTAACTTTCTTCTCAGTCTGAGTCCTGTTTACATTCTCATCCTTGCAACTGTCTGATTTCTAACCCCACTCTTACAGGTTACATTGGTGTAGTCAATAGAAGTCAGAAGGACATTGATGGCAAGAAGGACATTCAGGCAGCTCTGGCTGCAGAGAGAAAATTTTTTCTCTCCCACCCAGCCTACAGACACATGGCTGATCGCATGGGAACCCCCTACCTGCAGAAAGTATTGAACCAGGTACTGTCAACTGCTGCCCACTATGTCACAAGAATGGCTAGGCTGGCCATTAGGGCTCTTCTGAGATAGGACAAAGGAAAAGCTAAAACTTGTGGTCAACCATCTGGTAAATACTTAAAATTGTTTTGCTGCAGTGAGAATTGTGAAGATTGGTTAACTCTTCCTTCTCTGCATCATAAAAGGTATTTTGGTGCCAGGTCCTATGAAGTGGGCCTGACAATACTGATAGTGAAACACATTAAGGTCGATAATGGAGGTTACACACCAAAGGCAGATCACTGCTTTATCCTCTCTGACACTGGTGCAAAGTCAATAGTTGGTTCCTGGCATTTACACTATCAGAATGCAAGGTCTTTCTGGTTAAGCTAAAAGATATCTTCTGAATTTCTAGTTGTCTCTGTACCTAACAAAGCTGCAAAGATTGTAAGCTGCAAAGATTGATTTAAATGTGATACTGGTAGTCATTTTCCCATCTATTAAGGCTGTCTTATCTCCTGTCTCATACAGTAGCAACTTACTGTTGCTTCCCTCTCTGCTCCCTTGAAATACTCCCTTAAGTGAAGAATTACTTTGTCCTTCTTCCTCCTTATTTAAATATTTGTCTTTAAACTGGAGTTTTCTACAGCTGTACTCTGTGGAAACTGTATTATTAGAGCCTCATCAGTGGTTTTGGCTCCTTCTACCTTGCCTTGTTGCCGTTATTGTTGAAAAAGGGCTTAATCACCACCTTGGGTATCAGTGGTGTGCTAATCTGAAGACAGAACAGCCTTTACCCTGGTGTAAATAGTAAATGCGAATACTTGTATGTGAAGCTTATTCTTGGGTTGGAGGCAGCAGGCTGGTATGAATGGGAGTTTTGTACCAGACTAGAAGGTAAAATGAAGGTCAAGAATAGGAAAGAGCTGGGAATGCAGGATACATCCGGCTCATAACTGGTATCTGTCCTGGGATAGACTTTTTGTTAGGACCACTCGGAAGGACTGAACTTAGAATGGAGCATTGCTCTTTATTTTGTGTTGCAGAGGTAGCAAACTTTTTCCAGTAACGACTTAAATCTTTATTATCATCTTAAAACTACTTTTTGTGCAGCAATTGACCAACCACATCCGTGACACCCTGCCAGGGCTGCGGAACAAGCTCCAAAGCCAGCTTCTCTCCATCGAGAAGGAGGTGGAGGAGTACAAGAACTTCCGCCCTGATGACCCTGCTCGCAAGACCAAAGCTTTGCTTCAGTAAGTGGCTTCAGCTGCATGTCCCTCCCTGGAGGTGACTGCTCAGCTGTGACTTCTGCTTCATGCTTTTTTTTCTTTCAGGATGGTCCAGCAGTTTGCTGTGGACTTTGAGAAACGCATTGAAGGCTCTGGAGACCAAATTGATACCTATGAGCTGTCAGGAGGAGCTAGGATTAACCGCATCTTCCATGAGCGTTTTCCCTTTGAACTGGTGAAGGTACTGTTTCCCTGTGCTGCTGAGAGCCACTTTGTCATCTTCTCTGTTGTGTGTTACCTTTTCTGTCTGTCTCCTTACTCCTCTTGGTGTCTTTCATCTGTCTTTCCCTTTGACTACTTTGTTTCATGTTTTTCCTTTTAATACCTCTTTTACTTATTTTGACTCCTTTATTGGAGGCTTCCCATAGTATTGACCTTTCCCTCAGTCCCTGTCCTTGTAACAGAACTTAACTTTCTCTTAGTTAAGTGACAACATTTCTTTGGCTTAGCTCCTAAATGCTAAATTAAATGTGCAAAATAACTTCCTTTAACACAATCAATAGGAAATCAATGGCTGAATGTCCTTGCAGATATGTTGTCAAAGCTGATTTAACTGAATTTCATAGTATGAATGATGCTAAAACTTGTACTTCCTTGATCTTGAGCACCAGACTAGACCTAAAGTTGCCTTAATAGGTATGCAAGAAGCAGGAAAGAGGGTGTAGCTGTACTTGAGATTACTTTCATCTGTCCCCTATCAATGGCCTAGAGGTGGGACCAGTGCAGAAACTGTTCTACTGTCATAACAGTTGAAGAGGATTTTTATCAAATGATAGTTTTCTTAGATGGCAGAGTACACTAACCTGATCAGAAGTGGTATGGAAAAAATTCCTTTAATGTCATTTGGAACAGACTTGAGAGCCAAATCATTCCACTCCTGGATTTTCTGTGTTTTGCTTCCCACCTTTTTTTTTTTGTATTTGAATAAGTTGAGGGCTTTTTAGGGAAATACAAGAGCTTGCCTTGTATTGGATAGTACATTTTTGTATGTGACTTGTAAATCTGTTTGTGGTGTTTATTGAACAAAAAGCTGCCAAGACCTCATGCTAAATCCTGGGAGAGACAACTGTTTTAGACAGCAATCCAGTACTTCAGTCCTATTGCTTTATCTCAAAGAAGCATCTTGGGAGCTACTGGGGCTTGGCATCTATAAATGTAGGCCCTTAGCTATTCATATTTGTCCAGGATGTCTGGATTGGCAATAGAAGCTTTATAGCTGGATTCTGTATCCAACACTTGGACTAATATCTCATCTGTCACGTGATAATACTGACATGGGACCTCTTTGTAATGCATGCTGCTGTGTATCCTGGGGTTGCGCAAATAAGTGTCAGATGTTTTCTGATTAAATTCTCTCTTGGTTGCAGATGGAGTTTGATGAGAAGGAGCTGCGACGGGAGATTAGCTATGCCATCAAGAACATCCATGGTATCAGGCACGTATCACACACTAGGCAGACTATTGGCCGCATAGCCTTGTAAATACCTCTAGACCTTCCGAATGAAGTTGAAGTCTTCAGAGGTACGGTAGGTCAGCCAAAGGTGGGGGGAATAACCTCCTTGGACCACCCCAGTGGTTTGGGAGTAGGGACAACCATCCAAGTTGGTTTGCTTTCTCTTCCCATAAGAGTTGTATGAGCCTAAAATGTAAAACTGCCTTGGTCACTAGACATTTTCTCCCTCCTTCTTGTGTCTACACATGAGAAAGGATAGAAAGAGGGATGTAAGCCTGTACTACTCCTTCATTTAGTTAAAACCAAAATGTTGGGTTTCACTTTCTGCCTCCGTACTAACCAACAGTTAGTTGCTCAAAACAGTTGTTGGTACTAAGCACCTCCTCCCCTAAAGATCTAAGAGACCATCGAGGTGCCCATCACCAGAATCCTAATGGCCCCAGGATGTAGTTAGCAAACACGCTTGTGTTCCCCTTGGTGGAGGCTAGCTGTCAAAAGCGCAGCCCTGAGACCCTGAGTCGTGCTGCTCCTGGGAAGGTGAGCAGGGCCTGGAGCCTGTCAGAGCCCTTCCTGTGCACAAATACTGGTCTAGCTTTATTTTCATTCCTTTCTTTTGCTCAGTCACTATCTGAACTTGATAAAGGGTATCAAACGTGTCAGTGTCCTAATCGTTAAGAACATCTTTTAGAAAAGGCCTCCCATCTGCTGCACAGCTCTGAGGTCAAATATGCTGCAGAGGGGTCAGCCCCTGCCACCCTTAGGCCTGGTGGTTGAGGTGAAATCGTGGCCTGGCCACGACTGTCCAGCTGGGATCCACTTTGCCCTCAGCACCTCCTTCCTGGGAGGTCCCCCACTTTCCAGGGACTCCAGTCAGGGCTTGTCTGGGGGACATGACACTCCCCAGCCCTGTGTGCCAGGTTTCAGTGACGGCGGTGCCTGCTCCAAGATGTGTGTGTAACGCTGTGACATTCTCCTTGCCCCTTCTCCCCCTCCTGCCTTGTCTTGTCCCCACCCTGGGTGTTTAGAACCGGTCTCTTCACACCCGACATGGCCTTTGAGACCATTGTGAAAAAGCAGGTGAAGAAGATTAAAGAACCTTGCCTGAAATGCGTGGACATGGTCATATCGGAGTTAATCAATACCGTTAGACAGTGCACCAAGAAGGTAACCAGAGGCAGCATGGAGCTGGCACCTTCCACCTGCTCGCTGGCTGCGGCACAGCATTGTGACCTGGGCAGGGACTTGCCTGCAGCCACACTTGGTGTTTCTAACCACCTCCTCAGCATGACTAGACCTGAGCGGTAGCAGCCTGGGGCAATCCAGCCAACAAGCCAAACAGGAAGGGAAACGCTGTGGGACACGGGCCATGGCCCTGCTCCCTGAATGTTTTAGAGCTGAGGGGTGCTGGAGATGTCCTCTCCACCTCGCTGTCTGTAGCATGACTCCTGATTCCTTCTAAAACCAAGGGTATTTCTTATATGGCCATGTTTGACTTTAAATTTAGTATCTGGGTTTATTTTCCAAGCCAGAAACTGGGATTTAAATTTTGTCCCCTCTGTTCTCGTAGAAGTAATGGGGTTAATCCCAAACTAGCCTTTGGGTGCTGCTTGGGAGGGGTGTATGGGGCTGAACTTCAGAGGCTGCAGCAGTTATAGCTGTAGGCTGTATCGCAGGGAAACGTTCCTGTGGTGTTTGGCTTGGTTTCTGGTTGGCTTGGTCCATATCCTGTTCTGGAAGAGCAGCACATGGCTGAGAAGAAGCAAGTTAAGAGATGTCCATCAACCTCTGGAGTTGTCCTGCTCTCTGAGAGAAGGCTTCAGGTTTTGCCCTTTGGGATCTACACTAGTATTTGTTGGGGCTGATGGGAGGGAACCTGCCTTGATTCTGCTTTTTGGATGTGGCAGGTTTTCTTTCTGAGGTTGGGGTTGAAAGGTAGCAAATTAGAAGACTTGTGCCATTCCTCTCAGCCATGGCTTGCTGCTTCAGGCAGGGCTAGGTACTAGTGAAAAGGCACCTTGGTTAGGATGGTGGTATGGGCACTGGGTACTGGAATCCCCACTGGCTCTTCAGGTACAGGTAAATGGGCATAGCAGGATGTGTCTGGAGAGCCTGGCACCCTGTCTCTGCAAGGGTGGGGAAAGGTGCCCAGGTGGTGATGTTTGCCATTGCTTGCAGAAATGCCTAGTCCTTAGGGCCAAGAGCCTCTATACAAGGAATCAGGCATGCAGGCATATGCTTTGCCCCCCAGGACAGACTGGGAAAGCAAAGTGGATGCAGTGAGAGATTGCTCAGGTTTCTAGAGTGCTGGAGGAGCTTCCTTTTTCTGTCCTGCTGTCTTCTCTTGGGGTGTGTGACTGTGGGGAGCACCCAGAAAATTGCCATTAGAGCCTGGCGACAGGTAAGCACAGGCCCTCAGGCTGCCAAGTATCCAGAGTTGCCTGCTAACTGGATCAGAAGGGCCCTCTCTTTTCATGCCCTCTGAAGCTTCCCTTGATTTGTTCTCCATCCATCAGTTGCTATTCAGAATCTCCCATTCATTCTTTCTCTTTGCATCCTTTGCTCCATTTCCCACTTCTTTCTTCATTGTTTCATTTTGTTGCCTCTTTAACTGACAATTTCAGAATAGACCATCTGTTCTGACAGTGGCAGGTTCAAGTGATCAGGTGGTGGGTACAG
This sequence comes from Vanellus vanellus, assembly GCF_965231255.1. Classification (NCBI taxonomy): domain Eukaryota; kingdom Metazoa; phylum Chordata; class Aves; order Charadriiformes; family Charadriidae; genus Vanellus; species Vanellus vanellus. The sequence continues at coordinate 6,355,404 of NC_138923.1, read as the reverse complement.
CAGGGTAGGAAATAAGGGAGGAGAAGAGACCACAGGGATGGGGGGATATGTCACAGATTCAGGATTAAAGCATTCCATTTTAGCTTAAATCTTAACTGCTAAGAATTTGGTGGTTGACTTCAGTGCTAGTTGCTCTGTGTGTGCTCTAGTAGCCATGGTTACAATTTTGTACCTGAAGAAACAAAATATTGTCATTCAGGTGATACTCAGGTACTGGAAGAGACTTTTTTTTTTTCTCTGTGCAGGGACCCCCCTCAAGTCTGGCAGGAGAAACAGTGTATATTGAGCCTAGCAGGGCAACTGCATTAGTAGGAAACTGCTGCTCAGTCAGAGGATGTGAACTTAACTCTGGAAATGCCCTTGCTTTGCTTGAAAGGGGTGTTGTTGGCACCTTGAGAGGGACTCTTGGGTGAAGCTGAATCCTGTAACATATTCCAACTGTTTGCTGCTTAAAAGGCAGACTGAGTGTAGGTCCTATAGTATGTGTTAAGAGTGTTTTAATACTGGTGTTGCTTGGGGTCTTGCAGGTGTTATCCACAGAGATATGAAAGATGAGCTGAAAGGGGAAATATCTGATTTAAATGAGGTGGTAGTTAGTTATAGCTAGCCCTGGACTGGTTGTTAGCTGTAGGCACCCCAGGTTCAAGTATTAACTGTACCTTTAGAAAGGCAGTATGTCCTTCCCATGTCAAGGGGACATTGTCCCCTTGAAAGCACTTGTGAAGCAGTAATGCCCCATATTAAAACAAGTAATGCAGATTCTGTAACAAAGAGCATACTGGTAGAAGCTCTAAAGTGCTAAAGAGGTGCTGAAAAACTACTTTGGGTGCAGTAGTCTTGAATTGGATTAATCTTGGTCATGGCTTAGTAACTTTAGCTTCTGTGGACTTTCTGCTCCTTCATAGTGTTGCCACTGAGAATACAGGCCACTTGGATAGCATCAGTGGAAACTAATACTTCCTTATAAATCACAACAGGCTTGTATTGGGTCTGATCATACAAGTTAGCTGGGGTAGGCTGGATGCTTTGCATAGCTATGGATGCCCCGTAGCGTGTTTGCATTTTCCGAAATAGTGGGTACATCTGTCCTTACTGAGGAAGTTAATGTTGCAGGGAAGGTCAGATTAAATATGCTCTGTAAGTGGAGCAGTTTGTCTGGATCCCTGCAACTGAGAGACATCAATTCAGTTCAGTTCTGCCAAAATAAGGTGCAAGTGACAGACCTTTGCAAGTCTTAGCTAGGCTCCTGTTCAGGCTTCCTGCAGCTGGCATAAGGTAAACATGAAGGGGAGATAACCATGTTGAGAAGGAAAGGGGAATGCCTGAAACAACGGGACATGAGGCATGGTGAGCCTCTAGGAAGAGAGGCAGAGGCTCACTGTGGCAAGCAGCTTTATCTTAAAATCTAAAGAAGCTTTTCTTCAGGAAGAGATCACTTGATCCCTGGGGGGTTCCATCCATTCATCTTGCTCTTGACAGCGCACCATTTCACTGGTCCGGCTGCTCGTACCCCATTTCTCCTTTGCCACTTCCATTTGCCTGTAGACTCTCCTGATACTTGGCAGTGCGCAGGCCCCATAGCAATGCTCACCTGGTTCAATAAACTAATGGAATGAACCAAAATCTCACTTCTCATTTTGCCTTGTGTTTTCTCTCTTTTCCCTTTTCCTTCCTTCTCTTTCCTCCTCCTTCCTGCTCTCTCTGCTTTGCTTTCTTCTTCCTCGTTGCTTCCTCCCACCCTGCCCCTGCCATGCAGAACGGGTCTCTTCACGCCTGACCTCGCTTTTGAAGCCATAGTGAAAAAGCAGGTGCAGAAGTTGAAGGAGCCGAGTCTGAAGTGTGTGGATATGGTAGTGAGTGAGCTCACATCCACCATCAGAAAGTGTAGCGAAAAGGTAAAGAAACAAAAAATGCAAAGAAAGGTCAACACCCACCCCATTCCCACACACTTCCATGCTGTTTCTCCATACACACACTGGGAACTCCAGCAAAACTAGTGAGATAAAATGGATATAAAAACATTTCTAAAGGAGAGCAGCAACCTGCAGGCATAAGAGCTGTTTAAAAGCAGGCCAAGAGAAGTGGGCATCAGCTAATGGCTCTTTAGCTGAGCAGTGAGCTGGGATCCAGTGAATTACTGTAGCGTACCCTTTTCCTCTGCCTGGCTCAGTGGCATTCACCTCAGTGTGGATCAAACTTTTTGCAAGCCCCATCTGCTGTGCTTCTGTGCATTTGGAACTTCTTACTTGTTTTTTCTGGGACCACCTTAAAATCCAGATACCCTAGAAAAAGATCTCGCATCCCCACAGCATGAGTGGTCTGCAGGTTTCGTTTTGTCTGCAGAGCTATGTTGAGCAGTAGTGTATACAAAACAACAATCAATTAAAAGTTTGAGGTAGAAGTTGTTCTGCAAGAGATATTTGGAGTCAACAGAAGATTGCTGTCCCAAAAGGCTTGGGGAGAAGCTTTTCCAGGCATTACACCCTCTGCATCGTTCTCCTGCTGATCTCTCACTCCATGGACTATGCTCAGTGGGAGGTAGTGTGGATACTTTTCCTTGTATGCTGTGGACCACAGGAGGTGAAGCCTTAGGCTAGCAGCAGGTGGAGAGGGAAACTGTCCTGAGTGACATGGAGGGTGTCAAATACTGCTTAGGGGCTGGGGCAGGAGGGTTTGTTTCCCAGGCTGGTTTCTTCCAGGAGGGGGCACCACGTGCCTCCTTTAAAAAAAAAAAAAGGCAGATGTGGCAATTAGTGTTAAACTTACCAGTAAGGGGCCAGAAATATGTCTGTGGCATAACAGGAGTATGTTCTGGAATCTAAATTGGAAAGGGCTGTTCCATGGGTTATTTTAGGACTTGAAAATTACAATTCCCTTCTTCCAGGGTTACAGCCAGACTCACCAACATATATACCTAAATTGGGAAGGAAGGGAAGATAAGAACTGATATGAGTTCAGAGTGAAGGCTAATAAGGTCTGGTTAGGAATACGGAGCTCATCTCTGCCTCTGTTAAGGAGACATCTTTGACATGCCCCGAGCTCTGCCTGTTCCATTTCTTGCAGAGTCCTGCTGATGCTGGATTGTGGGGGCTGATGTGGTGAGACAGAGTAACTTCTTTCCAGCCTGTTTCTCTTATTTTCTTTATTTTGATGGGTTAGATTGCTGTTTTCTGTATTTGGCTGGCATATTTTCTCTGGCTGGGAAGGAAGAAAGATTGTGAAAACCCCAGTGGTGTTGAATTCCAGTTTCTGTTGGATCATGCTGTTAGAGTGGCTGGACACACTTGCTCTGTGGATTTTAATCTGTGATGTGGTGGAGAACCCTGTGAGGATGTTCCAAGGTGATGCAACCAAGGTATAGCCTGTAAGGAAAGTGATAGTAGCAGTGACATTGTCGGTGACTAATGGCTGTAATAAAAGCCAGAGAGGCCAGGGAGGCAGATATTAGAGATGTGAAATAACTGCCTGAATGAAAATATGTAGCAATAGTACTGGAAAATAAAAGGAAGGTCTTAGTAATGCTTAAAGTCAAATATCTACATGTAATAAGAAGGCTAATCTTGCCTGTATTTCCCTCTGAAAGAGTAGAAGGCAACTGCTGTAGACCATTTTTGGATAGCAGCCAGCCTGAGATTGGGTTCTGATGGCATAAAGTAGTAACAGCGCAGGGACATTAGTTACTTTGCAATCTTTATCTTGCATGTTACAGCCCTAACTGCTTGATGTTGACAAGAGCATGTGGTATTAGGGGAAGCATCTGGAAAAGGCTACTTTAGGACTGATGCTAATTGTAAGGTAATACCCAGCCTGCTGTGTTGTGGACTGATGCTGCATTCCGATGACAAAACCAAATGTTTAAACTCACCAGAAGTCCTGCAAGGCTGCTTGAAAGGAAATCTGCTTGGGCTAACACCTCTTGAATTAGCTTAACAGTCCTGTAGCCTTGGTTTGTTGCTGTCCCAAACCATCGTGTGTTACTGTTTGTGTGCTGTCACAATTATGTCATTTCACCCCAGATGGTGAAAAAATCATTGTATGTGCAGTTGATAAAGCTGCATAGATGGAATAATATGAGACTATCAATAAAGAACACAGAAGGAGGCAAACCCATCTGTTTGTGTGCTACAGAAGTACAGCTTTCCTGTATGAAAAGAGGTTTGCAGTCTCTTGACTATTAGGCAAAGTTGAGGGCTGAAGAGAAGGTAGCTGTTAATAGCTGTTCTGACTGCCCTGATTCTGAGCTCCTTTCAGTTGGTTAAATGTAGAGTAGCTCCAAAGTCAACAGAAAGCTGGTGTAAGCATGCAAGCCCTTACACTTAGGAGGATAGTGTTCTAGCTAGTGTTTTTCCAAAAACAGGAACCTTCTGTGCCAGACTGCACTGCAGCATCTCACAAGTGCAGGATGGTCTTGCAAGTCAGCAACGCTTTGGCTAGAAGTTGATCTTTGGTGTGCTGGCAAGGACCCCTGGAATCTGCAGGGAGGGGAACTAAGGAACATTGGGACAAATTGGTTTTTAGAGGGCTGTGAGCTTATATTTTGATTAAACAGGCTAAAACAGGATTGAAAACCCACTTGAGCTGGGACATGATCCCAGACTGACAGACTTAACCCCTTGAAAGGGTCGCCTGCTCTCCTGTCTTTCAGAGTCATGGCATTTCTGGGTGCTGTTTGTACTGCTGGTGATAACTCCTTGCCCCTCTATGCCCTATTGCATGTTCCTTGGTGGTGTGACATTCTGTGGCTTATCTGTGTCCTTTTTCCCTGCTGACCCTTGCTTCTCCTGTGCATGCTTGGGGTTGGAAGCTCCTGCATGGGGGCTGATGCTGTCAATTTATTTTTGCACATGAATGTTGCTGGATGACCTGGGTTCTGAGTAAACCACAACTTGTTTTGCACTTTGTGCATTCGTATTGGTTGGGAGTGGGGTGGTGGTGGGAGATTTGATGTGTTGGTTTTTTTTGTTTGACTGTTTTTGTTTGGGTGGGTGTTTTTTTTTTTTTTTTTTTTATTTGAAGCAAAGAAGCTGAGACTTGCTTAGAGGTTTTCCAACTTCCTGTTTTTCTGTTTGACATAACTTGTCCATCTATCCTTTGCCAACCCCCTGAAGGAAACAGGAAGCTTTGCCTGTGTGTCTCTGAAGCAGCCAGCTGCCTGAACCATAAAGATCATGGAGAACACCCAGTTTGTACTTTCAAGACAAAGTGGTGGTGGGAAACACTAATTCCACTTGTGGTTTTTTTCCTGCCTCTGTAGGGTCATTGGCATTCAAAACAAGTTACACATTTGAAAATAGGCAATGTCAAAGCTAGTCCTCAATTTCAGTTCCAGGCTATTGCAACTTGCTTGACTGCAAGGGTGCTGGAAAGGTTTGAGACTATTTGTAGTCAGACGTTAGAAATGTTGCTGTTGGTTAGAGTAGGATCTGGCTTCCAGTACTGATGCCGCACACTTTGAGCCAATTCCTTCTAGCATGTTATAATTGCTTATGTAGACAGAACAAAAGGCGAAACCAGTTTAAGAAGCATCTCTCATGTAAATTGGAGGAACGAAACAAATGCAATACAGATCATAGGCAAATGAGATTTTTTTTATACGCCCCCTTGAGGGAATAAGACTCGTATTAGGAAATGCTATTTGACATTATAGTCAAATTGGAGGTAATACTAAAAAAATAGGGAAATTATTTCAAAGGGCATAGGCAAAGTGGGGAAGAAAGGGCTAGATCCCGGATCTGGAGGATTGATTTCATTTGACTGTGCTGGGAAACATACAGTTATTGCTCTTGAAATCACTAGAAGCTTATTAATCCAGGCAAGTAGGTTGGTGCTGTGTGAAACCCAGAGAGCTTTAAGGGTGCTCATTTTGGAAGGGTTTCTCATGTATGATCTCTGTAGATATTTTTCTTTTGAACCACAGCTAGTGAAGTACTTCTACTTCTCTGTCTGGGCAGGCAAGGATTCCTTCCTCACTAATGTGGCAAAAAGTGTGGTGTAGGTGTTATGTGAATAATAGACCTCAACTACGTCATCCTGTCCCAACACAGGCAGAGTGCAGGTAGAAGCAGCTGAATGCCCAGAGCATAGTGTTTCTTGAAGACATGTCCCCTTGAGTTGGTCAGATCCTCTGTTTCTGCTTGCAGGTATTGATGGAGAGGGCCAGATGCTTTCACTTAGTGCTTCAGCAAATGGAGATGGAAATCTGCTTTATTTCCCAGGGAGACTTCCCATAGGACTTAGCAGGTTGTAGCAACAGGCGATTCATCTACTTAGCCTACTACAATGAGATGCTGAACATCTAGGGAAATTTTTCACTTTAATGGGAAAAACTCAACAAGCAATAAGCAGTGCATTTACATCTGGGATTTTTCAAGAGCCTCATGCCAGGAAGAATGTGGTGGGTTTGGAGCAGGTCTCCGGTGAGGCAGAAAGGTTGCTGCAAGAGTGAAAAGGGCTTTACTCTGAAGCCCGAAGCAAGAGGGAATGAACTTTGCCCCCAGCAGACCTCCAGGAACTTGGAAAAATCTGTCTGCAAGTCCAGCTTTCTAGAACTTCCCTTGGAAATATCTGACTGTGGGGTGTATGTGTGCATGCATACATGTGGGGGGCTGCTCCCCCCTTTATACCTCCCTTTCCCATGTGCACTTGTTCTCTCTCTCTCTTGCAGCTCAGCCAGTACCCTCATCTGCGTGAGGAGATGGAGCGGATTGTTACTACTCACATCCGTGAGAGAGAAGGCAGGACCAAAGATCAGGTAAGGGATCAGGAGTGTGTGTAAGAGGGGAGGTTGGTGGGGTGGGGGGCACCCTCAAAGGGACAGTCTAAGCTAGAGTGGCCTGAGACAAGGCGCTTCTGGCTGCAGAGCGCTGATCAGCTGAACAATGTACAGGGCTCTGTCTGCCCTTGACTATTAGCAGTGTCAATCACTAATGTCTGTTTTGCTCGGTCTGTCCTTCTGTTTGGCAGGTCATGCTTCTAATAGACATTGAGCTGGCTTACATGAATACAAACCATGAGGATTTCATTGGCTTTGCCAAGTAAGCACTCACATCCCATTGCCTCCTCTTCTCTGTATGTGTTTCCTGTGGCTCTGTCCTATAGCTGCTCCAGTAAATGGGTTGCAAAGGCCCTGGTGCAGATGCCGTGGTCCCAAAGTATGGTTCAGCTCTCAGTATTGCTTGTTTTTCGGTGGCTCTGTATTGCAAGGCTGGGGAGGAGAATAGGGATGTGTAAAAGGGGGAGTTAAAGTATTAGGGTTGGGCTGGGGGAGTGGAAAGCAGAAGCTGTGAAGGGTTAGTGACCCAAGTATGGTTCAGGTGGGAGTGAGAAGATGAGTAGACCAGGCTGAGAGAGCAGATGGAAATATACTGGGTTATTAGGGCTTGGAAGCCAGTGGTGAGGGGCATGAACTCACTGTAGCAGCTATCTGATGGGAGCAGGATTCAGGTGATCAAGAAGAGCTTGAGGGGTTTTGAATGTCTGCTGTTGTTTGCAGTGCTCAGCAGAGGAGCAGCCAGATGAGCAAGAAGAAGGCAGCTGGCAACCAGGTAGGCCAAGTTCCATCTCCTTCACTGCTGCAAGAAGGACATGTTTGCTACCTGGAAACTACCAGGTGGACAAGTACTGGACTGGATGCAGCAGTGCTCTAAGTTGTTGGTTGGTTTTTTTTGCTCATCAAACTCTGTTTATACCTGGAGGATAGTATTTTAGGCTCGCTGCAGTCAGGAGGAACTGAGCATGTAGCAGCAATGGAGGGAAAGTGTTGTAGAGGGAAATGATAATCAAGATCTACTCTTGCTTTTCTGGTAGAAATCCCTATTAATGTGTAAATCCCCTGTTTGTTCGGCCCCTTCACTAGCTGTGCTAACTCTTCTGATGAGGTGAGTAGTATAGAACACCAGGTCTGAACTGTTACAGTACAGAATTGTCTTTTCTAGTTGCCTTTCCCATCAGTAGTATGTACTTTCTGGAAAGCGATTTGAAGAGAGTTCATGGACTCTTTTCTGGAAAACTTCACTGGAAATACTTAAACCTCTGTACAGGGAGACAAAGGGTGATTATAACCATGGTTGCACTGGGTATGTGTGAGAACACACCTGTGGGAGAAGACTGGGATGGAGGGGAGGAGTTCCCTTACTCCTTCAGGAACCGCAAGAAGCGTACGTACAATTAAAAAGGGACTAATAATGCCTTCTCCCAGATTTGCTGGGGACATGGCAAGGCTATCTAGGCTTAGAAGATCTGGTAGAACCAAGCTGCCTTACAAGCAGTTTCATAGTGAATGAAAGCAACTGGTTTTGCTTAGTCTTTTTAAAGACATTCACTGCTGACTTCCATCCTTGTTATAACATGTTTTACCACCTTTCCCTGCACATAAACATGCAGACTGTTTCAGTACTGTTAGCAGGCAGGTAGGTCAGCAGGTTGGACTGGCCAACCATCCATTTCATGGGATCTCAGAGCAACTGTAGGGGAACCCCATCCTCTGCCGTATAACTTACAGAAGAGCTGAGTGTAAGAGAGTGCAAAGGACAAACTGTGGATCTACCTGTAAAGCGCTTTCACTTTCCTGTTAGCAGACTTTATTTTGGGATGGGGTTTGCTTTTGTTAACACCTGGGGTAAAAGACTTGATACCAGCTTCCAATTTATTTTATTTTATTTTTGAGCCTCTCTTCTCCTGCTCCAGCTTTCCTAGTAACAATCTCTCCTCTCTTTGCTCCTCTCCTGCTCTCTGCTCTGCTGCTGTTGCTATGGTTCCCCTTTGCAGGATGAGATCCTGGTGAGTAGAAGGCCACTCAGCAGGGTGTGCTAATGAACATTAATGTTGCATCTGGGAAGGCAAGAACAGTGCATAGACAAATTATTCCCTCTGCTGCTGAACGGGGAGAGGAGGGCAGCTGGCACTAGACACAGGTGAAGCAGAAATGAGGGGAAAAGGTAGCGTGTTGAGGAAAAATTCAGAACTGCTGGTACATCTTGTGAGTGGGTGGAGATAAAAAGCAGTAATCCAAGAATGTGTGGTTCTGTTTCACTGCCCCCTCCTGTCCGCAGAGAGAATAGGACTCTCTCGAGCTTTAGACATGAGATGAAGATCCAATGCTCCTACATTTACCTTTATAGGATGAATTGACAATGAAAAGGATTGTGTACCTCTATGGTAGGCTGTTCACACAGTGCAACTTGCTAATATGCAGTGCAGTGACATGATTTTTCAATGCCGGGTTGTTTTCAGCAAGCACATCCAGACAACAAGGTACACATGCATAATGCATGCAGATTTTGGGTGTTAACATTGCAGTACTACATATATAAGCTGATGCATTTAAGCTGATGCATAATTGCATTTTATTACTGCATGTGTGAGGCTCTAAACCAGCACTCAGTGAACTGGAGTTCCCTAGAGACTAATAGCCTGGCTTTGTTACAGACTAAAATTAAAGGAACTTGTTCTGCACTAAATCAATATGACTGCTGAAATACCTGGGTATGCTGAAGGCCAGGGTACTAATTCCAGATGCACCATTTTGTTCTGTTATACCTAGTGTCTCCTTTTTACTAAACTCAATTCTTTCTGGGTTGCTTGCCCATCTTCTTGAACTGGTTCCCCCCACTCCTGAGTTGGGTGAAGCACTCCGCATGTGCAGTGTGCCGAAAGGTGTGATGATGTCCAGGTTTTCTCTAGGCATGGCCTTTTCTGGTGTGTTGCTGTGATCTGGTGCTCATAGGTTGTGCTGGTGTCTGAGGCACTCTTGATGCAGTTCTTTCTGCATCTCTTTCCTCTTGGCAGAGGGCATAATGCACAGCACTGCCAGGTTCCTTCCTGCGTCCTTTTTATACTATTCCTGGCCCTGTCAAGGCAAAGACCTTCACTGGCCAGTTGAGTGGGGGGCTCTTCTGGCAGCAGCAGAGAGCACGATGTTCCTTGTCTTTCCATACTACTCTGTGTAGGGATACCCTCTGATCTTTCCTCTGTCGCCTAAGGCTGGGCTTTTAGGGCCCTTGTTAATGCTCACTGCTTCCACCCCCTTAGGTCATCCGAAAGGGCTGGCTCACCATCAATAACATTGGGATCATGAAGGGCGGCTCCAAGGAGTATTGGTTTGTCCTGACAGCGGAGAACCTCTCCTGGTACAAGGATGATGAGGTGAGTAGCTCAACTCTGTGACTTGAGTCTCAGGCATCTGATGAACATAAGGCCTTCAGTTCACTGGGTGTTACAAATGCATATTCTGAGTACTGTCTGCAGCTTGTGACAGAAGCTGAAACTATCCTTGGGCCAGGTTCCCTGTGGTCTCAGCACTGCTGAGCATTTCTGAATTGATGTGAAGTGTGGCTTTTTTGATGCACAAGGAGTAACATCTGTGCTTGAAGCCCTGGCTCAGCAGAAAGTTGACAGACACTTGGAATGAATTTGACCTTTATTTGTCTTACTGTGGCAGCTGTGATCAAGAGTGTGATGGGTTCATTCCAAGATTTGGACTTTTTTGTATTTGTGGGGCAGCCATGATGAGTTTCCTGAAGGAGTATGGCAGAGGTTTTCATGCATCTCTTCTGGTCACAAGAAAGAAGTGCTCTCCTTTGAGCATAGCAATAGGAGCTGTGGGCCTGAAGCTGCAGCTCAGGTGCTGGCTCCTCCTGACTCGGAGTAAATTACTTAACCTCTCTGGGATTCAGTTGTTAAACCTTCAAAGCAGGAATGTCTTCTTTTTTTATGTTTCTCTGTTGATTGTGCTAGTTAACACATTATTTGTAAAATTGTTTGAATTGTGAATGATTAGAGTACTGCTGATCAAAAGTACAGTGATGCATGGAATATCACTGATAGGAACATACACCTACTCTGTAAACTTGCTTGAAAATCTTGAGTATTAGGAATTCTGGCATAGGGTTGTGGTGTCTTTCAGTGGGAAATGATATAAGCGGACAGAATTGTCCCAGCTGAAATTATCATTGTCAACAGTGTGTTGCTTCCTGTGCAAGTCAAAGGTAGATAATTGTCGTTTCTGATTACTTTGAAAAGAGTAAGAACATCTAGATGGTTTTGGTAAGGACGTAATTGAAAGGGTTAGCCCCACTCAATGTACTAATGGATGAAAAATGCCTGGTACAATATAGTCATGCATTCTGAGTTGATTGGGCTTTGTGATTGCAAATGAAGAAACTGCTCTGCCCCTTGCTGTAGTTTGTATCCCTCGGGTGTTCTGAGGCACGTGGGAGCTGCAGCTAGGCCTGGTTTCTTCTTTAGTTCGTATCAGTGGGCCTGTTTCATTCCTGGCAGGTGGAAATGATGACAAATACAGTGATGAATCAGCCTCTAAATACCACCTTCTGCATGGAGACTGCTGCTGTGTGGCTATGGATGAGCAGGCAGCAAATTTCTAATTAAAGAGCCAGGCATTGAAATGTCTTTTGCTAAATCAATGTGTCTCTGCTATATGACTGCTTGACCTCTGTATTCAGAGTTGTTTGGGGAGGCTTCACTTTCCTCTAGGTTGCATACGCAGGTCGAGTGGTTATAAACATTGAGTAGTTTAATCACAGCCAGCTGCTACATCTGTACTACAGAGATGATCAGAATTCCCTATTCTTCCCCGGGGAGTGGGAGGGAGGGCTGCAGTGGGGATGTGTAAACTGTTGATAGATTCCAGTTGCCTGGGATGGGGGTTGGACCTCCCTTCCCTCCTGAGGGAGGGCAGCCATGGGGGACCCTAGCAACTGGAGGTCTGCACCATTTCCCCTCTGTATAGTGAGAGGTAGAGCTGCCTAATGAAAACAGTTCCCTGCCAGCCTTGGTCCCTTAAACACAGGAGAACTAGTGCTGACGAGGTTTGAGCTGCTTCTGAGAAAGGAGCCTTTGTCTTCAGCTGAGTGGGAGCAGGGGGGAAAGGGAAAATGGTTTTACTTGCTTCCTTCCCAAGTTCAACTCCTTGATCTCTGGCTGTTGTGAAGGAGAAAGGCAGCAACTTCCACCTGGACTCCATAGTTGAGTTAGGTTAAAAGTTGGGTACACTTGAGGGACAGCTGGAGAGCCTCGAGCATGGGGATTCCCATCCCAAACCTCAGTCTTGCATGGAGGTCTCTGCAGTGCATGGTCCTCTGCCACAGTTATCTCTTGTGTGTCTGTCCCAGAGCTCTCCTCCACCAATTTAGGAGGACTTGTGTCCTCTACAGCTCCTGAAATGTTCTCATGTGTTTTTAAAGGCTGTACACCATGATCTTTTCACTGCAGCTGTGGGAGGAAGGGGGAGGCTTTGTCTGCCCCACCCTGCACTTCTGTGGGCTCTCTTGTCCCAGTTCCCCTGTGCTCTGGCAGCTGTCCAGAGGGAACCAGGAGGGAGCTGAATCCATCTTGTGTGGACGGAAATACTGGTGGCAGAGCTGTGGGTGATGATGGGGGATGGAGCAGGCTGAGAAGGTGTGTGGTGGGGTCAGGGTGCAGACTAGGCTAGCACCTCTGGAGCTGGGAGGAGTGGGACCACAGCTTCTCCCTGCCCCATCTTGCAAGCCAGGACCCAGAGTCTGTGGAATTAAGACATCTGGACCCCATTAGTGAAATACCAGTCTTTCCGCAATGCTGGCTTGTTTTTCCTCTGCCTCTGAAGAAAGGAACTGAAACTTAGAATGTCTTAAAGGGCCCAGCATTACATGTTAGCAGGGATATATGGCTGTTGATGCTCTGGAGGGGCCTGAAGGAGTGTGCTGGGGAATGGGAGGGGAAGGAAAGAGCAGGCCAGGCGGGGGTGGAAAGTTGGCTCCCCACTCTGCCTTACTGCCAAGAGCATGTGTGTGTGCTCCTGGGCGCTCTGTTTTTCTTCCTGTCTCCTTTCAATGAGTCAAACACTGGCCCCATGGAGAGCGGCCCCACAGACAGCTGGCCTCCCAGGACCTGGAGACCCTCCTGAGATATCTGCACCTCCTGAACCCTGTGGGATTATGCTGCAGGACAGCAATGGGAGGGAGAGGTGAGGAGGAGCCCGCTCTGGCTGCGGGCAATATAGAGGAGACTTCCTTGCCCAGGGAGGTCACAGTATCCCCAGGGCTGGAGCAGCAGCACAGCCCCCCAGCAAACTGGTGGGCGAGCAATGTAGTGGACACAATACAGGGACTTAATGTGAATAGTCCTTCTGCCTGAATCCCTTATGAAAGAAATGCACCGTGCTCACTTCTCTGCAGGGCTTTCCCACCTGCTGGAAAAGAGGGTCTGTGAGCTGGGCTAGAGCTGTTGGTGATAGGGACTTGTAGGCAAGATGCAATGAGCACTGTGCTCGGTGCTTCCTATCAGTAAAGCTTACCGCCTGCTGGAGGTGACCCCTGTGCTCTGCTCTACAAGGGTGACTGTTTCTGCTGGAGTGCCTGTGACTGTGTGCCACCGTGTGCTGGAGTGTTTGCACAGCTGGGTGGATGGATATATCTGCTGTTTCCTTTGGGAATTTGTGTGACTGTACAATACAGATGAGACCTTCTGTCCTTAGTCAGGTAAATCATGTACTAGAAATTTGGGGCTTGTAAGAACAGGTGACTACATGAGCAGAATATGGCCTTGTTTGCTTGTGTGAAAGTATGTGTTGCACGCAATGTCAGTGTGTTTGAGTCCTGTATATGTACAGAAGCGTGGGCATAGAGTTTTAGGTACTTCCAGGTGTGTTGGGCAGTGTTTCATATTTATGCATCATCTTGATTCCTGCTGCATCAGTTGTGCTTGGGCTCTTTCTCAGTCTCCATGCCTTCTCTTTTGCTTGAAGTGCAAGGGTGCTCTCTCCTGTCCTGGGAAAGATTTGACCTTACTGACAGTCACTAGATAGCTGCTTATTCTGTACATGTCAACGGCTTGTACCCAATTCTAGTTTAAAAATAAACACACTGATCAATACTGAGATTGTTCCCCCACTACACACATACACTCCCCCCTGTCCCCCCCTGCCCCCAGTGCATGTCCTTGAGGCACAGCTCAGCTGGTAGAAATCCTTGTCTTTGCTGTGATGCTCATGAGTCATCAGAAACTTGCTGTGATGAATCCAGCTGCAGCCAGGTTTTTGCATCCAGCTTGTTTAAAGACCATAGGAGCAGCTCTGCTCTGAGGTTCTTCCTCTCCTGCTTTCACACTGCTCTCAGGAACATGTTCAGTCTCTTTACATCCTCTGTGGAGCACTTTCATTCATTCACTCACTCATCTTTTTTCACTACTACATGTCTTCTCACTGATAATCTTACTCAGTCTTAATCAGCTCTCATTTATGCTTTCACTCACTGTTTCTCTTCTTTCTTTTCCAGACAAACATCAAAGCAAACAAACTTCCAGAGTATCCAAACCTGCAACTTTCAATCCTTTGTGGGTTTTTCTTTGCATTAATGACAAGCATTCTTTACGATGTGAAATCCCTTTTCGCCAGTCACCTTTCTCTGCTTGATCCTGCCTTCTCAGGTAGCAAAGCACAGTGCAGTTGTAAATTCACCAGGCCCATGTGACTATCTGTGTTTTATGGCAAAGTTTAGGATGTGAAACACAAGCGGTCCTGAACACAGCTGCTCCTGGGATAAGTGCATGAAGCTGAAAGAAATAAGATGAGAGAGAGATGGAGGAGGATTAAGAGGGTTGTGAGTAGGCTGGTGAACAGGCAGGTAAAAGTCATCATCAAGCATGGCTCCAAAGGGTTATATCCTCACAGGCTGAGGGCTGAGTGAACTTTGCATGCAGCTATCCCCACAGCCCACCCTCTCCAAGCATGTCCCTCTGCCGTGCAGGTGGTGCCGTCCCCGTGCAGCACTGGCAGTGTGTGGTGTATCCCAGCACAGCCTAACCAATGTGCAGACTACTGTACAATCTCGTAGTCCTGAACAGGTAGTCTGAACACTGGGCAGACGGAGTGGAGCCTCTGCAATCTGCTCTCCGGCTATCAGCAGCTCATTAGTCCTTTCCCCTTCCTGCTTTTGGGATGAGGTTTTGGGGGCAGAGATGGGGTGAAAGCAAGTCCAAGTCCTGATTGAAGAAACATCCTCCTCTGGCAGCTGGGAAGAAGAAACGTTGCTCTCTGTGTTTCCAATTTGGAGCAAGCTTCTAAGCTCCTTCCTCTTCCAGTGCTGGTATCAGGCTGGTATCTGATTTCCACGTGGGGTATGCTGCACCTTTTTAGAAAGGGGGGGAAAAAAAAAATTAATTATTGCTGTTTGGGGAGGAAATGCTGTGAAGTTTTGGCTGTCACCCAGGTGTGCAGAACTTGTTGCTTCATTTGACTCCCCTTCTTCCCCATGGAGCTGTGTGGGAAGATTCCCAGGCCCCACACACCCTCATGTCCTTCTGCCCAGTTCTGTCCTGTAGATCAGCCCTTTGCCTGGTGTCCGGAGCAAAGCTCAAACAGAACCAGCCTTTGCTTCCAAGTCCTCAAAAAGGTCCTGTGACCCACCTTGGCCAGTTGCCTTTGCAGCTCACCTCTGGCTCCTGCAGGAGCAGTCCGCATCCCCTCTTTTTCTCCCCCCACTTCGTCTGGCATTGCTGAGCCTCCCTCCCTCTTCTGGTTTTTGCTCCCTCCCTTCTTGCTTTCCTTCTGTCCTTCTGCCTCAATTGACGTGGCAGTGGAAAGCTAACTAGACTCGAGGGAGGAGCTTGCTGGCTGCTGGGAAGGCCGGAGGTTGGCAGGAAGCGAGCCGGCTGACGGATGGGGTTGCGCGGGGGAAAGGAAGGCTCCCTACCCCGCATGGAAACTTGAGGAATGCTGTCGCTTTCTGTGGCGCTTGGCTCCCACGTAACGATTCCAGATGTTAGCCCTAGCCCGTGTGGTTTGCTCCCACTCTCCCTGGTGCTGCAAGGATAAAGAGGGCTTTATGTATGCTGCATGTCTCCCTTCCAGGATCCCCTTCTCATGTGTGCATGCTGGTGGACTGTTAAGATTTGTGGCCAAAAATACGAACACCCAGAACTCCCACTCTGGCTCTAACCATGCACTGAGGAAGGGTAACCAACCCTCTCCTTTTCCTGGACGTGTGTAACGCTTTGCATGTGTGTTGCACTTTGCCTCAGCAAAGCAAGTCAAATATTTGGGGATGGTTCATCCCTGCCCTGGCACAGGGACAGGTGTAGGAAGAAACGCGTGCTTGTCCTTTGTAAAGGCTGATGAGCATTGCTGTGACCTTAGAGAGGTCACAACAGTGGAGTTTGGGGCACTGTAGGCTCTTTTAAGCTACTCGGTTTCTGCCTGTGCTTTCCCATATAGCCTCTGATGGCTTCTTAGCATTGCGCGTAGCTGCATGTTTAAATGTGCGCATTATTTCAGCTGATGTATATAAAAATCTTTACTTTTGTGCAGGTGAGTTGATTACCATTGCTGTGCTTACTAAGCCAGCAGTAAAGGCTGTGATTAATCACATGAGTCCAGGCCTAGTATCTACAGAGCTTTTGAACTAAATCAGCTTAAAATCTTAGGATGTGGTGTTTAAGTTAAACCAATGCAGCTTTCTGATGTAAACAAGCCATTACAGCTGCTTTGCAGCTTGAAGCAGTGATCGCAGTGTCCAGTAAATTATGCTCTGAGGGTAAAAGTTATGTTGCAGGTGGGCTGTGTTTTGGAAAAATGGTTTTGAGATACATGTATGTTGTGGGGTGACTAGAGCTCCCTGGAAGAATTGCACCTCAGAAATTCAGCTCTTCTAATGTGCATTTTCTTTGCAAAGACAAGGAGCAAAAGTAGTTGGTAATGTCTTGTTGGGGGGGGGAGAGGGGGTTCAATTTAAAATAGTCGACTAACTTGCTTTCAAATACTCCAGACTGTTTTTTGGAGTCTTCTTCCTAATAATCTTGTAGTGTGCATGTATTCATTCAGTGTGTTTATCAATTATGATGTTAATGTTTTTCCATTTGAGTGGAGTTTTATTATAGGAGTTCCCAAAATGCTGTGCATGTGCTTAACACAAATGATTTGACTGAAGCTCCAGTCACCCCTGGGGCAGGTTTGTTTACCCATAGGGCTTTACATGTTACAAGAAGGAAAGGAGATTAAGAGGTTTAAGCAAGATGAATTTCTCTGAATTTCACATGGCCACCAATTAAAACAATGGCAATGCTCTTTCTCCCGTATCCACAGACCCTTGTCTCTGTGCGAAAGGAAGCGTTTGTCATAACGGCTACAGGGAAACCTTTAATTAGTTTATTTGTGCTCCAAATGCAAACTGAGAGCTAATAATTCTGCCAATTACTTTCTTGTGCTGTGAGTGCCAATTTCCAACCTTAGGGGAGCCCACACATGCATCTGTCAGCTTCATTTCACATGTATCCAAGAGTAGGAAGATTTAACTTGCTGTTGAGGCAGTCCAGTTGAATGGAGGAAATGCTTTGAGTCAGGCTGGCTTGCTGCCTGCTGACTTTGTGAACTTCTTTTTAGGCTGTTACCTACAGGATAGGAACAAGTAATTCAGATGCTAGTGCAAGCCATTGCCGTCTCTGGCTGAAACCAACCTCTAAAATTTAGCAACCATAAGGAGGAGGTGGGTAGCCACGGTAAGGTGTTGTGACATCAGACTGCAACTGCAGCATCCTTTTTTTTTTTTTTTTTTCTCCAGCTATTGTGCTTCACACCCCACCATTGGAATGGCTAATGGATCCTGGTCTCCTTCCTGGCCATGTGTATTTTCTTTCTTTGGTAGATGCAAAGTACAGAGCCATATGGCTGTATCTGCGCTATGCTGGGGGCGGGGGAGTAATCCTCTGGCACTTATCCTGCCTGTGCAAGTAGCTTGCAGTCATCTCTCTGTGCAGTTCTCCATGCAGGCAGTGTAAGTCCCATTGGGAGCAGCAGCCCTGATTAGGGTAGCCAACACTGTGCCTACAACATTCCCTAGCCAACACGGAGCATCCATGTTCTGTTTTGTATGGCCAGTCTGAGTGCTTCTGCACTTCACTCCCTCTCCTTGGCCTCATGGTTCTACAGATCAACTTGCAGCCAATATGCACATTTTACATAACGTATACTGTGCTGCTGAGAGGGAGTCTTTCCTGATTATTTTTTTTCTTATAGATGATATGAGCAACATAAGTCTCTTGGGATCAGACCGAGGAATTTGAATATACTATTTCTCAAACTACTTTCCCATTTTGATGTGTGCTGGCCCTTCCTTCTCCCTCCCCCCCTTTTCTAGTCTGGAAAGCTAGAGAGAGAAGCCCTTTCCCCCCTTTGGCCAGGATGCTATTCAGCCATAGTGCATACTGCCAGATTGCTAACATATGGGCAGAGGGCTCAGCCAAAGTTTTGAGAGGCTCAGCCCTTGGCAGCTCATTCTGCGCTTTCCTGTCTCTACATTCAGGAAATGAAGTCAGAGTGTTGATATAAAACAGGCTGGGTTGAAAACTGAGAAGCTGGAAAGGCTGAAGTGGGGGACTGGGAGGGGGAGGTGTGGAGAGATGGGGAGCGGCAGGAGCTCATTGCAGTGTGCATTGCCCTGCAGTGCCTGGGTTGGGGGTTTCTTGCCTTGTGCTGGTGTCCTCCATTTGATTGCTCTTGTTGCCTCAGAGTCAGAGGACTGATGTTTTATGCTGGCAGATGGATATATGTGTCTTTCCTCTGGTGTATGGGAAGGTCAGCATGTGGACATAGTGTTGTCGTGATCACGCGGCAGCATTTATGCAAGAGCTTGGAAGGGGTGAAAGTCAAAACTCTGGCAAAGAGCATGTATTTCCATATCTGGGACATGGGATTCCCTTACCTTTTGACTCTGTTCCTGAAGAATGACTCCATTGCTAAATTTCTATGGAATGATGTGGTTCTATTGCAGAATGATTTTTCTCAGGCAGCTTTAACATGAGGGTTTGGGGTTTTTTTTACTAGCCCAGAGAGTCTGCAAGGACTTCCAGTTAAGTGAGACTGCAGTGGGGGTGGTCTGTCTTGCCTAGGGACTTAGCAGTTGGTGTACTTCACTTCTAGGTCACTAGTTCAACCTAAACCAGTGTAATAATAACCCAAAGTAATAGAAAGCTGGAAGCTGTTTGTGGCCTACAGGACCTGAACTGCTCTGTGTGACTCTGAGACCAGTACCTGGGTGACAGATGTCCCATCACAAAAGTGCTTGCTCACCTCTAATCTAGACTGATCAACAGTATTAAAAAATCCAGGGAAATTTGCTTGGAAGAGCTTTCCTGCTTTCATAGCCTGGCATCTTAGAGAGAGAATGGAGAGTTTGGCAGCTACCCAAGTAATGTCTTCTATTTTCTAGCTGCTGGCTTCTGAGATATTCTTGTTGCATAAATTTTGTAATGGACTGGTATAGCTTTATCTTTGGGTTATGTCTGAACTGTGTAGTGTCTGGTATCCTTAGCAAATTCAAGTCAATTTAACGGAAACTGAAGAGGGTGTTAGGCTGGACTTGCCATCCTCTGGGTGTTTGAGCTCTGCAGCTTTGTCATCCTCTCTGCCTTGCCCCTGTCTTCTAGCTAGCTTTTCGAGATCTCTGCTCGCTGACCATCTTTGCTTTCCATTCTTATTTCCCCTGACAGCAATCATGCTTTGTTGTTTCCAGGCAAGAAAAGTCTACTAACACGCAAGATGCTCACAAGGGGACAGTCACACATGTATGCTTGCACACAGAAGTATGCTCTGTTTCTATTTCAGTCTTGGATAGCTGCGTTCTGCCTTTTGGAGACCAGTGTGATAGCTCCCTCTCTTGTTATGTTGGGGTATAATACCTAGCTGGAACAGGATGTTCCAAATGGGGACCTTAAACCAAATTTACTTCTTAATTTGCTGTAGATCTAAATTTGAGACTAAGCAGGGAGAATGATTTCTGACCTTTTTACATTTACATTCAGAAAAAAAATTCTGAAAAAATGGGTCCCTTAAAGCTCTCAGAGTCTGGTCCCTGAAATTTCAAACTCTGGTCTTTAACATTCACCAAATGTTAAGCTGCCCATGTTGTTTGAGCTTCTAATAATTCAGAGCATGAGATTTTCATTAATGAGCATAATTACTTGATTTTTTTTTTTTCAACACAAGGCCTTTAAGTAACCAGTATTATTGTAGCCAGACATGCTCTTTGATCTTCTGATGCATATTTGTTGTTGCTTAATTAATACTTTAAAAGGGTTCACAGTAACCAATAGAGTGTAGGACAGTGATAGGATGAAGTGAGAAAGTCAGCTTTTCTGTAGAGGTGAATTTAAGTTGATATAGTCCAGAACTTCTGTGTCAAACCAGCTTCTCTGTCACATGCCTGGCTTTTCTTGAACCTGGGTATAGGCTTGTAGTGATTAAAAGTAAAACACTCAGGTGGTGACAGTGGGTCTATGAGGGTTGCTTGTCCCCTCTCTGACTGGCAGCAGTGTCTCCCCACATAAACACGGCCCTGAGAGCAGAGGTATTGAGGACCCTTTCCCAGACAGACCTGCTCTGGGTGTCAAGTGGCTGGTGAGGGTCTTGGTGCTGATTGACCCCTTGCTGGGAAGAGATGAGACCTTGATGTTGATCACAACCTGGGGAACTGGGACAGTGCCATGCTGCTGCCTGCTTCTGGAGGAGTTAATGGGGCAGGGTTGTTGGGCCACATCACAAAAGCAGTCAGGAAGAACAGACTCTAGTTTCAAGAGGTCCTCTTTTCTCACAGACTTAAGAGACCAGAGGACCTGGGTTGAGAGTCGCCTCCCTGGCAAGGTGGGGGCTGTATTGCTGACAGACTCCTTACTGCTGGTAGAGTAGAGGCTTTGTTGGAGCAGTGAGTGACTTGTTACTGATCCCCTTTTCAGGAGAAGGAGAAGAAGTATATGTTACCAGTGGATAACCTGAAACTGCGAGATGTTGAGAAGGGGTTCATGTCCAGCAAGCACATCTTTGCTCTCTTCAACACTGAACAGAGGTATGCTCACATCTCAACATGCCAAGCTGCTGAAGCTGGGGACAGGATTTATGTAATATTAGGAGGGAGTAGAGATGAGCATGTTGGGATAGCTGTCCAGGAAAGATTTGCGTATCCTTTAAGGATGGCCATTTTTGGAGGAGATGGGGGACTTTAACAAGAAGTCTGACTTCATTCCTTCTGGTCTTACAGACGCGTACCACTTCCTTTCTTCACCAGTGCATGGCCTGTGGTGTCACCTTAGTCTTCAGCTAATTGGTGTGGTTACCTGGGTCTGGTGATGGCTGGAGTATATATTTATAATCAATGTTCTTAGTGAGTGAATAGGGAAAGCTATAGGAGATAGGGGACCCAGGTTGGCTGGAGAAGTCCAGCAGTGAGCAGAATTGAAAAGGGAATCTCTTTCAAGCCCTGTTGAAACGCACAACTGACTTGGGGGCAATTAAACTTGCTCATAAAGAAATTAATATCCTTTCCCTTCTGCAGGGTCATCATGAGGATACTAGCAAGGGACTAAGTGTCTCTGCCTTAAAGTGACAGGAAGACTCCCTGGTCATTGGAATCTTTGTCAAGCACGAACAAATCTCTGTTTTACAATAGAGAAGAATAAAATGTTTGTCTTCCTCTCAGGAATGTTTACAAGGACTACCGGCAGCTGGAGCTGGCCTGTGAGACCCAGGAGGAGGTGGATAGCTGGAAGGCTTCCTTCCTTCGTGCAGGAGTCTACCCAGAGCGTGTTGGGGTAAGCTACAGCCATAATAATGGGGTGAGAAGGAACATAGCATGTATCTTAAGAAGGATAGCTGTGTTTGTTTTTTTTTTTTTTTTAACATAAAAAGTCCATGAAGGTTTCATCTCTTTCCTGAGCTGAGGACATTTTGGAACAAAAATTTATTTTTGGTATGTCCTGGTGCTTTCTTTAAGGAAGCTTGGGATAAAGTAACTTGCAGCTTCAAAGGGGAGATAAAGTAGGCAAAGATTGCCTTGATAAACCTTTCTAGCTCTCTTGTGGGCATTAAATTCCCGGTATAAGGAGGACGTTTAACTCCCTTACTACTAAGTGGTATGTGTCTGCTGAGCAAAGACACTGTTCCTTTTCAGTAACATGTAGTGTACAGCCTTGTTAGGAGCTTCCTGGCTTCTTAGTAGTTGTTCTCCCATTCCCTCTCCCACCCAATTAGGAAGGAATGTTCTTTGAATTTTTGTTTTGTTTGGTAGATACCTTAATATGCTACTTTAGCAAGACCTCTTAACTCTTCCCTTAGCCTTGTCCCATAACATTTGCTGTCAGCGTTATGCTCCGCTTTAAGAGTGTGTTCTAGAGAATTGTGGTATATGTTCCTGTTCAAAGCCTTCCTGTTCCTCTGAGAGAGGAAGCTGCTATAAATAGTTTTCCCATAAGAAAAGTGATAACTGCTTATCTGTTTGTATTTGTTGCTTCTAAGAGACTTCTTGCATTCATCTCTCCTGTTACACTTGAAGATTGTGAGTTTTTTGCCTTAAAGCATTTTCTGACAAACCAATGTGATACTAAAAAAAAGAGGATTAGGGACTGGACCTTAAGTGTCATGACTTCAAATTGGCTTTGGACCAGACTGGGCCTCTTAAACACATACTCAAAAAGAACATGTGCCACCTGTTGGTGTGCAAATGGAGTGGTTTCACGTAGGAACACTGATCGCTAGGTTGACTGTCTCAAAACCCTATGTAACTAATAACAGGTAGCCACTGTAGGTAAGTAAATTTCCCTTTGTTGCTAACAAGATTTCCTTTGCAGTGTGTCCATTTTGATTTTCAGTTTAGCTAAAAAATTCACTTCTTCCTCTTCCAGGGTAATCTAGGTATTTACGTATTTTTAGTGGGATTGGTCTTTGGCTTGTTCAGTGCTATATGGGAACTTCTCCAAATTCTGAGACCAACTAAAAGTTGTCTTTTATTTTTTTGTCCCTTTTTGTTTTAATTTTTTCCACATATGCTCTAACTGGCCTACCAGGACAAGGACAAAGTAAGTCTGACCTCTCTGCCTGTGTTGCCCCCTGAGGCTCTCACCGGATAGTTCTCTTCTGTTTTTCCCTTTTGTCACAGTTTCCTGAGAGGCATTTGCTTCTCTTCCCTCTTTGTGCCTTCTGTTGGATTGCTGATGTTTGTTTCTGTTCTTGGTTTGAATTTTCCTTTTTTCTTTTTATTTCTTCCTTTTTGTATGACTTCTGAATCTTGGTGCAATCTTATTTTTGGGGGTTTTGACCCTCATTTTTTTAAGTTGTCCTGTTTGATGTCCACTTCCTTTACTTTGTTTCTCACTGATACCTTGCATTCCTTCATTATGTAAGATCTTCCTAGGAAAAGCTCAAATGAACAAAAGAATTTTCCCTTTGTCATATATTTGTTTTGGGAAACAAAATATGATAAGCAATTTCCTATGCTGCTGCAAATCCTTTAGACTGGGATGGTTTAAAAGAAAGCTTTTTTCTTTACAAAGTCAAGGGGTTTTTAAATAAGCATTGAGAAAGATGACAGTCTGATGCTTTGCTGCTTTGAAATTGATCCCAAATGGGTGAGCCTTGGCCACTGCTTGCTGTCAAACAGCATAGTTCAGGTTTTACCTTACAGAAAGCTAAACAGTGCATTTCAGGAAGACAAAGATTCATCTGCTTAGTGTGGAAGAAAAGATAAGTATGACTTACAATGCAGAATTTACAGTTAAAATGATCAGGAAGGTTTTCTACATTATTCCATCTGCTTGTGATCTGAGGTGAGCAGTTGTTTCACTGCTCTGTTCTGTTTCCTCATTTGTATAATGAGGATAAAGATGCAGTGCATTGGAGAGCCTGTGAGGCTTAATTTATGTTAAATGATTCTCAGGTCTAAACTGAATCTGGGCATGGAAAACCTGGCTCAAATTAAGAAACTTTCAGGAAGCTATAAATATTAAAAGTAAAAACATAGCATTAAGTATTCACTAGAGCCATAACCTGTGAGTGTTAGTCAGGAGTCCCTTTTGCTTTTCACCTTTGTGTAGTAACTTTTGTTTTAAGAGAGCATCTTTATTGTTAAAACTCCTCACATCTGAGCTGGAGAAGTCTGTACAAGCTGAGCTGTGCATTGACAATCACAGCTCAAAATGTAAGTTTAAGTTTTATTGCACATGCTTCCTGCATGTTCCCATATTTTGTTCTCTTAGTGCTCTCATGAAAAGCTAATTTTGTGTTACATTTGAAGAACCACTGTTTCTCCTTTTCTCTGCAGGCCAGTGAAGCGGAGGAGAATGGATCAGACAGTTTCATGCACTCCATGGACCCACAGCTGGAGAGACAAGTAGAAACAATCAGGAACCTGGTGGATTCCTACATGGCAATTGTCAACAAAACCATCAGAGACCTCATGCCCAAGACAATCATGCACCTCATGATAAACAATGTACTTATGCTGTGGTTGATGGAGGTGGGGAGACATAGAGAAGGGGAAAGATAGGGAGGGAGAGAGAAAGAGTGAAGAAAAACTGAATGCAGCTTGGAAGGAGGAAGAGGTGGGGACAGAATGGAGTGTTTTGAGGAAGACTGTGGAAGTTGATTCCCTCTTTGTGCTCCTTTGCAGACCAAGGACTTTATCCATTCGGAGTTGCTGGCAAACCTATACTCCTGCGGTGACCAAAATACGCTGATGGAGGAATCGGCAGAGCAGGCCCAGCGACGTGACGAAATGCTGCGAATGTACCATGCCCTGAAAGAGGCTCTCAACATCATCGGGGACATCAACACCAGCACCATCAGCACCCCTATGCCCCCACCGGTGGACGACTCTTGGCTGCAGGTGCAGAGCGTACCATCTGGACGCAGGTACCAGAGGCTCAGGGGGAGAGCCCCACAGACCTGCCTGATGCCTCTTCAGTGGCTAGCTGGGGCCTCCTACTGAGACAGGGAGTCCTTCTCTTCCCATCTTCTCCCTGTGGATGAAGAGTTCTGGGTATTTGTATTGGGAGGCTCCCAGGCCTTGAAAGCTATGTAGGGCTGCTACATCTTCACAGAGGATGCATAGGCTTCTAAACCCTTAGGTTAGATGAGGCCTGAAAGAGCTTTGAAGGCATCCTGAAGCCTGGCATGGCCCTTGAAAGCCAAAGGGTGGTGTGTAAAGTGACATGAAACTAAAGAAGGAACACTGAAGGCAGCATATGGGGACCTGATAATGACACAGAGGCGTCCCAGGCCTGTTGTTGCAGTTGAATTTCTCCATTTGTTTGCCAGGTCTCCCACATCCAGCCCCACGCCACAGAGGAGAGCTCCCGCTGTTCCGCCCGCCAGACCTGGGTCTCGAGGCCCAGCTCCTGGGCCACCTCCTGCTGGTGGGTCCACGCTGGGTGGTGCCCCCCCTGTGCCCTCCAGGCCAGGTGCCTCTCCTGATCCCTTTGGGCCCCCACCTCAGGTTCCTTCTCGGCCTAATCGTGCTCCTCCTGGTGTTCCTAGGTAAGTCCTGAAATGCTGCTCCACACAGGTGGGATATGTCCAATTTTTGGGTAGCAGCCCTGACAGCACTTAGCCTGCCTGGGCCATAGAAGGAGAGCGGAGTGCATGGTGTGTGTACAGTCTTTTGACTATTTGAACTGGGTCCATAATCAGGAGCATCGTTGTCCACTGATTATTTCATTGTACAGATGAGGCAATGCCAAGGTACAGAGGGGCAGCCTCTTCTCTGCACAAACCTCTGTGCAAAGGTTGGGGGAAGAGGACCTTGTACCTGAGGGCTTTATTAGAGCAATCATACCAATGCCTCTGCTCACAAGTAGGAAGGGGTCACCAGAAAAATCACAGGACTGAAGTGACAGTACACCTTTCAAGGCAGTTCCCCTCTGTGTAGGGCTTTCCAAAGTGTGAAGTTGCCCCTTTTCTCCTGGCCCAGGGTTCTTCAAGGTGAGTTGGAGAGACCTTTATCTAAGCTGTTCAGATGCTTTTTGGCTGGGAGAGTATTGCAATATCACTGGCAAGGAAATAGATTTTTTTTTAGGCATTTTTGTTGCTTCTGTAATCAAATTGAACGCTTTTCCAGTCTAGAGGGTTCAAATCACACAGCTTTGCTTTCCCATTAGGAAACTCAATTCCTTTCCTGTTCAGTCATTTCAAACACACATGGTAATAAGGGATTATCCCCTGTGCAGCTAAGCATGTGTTCCCGAACAGGACTTAAGAAGTAGTCTGGAACCAGGAATGCTTTTATGTTAAGTACTTGGTTTCCCTGTGAGGAAGAGAAGGTAATTGCAGACTAAAGAATGAACATAACCAGAAACTCCCCAATGACATGCCAGAGGGAACACTTACCTTGTGGAAAATACCTTCTCTCCAGTGGGTGCTGGTGGCATGTGTCTGAAGCTTTGCCATTTTCTGTGGAAACACCCCAGCCTGTCAATGGGTGGTGATGGTATATGGTGGAGGAAGTTGAGTCTTCCTCATGTGATAGAGCCCCAGCTCATACGTGGCGCTGCCTGTTTGGAGAGGAAGTGTTCTCTGCCAGGTTGTATCCCGCCCAGAGATGGAGTTTGTAGACCAGTCCAAAGTTTGTAGACCAGTTTCTGACTCTGGTGTGTGCAAATGGTTTTACTTTCTTGGTGCCTCTGCCCCAGTCCTCCCTATGCACCTTGATGCAGCTCCCACAGTAACTTGTCCATACATGCCTCAGTGTTGCCCCAGGGACTGCAGTCCTGCTGGTGGCATCTGTGGATGTCAGCATGCTTCTACTGTTTATTTTTGGCTCTTGCTTCTTGTGACCCTGCTTTTCCATATACTGTTACTTTGTGGTTTTGTTTTTAGTATAGTTATGCTTCTTTCTGTGTCCATCTTCTTTCACTGTTTCATTTATTCACTCATGAAAAATATTCTATATACCTGATCATCATGATAGGATTTCCCAAATGGGCTGAAAGGAATTGGCCTTTTTAGAAGAAATCTGTCATAGCCTACCTTAATGGCTTTTCTGCCTTGTGCATGAGGTAGAAGGGTTTAGGGGGAAGTAGGGAAATGGCACTGGAGCAGAGGAAGAAAGTGTTTCATCCTTAACCAAGCAATCCCTTGCTTTAGAAGGAGAGATCGTAAGTTGGATTGCATGCTACTGACTACCCAGATCTGGAGTTGAGAATGTAATTCCAGAAGCTGTGAAGTGATGCTCATTCTCTGATTCCCCCTCTCTGATTCTTCCAGTTGTTCATAGACTCCTCCGGATCCTGATACCAGCTTGTCATTTGAGTTCACTGATGAATGGAGAATTTCCAATGACAAGGGACTCTTTCTCTTCCTCTTCTGTATATAGAATAAGAATGTTCCCTGCTAGCACTTGGACTCGAGTCCTTCTGCCATGGGTGAACGAATGCCATCTCCATCACTGCTTTTTTAACACCCATCTTTTCCCTTGCTAACTGGGCTACACTAGTGTGTGTGTGAGAGGAACAAAGCTCTTGTATATGGCATGAGTGGACTTTGCTGTAGGAGTTGGTGTTAAGTGGTGAACTGGAAGTGCATGGTGGTAGCTGGGTGTATTTTGTGTGTGTATGCACACTGGTGCTGGTGTAGAAGTTCAGCAGTTTGTTTGTGCGAGCATGTGGTTTTATGGATGATGAACTTAAAGACAACTGTTGCTCCACTTTTTTTTTTTTTTATTGTATAGACACATGCTTTCACATATAAACACCACATGGTCCATTTCTTTGCACAGGAAGGTTTTCCTGCATATAATTAAGTACACTTAAAACAAGACTGACTTACCATCCTGCTTCTGTACTTAGGATTTATTCAGTTTACTGCCAAAGTCTGTATTGCCAAATACATGCCTTTGGGAGCTGAAAGTTACAAACAATATAAGGTCCTATCTGTGTGCAATGAAGGACTGCATTGGGACTATATGCCTGTTGGAGCTGTGCAGGAGGATTTGCTCTGGGAAAGAAAACTATGAAGATATTCCTCCAGGTATTTAGTATCTTCAGTTTAAAATAGTTTGATAAACAGTAGGTGAAAGAGCTCAGGCAAGCTCAAAGAAATAAGAAAGTTTAAGTGAGAATGACTTAACCATTGGAAAAATGTGCTGAAGGCATTAATGGGTTCTCTGATCTTTGGTATATCTAAGGAAAAAGATGCAAGTGATCAGCATCACTGTAAATGTAATTTCACACATCTTTATGACTTTAATTATTCAGGAGGTCAGAGTAGCTGATCTCATGATTTGTGACCTTCAAAATGTAAGGCTTCACCTGCTTCTTCCCTTTTGGGGTAGTGCTCAGGACTGCGTGTTATCGCCCTCTTTCCTGAGATGTTTGTTTCAACTCTAGAATTTAATATTGTCAGAAGATAGGAATCCTCAGTGAGAGACATGTCAAGCCACCTGTGCCCAGCTGTGGGTGCTGAGACCGAGGTGTACTGCTGGTTCAGCAGGTATGAATGTCAGCCTGGATGAGAGAGTGGACTTGCTGCGTGAGCGAGCAATGGCCAGTAGGTGTGTGAACAGATAGACGGCTTTCGATGCACCCCTGTGCACAGCAGGGTTCTGGATGTCTGCAAAGATGAGGGTGTGATTGTGTATGTGAAGTCCTGCGTGATGGAGTGCAGCCCTGCCCAGCAGTGCATGCTTGTGCTGTGTTCTGGAGGGCAACATGCGAATGTGTGTCTGCGCAAGTGCATGTGTCTGTTCCGCCTTCCTGACAGTCTGTGCGGCCTCTGCCTTGAACTGTCTGAACTGCCATGTTGATTTCATGTTGTCTTTCAGAATCACTATCAGTGACCCCTGAGGACTGGCAGCCACGGTACGTTTTGCACTCTCCCTGCAATGCATGAGTCATTGTGTCCCCATCCTCCATTACTTTGCTCTGCAGCTCACCTCCGCTGCCTAGTTCTCATATTAGTAACAGAATCCCTTGTCCAATGAACTACCTCTGCCAGGATCTCATAAAGGGAGGAGTCTTGAACAGAAAAACTGGCTGGTCAGAGATGGAGCAGCTGCTTGAGCTGCAGGAGCTGGGAAAGCCTCAGTACCTGACTTAAAGGTTACAAGAGGACTATTTCTCTGCTTCCAGGTCGAGGAGGTGGGATGGGGGAATGAGCTCTGGCAACAAGGTCTAAACTGTGTGTGTCTTTCATTTGGCTTATATCCACACTGGGAGATCAGCTGAATGAACTCTGTTTTGATTTGGTTTGTCAGCTCTGTTAGGATCGAGAGAGACTTGGGGAGCTGTTAGTTCAGACTCCTCTTCTTATATTCTAGTATCTGGCTGGAGGAGTGCTCCCATCCTCACTGTGTCCCTAGTGCTCATGGAAGGCAGGAGGCGTTTGGGTCATTAAGGTCAGGACTTCCATGTTTGAGCACAGGGTAACTCCGACATTGAATGTTCCCTGTTATCCTTATGTTCCATCATCATAGTTAGAAGTGAACTCCCTTTGCTTGTTCTCCACTTGACCTTTTACCTTCTAGGTTACTCTTCTGCTTCCATTCAAACTGCCTTCTCTCCTCTGCCTTCTGCCCCTGTGAGAGGAAGGGTTTAGTGATCCATATCCCCCCAAACACTCTGCCCTGAGCTCCTGCCTGTTCCCCTTTCCTATCTCTCCCTGCATTTTGCAGCATTGTACATGTTCAGTGATGTAGCAGGGTATTGGAGCAGGCTCATGTGTACTGTGCTGGCCCAACAACTCTTCTTTGTCCTGTTAATGCTGAGGGTGGGGGTCTGAAGAGGGAGATCTGGCAAATTCTCCTGACTCTTTTTCCTGGGAACCTCCAGCCCTTGTCGACCAAGGGGTAGATAAGGCAGAACTAGGCAGGTGTGGGTGTTCTGGGCCCTTCCTCCCATTCTCTTTGTGTGTTATTTCTTGAAGTGGAAAGGTCTGACTGAGAGGAGTGGAGGAGCAGCTCCTGTAGCTTCCCTTGCTGCTGGTTGTGGCAGAGAGAGCTGGAGGAGTGTGTGCTCAAGTCATATCTTAAGGATAGCACAAGTTCAAGCCCCTGTTCCAGGGCAGGGGAGTTCACAGCTAGCCCACATCTTGCAGGGAGTGGTGCCTGTTACTGCTGCATATAACTGCAGTTAGAGCTGAGAGGTGCCACATCACATCAAACCAATGCAGTGATTGCTCAGTGATTGACACCATTCTTTGAGGATGTCATCCATCAGCCCTCCTCACTGATGACATACTGCAGAGATGTTGGGGCAATCTGCAGTTTCCTCGGATTCTCTGCCTACTGCAGACATCCCTGACAGTTGAGAAACATGCATCTTGGTGAACAATCTTAGGGAAGAGGCTTGCTGTTGTCTGTACCTCATTCTGGGACTCGCTGTTACGGGGCGTTCTGTTCTTAGTCTGGCATAAAGAGCACCAAGGAAATAAAAATTAAAAACCAAAACAATACCAAAAAACAAATAACCCCAAAAACCCCACCCCAAACCTTTTGCAGCCAAAGGGAGTAAATGTAGTGTTTTACCATCTCTGCTAGGTCCTTATTAGCAGAACTCTCTATTAGCCTGTTGGTTTCTAGATATGATTAGTTCCGTGTTCCAGTCTGGGTATGGCTTGAAAGACTGACTTCAATGGACATGACAGTGTCAGCAGTCTCCTTGGGCTCCTGCCGGAACTCTGGGCTTACTTCCCATGCACTGGAGACTGCCACAGGCTTCTCCATGAGCAAAACTTTGTTCCTTGTCCTGACAGAGGAAAGCGACTTTTCAGTGATGTAAAAGGCGTTGACTAGCAGTGTAGTGAGACAGACTGAAGTGCCATTTCAGGGTTAAATATTGCCTGAGAGACTTCTCTGTCCTTTTTCGTGCTGGGGAACAGTTTTCAGCCTTCTGTAACCTTACAGGCAGGTTCTGCAAGCATCTCCAGAAAACCTGACTGGAGACAAAACCTGTAACTTTAAAAACTGACAGCCCCTCCCTCTAAAATCCTCTGAGCGCTGAGAAGAATAAGTGTCTGCAAAAATCAATTGTAGTACATTACAAGAAAGCAGCCCATCTACCTGAAAATTATTTGCGCTCCTTTCAGCCCTATTTATTCTAGTAGGGTCAAGTGGCCTCTCTTGCCAGAACACATGATATAGTCCAGTGACTTCAAGCATCCTTTTCATGTAAATCCACAGAGGCTGTTAGGACAACCTGTCTGAACTCCTGAAATGCAAAAAGTCCTTCAAGCTTCTCTGAAAAATATCTTCTAACACATGTGACAGTGCAACAGCATCTCACTAAAGGTTGAGCTGAAGTTTTGTACGGTTTTAATTCAAGTGCTATTACTGTCCCAATGATGGTAGTAGACATCAAATGGTTACTATGGCTGCACTTGCAGCATGAGATCCTTCGGAGATAATGCACAAATCCCACATGTCATAAAGTTCAGGGTTACAGATTCCCCAGCTGTAACATCTCATTGCAATCTCTGCTTCTGGGAGATAGTATTATTTCAGCATCCTCCCAAGGTCGTTGCAATTCCCAGGTTAGCTCAATCCCATCATTATTTGTTGTACAGGAACAGTAATTTGATTGGCATGCTGGCAATGGGGTCTTGCAGTCCCCATTGACACTTTCAGTCAAGGAAATAATATTTGGAAATGTTTTACTGTCTGAAGCTTTTTTATTTGTCACTTCCCAAGGCAAGGAACAAGTGTTTGTAATTGTATTGAGATTTGGGGCTTAACAGATGTGGACCAATAAATTCTGGAGGCCTAATAAACAGGACTGTAGAGTTGCTCTGGTTCATTTGCTAAGATGAGGGAGCTTGCCCAAATTTATGGGACTATAGCTCCTCTGGTACCAGCATGATCATAGACTTGGAGTCAGTGCAAAACAAAGACTCCCCTCCCTCAGAAGACTGTACTGGTGCAAATATCCTCCTCTGCCCCTCTTCCTTGGCTTCCCTCGGCCTCTGTGCTGGAGGAGGGCCTTCACTTCCAGCAGTCAGTTGATTCTCTAATCTAAATTAAGGCTTGTCAGTGTGGAATTGTTCAAACATTGATTCTGTGACACCTGGTTCTGCAATGATCAGTGCAAATACTTTCTACTTGGTCTACATCCTGTTGGGTTTACTCTTTGCATTTCAGGCAGTTTGGACCGCAAAACTACTCTGGCTTAGTACTGAACAATTTATTTATCGTAATGATACACCATCATGATGCTGTTTAGGCTGCAGACACTGCAGGGAGCATGCTTTAAAGGAAAAACAATACTTTTTTGTTATTATTATTTGTAGACATCTTAAATCCTGTAGTCTGAGTCTGAAATTGTCTTTCAGATAACGAGCTGAGAGAGATGGCAAGGGTCTCTTCTTGTATTTTATGGGATTTTGGTTTTCCCCCGTCACTTATGGGAATGATATCCTAGAATACTTAATCTATGCAGAGGAAAAACACTTAAGTTGCTGCCCACTTAACTAGCTAAAGTACCAGCAAAAGAGCTGAAGTAGAATGGAGTAGCGAAGGTCAAAGTTCCTGTTATTGAAGTAGAAGCTGCATTTGCCGAGCACCAGAACTAGACAACTGAAAGCAGCAAGCTTACCCTTAATATCAAAGATCAGTATCACGTATTGGAATAGGGAATCTCAGGCTTGCAGTAGCCTCGAGGGCAGGGGAAGGTGCTCCTCCAAACCAACCAAGAACCTCTGACAGCAGCGCGTCTCAGAGGACCCCATCCATGCTGTGTGACTGTCATGTGCTTGATACAGGAGCTCACTGTTGTCCATGCTTCTCGACTCTCATTCCAGAGCCAGTGCACTCACTGGCAATAAATCTCTGCACTTCCAAATTTCAGAAGGAAAGCAAAACTGGCTGTCCAGCAGATTGCTTTACTGGTGATCCATGCTGTGCAGAAAGGTCAGTGTGAGGCCTCATATAAACCTGTAAGTCTCCTCTGTGGAGTAGCACTCTGGTAGTTTGTGCCTCAAGTTTTATTATCTTGCTGGCTCAGGCGAGGTGGAGAAGCATGTGTGATTGTGACTGCAATTGCTGTGCTAACCACAGTGTGTGTTCTCTTGTTTTTGTTTTCTGCTTTTTCACAGCAGAAGGGGCCCCGCCTCACCTACTCGACCTACCATAATCCGACCGGCTGAACCGTCCCTCTTAGATTTATAACTCGAGGCTGTAGACAGCTGGCGACGAATGCCGTGCTGGCGGCTTCCCCATTCCACCCTCCCTTCCACAGCCACAGTCACTCCTCTCATCCATCCCACATATCTGCCTCCCACCACCCCTTCCTGGTGTGTCGTAAAACACTAGCCTAGTGATTGAGCTCTTCGTCTCCACTTGTGCGTCCTGTATTGCTTTGTGAGCGTAGAGTAGCCTTCATTCAGTGGCATGGATCCCTGAAGTACACAGGCTCCTTGGAGAGATCAGCCGCAGGGACATCCTTAAGTCCACGTGGTGGCTGTCCGTCCAGTTATTTCATCTGCCTGGTCTAGCCTGGATAAGTGTCCTGCCTGCATCAGTTAGCTGTAGCACCTAGGACTGATCTGTAGCTATTTTCTTTTCTTGTAGTTAAGAAGACAAAAGTGTGACTTAAAAGAAAAATACTGTCAAAACATGTGACACCGTTAGGAACAGATTAAATGTCCTGTGTATTAGTTTGACTTCTAAGGTGCAAAAATTCATGTTGGGAACAGTGCAATCAACCTTATATCAAAGTGAGGCAGGGAGATCAAGAAGGGGGGAACTCAATGGATCGGCATAGTCCTGCTAGAGTGAAGTCTGAGATAGCGCACACACCTCAGCGTGCAGGGAGCACACGGACCTGCTCGCGCTCAGCTCCCCAAAGGACTGGGCAAATCCTGCTGGTGACGCACTGGCTCCTGCCAGCAGTTGTTTTGCATCCTCATTTTTGGCTGACTTTCCTGAACCCAGCAGGGAGAGGGGAATAGATACGCTGCTCCCCCCTTGCAAATGGACAACCAAATGTTTTCAGGGAGTTTGCTGTGTAATGTTCTGTTGAAAATATTTCTGCTTTGAATAAGCACATCTTTCAGTGTTTTTTGGGTACTGTGGTGACTTCTTCCATAGCCTTTTCTTCTTGCATGTGGATGGTACGTGTTTGGGGAAACTTGTAACCGTTGTTGATCGTAACTCATCTTAAGGTTTGTTTTTTACTTTTCATGCTACATGTATTTAAAAAAAAAAAAAAAAAGACTTGAGAATTAAAAATATATCAACCCTGTACATCTCAGATGTCATGTCTCTACAAGAGCTAAATGAGCCACCTGTGTTGCAGTCTTTCAACTGGGCCTGATTCAGTTTTAAGTTATCTTATTTCAGTGCTATTGCTCTTAATTTCTGTTGTGGATCCTCTATTGTTCTGATGCCAGTTCCTTTCTGTATTTTAACTATTGTTTTACTACTTCTCCCCCTTTTCCTTCCCTTTCTCTTTTCCTTTTTTCTTTGTTTTTCTTGTCTCTAAACTCCAGCCGGCCGGGTAAGGCCAGTCCCTCCCGCCCGGAGAGCCCAAAACCACCATTTGACATATAGGCCTGCTCCCTCTGAGACTCTTTGCCTGCCTCTTAGCTGTTCTGTCCTGGAATGGTCTGACTCAAATCTCACACATGGCTTGTTTTGTTTGTACTTTGTGACACACACATATCAGATGTGATTGTAGTGAAACTGTTTTGGTTTTGTTTTTTTTTCTTCCCAGCTGCTTAAAGGAGTTAAACAAGTATATTGTAGTAATGAGAAACATATCTTTACTGTTATAAATATCTATAAATATATATATAAGATGAAAAATCTATATATGTCCAGGTGTTTAAAGCCATTTGTGCTTCCATGTGGATTTTAGGAAATACTTAAGTAGGGAAAGAATATCTATATACATATATATACACACATCCAAAAAGTTAACCAAATCCTGATGTTGAGTTTTTGAGCTGATTGTTAAATTCTCTGCTGTGTGCAGTTGGGTTATTGTATTACCCCGGACTTGTGGGTGAACTGTCTCGGTGCTGGTAGTAGCTGTGATGCAGTTTGTGATCTACCTGTCACTCTTGTTTATTGGATGAAATAAACTATCATTTCTGTATAATGAAGGTCTCCATGACTAGAATAAAACCATCTCTTTCTCTTGCTCTTTCTCTGGGTGATTTTCAAACTATATTTAATTATAACCTAATCTTTTCATCTTGTAGAGCTTAAAAAGCTATACATGCAAGCAGGTGCTGTCACTAATAGGGAAGGTGGAACAGATCTGCATCAACAGTGGTGTCCAGGAGCTGCAGTAGAATGAAGAGCTTTTGTCAGATATGGAAGTTAACTCCCTTTCAATGCATGGAGGTGCTTCAGTGACTGGACATAGAGAAGGTGGGAGTTTTGCACACAAAATTGCTTGGTTCTTAAAAAGGTATTTTTGCCTAGGCATCCACAGCAAGTGGATGTTGAGTTGTAGTTTCTCTGTCAAGCGGTCTCTTTTAGGCCCATGTCTGAAGAGCAACCTAACCACAGCCTAACGCACGTGGCCAGCTCTTACTTGACAGTTGCTTTTAGGCTTCCCTAGTATAAACTGGGTAAACTTGTTCCTACTGTCTCCATCCCAAAACAGTGAGTGCTATGGGTCTCTCCTAACGGTTGCTGCTTCTCACAGTGACAACCATGTTTCTCTGTAATTCCTGTAATTCTCTGTAATTGCAACAGATTCCTTAACCCCCTGAGTAATGGGGCTCCAGCACTACTGCTGCAGGGACTGACCAGGAGTGTTGGGGTTGCTGACTTAAATCAGTGTAATATTGATGTCTGATTTACCCTTGCTTGCTCTTTGCTACAGCTGGCTGCAGGGCTTATGGAATCTCCCGAGTACTCCCTAGTAAGACTTTAATAAGCTAAAAAATCTCCTTGAAGATTTTATTCATAGGAGATAGCGGTGTAAGTTGAGTGAATAGACTAGATCTCTAGTGATTCCTTCCTATGTGTGTTCTAGCTTGCTCCGTCTTGCATGTTTTCATGGGTTGTAACTGCAGCTTCTATGCAACTGAGGCAATAACCATTGCTTGCCCTACCCTGTCCTATTTCTTTGCCCTACCTACCCAGCCCAGGCAAGATAAACTCGTATCCCCTCATCTACAGCCTTGTCAAACAAAGCGTCCTCTTTCCAGCATAACAGCTGTTTTCTGTTGTTTGGTGCTTATGGCCTTTAAGAAGCATTTTTCTACTTCTCAAATCAGACATGCAGAGGTAGTTCAGTTGCTCCAGTTCAAAGCTACTGTGTGTCAGCTGAACAGTAACTCCTGCTCTTAATTTCCTTGAAGTAAAGGTGGTGTCAGGGAAACACTCCTAAAGGGAACAGGGTGAAGAAATGAATCTGATGGTCTGAATGTGAAATGCTAGGCCAGAGAAAGGTCTCGGGCTTGGCAGCAGTCTGTCTACAGGAAAACATTCATGAAAGCTAAGTGAAAAGGACATCCATGCCAAGGCAGGTGTTTCTAATAAAGAATTCATTCTTTGTGCTTTTTTTCTGGCCAAATTTCAAGGTGATCTGAACAGAAGAAACACATCTAGTCAGTGCCCATCTGAATAAGTTTATTCAGAAAGCAAATTTGTAACAGGATTAAGTCATCTCTGCAACAGGCTGCAGGCCTTCTTCCCTGGTCTTGTCTCCTTCACAGTACTCAAGTAAAGTGCCCAATAAATATTTATGCAATTTATAATAATGCTCTATGAAATCACAGCCTTGCCCCCATTAGTTATGATACAGATTTACGAACAGCCTGAGCAGGGATAAACACTGCAAAAGGCTTAAGTCTCTGTTTGAGGAATATACAGCATTTTACACAGATACACTATGTACACAAACCCATGCAGCCAGGAGTTTGGGAGCATGTCACCTGTGTTGTACCAGTAACAGACAGCACTAGTGCCATTCAAATGAAAGGAGTTCAAAAAAACAGCTTCCATCTTCCCCTGGTGGGTTCACAGGAAAGCACTAGTTGTTCTGTGTACACTTTTTTCAGTTGTATATGGAAACATCAAGATGAACCATTTAAAAACAAAACAAAAAAAAATTTCACACTTTAATCTGCTGCTGGCACTAGAAGAAAAGCGCTCTCTACTGTGCTGGTGTAAAGCTTGACCAACCCAGGCACAGAAGACATGAATGGTCTTTCTATTTGTTGTTGACAAACCCAAAAATTGATACTGCATTCCTGTGCTTGCATCTCTCTTATCTTGACAGGAAGGCGGTATGTGCTTCTCCAGGCCCTAGCCCAGGCTTGACTCTTGGGATCACACAGCTATGCTGGTTAGGTCCCTTAAGCCTCACCTGTGCTTTTCTTAAATGTTCATTGCTGAAACTAACCTTCCGAAGAGCAGGTTGTTCTTGCCTGGAAAGCAAATTTAGTTGTATGATATCCACATGCAATTCACTTCACCACTTGCACACCCAAGGGATTTGCTTTGCTGCTGCTTCAGGGGACTCTCTCTTCCCATCGTGTTTTGTTTTCTCCTTAGAATTAGGGCTACAGCTTCAAGGCAGTGCCAGGTGACACCTCTGTCACTGCTGTGTGTCCCAGGAACTTAGATAGGTGGAATCCAAGATCCTGTGCCCCCTGTTTAATACACTCCTTACCCCATGGGAGAGGAGAAAAGTTAAGTGATGGAGAACTAGAACCCCTAGAGTCCAGAAATTCAAAACAAAGCATGTTTATTAAGTGGTTTCCTTTTACTTATTTCTCCCATTTTTTAAAATAAATAAAACCTTCAGACACATACAAGTGAAACACATCATCCTTCAAAGTGCAGTTACATTTCCACCCCACTCCCAAGAATCACATAAAGCTTTGTCAAGTAACCAAAAAGACTCAAAAGGCAACCCTTGTTCCCTTCCCCTAGCAATGAGAGTCAACGGGGCTCTAGGACTGCCCAGGAACCTGCATCTTTTGGCTGTTCAAGACTGGCAAGGCTGGTTTCAGATACAGTTGGAAGAGGCAGGCTGCAGAAGAAAGTGGGAAGTTTAAGATACGTAGTATGAAACGAAACCAACCTGTTTAGAGTCCAAAGAGTTAGTTACTTTGGGAGCCCTGGAAGGAGCTAGGCTGATTACAGTCATGAGTGATGGATCAGAACCGCTGCTTGGTCACTGCTGTGAAGCTGGCTGCTGGCAACAGAGTCTGGGACAAGGGATTAAGTCATTTTGCCCAAAGTCATGGAATCCCCTTTCCCCCAACCCACACCTGGCCCAGGTGCAGTGCCAGCACCAGCTGCCTCCCAGGATTAGTTTGCCTGTACTCCAAGCACACCAAGTAACAAAAGAAAAAGAAAAGGAGGATAAGGTCTGATGCTCAAGTTCCCTCTGATGCAATCCCTCTTTCCTGATGTCTTTAAGAATCTGTTCTGAGCAAGGGCACTGAGCAGAGGTATGGGCACGTACAAGTCAGTTAAGTCCTTTCAGGCTCATAAAAAATTGCTGTAAATAAGATTTAGTGCCACTTAAACTACCATGATTTTGACCTCATCGTTCTCATCAGCACGGTAGAAGAAGGGAATGCAGGGGTTTTCCAGCAGGGAGCCCAGCCTCTCCTGAGGGTTCTGGATTTCTCTGAGAAGCTGCATTATTTGCTTTGCTGTGGGGTCCTCTTGGCTTGGCTGAGCAGCTTTATTGTCAATAGGGGAGAAACCGGATTGATGAAGAACAGCAGCCTCTTGTTCTGCTTCATCTGCTAAACTCACTTCTCGTAACTCTGTAAGGAACACAGACAAGGCAGGTAACACTTCCCATCGAGACCTCAGGTTATTTCATTTTACAGAACTTGCCCTGGCTGCAGCTTACCTTCTCCATCAGTAGCATTCAGTTCAATGCGCCTCTCCACTGGAAGTACGCTTTCATTCTCGCTTGCTAACAGCTCTGGGTTTTGAGCAGCTGCTACATACTTGCTGTACCATTCATTTCTTTCCCTGACCAGACGCATCACTAAATCCTGCAGTTCCAGTAGCTTCATCTGCACCAAAGTAAAGGTAAAGGAAAGCCTGTGAAACACACACACAAACACTGCACTACAGTTTGCAGTCCTCCCTCTGTCACAAAATTAGCATCCTCAAAGTTAAAGCTAGCTAAAGAACAACATGCGAAGGGTTGGACTGTGCAAGTGTTCCCCAGGCTTGCCCTGCTTGGAGTGGTAGCACAGAAATGATTCCTTGCCTTCATCTCTTCCTTATCCTGAGCCAATCTGCTGATGTACTCCTCTTTCTCCTGGTGTCGCTGTTTGAGAATAGCCCTTTGACTCTGGTATAATGCAATATACTCTCCTGGAACACAAGAGAAGCATAAGGAGTAAGTGTTAGCGAGACTGGGGTACAAGCCTTAGGGAAAGCATTGAACTACGTGGCACGAGGATCCAGCAAATCCAACCCTGGACTGGAGATTGAACCTAGTTAGGGAGCAGTACGAGACATGAACTGCTTGGTAGTTGGAGGGGTCCAACTCTGAAAGCTGTTGGGGAGCTTCTATTCCCCAAATAAATAATGCATTGAGCAAGTTTTAGCTTGTGCTGGTGTTGCCTAAACATACCAATGGTGTCTGTTTCCCCAGACAGCTGTATGCAGCGATGTTCTAACTCTTCCAGCCGTTCCTTCAGATCAGCTTTCTCACGCATCAGGTCTGTGAAACGGGACTGAACACAGAAATCGGTATCAATCATCTGAACTGCTCACATACAGAGAATACCTATGTTAAAGACAACACCCTCCATTCACGTTGGTCTGAGCCTAAGGAACAAATCTTGCTGCCTTTACAATTTGTCTCTAATTTGATGCTAAAAATGAACAGAAAGGAGAGAGAGGGCTAGAGAACGTGTAAAAAAGCATCTCTGCATTTTGGGAAGCAGAAGGGCTGATGAAACAATGCGCCTTTTAACCTTCTCGTTGCTGGGACAGCACAGCTCTGGTCATATTCAGCTGCAAGACTGCAGACCACCTGCTTCGTCCCAGCAGAGTGAAGATATTCAGTCTGGTTTTCGGCTATTTCTTTACAGAAAGACCACAGGTCAGTGTGAGGCCCTTATACTCACAGTCTCTGGGGGTGGGAGGGGAGTTACTGCCGCAAGCTCTCCTGTGCTAAGACAAAGTGATAAGTTTTTTAGGAAGCAGCTTATTATTATGGAACGTCTGCTACTTATTCCCTTAAAATTTGTCTGTGTGTGCTGTAAGAGAGTGACACTGGATCGAACTCTAGCTGAGCAGTGTAGTGGGGCTGAAAGAAGATGAGATCCTTTGCTTACCTGTAGTTTCTCCATGGCAGTTTTCAAAGCCTCGTGAACCTCTACTGGAACAGTATCCATGGTGGAACCTGGAAAGGACATGCGGAATTTACAGTTCCTCCTTGGACATGAGGCACTCACAAAACCTGTAGATCTGTTTCAGAGGCCAGTGCAACTGGCCAAGGCATGCCTCCATATTCACAGTCCCCAAATGGCATAAAGTTTTTACCTCCACCCAGTGAGATGTTATGTTGCTGCTCCTGCCTAAGAGCTGCTATTTGCTGGAGGAGGCTTCTGCACTGCTGTTTCTGAGCAGCTAGCTGCTGCCTCATATCTTCTCGCTCCTTCTCCACTTGGGACATAGCAGATGTCAAGAAAGTGACCTAAGAAGAATTCAAGAGTATGTACATTAGTGCTTCTCCTGTATGAAGCACGATTAATGGTGCATCTCAGGACAAACAGAATAACACTTTATCTCATTGTATTTATGGGTACAAAACCAAAGTACTAAGTGACTGTCCTAGAACTAAACCAGGCAGCAACTACTGGATCTTTTCTCATTCCCGAGTAGTGCGATTACACAGGTTAAATACTAGCTCCCATTATATCTGTTTGATCACAGTATTTTCCAATTATGACTGTACTTAGAGAAAAATCTAGTAGATATTCACCACCATTTCCAAACTGCCTTCCAAACTAAAGAGATCATCATCATCATCGTAATTAGAGAGCTACTCTGCCAGTCTTTACAATTAAAGCCACTGTTGGACTTCCAGCCTGTCTTGCAAGGATGCTGCAGAAGTCTTGGGTTTTTTGCTGCTATGCACAAGGAATTGTTACACTTCCCTCATTACTGTGCCTCAGCTGGTGCACAGCTGATCAATAGCCTACTCCATGCACCCAGTGGAACGTCTCTGCAATTTCACCTGCCTCCTTTTCTAGATGTTTGTTTAGAACTAAAACCAAAGGCTTTTCAACCCATTAAGACTCACCACTTCTTCATGGCTTTCAAACTTCTCTGGGATCACAAATGAAGATTTTTGGATTTCTTCGGTCATTGCTTCACTTTCAACTCCATCTCCTGTAAAAGGAGGAAGGTGAACAAGGAGGCAATACCCCAGAGAGCCCAGCTCTGCCTCCTCCCTGGAGACCAGCTGCAGCTACTCACCCTCTAGTCGGTGCAAAATCCTGCCATCCAGGTCTGCTGCCAACTGACTGATCTGGGCCTGCAGCTCTTTGTTTTCCTTAGCTACAGCTTCCAGACTTTCCTGCAAGAGAGAAGCAGAAGATCACTGAAAACTGTGCAAGCCAGACTGCAAACAGTCACTACATCTTCAGGCCACAGCACCACACACACACACACACACACACACACAAAAGCAGTGCTTCTGCTCCAGGCAAGTATCATTCACCTGTATTGCACAGGATGCAATCACAGAATCATAGAACAGCCCAGGTTGGAAGGGACTGCGAAAGATCATCTAGTCCAAACTTTCGCTTAATTAATACTTAATGTAGTTAAGCACTTTTCCTCCTGTCTTTCCACTTGCCCCTTTTACCTTGGTCTGCTGCAGCTCTTTCAGGTGCATTTCCACTGTCACCTTCCCCTGAACCTCCTCATGCTGTAGCCGATCCATAAGCTGTGTCTGAAGCAAGTATTGTTTGTGCAGTTCCTCCTTCTCAGCAGACAGCTGCTGGTATGCCACGGTGTACTGTTGTAAGTGGCTGTAGTACTGGTCCCGCTGTTCCTGCAGCCCCTGAGCCTCCTGTGTTTTCAGTTCCAGCTAACATAACAAAACATAACAAAATCAAACCAACACATCAAGCCATTTCTGCCAGATAAACTGATCCATGTGACATGATCCAAGCTGTCAACATTGCCCCAAAGCCACCAACTAAGCAGGCAGCCACCATCTGCCCCCACATGCTGGTCCCTCACATCAGACAGCAGACGATGGGGGAAGGCTCCCAGCTTGATCATTACAATACCAATTTCCATCCTTCGATCAAAGTTTGGAAAGTTGCCAGCAGTTTGCATAAACCACTGTGTATCTGCCCTGCCATCCCACCAGCTGTTGCTTACCGTCTCTTTGAGGTTGCCCAGGTTCTCCTGCAGCTGCCCAAGCCTCTTGGCCAGCTCTTTCTTTACATGCTGCTCTGACTGTAGGGCACTTGTAACCTCCATGTTTTCATTTGTCTGCAAGACAGATACCACCATATAAGAGAATTGCCCCAACCAACATAAACGTATACTTTCAATAAACCATCTTCATTCCCCATACAACAGGGTGCCATCCCTTGGGTTATTCTGGGGAGTAACTGAGGGCCATAAATTGACTGTTCAGGACAGTAAATAACTTACAGAAAGGTTCAGAAGACGGAACAAGAGCAAGGAAAGAACCAAGGGAATCAGTGCTGGGACAGTGCCAAGAAGAGGCCTGGCACATCACACAGCCTGTCAGCTCCAAAGCAGATGGGTGGTATGAATATCCCAAACAGAGCCAGAGACATTCAAAAAGGAGTTCAGAAAGGACTAAAGAGAAATCAGCAGCTAGACAATGTGTCAGTTTGCCAGGGCCCCAAAGGGGAAGCTGTTACATTGGAAAAAGCAAGCAAAAGGGTTCAGCTCCAGGACAAATAAGAATGACAGCAGCAGGAGAGAAGACTGATGAGAACTTCTTCCTCATGGACAAATACAGGGAAGAGAAAATGGGAATCTTCAAGGGTAAAAGGGCAGGAGGAGTACTCAGGGAAAGAAATGATCTGACTGCCAGGGGATGAGAAGGAAAAGGAAACTGCTCTGAACAAAGGTATTGGTTCAGCTGCTAGAGCGCCTGAGGGAGTAAGGGATTACAGGGAACCTCCTGGCATGGCAATATCTATCACAGAAGATGGAGCATCCGTAGTCTCAGAGGACAAGAGATGGATAATGTATCTGCCAGTTTTTTACATCTGTGCTATGGAAGGATTGCACCAGTGAGGGAAGCAGTGGGAAAAGATGCACAAAAGACATACCAGTTTGACAAAACCATTCTGCAGCTCAGCCAGCTGCTCCTTCAGCTCCCGATTTTGGCTCAGTGCCCTACTGATTGTGGCCTTGTCACTCTGCATGTCCTCCAGGATCTGCTGTCTGTCCACAGACTCCTCATTGTAGCGCTGCACAGCCTTCTCGAGCTCCAGCAGCCGCTCCTCCTGCTCCCGGTTGAGGTGGCTCAGCTGCTCGTTGTCCCGGACCTGGGCCTGGTACTGCCCATGCAGTTCCTCCTTCTCTTGCTGCAGCCGCTGGATCTCTTCCTGCAGACTCAGCTCAGCTGCTGTGGGCCCTGCTGGTAAGGAAGGCTCAACATCCATAGGCTTAACTGCTGAGGAAAGGGAATCAAAAGCAGCTCAGTCAAAGGGCTAAATCACTGTGTAATACACCTCACTATTACATACATAAAGCATACCCAAACCTATAGGGCTCTATGACCCAGAAGATATCGCCAGCTGCAGTACCCAATCCTCACTGCAGAGCACTGAGAGCAGCAAAGGAGCAAAACAACCCCAAAACCAAGCACAGCATCCTGCTGTGTGCTAACTCCCTCACAGCCCTAGCAAGAGCATCCTGCCTCCGCAAACTCCTGGGCCGGCGATACTAAAGACATAAACAGTCTGCTGGTCAATTAGCTGAAGTAGTTCACTTGTTTGCTAGGATGAAAGGTTTCTCATGGTCAGCAGGCTTTCAGCTGCCTTCACAGCTTCAGAGCATCAGACCTACTTGCACCTCATGTGCAGAAGTTACTGCATAGTAGGGCCAGAGTTAACCAGCTGGTACTCTGCAGTGTGAAGCCCCACTTTGGAAGCCCTACCTGATTTGCTCAACAGCTCTGTAACATTGGCTTCCAGCTCCCGAATTTGGGCCATATATTTCTCCTTCTCCTCTGCCATTGTGTGGACCTGCAAGGCCACAAAAGTGAAAGTTAAAACAATGTTCATGGTGC
This sequence comes from Vanellus vanellus, assembly GCF_965231255.1. NCBI lineage: Eukaryota > Metazoa > Chordata > Aves > Charadriiformes > Charadriidae > Vanellus > Vanellus vanellus. The sequence continues at coordinate 6,311,430 of NC_138923.1, read as the reverse complement.
ACTTACTCCTGCCTGTGTTTGTCAAAAGCAGCTGTGATACTGCCCCTGATGTTACCTGCTCAGAGAGCTGCTGTACCCGCTGCTGCCAAATGCTCCGCTCCTCCTTCAGTTTCTCTACATACTGATCCCTTTCTGCCTGGAGCTGGTGAAGTGACTCTGAGAGCTGTTCAAAACAAAATAAAACACAAAGAAAATTGTATTGGCTAAATAAGTTTAGCAGTGACTGCTTAACGGATAAAGCCTGAAGAAACCAGTGTTAATGCAAAGCTTATGCTACATTCTTCTGCCACATAAGTTTCTTTACAGAAGTCAAGATTTGGATTGTATTTCATACCACCTCTTACCTGAGCAACCTGGGTTTCCAGGCTCGCCTTCTCTTCCAGTACCATCTGCAACTGTTGGTTAGCATCCAGACTCCCTGCCTGATTTGAGAACTGCCAACAAATATCAAAAAGTTATAGTGAAATGTTAATACTCTATTTCTGTGTAGCCTTTCCCCTGATAGTAACCTGCCACATGATCCGCGTTGTAACCTTCTGTAGTTCTTTAAAGCACTCCAACTCACAGTGGAGTTGAATGAAAAAAGCTTAGATTCTAGCCCTGTAAAACAGGCTGAACTGGGCAGCTCCTCCCTACCAATTTTATATTTACTATTTTTTTAATTAAGAAAACGCACTTTAATCAAATAATTTGGCTCAGAAACTGTGCATTTCCCGAGTCTGTATTATAGAGCCAGATCAGATGGCATAAAAGATTGTGACCTTAAAAGTTGTCAAACATGTCAGGAATTTAAAGCCAATGTCTGGAACATGTCAATGGACTAAGTAGCAAGGCTGCTTTAGTTGAGGCACTGTACTTTTCCTAGAAGAGAAGCTGTTGGCTTGATTTCAAGGGTAACTTAAGCCACTGTATCAGGGGAAAAAAAAAAAAAAGCAGTTTCTTCCCTCACAGGCTCACCTTAACACCAAGCTCACACTCTGAACTGGTAACAGCTGGCTTCATGCACTCCCTGTCTAACTGGGGTGTTCTTCTCTCAACCTTCCCCAGCTGACCCTCAAGTTGCCGTTGTCCAGTTCACCTTCTTCTGCTAGGGTGGGTACAAACACCACCCCTACTCAACTAGTTTCTCAATGAGACTACACAACAACTAACCAAAATGCTGCACAGAGACAAGCAGGAAAAATCACCGTATTTTCACACTTGGTATGTTCAGTCACCCTCTCGTATCGTCTAACATTCTTTTAGCAGACCGTTGTCACAATGTCTTTCAATCTACTGCTCAAACTCCTTAGAATATAGACTTGCTGTTCCTCAGAGGCCTCACTGAAAGCCTTTTACTAAGAGGATGTCTTGATGGGATTTTGCTCCTTCCTTTAACAGCAAGAGTTAAGTCTCGCCCCCACTGTCAGAAGCAAAGTCTTACAGTGATCAGTGTGATCTACCCTCACATCCCAGAAGTACTGTGGTTACCTGTTGAATCATCAGCTCAGCCATTTCCAGTTTCTTATGCAAATCCTCCATATCCAACTTCATAGCTGAGTTCGCAGAAACCAGGGAGTGAACCTTCTCTGACAACTCTGAATTCTGTTGCTTTATTTCCTCGCTACTTTTGCTGAAACAAACAAACAAAAAATTTAAGTGGCATCACTAGATGTAACAAACTGCATTGTAAATTTATGACATGGACATCAGCAGACTCAACTGAATATCCAACCTCCCAAGTAGAGAAGTGGTCCGTGCCCCTTGTTATGTTTTGTGGCTCTACTGAGAAGAGTAGTGTTACTCTGCAGTAACAAGCAGAATGGACTCACCTTTGTTTGTATAGTTCCAGTTTCAGGTTGTCTCGCTCCTTCACCAACTCTTTATTATGCTGGAGAAAAAGGAAATTATTAATTCAGCTACAGACTTTAGCCAAACAAATAAGATTTTGAAAAAATACAAAATACTCATTTCACCTTTAGCAGATCAGCTAAAGTGGAAGAGGTCATAACTTTGGCAAAGTTCTCAGGACATGTTTGCTTAGAGCCTCCTGAATTTGCCAGGAATAAGTCTGCTCAGTCCTTTCAAATGTGATGCTACTAACTGAACATGAGGTTATTTCTGCAAACTTTGGATTAATATCAATACTAAAGTGTCTGTTTGATGAAGACCCTCCTGGAACAAGGTCTCAGTGAGGCTTCTGTTGTGTGGAGCTGGCAAGACTAATGAAGTAAGGTGCCAGATCTGAAGACAGCAACTGGACCATATGATTAGTGGTCACAGAAACCTGAATGAAACTTGCCTTGATCACAGAGAACACAGGGCTTTACAAGGTTAATTAACAAGGTTAATTTCTGCCTCTTCTCTAAGTAGGGACTACAGACTTTTCAGTAGTGTAGTGACAAGCAAATAGCCAAAGGCAGAGCTGCTGGTTAAGCATAAACAGAGGTGACTCTTACCTTCTCTGACTGTTTTTGCTGCATAGAGATGGAGGACAAAGTACGTTCTAGCTCTGATACCCTCTGGCGAGATGAATGTAAACGAGCAGCCAGGTTTTCAACTTCTCCTGAACAAGTCAGAGCAGAGTCAGTTGACGCTAGACCACAAAAAGCTTTTTGGAACTGGCTGAACAGCACTTTCTACTTTGTCAACAAGCTCTTAAGGCAGCACAGAGCTTTGCACATCAGTAGACCTGGTTCCACTCCTGGCTCCACAGGTGACTCACTAGCAACTCTGGGCAGTAAAGCTCTCTCTAACTACCTTACTCGATTTTAGAGAGAGATGATGAAACTTCCTTTGCAGAACAATAGACAATATGTTGTTTGGTTGGGGTTTTTTTTTCCTAATAGAATTGCTAAAATTTAGTTCAGAATGAAAGACTTGGGTAAAACCTACATTAACATGACAGCTGTGTGGGAGAGGGGCGGAGAAACAGGAACAGTTTTAAAAGAATCAGAAAGTCAGAAAGGAACAGTCTGGGATAGCCACCAGGCCGAAACAGGGCTGACAAGGCTTCAGTGATGCACAATAGAACCTCAACTGCCATGGGATCAACATGCTCCAATTTGGGGGCAGCTACGATGACAGAAGAAGTGACGGTGCCAAGTATTGCTCATTAGGGAGTCAGTAAGTGTTGTGAACTGGCTGCCAGGAGCTATCATGCCTGTGACTTGAAATCCACAGTTTAAACAACAGCTTGAGCTGGAGTGCTCACAGTCAATTACCTGATTTCTGCCGTGCAGCTTGCTGAGTATGTCCAAGGGCTGTCTGCAACTCAGACTTCTCAGAAACTAGAATTCCAATAGTCTGGATATGAACCTTTGGGAAAGGAAAATCAGCTCAGCACAAAAGTTCTTTGCTTGTAACTGCAACATCACTGTTGCCACAAAAGGATAATTCTTGCAGTTAAGTACAGTCTGGCTGACTGACTCCCAGTTTTCCTGAAGGAATGGACTGACGGCTTCCAGAAGCCAGGTGATATTCCTGTAATGGCGGCTCTGCCTTACCTGTAACTGTTCCCTCAGTGCCGCTTGCTCTTTGGAGAATTTCTGTTCAAACTCCTTCTTTTCCTGCATAAACAAATGATGCCTATTCAGCACAAAAACGTAAATAGTTAACCCTTGTTGGTTTATGCCAAACTAAAAAAGCAGTGATGCATTGGTAGTACTTCCAGCATCTAAATGATGCAAGTATTTTTAAAGACATACTTCAGTCTTCCATTATTTGAACTACTTCATTATTTATCCCTCCTAGAATGGCAATGACAGCATAGTGCAATCACTGCTAGCGTAACCGTGGCAGTGTTTGGAATGCAAACTACTGACAAGGACTTAAACTGTAATCTTGTGCCTCCACTGCACTCCTCTGATACTGGAGCATTTAAATATTAGCTTTTGTCAGAATAAGAACACTACCTGCCAGGCCTAACTCATGAAGTCAAAACATTCAACCTTATGCTACAAATGAAACTGAATTTAACCTAAGACAAGATCACATATGCCTGTGCCACAGTCCACTATGCATTCTACTCCTCAGAGACAGATACCTATTTCTGTGTCTATCAAAAATAGGACACACTTTACCTTCTCCAGCTGATTCATTGCTTCTTGGTTCTGCTGTTTCTATGGAAGAAAAATGATGTGCCAGTATTAAGAGAAAATACTCTCAAACTGCTGAAATACATTTTCACTTTAATCAAGTAAGATACATGCCCAATTACTGCAAACAGAATTTACATCATCCTTTCTGTAGAAGACTAGGAAGTTTGTCTTAGCCATTAAAAATAATAGATTCAGGGCTCCCTTCACAAATATACCCAATATGCCAGATATGGTTTTAGTTGCTCAGTATATTACTGTAGTTCTTCTCAAATACCACTACTGAAACTCCTGTATGTTTATATCTGAGCATCCACCAACTTCAGTTAAACTTGCATCCCACATCTACGAAATTAATTGTAGTAATCCTGGTGTATTAGAATAATCACTAATAATGCTTTAAAAGACAAAACAAAACAATAAAAAACATAGTCTTTTCCTTTAACTGAGACCTTAGACCTTTATCCCACTTAACAACTGGCCTTTAAGTTATGCAGAGCTGCACTTAGCAGGCTTCTACAAAAGGTGGTATCAGACAGTGCTGAAGCCAAATGCAAAGAAAAAGGATAATTCTATCCTAGCCAATTTCAATCTTATGAGTGAAGTATTTGGAGATTTGTTGACCATACATAGCATGTCTTTAGATATGGGGTAAAGGAGACAAAAGTGGCAGCTGTCTACCCAGCCTGCCACGAACTGTGCTGCTGTGTTTGCCATTTGCTGCTGTTGTCCCCCTGGCAATTTTCTCACAGAATCCTCAAAAGTTACTACGTAACTAGTACTTTTTTCCCCTTCCCAAAGACTGGACATTGCCCAAGCTGTTTCTTTACTACTACTACTACTTCAATGTATTTTGAAACATGACTGCAGATGGGAGGGTGATCAATTAGAGGTTTTGATTCCAGCAGCACCAGTGCACAACATAACCAGGAAAAGCAAAGGCAAGACCACAAATGCAGCAAAGGCCCTACATAGTCCCAGGCAAACAGAAAAGCAGGCAAACAAGGAGAATCCTGGGTAGGCAGTGCACTATGCCAGGTACCTCTACAACCCAGCTAAAAAAAAAACAAAAAACAAAACCCAAAAATAAACAGAATGGAATAAAAATAACCCAAACCCAAAAATAAAACAAGAGAGTCATGGGGTACACAGGGAAATGCTGAACTTTGGGAAAAGTGTAGTTTGAGAGAGGAACAAAATGGGGAACAGTATTTCACACAAGAAAGGCTCTTTTCAGACTGAAACAAGTCCACTTAGCTGCATTTCTTGCAGTGTTAAAGCTGAAGGCTCAAAAGCAGCAGCAGGAAACCATGCAGGCCACAGGACAAAGCAGTTCATTCATCATGCAAAGAGAAGCTGAGGATATGATCAGAAAACAGCCCCAGGCTCTCTCTTAGACCTATTGCTCCCACTCTGCTGATATATTTAGAACAGCATCATCACCTGCAGAAAGGAGGTTTTCACACTGCTGCCAGCACCAGGATTCTCTATTTCAAGGATTCAGACCACGACCAGAAATAGCTGTTTTATCAAGATGCTTATCATCCAGGGAAAGCATGATGAGATCAACAGAGCATGCTTAAATGGAAACAAAACTCTGTTTCTTATTCCTCAGATTCCAATACACTCACAAGTGGCCTTAGACTTTGATCCTCTTAACAGGTTTTCCATACAGCCCATTTTGTTCCTTACAAAGTGCTGTGTAAGCAGCCTTCCTTGTGGTACTAGGAGAGAACCCATAACCTTGCAGACACCCAGAGAGCGTGGAGGAGCAGCAAAGACAATGTCAAACTGGTTGGTTGGATTGTTTCTTACCAATTCCTCTATCTTTGTAACGAGCTGTTTGTTAGTTAGATTGCTGGAATCCAGGGCTACTGCCAGCTCCTGGTAACGTGTCTGATGGGCACATGCAGATAGAAGAAAAAGGAAGGAGCAGAAGAGGAGGGGAGGAAAAAAGCAATAATTAAAAAGGACAGAAAAATAAATCATTATCACAGTTTGATACAATTAGATTCTCCAAACAAAACAAAATCTATGGTTTCAACAAAAGCAGCTGGAATGTCAACATATTTTATCCATTTCTGCCAAGGCTTAATTTTGACATAAAAGTGAATGAGAAATAAGAACTGCAGTTCCATTGAACCCAGATTATCCCCAGTCCCCAAACTGGAAACACCTCTGACACCTGCCTCCTACTGTTGATCACAACTACCCAATTACAGCACAAGACAACACTAGACAGCGATGTATGTGAACTGTGCATTCAATTAGGTCTCATTAACACTGCTGTAAGCACAGAGTCCCAATAAGTGATCAACAGTAGCAAATAAGAAAGAAGAAAAAAAAATATAGACTGAGAACAACTTACTTCCATTTCCTTAATATTTGTAGAAGAAACAGCACTTTCCCCATTCACATACGACGTAGACTAGAAATAAACCAGTCAAGTAAGTCAGTTTTATTTCCCAAGGCAACAAATCACTATTAAGTAAGAACTGACTGTCATAGTAATACTTCTTATAGCACCTTTCACTTCAAGTTACCACACACAGGCACAGAAAACATACTTTTCTGGCTAAGGATAGATGCAGACTCCTCCTGTGACAAGCTGATGTGAATTATGCAGATTGACTTCATATTCTTTTCCACTAAATCAAGAATACATCTTTCCATGAATACATGCTGTTCATTCATCCCACTCTGCTTTTCTTCCTACTGCTGAAATTTTACATTCCTAAAACAGGATTTTTTGCTTCTCAATGTTTAAATATTGTATTGTTTAGCAGAATGGCTGCAGACACCTCTGAGATTGAAGAGTGTTTTCTTGAGCTGACTGCTTAAAGCTCCACATCAAACATCAAGAAAATTAATAGGACAAATGGATCAAAAGGAGGCCATACCTGAGAAACCAGGCCATTGAGTTGTTCAGACAACTGGCGGAGACTTTCTGTTGACGAGACAGACCTGGGAAAAAAGAAAGACCTTGCAATGAAAATTTCTCCCAGAGAACTGCCCCAATCAGAACAGCACTGGGGAGGAATAAAACCTTAATTTGTTGGACACTTCGGGATCATGTTGCAAAGCTGTTTGATAAACACACACAGATGCTCACCTGTTCTCATCCAAAGCATTTTTATGATCCTCAGCTTCATGAATCTGTGGATTGAAATACAAAAATTTACAAGCCTGTAAAAGAAGATGGGAGTCACATTTGTGAATGTGTCACTAAGACTTGATTACATCTGGGCTCAGGTTCCACAGCACCTGTAATTACTGCTTCCCAAAGAAAGATGAACTTAAAACCACCAACTCAGTCCTGGCTTACACATCACTTCTGAGTGGTGTGAGCCTGGATTTCTTGAAATGGAGAAACTAAAGTGTTACAGGCTTTATGTTTGCTCTTACTACTTATCAGTATAATCAACACTTTGCTGGGAAAAACTTCAACTGAATCTTGAAGCAGTAAAAGGAAATGCAGATTGGTCTGACTGGAGACCTGTCCTGTAAGGGCACTTTCTGCTCATGAAACAGGAGAGAAGAGGAAGGAAAACAGCAGCTTTGGGAGACGCAGGGGCATATGCATGCTGCTACTCTCTGCTCTCACAGACAGATGATGACTAGATGGAGAGTGCAGAATGTAGTATTCTTAACAGAAGAAAATCTGAACTAATCATGTCATATTTATGAAGATCACCTTTCTCAGAAAAAACATGTGGTATTGCTAACCAATATTCAATGATTCAATGGCAATATTCATGATGATTCACAAACCTGTGTCAGCTGCATGCTCCCAGGAGCAGGCAGAACAGAACCACAACTAGGTAGACTGTTGCTGTTAGATAGCACAGGGACATCGGTAGCAAGCTGTTCAGCATTACGAGTGGCAACATCACTGTCAAAGTATGCCTGTCACAAAACACATCACAGGAATTACAGCCTTCATGCAAAATGAATGAAAACACACATGAGCACATCACCTTGTGATCTGCCTGTGAAAACTAGACAGAGGTGAACAGTCAATCATTTAGAAACACGTGGAAGGGAATCTGTGTTCTCCCCAGAGCAAATAGGTGACTGCATCAGCCAACAAACACACTGTCCCAGGCCTGTGCCCTCTCAGAGACAGTCTGAAGAACCAGTGTCCCGTAATCAAGCTTGCCTCCGTAACTTGGGGCAATAATGTCACCCAACTCTTAAGTTCACACACTAGATTTACTGCAAAGGATTTGCCAAAAAAGCAAGCGAGGGCAAAGCCAGATGGTAGTCACTCTGCTTTGAAAAGCGCTACCTTCAAGATGTGTCTGGGGAAAACACAGATCACTGTATGCAAATTAAGATGGAAAAGAATAGGTTAGTGACTACTGGAAAACTGGGTTAGTCAAACGCAAGTGCTCCATCTAAAACTCAGTGAAGTTTGTGGCATGCCATGAACCACAAGTTTAGAAACAGGACATTTATGAACAGGCCAAACTCAGCGTGGCTGGGAGCAGGTGTCTGTGGCCCTGCTGGGGCTATGAATACCGTAACTAGAATCTAAACAGAAAAGAGAAGGGCCAAAAAACTATTTCTGGACAGCAATGCAAGCTCTCATCCAGCCTTTGTGGGAGGATGAATAGCATCTGATGACACCTCTACCAAGCCACAGTGAACTGGACAATTTAATCTATCTTGTACAGGTTCAGAGACCCATAAAGGCCCAGAGCAGTATTCCAATGTTTTATGGCAATTTGGTTTATTTCATTGTCCAGCTCCGGTAAGTCATCATTTCACAACACTACAAAGCATATAGGATAGTATTTCAACATTCAATGCCACCAATATATTGCAGCTCTCTGTTATTCCATCTGAAAGAGCTCCCTCTTACTTCAGTCACTTCCTTCTTGGCACTTCACAGGAAACAAGAAATCTCTCTTGGCATTCCCTGTTTACCTGCTCAGCACTTCACTCATGAACCAAGCAGCAAGGATAATAAAGTAACAGTGAAGACAGATTTAATGAAAACAATAAGCTGAAAGACTGAAGATGGAAACAAATAGAATTTCTTTTTAGCAGGACAGATACTTGTGCTCTCAAGGAGCAACATATGTTAGGTGCTTATAGGAAAGTCAGGAATTCCCTTACTTCCTCCGGCTACAGGTTACTTCACCTTTATTGGTTCAGACACTCATCAATATAGAACGTTAGATGGACAGAAGGAAGATCTTCCCCAGTACATCTCAAAAATGTTTCCTTAATTTTTTCTGATCAACACATTATTTTTGCTTAATGCTTCAAGATGCAAAACCAGTAACGTGCCTTAACCACAAGAACTTCTTCCTCCACAATAAGCAGTTTGAAAGAAAGAAAGAAAGAAAGAAAGAAAGAAAGAAAGAAAGAAAGAAAGAGAAAACAAAACCTATTTGAACAGCTGAATTTATTGGAAAGAGTCAGGAGCAAAGCACTTATCTGGAAATTGCACGTTGTAAGGTTCTAATAATGTCAAATGAAAAGTTAGTAATTCTGCTCAGCTTCACATATAGGATCCATTTGCTTTCACACAAAGGATCCTATGTTGTTGGGTTTTCTGTGTTTCCCAGCCAAGAAAGCTGATGTGGGTGAGATGGGAGGGCTCTGCCTCACATTAAGACACCAATGGCAGCAGTAGCTCAGATGCTAATGATCAGCTTTTCTGCCCTGTTAGCGTCAAGTGAGTTTCTGAAGAACATTTTCCTGACTCAGGATTTTTACAAGACGGCAACTGGAAAGAGAAATCTTTCTTTCGTTATGTATTGCAATTAAAGATTAGTTTTCAAATTACTCCTAAAACCTAAGACACAATAACCCACAAATTCCGTAACAGTCAATTCGATCAAAATATATGTCTCCATGCTAAGGAAGCAGAGAAAAAAAAAAACAACTGGGAAAACAAGAATGAATAGAAGCAATAAATTTTCCATTTTCAGAATGGGACTAAAACTGTAGACACAGGCAGGTCTTCGCTGCAGGACCAAATGCCATCTCAGCAACAGCAATGGACCACCCATCTTTGTCTCACCTTTCAATGTGAAACAAGTCCCTTCCTCTGAGATCTAACTTACACTGAGCTTATGAGTATTAAGTGAAAATAGTCCCTGTGACAAGAGTGAAATTTCAATCAAAACATGCTTTCTGATGCTAGACTGGCACATCCAGCACCCTCAAAGCTTACAGTCTTCATGTCACTTAAGTTCTACTGATACACAACCTACGCGTATAAGGTCCAGGTGGGGGAACTTTCTGCTATTCGCTCTGTGTGTTGGGCAGAACAGCTGCTGTATTATCACACCAAAAAAAGGAGAAAAGGGATACAAAGGCAATTTGGAGTGAACTCCATTCCACCTTGCAGGTTTCATTGCATCTATCTGGTACCCCTGGTGATTACTATAGTTATATTTATTGCCGGAGACACATAGATGTGCAGTAAATACAATAATGAGTTACTTTATGACAACTAGATTGAAGCAACGGTAGGGAAAGAAGCTACCAAAATGATGCAAGTGAAAGTGAAAAGCAGAGCTTTGGTACAACAAAACTGAACACGAAAATTCTGGGCTACAAAATTTGACTTCCCTGAGCTTCTAGCACAATTTGAGCCTTATTTAAATAAACTGACTATCTGGAAATAATTTTTTTTAAAAGGCTGTTTGTTTACGTTTGCTCCTGAACACATTTCTATTGCTTATTGGTGCACTTCCTGCCCTCTCCTCTTCAGAAGCTGGAGAACATGAGGAAGCCTGTAAATGCTTGACTAGAAGTATTTGACTTCCTGCCTAAACATATTTAAACCCATGGTACTTGCCAGACTGTACATCACCTGTGCAAGTTTCATCGCCTGTCATAAAATGGGTTGGCTGGAATAACTAGACAGCTCACTCAGGGCAGCTACGTGCCTGGAGATGTGCCCTTCAGAACTGAAGCTCTAGGAAATAAAGCAACGACACGCAGAACAGGAGAAATCATACAGACTAAGAAAACACTACCCCCTCCTAGGGCAGTTCTCCTCAGCAGTTCAGTTAGTTTATTGCCTCACCCCAAATTCCTGGTTTTCCTCAAAGCTCGACTGTCTCAAGGAAGAGTTGTTGACAAGGTTCACTTTTTCACACATTAAATTTGACACAAATCGGAAGGAAACAAGCACTTATGAGCAGTGGAAACGCATGTTAACAAATAGCTTCATGTTAATAAAAACAGCAACAAACTCAGGCAACTGACGGTGGATATGCCAGGACAAGGTTCCATCCGAAAAAAAATGAGGTCAGTGTAAACAGAACCCGAAGCATGCAGTAGGGAGAGCGAGTCACTGCAAGGGACACAAGCACTGCCTCACCTTCCTCTTGTCCAATGAGGGTATGGCTACCCCATTGGAGCGGTTAAGGTCTGACACCAGCACCTTCAGAATGTTCTGAATCTAAAGGAGGCGAAAGAAAAGGGGAAAGAGAAACGGCTCAGAAAAGGACAGAGAGAAAAATATCAATCAAAGGTAGCCAAAGAAACCAACACCCTCCAGCTTGTTAGGAGCACGCACCTCAAAACAGCAGTTCTGGACACACCCAGGGCTGCGCAACAGCACTGTATGATCAGACACCACTTCAGCACATACCCTGACTCAAGCGTCCACCTTCCAGTAGAGGTAGTGCTGACTAACATAGCACACTTCGTACACTGGCAGTACAGGCATCTATGCCATTCGTATATTACACCGACATAACCCTTTCCTAGCTCTGGTCATGTTCTTCAGGAAACCAAAGAACAAATGGATTTGAGAAAGAATGAGACGCTCACGTTCTCTGGAGGCTGCTGGTCATCATTGGTGGGAGTCTCGGGTCTACTGCCTTCTTTAGTTTTGCGTTTTTTCTTGGTTCCTGCAGTTGCTCCAGGGTTATTCTTCTGCTGATATTCCTTCAGCTGTGAAAAAAAAGAATAATCTGAAGTCCAAATAGAACATGCCTTCTATGAGTGTCATGTGAAAAAAAAAAATAAAACCTCCACTGGGTAGATGGACAGGTCAAATGTAAGGACAAGAAAAACGCTCTTCAAAGAGTTTGTTCCTCTGGGGGGGAATCAAAACAAGTTCAGAGAAGCCTAAAGTAAGAACTAGTGTGATGGGTTTACGACAAAGACACTCAGAGTTGTAAACGTTCAACTTTTGTATACAGCTAACGATGTTCTTGGGAAACAATCTGATACTCCATACTGCAATTAAAAGGACATTAGAAGAAATATTTGGGGTTTTTTTGAGGTTATAACCAAGAGCAATAAGGAAAAATTAATAAAGGACACATAATGCGGAAAAAGCAGTGCCTGATAGTAACATCTTCCACTCTGTGAAAGATTCTAAGAAGGAAAGTGACAGACAGCTAACACATTAATATAGATACTGTAATAACTGTGAACTCGGGGGAGAAGCAATCTACAACTGATTTTAAAATCATATCCATTTCGCCCAGGAAAAGCTGGTCTGATAAGCTGTAACTTGAATCCTGCCAGGTCTTCCGGCATTGTTGTGGATGTTATTGAACACCTAGACCCAAACCAAGGGACTCCCGGGCAGTTATATGTAAATTACCCACTTCCACCTCCCCCAACCTCCCCTTCCGCCACCCCCGACAAACACCGCCGTCCCCCACCGCGCCAGACGCCGGGCGGGCAGGGCCTGGCTGCGGCTAGGTGGGAAAAAAAAAAAGAAAAAAAAAAGAATAAAAAAAAAAAAAACAGTAAGAAGGATCTCATTATTCGGAGGATTTCAAAATGGAAGCATGAACTGCTCCAGGACACTTTCCCATTCGTATGACTTTGACACAGAGGCGCGTCCCGCCGAGACGCACGGGGCCGAGCCCCCCTCCCCCGGAGGAAAAAAAAAAAAAAAAAGAGAAAAAGAAAAAGCGGGGGAAGGGGGAAAACGACCAACCCAAAGCGCACAGACCGCACGACACCGCGGCAACCCAGGCCCGGCCTCTTCCCGGCCGCCTCCTCCGGGCCGGGGGCGGCCCCCAGGGGGGAAGGCCCGGCCGCAGCGCCGGACACCCGGGGGCTCCAGCAGCCCCCACCGCGGCCCGGCCCGGAGCGAGGGGGCGGCGGCGGGCGGGCCTGGCCCGCGCCCCTCAGGGGAGGCCCGACCGGGCCCGGCGGCTCCGATCCGCGCGGGGCCAGCGGAGCCCAGCGACCGCCGCCTGCCTGTCCTGTCCTGTCCTGTCCTGTCCTGTCCTGTCCTGTCCCATCCCGTCCCCGCCGGCCCCTCACCTTCTTCTTGGCCGCCGCCAGCCTGCTCTGCCTGCTACCGTCCGCCATGTCCGCCCCGCGCCCGGGCCACGTCAGCCGCGGCGGGGGCGGCCGCCAGGCTCCGCCCCGCCCGGCACCGCGGCCTGCGCCGACCCGCCGCTCGCCGCTCGGTCGGCAGGGATAAACCCGGCTAGGAGCGCGCCCGGGGAGCTGGGCGGCCCACCCCTCCTCTGCTGGGCGCGTCCCACAGCTCCGCACGCCTCTGCGGTCGCCGCGGTGCTTGAGCTCTGCCTTTGAAGTGCCGGTTGGCGCCGGCGTCGGGTGTTGCTGGCGTGTGTGATCCCGTTCCCAGGTCCTTCGACCTTCCGGGTGCTGGCCGGTGCGGTCAGCCCCGGGAATACGGCAAGGCGGCCGCCAGCGCCGGGCAGGGCTTGGGGACAGACCCCCCTCCGCGCCGGCCCCCGGAGCTGCAGTGGGTTTGGGCAGCCAGGCCAGGCTCAGGGCCTCAGAAGGTGTCCTGGTTTGAGTGACACAGGACCAATGTCTCTTCTAATGCTTGGGGAAAATGCACTTTTAGAAGCCTCTAGTGTCTGAATTTGTGAAAATATTTACTTTATAGCCAGGTATGGTATGCAGGTTTCAAGGTCTCAGTGTTTTCGAGCTCTCCAGGTGTGGGGATGAGGAGCAGCAGACCCGGGCACTTGACCCAAGCTGCCCAACAGCATTATTTCATACCAGGAATGGCACATTCAATATAAATTAGAAGTTTGCTGAGGAGTTCTCCCTCTGTCTCCCCCCTCATGGCTGCGACCCCGAGAACGCCTTGTCCCGGTGCCGGATCCCTGAGGCTGTCCCTTCCTCCCACAGCCACAGCGCTCGCGGGTCCCACATTGGCTGTCACTGCTGGGAGTGCACAGCTCCCTACGGATAGAACGGGATGAGGATAATCTTTGTGTATTTTATATTGGCATCAGGACCAATATTGGTTCTTTAGTGTTATTATTTACTCTTATTCTATTAAATCTGTTTATCTCTCAGCTCTTGGTTTTTCCTTGTTTTTTCCCCGATTTCCCTTCCCGGGTGGGGAGGGGCCATCGGGCAATGGAATAATTGTCTAAACGACAATAAATTATTGTGGGTTCCTCCAGGCAGGACGCGTGGGGCAGCCGGTGGCAGCAGCTTCTCCTCTACAAGAATAACAATGGCGCCAGTGACCCCACGGGGAGACAGAGTTCTCCTTGAGACCCCGTCCGGGGGGCAGTCCCAGAGCCGAGGTGGCTCTGAGGCACCTTTTCGTAAGGCACAGGGCGCCATCGCCTCAGCTGCAGTAATTGGGATAATTACGTCCTGCCCCACTTGCAGCTTCACAGGGGGAAGTTTGTTCCTGCAGCGCTGTCGCGGGCCGGAACGGCGGCCGCGCCTTGTGAGGGGAGAACTACAACTCCCGACGTGCTCTGCGGCGGTGGCGACGGGACTCCAGCTCCCGGCGTGCCCTACGGCGCAGCCCGCGCCGGTGCGGCGGGAGGCGGCAGCCCTGGCCGAGGGGGTCCCGCCGAACGCGGGCCGTAGCCAGCCCCGCCGCTCCCCCGCCCCGCCGCGGCCCCTGCCGAGGAGGTAGGAGCCGGTTCCCCGCCACCCCTTCCCCTCCCTTGCTGCGTCGCGGGCTGTGTCCCCGCTAAGGCGGCGCGGCCCGGCCCGGCCTCGCCGCGGGGGTGTCCGGCCTCTGACGCGGCGCCCCCTCTGTTTTGCCAGGACCCCCGGTGGCGGCCGGCGGAGCGGCGCGGCCGGCTTCAGGTCACTGGTGAGTCCCCGCCCGGGCTGGGGGGGAGGTGGGCCCTGCTCGGCGGCTCCCCCCTCGGCGGCTCACCCCTGGGATCGGCCGCTGCCCTCCCCCGGCGGCGGCCCGTGCTCCCCGGTAGCCGCTGGCACGGCTGCGGTGGCTCGGCCCGGCCTGGCAACAGCGCGGGGGTGCTCTTACCGGGGGGTGAAGTTGTTCGTTGCCTGAGTCACTGCCGGCCCCGCGGTTTGGCACTGCACCATCCTGGAAGCTTCTCTTAAACGCCAAATTGAGATTTTAATTTGTTTTATTTTCACTTTATGCTGTAAATCTACAAAATGTTGTCGGATATGTTATGAAGTGGGCTGATGTTGCATAAACAAATATTTTACCTGAGCTTCCCCCCATCCCTGTCCAGGAGGTATTTTTTCCTTTTCTTTTTCTCTTTTTTCATCCAGTGACACATAGAGTATGTTCTGATCCGTGCCCTCCAGCATCTTATCCAGGGCTGAGTTAGTGTTAAACGTCTTCTGTGCTCTACAGATCCCATCTCCAAGGTCCTGCCAACCTAATGGAGCCAACGAAGAAGCCCTGCGGTATGAAATTGAAGAGCTGAAACAGAAAGACCTTGCGCTAGACCGGGAAATTGCACAATTATTGTCTGAGTATGTCCTTGGCAATCTCGGTGTTCACTGTGATGCCTCAGTTATTTTTGTTTTTAAAACAAAATGTGGTCCAGGAATTAGAGCTAAAAGCTGACCTCTTATGATGCCATTTTTATCATGGTGCTATACAATGTTCAGTACAGTGATGTTTTGAGTTATGGGACCTGTTAAAGACAAAAGGGAATTATTTCTGGTTTATTTGTCAAAGCAAAACAAGTTTTACTAGGAGCTTGGTTAAGAAAATTAACTTTACCGCAGGTGTTGCTGAGGTAATTACGTGTAAATTGGGAACAAATAGTTTTAACCATCATGATACTACAATATGTCATGCTACCAGAAGAGCTTGTTCATGTGAGGATTAAAATTTGCCAAATTTGGTCTCAGATAAAACTGTTTCCTTTTTGTTCCATCTTAATCAAGTATTAGGTTGTTTTGTGTCTGAGGCAAGTGAGTTAAACTCTTGTGTTTGAGAAGCAGAGGGGTTTTCCAGGGAAGCAAGTGGCCTGCAGAGCACTTCAGCATGATGGGTGTCACATACAGGGTAGTGCAGCTGTTTTATCGTGGTTTCTTACGACACACTGTGGCAGCTGCTTGTTAGCAACTGTATTGAGATAAAATTGCTGCTTGATTTTTAAAGAGAAGAAATCCCTGTGGGTTATTCATTGTGAAGGAATGATATTTTCTAAGATAAAATGAAAATGGTAAGACAATAAAGGCTGTTCCAAAAGCTGGGGTTTTTTTATCCTCAAGGATGAACAGACCTTAATTTTTTTTTACCTAGCTGCAGATTAGAGATGCATACAAATTGCATTCACCACAGCCTATTCCTATTTCTCCTTGATTCTGAGAATTCGGGTGGATTGGGTTTTTTTGATAAGCCTTGATGTGGCAATAACCCTCAAAATGAGGATCTGCTCATTTGTAGCTTTCATATTGACGACTTGCAGCAACTGTACTTGCTGCCTTTGGATTCTGCTTTTGATGTGCCAGGCTTGGGTATCTCAAATATCCTTGCTGTGCTTGTTCAGTAGTGGCAGCACTTGCTATGCAGCAGCAGCAGCAATCCCGCTGTGTCATTTCTGACCTTTCTGGCTTTATTGTTACAGAGGCTACAGCCTGGAGGAATTGGAGAAGCACATCTCTCTGCTCCATGAGTACAATGATATTAAAGATGCTGGACAGATGCTGCTAGGCAAGCTGGGTAAGGAAAGGGAATGCTGTTGAAGAACTTCTTGGCCAATGTTTTCATATAGACACTGAGAGAGAAGCTACTATGCTGTGAAGGCAGAGCTTGTTTTAAAGATTCTTCAGTTCTAGACTTGTATGACCCAATCACTTGTGCAAGCACAAATGCTTCTGTCGTTATTTTCTCGGGATGCTTTTAGAACTGAACAAGTGAAATAATTGTTATTTACCAGTATTTTAATCTGTGTTATGAATTACCAAATCTTTATAAGTCTTGCTATTTTTTGTCAGTTTTGCTCTTTGTGTACTTAAAAAAGGAAAAGTCTTGAGACGAGCAGGGAGCATAGCTGTAAAACCTTCAACTGGTTTCTTAGCTATGGGAGGTTCTGTGGGATAGTTAGGGGTTACTGGGAGGAAAACACAACTTTTCTGATCTTTGTATAATGAAAGCAATGGTATTTCTTTCTTTTCTAGCTGTTATCCGAGGGGTTACTACAAAACAGCTCTACCCTGAATACGATCTGGAGCTTAGCGACTAGTATTGAACTTGAAGACTCACATCCTGCAAAAGTGACTGTTACTGGACCATTATATTTTGGTGTCATAGCAGTTTAGAACTGAGATAAGGTGGCCTCGGAAGTATGTATGTAGAATTGCAACAGAGTGTGGGTTAACGGCATTATTTCTAGGAAGCTTTGGAACATGCAAGTTGTTGAATCTATCAACTGTTTCTTGCTCGTGGGAAAGGGATGTAGGATTTTGGATAACTTTGTCTACTACCTGGTGAACAGTATTTTTATTTTTTTATTGGAAAGGTTGTAATTCAGGTTGATGTTAAGACTTCACATGGAGCTTTTGCTTCTCTACGAATCCAGGGACTATTTGGATACTGACTGGGTAGAGGAAGTGAGGACATACAAATGTGCAATGTAATAGCTGCTTTGAAAGAAAAGAAAAACCCCTCAGGATTAGGGAGGGAAGAAGTTTTATGTTTTGTTTTATGACCAAATCTGGATAAGTCTGGGTGTTCTGCATTTTTTGTACTTAACTGCTCTGGTATCTAGAGGTTTTGTATCATTTCTGTAGTAAATGGCAAAATATGAAGTTGTGTTGAACTGTCCAGTCTGAATAAAGCAGCTATCACATTTCTCAGTAATTCACTTTAAGAGCCTATAAAACATTGCATGAACCTGGGAACAAATTCTTAAACTATATTCTGAGACAGCTGTAACATCTATTATTCAAATGTTTTCTGAGGGCTTAATGGAGACAGTGTGGCAGCACTACCCAGTAATGGGTAGCTGCCGAATTACCTTTCTTCTCTTCTAAATGCAGAGTCACTGTGACAGTGAGCGGTGTCCTAAACACAAAAGTATGTTGAGAGCATGAGTGTTTCAGTGTCAGGTGTTGGGATTGGGGGTGACTGTACAGACTAAATTTGGCTGCTTCGTGCGGTTCTAAGTGATAAAGTGCTCTGCTGACTGCAGATCTATTGTCCCTTTTTCACTCAAGCTTGATGTCCTTCTGCTGCTTTTTACTTGTAAGACCTTCTTGCTGTTAAGATTCCCCCCGGTCTCTGGTCAGGCCCATGCTGCAGTCTGCTCATTATTTCCAAATTTGAATCAAATTGAATCTGTCTTCGTACTGCTTGGAAACCGAAAAACCGTCACAAGGCTGCTGCTCAGAACAGATAATTGTTTCTGTGCTCTCGGTTCTGGACCTGGCCCAGAAGAGTCACTAAGAAGTATCTTGTTTTACCACAAAAGCTGTGGGGAGGAGTCGAAAGCAGGGGGACAGGCAAAATATCTGTATTCTGTGACATGGACGTGTTTTAGTGGTGGTTTTGGCAGTGTTACGTTTATGGTTGGAGTCGATGATCTTAAAGGTCCCTAGATGATTCCATGATTCTATTCATTCAAGCAAATCACTGCTAACGTGCAGCTGTGCTTCTCCAGGGGGTATTTGCTGTGGCCATATAAGATTGGACTGTCATGGGTATGGTTACAGGTATATCTTCCCCACAATAACCCCCCTCTTGCCAAGTGTGAAAAACTGTGTTTTGGAGTAGTTTTAAGGGGAGGAAAAAGTCACAAGAAGGCAAGAACTGGGAAATGTTAACTTTGTTCTCAAAACCCACATTGCTATTTTGGCTGTTATTTTCTCTGTGGAAGAGCTGGTTTATCCTGGAGTGTTCCCACCAAAATATTAGTCTGGCACTGGCACACCCAACTGGAAATGTTTTTTGCAATGGGAAGTATGTACAGAAATTCCTTCAGTTTGCGTTAGGTGTAAGCTGTGGGGGATGAAGTATATACTCCAGTAACAAAGTTATTGAAGGTTATTTAAGGACTGAGAAGTCCGTTTTCTCCTCCTTGTAGGACCACTAGTATTAAAAATTGCAGCTGCAGCTGTAGCTGTGCAAGTGTTCTGCCTGGCTCCAGAACTCACGCTTCCGTGGTGATGGGTTTACATTCCAGTTAGCACAGGACAGTTGTCTGTGGAAGGTGCCCTTGACCCCGTTGCTTGTCCACGGAGGATGAATGTGCACAGAAGCACCCAGCTGAGGTAAGAGCAAACTGCCCTTGGGGACTCCCTGTGGCTCTGCAGCTGGCACGGTGACGTGCCGCATGGTGGCAGCTACGCTCCACTGCTGTTCTGGCTGCTCTGTGCAGAGCAGGGAAACCCAGAACAACGGAAAGATTCCAGGGTCTAAGTTAATGACTCCTGGGGTACTTCAGGACAGGACTGGACCTTGCCACTTAGGTACTTCATCACAGGCCCTCTTACGCTGCTCCCAGAGTTACCTCTTGCAGCTTAATGGCTATCTGGAGGATGAAATATGCTGGCCTTTGTCCAAATTCGGAAGGGAATAGAACAAATCTGCTTTCTATAAATAAGGGTATAGCTGGAAAAATATCAAGTGCAATAATGGTAAGTGTAACTTCAGATTTTTAATTTAGACTTAGAAAGTGTATTTCTGCTTAGTCAGATCCCGCTATAATGAGCTAACAGAGAACAAATGGTATTCCAGAGTTTCACTGAAGGGCAGTACGTGCTGTCTGCATGGAGCTGCTGCAGACCAGGATACCACAGACCCCCGAACACCCCTGGTTCCTCAGGGGAACAAAAAGAAGACCAGCATGCTCTTTTTTTAATTAGTCATTGTACTCATGGAAGAGTACTGAGCCAAGAACCAATCTTTTTCCCTTTAGGTCACTTTCAGTTTTATTTCTTGTGTATCTTATGCATCAGTCCCTATTACAAGTCACTTTCCTCGTCACACACACCTACTCTGGATGTAAACATTTCCTTGCATTGCTTTGTGTAAGCTGTGTTTTCTCCTGCACGTCCCTCTCTCAGTCTGATTTTGAACTCTTACGTGTCTGAAAGCAGGACTAATGGAAAGAAAATACTCTGGGACAACAGAGGGAACATAAAATCTGTGGAGTAGATAAGTTATGCTGCCACTTGCAAGGAACAACCAAATCCGTGCAATCAAGGGAATACAGCTCTGTAAGATGCTGTCTGTTTCCTGCTGCTAAGCAATTTGGGGATGGGTTTTTATATCCCTTAGCAACCTAATGTTCCCAAAGTCAACAGGAATTTTGGCACAGCTAACTCCTGTTAATGAACTGTTTGCGATGCTTTAAAAAAAATTATACAGCCTGTCACTGAAAAAAATGCCTCTCTGATTAAAGTCATCTCAAGGAAAGGGTGGAAGTGAACTGCAATTAACCTCTTTCCTTCTGCTGTCCATCATGCTGTCAGCATGTAGCTGCGTTATTGTGCGACAGAGATTGCTTGTGGACGTTCCCTCCGTAGCACACACTCAGCTGTCAGCAGCGTGGGCCATCTCAGCATCCATCTGATGAAGAAGACTATTATCCTGATGGCCTAGTGTTTTCTCTAGCTCTGTTTTCACTTTAAGCTGACAGTCCCAAATTGCATGCTGTATACTCTGCAGGTTCCACTGGGTTCTCAGGAGAGCGTCATCCAGTGTGAAAACACCATCACGTATTCTTCGCACTTGTGTGCACGTGGCAGATGACTTCAGCTCCAGACCGATCTCATGAACTATTTTTCGGAGGTACTGCTGAGTCTCATGCAAGCAATGGATTTCTAGAAGGACAGAGAGATGCCGTCAGAAGCAGCAAAGCATTGACACAAACTCAGACCTTGTCTGTAAATCCAGACATGATTATGCTGAAAGAACTGGTTTGGTAGAAGAGACTATTTAAGATACAGCACAGGTGGATCATGATTGTCTGGAATACTGCAGGGTGTTCTAGCCCCTCACAAAGTGAATGTTTTAGAAAACAAACGTATAGGTACAGGAGATTAATGTAGAAATTCAGGTATTTCAATGGGGATAAGAAAAGGTACCTTTTTAATAAGACAAATAATTTGTGAGGAGTAGGGAGACTGGCTGCAGGAAAGCAAACCACGCTTTTAAAACAAAACAAAAAAACACTGAAATGCATTACACTGAAATATTGGGATAAGGAAGAATTTTTGCCCCATAAAGTTTATTATGCAAATTTTATTGCCTCAGTCTTAGATCTGGAACTGGCAGGGAAGAACCTGTGAGCTGGGTGCACAGCTGGCTTGATTTACTGCAGCAGCTTCAGTACTGTGAGGGTTCCAGATCTTGTGCTACCAAAAAATCTTTGCACCACACTAAAGAGTTAATCTAATGAGGACATGCTTTTGTGACTTTGGTAACTACAAACCATTACATTTTCTGCAGGGATTACCAGTTACAAGTTGATGCAAAGTTCTCACCAATTTATTTTGCCTTAAATCACGAACAAGAAACTGAAGTTTAACAACTTATTTGCCATAATATATACTCAGACTTCCCCGATAGTTTTTGTACCGGTCCTACCTAGCTGGAATTCTGGAAGTGCGAACTGGAGGCAGCGGATCGCTGTGATTATCGGAGGGCTTTTTCCCATGGGGCGAATCAACCCTTTGACAGCCAGCTCGTATGCCTCTTGTGTTTTCATATCAATGTTAGAATGTCTAGAAAAAGAAAAAAGGGAGCAGTGCAGGCACTTACTTCTTCTCTTCAATGGGATGCAAAATATTTCCACTCCCAATAAAGCAGAGCGGAAATTTTATTCTTAAAACTGCCTATGTGTTGAGTCTTTGCATACATTTTAATGCTATAATATGTGTACTGTCAGTAGTATAGCACAGTTTGGGAGGGAGGTACTTGGTCACGTCTGCAAGATATTTTTGTAGATCCTAAGGTAGCTATTGGGTCCTAAAATAGCTGGAGATTTCAGGACACAAAAAGGACACTTAACTGCAACCTCTTGCCAGAGTACAGAGCACTCAGAGTAACTTCTCTCTGTTCCTGTCTAGCACTCCAACCTTTAAAGACTTGATTATGGCAAACAAAATCATCTCATTTGTTTTAAAGACCAGCAAATGGCAGTCAGATGAGGTCAGCTGCGTTTTCCCACTGGATACGTACAT
Organism: Vanellus vanellus; assembly: GCF_965231255.1. Lineage (NCBI taxonomy): Eukaryota > Metazoa > Chordata > Aves > Charadriiformes > Charadriidae > Vanellus > Vanellus vanellus. The sequence goes on along the minus strand of NC_138923.1, from coordinate 6,289,009 downwards.
CAGCAGGGCCTTATGATTTGTTCCTTGAATGACAGCGAGAATCCGTTCCAGCTTCTCCCTTGTGATATGATCTGCAAATATTAAGGCAGAAACGAACTCTCAATTATCCATCCAGAAACTGGAAAGAGACAGCAGTCTGAGATGTGCCATCAGGGTATTACGGTCCCTTTGGCAGGCAGTCACATCGAGATGGGCTGATGAGACCTGCAGAGAGGTGGCTTCAGCAGAGCAGAGTCACCACTGCGGGCTGCACCGTGGTAACGCACAGAACAGCACAGTGCTGGACTACAAAGGGAAAAATCATTTTGCTTAATTGATTTCAAGATGTTGGCTCCAGTTTCTCTTATTGGATGTTTGATGAGTTTCATTCAATGAAAGGTTCTAACCGCTATCTCCATGTATGATTTACAGAGAGATCTGAGTCCCAAGCAATCCAGCAGCAACCACTGTCATCAGGACTCATACTGGCTTTACGTGTATTGTGGTTGTATTTAGAACACGTTGACTGTGATGTCCGGATTGCACATGGGCTGCATGTAAAAATAACAACTAGAAAGCACGCAAGGCACACCTTTTTATCATTGTGCAACTTACCTGGTTAAATGCTTTATGGTTAGCATGCCGTTTGTTTGGTGTTCTTTGTTTTTTTTAAAAACACATCAATTCAGTTTCTTACCAAATGTTGTCTTCTCTACTAGCTTCCCTGTGTCCGAGAAGTCATCAGTGGCTTTACCGAACAGCCCACCAACAGTGTAAACCTTGAAGAAGGGCAAAGAGTGCAATTTGTCAAAGAAATACACCAAGCAATCGAATAGCAATACTCTGCTGTGCAGCGGCTAGGAAGTGCAGGCTATGGTGGTGTTGCACAAAAAGACAGCAGCATCCTCTGCTTATACAGCCACGTGTGGACACTCACGTGAAGGACAAAATTCTGGACCCTGAAAAGCTCTCAAAAGCATTGGTGGGTTTGAGACTCTAAAGCAGAACCACCGCCACAAGGCCAGCCCGAGGCACTGGGGCAGGATTCGAGTGTGAGGTCGCGCTTGGATGTTCTGGGGCCCTTCAGAGCCATCACCTACCTTGGTCAGGTGGCAGTTGTACAGGTCAGTGAGTAGCTTGTTCCCGTGGCCTATGCCAAGTACTGAAACACAGAAGATGGGGAACATGTTATTCAGCCACATGTAAAGTTCCTGACGGGCACTGACACAGCGCTGCACACTCACGCTGCTTTGCTTCCCCTTTGCTTCCCCCCTGGACATGGCCATCTCTCCTTAGAAGTCACGTCTGAGCAGTGCAATTGAACCCCCAAATTACTGCCTGTCATTAGAACTATAAAAAGCCTGTAACAAGGGTGCTCGGATTTCCCCAGAACTTTCCACCTGGGTACTTCATGGCAAATGCTTAGCAATGCCGGCCATGGTGAAACCAATTCAAGTGGGGGAGCAGAAATGGGGGTTTACGTGGCAGATCATGGATGGAGTCACAGGCAGGAGCTGGGTGTCTCACAGCAAAGCCCTGTGTGCATGACTGCTCCTGTTCCCTAGCGTTGCCAGTGTCTTGTAGGGTTATTTCTTCTGTGTTTTAGCATTTATACTCCCAGCTGGGCTGAGAGACCCGGAGGTACTGCCGCGTAACGGCTGAGCATTCACTGCTTCTTCCCCAAACGGAAACCCATCACCTCGCAGCCGGTGGGACGCAGTGCTGCTCCAGGATGAGACCCACCAAAGACTCCCGAGGCCTTCACGTCCAGCCGGTGACCCGCTCCGATCTTCAGTCGCCTGAACCGCGGACCTCGGACTGCAACAGAGACAGCATCGAGGATGGTCCACAGTGCCTGCCTGGGTCTCTCACCGCCCCGGGGCTCCCATCATCCCGGGGCTCCCACCGCCCCCGGAGCTCACACCACCCCCGGGTAACCCACCGCCCCCGGGAGTCCCATCACCCCCGGGGGTCCCACCGCCCCCCCCACCGGCCGAGACCCCGGGGTGGCCCTTACCGAGGGGGTGGTCGGCCAGCACCGGCACCCTGGCGGCCACCAGCCCGGTGACCCCGCCGTCGTTCCCCGCCGGGGCGGGCAGGAATCGGACGTGCTGCCGCGGGGCGCGCCCCGGCGCCGCGTTCAGCTCTGCAAGAGAAGGGGGGGGGGGGAGATAAGGGGCGGCCGGCAGCGCCCCGGGGGGGCGACGGGGACGTGGGAGGATCCCGCCGCGCTCACCGCGCAGCAGCCGCGTCTCTATCGCCTCACGGACGCGGCCCCACGCCACCCCCGCCGGCTTGTAGACGGCGAAGAGCCCCCCCGGCACCGCCGCCATGCCGCTCCGCTCCGCTCCGCCCCGCTCCGCCGGGCGCTTCCGGGGCAGGCGGCGGAGGGGGAGGAGCGATGCTGCTGCTGCTGCTGCGGCGGGCGGCGCGGGCGGGGGTCCCGCTGCTGCGGGCCGGTCCCGGTTCTCCAGGCAAGTGCTTTGTCCCCGTCCCCCGCGGGCGGCCCAAGGGCGTCCGGGCGGTGCCCGCCCCGTTTCGGTGCCCCGCGGGCGCTGGGGACCGGCCGGGCCGGTTCCTCACCCCCCCCCGCTCGCCGCAGGCAGAGCCTGTGTGAGCCGCACCGAGCCGCCGGCGCGGGATGGACGCGGCGGGGAGGAAGAGGAGAAGGAGCAGGAGGAGGAGGAGGAAGGGTGCTACCGGCTGTACCCCGGGCACATCCCCACCAGCCCGCTGCAGAAGGCGCTGCTGGCGGCCGGTTCGGCGTTCATGGCTCTTTATGACCCCTACAGACACGGTAAGCAGAGCCAGGGGAGCTTGTTCCACACAAGGTTCTCATTAACGTCCAGCAAATCCTGCCTCGTGTCTCCTGGGAGTTTCTCAGGGGACTTCATTTCTCCTGGTGGGTCATGGGGCAAGTGCGGGGCTGAGACCTGGCCCCAGGCAGGAGGCTGTGGAAGAGAAGGGATGAGGAACCCCAAACACCCCCCAGTGATCTCCTCCTGACCCCCCCTATGATGCCACCCAGCCCCATCTCATTCCTCCTTGGTCCTACAGGCCTCATGCCTCTTCCTGCATCCCTCCCTGCAGGTGGCACCAGTGCAGAACAGCCCCGAGGCTGAAGATCCATGGTTTGTGGGGTCCCTGCCTTGCCACAGGCTTCCTGCCTGCTCCTGGACAAGGGGGTCATTGCCCTATTTCCTCACCTGCCAACCGAGGACAGGCAGATGGTGCAAAAATAATTCCTGGGTCATTCTCTGGTCTCTCTTTCAGATATGGTGGCAGTCCTCGGGGAGACCACAGGCTGCCTTGCCCTGCCCAACCTGCGAGACAAGATGAAACACCACCCTGAAGGTTACCGCATCCTCCAGTGCGTCCCTCCACATCCCTCCCTCGACGTGTAGTTTGTGGTGGGGAGGGAGACATGAGGCCAAGCACATTCCTTGGGTCCTGTGAAGGGAGAGCCCTGTGCACCCCGGCTTGAAAGCAGCACAGGCATTTCATTAGCTCTAACCCTCCAGGTTGTTTATTTTTAATGATCACAAGAGCCCTGTGGCAAGTCTGAGGGCAAGAGCACAGCAGCTGCTGGGCCCAGCCCTATTTCAAGTGCTGTTGTCTGTCTGTTCTGCTTCGCTGCTGGAACTGGCAGGTGCCAACGCAAGGAGATGCAGCAGCAGGCACAGGGGAGAAATCCACAGCTGTGGTGGGTTTTCGTTGCTGCTGAGGAGCGATGCAAACCCACCACATCCATGGATTTCTCCCCTTCACCTTCTGCTGCATCTCCTTGCATTGGAGACTTGGTCTCCACTGGTCTGCCTCCTCCTTAGACACCTCCACATTTTCTTTCCTGGTGCCTGCAGCATCTCCCCAAGCTGTGAAATGAGGCCACTTCTCTTGTCTTCCTTATTAAGACTTGATCACTTTTCCTTCCTTGTCTTCAGGGACTTGTCAAGCGCGGCAAGGCTGAGGACCAGGAGGGACTTCATGAGTCTCTTGTTAACCAAGATCTTATTTGTTTGCCTTCTCCCTGCTCCTTGTCACATGTCACGCCTGCTGCTTGTGTATCATTTGGGTTATGTCATTAAGGTGCTGGGGAAAAGCTGCTTTTTGCCATATGTTTGTGCAGAGCAGCCTGATCCTGGCTCCAGACGCTGATGTGGCAAAGCACACAGAGCACCAGGATGGGGCTGAGCCCTAGAGGAACTGCCCAGGGAGAGGGGACAGCAAAGGCACCAAGGGCTGGGGAGCAACATCCCCACCTGCTCCTTTCCCTGTGGTATTGCAGGGATTTGCAGTGGTCTCATTTGTGCACGCAAATGTGCGAGTTTTTTTAAGCCTTCAAGCTGCTGAGGTCCCTTTGACACCAAAGACACAAGGAAGCATCTGCAGCCAGGGTAAAGCTGGTGCGAGTCCTGCTTATCTCCCTGGTACCTCCACTGCAGGGCTTTTATCATGGGAAGAATTTATCCTGTGCATGGAAATAAAAGGGCTTTTGTTTAGTTCCAGGGCTGTGAGGCACCTGTTTGCCAACAACCTGGAGAGGAGACCTTTCCGTGCATGGCTGCCACGTGGCTGGTGGTGAAAGCCAGAGCAGGAGAGAAATTAAATCAGTGTTCAGAACAAATTCCCTCCCCTTTTTAGGGTTGTTCCTTTGAAGCTCTGGCTGCTTTGCAGGGATGCTGAAGAGCTGTGCTCCCCCAGGGCCGGCTGTTGCTGGGGGCTGTGCCTGGCTGGCAGCCTGCAGGGCAGCGCTATGGTGCAGGGGACACCGGTGTTTTTCCAACCAGAGTTTTACAGGAGTGCAAGATGAGAGCTCTTTATTGCCAAGGCTTCAGGTAGATCCTTTAAGCAATTTGTGTCCCAGTCTTGGCAACAGAAAAAAGGACTGTGCTATCCCTGCAGCGAGCAGTCAGGATCCGTGCAAGGAAAATACCTGGGAAGAGCAGAGGCAGCGGATGGGGGTGTCCAGGGGCTTCTTTTCTCCAGGACCCCCCTAGCTCTGGGTTTCCCTGGGAGATTCACTGGCCTGTGTTTCACTTTCAGGGAGCGGCCTCGCATCCGTCTCTCCACCCTGGACATGGCCAGGCTGCGGGGGCTGCCGGACGGCACGCTGGGCCGAGAGTACGTCCGGTTCTTGGAGGACAATGTGAGTGTGAGGTTTTGCAGGGTGCAAATGGCTGTAGTTGATCCCTGGGCTGGGAGCATGGATGCGCTTCAGAGGGAGATTGGAGCCATGGAGAAACCTGTGGGAAGCCCTTAAGGAATGAGGGGGAGTCAGGGGGATGGGATGAGATGCTGGGTGTTGGACAATGCTGGATTTGTCACCAGTGCTGTGCAGTCCCTGGTTTTTGTCTATGTAAATGACACTGACCCCTGTCACTGGGCCTGGGAAATGTGCTGATGGAGGGGACCACGTATTGCTGTGCACTAAAGAATGAGACCAGAAACTTGAGTTTTGGAGGAGGCTGAATTGAACCTCTTTGGATTTGCAGAAGGTTTCTCCGGACACCCGGATGCCGCCCAAGTTTGTTGATGATGAAGAGCTGGCGTATGTGATCCAGCGGTACCGGGAAGTCCACGACCTGATGCACACGCTCCTGGGCATGCCAACCAACATGCTAGGTGAGCAGCAGCGGGCTCAGGGGGCTGCGCTGCCAGACCCCACTGATGGCGCTTGGCCACCTCTCCCAGGAACGGAGCGGGTTGGACCAGTTGGGCTCCCCGATCCTCAGCCTGGGGAGGTGTGCGGGGAGGTTTGCATCATCACCAGCTCTGTGGTGACCAAAAGCCTGCAGGATGTCACCTTTCCCTGCTGGGAGATGCTCTGCCGAGCCCTGGGTGCAGGCAGCCACTGGGCGGGCAGGTGGGTGTTTGCTGCCTGGCAGGGAGGGTGGCACCGAGGGAGGAATGTTTCGCAAGCTCTGAGAGAAGGCAGAAGTGGGGGGTTCCTGGTTGCTCCTTATCTGCTTGTCCCTGTGTTCTTTGCCCTTGTTTTGTGTCTGACTCAATAGCAAGTCACAAGTCGAGCCTTGCTGGTGAGCCTGCGGGAACTGGCATGTCAGGTCTCCTACGCAGGATTTGGCTGAGCCCCGGTGGCATTTGTAAAAGGTCTGTCCCGTGCTGAGAGATGGGGAGAGCCGTGCGGGGGATCAGGCATCAGCAATTGTGTTGCTAAAGATTTGCAGGGAGCCAGCCTGCCTGGGAGATGTTTCCCAAGCTCGTGGGGCATCACCTGCGGGGTGCTGCTCCCCTAGACTGTCCCTCTCAGGTGGGTGGTGCACAATGAGGCTCGTCCTGGCACAGGCTGAGACCACAGCCAGACTTGGGAAGCATTTCTGAGTCCTGCCGTGGAGGCAAGAGGGGACGGGTGCATAGCCATTCTCAGGAAGGGACTGGTGGTGCAGCTTGCATTGTGGGACCTGGTAGCCCTGGCTAGCTCTCGACCCGGGCACCTTGCCCACTTACGGCCTCCCTGCTCTCCCCCAGGCGAAGTCGTGGTGAAGTGGTTCGAAGCTGTCCAGACGGAGCTGCCCATGTGTGTCCTGGGAGCAGCGTTTGGCCCCGTCCGTCTCAGCGCACGGTAGGCACTGGCACCGGCTGATGAAGGGAGTCTCTGCCCTGGAGACATGCCAGCCTGGGTGATGTTTGCCAGGGTCCTCTGGGGATGAAGAGGGAACACTGCTAATTTGTGGGAGGGAGTCAGTCAGGGATCCCTCGTGTGAACCTGCTGTTCTGTCCCCACGGCAGCGGTGACAGCTGGAGGCATGGCTTTGCGTGGTCACTGAAGCAGAACGTGATGCTTCGTCTGCTTCTGGCACCAAATCTGTGCCAGGCAGGAGGAGCAGTATCTAGGCCTGGCTGCTCTTGGCTGGGCACATGTTGAGGGCCAGCAGGACCCTTGCCATGCTGGTGGCCGTTCTCTGCCCCAACACACCTGTTTTGGTGGCCCAGCAATTTGGGGAACCTCACTTCTGGTCTTGGGTTTGCTGACCGTAGCCTTCCCAGCACACTGTCGTCTTCTGTGCCTCAGTTTCCCCTGTGAGAAAGGCAGGAGGGATGCTAGAAGGGTGGAGGGGTACATGGGACACATGGGTTTGGCATCTGCCTGCAATGGGGACTCGGAGAAGGAAATCAAAAACAAGACATGGAAATCAAAAACAAGACATGGAAATCAAAACTGTCACCGTCTGCATCTTTTGTTCCAGAAAGCTGCAGGTCCTGGCCACCGAGCTGGTTCCCTGGGCGATTCGGAGTGGGCGCAACGCCAGCTGTATCCTGAATGTCTACTACGAGCAGCGCTGGGAGCAGCCAGTGGAGTCCCTGCGGGAGGAGATTGGCATCTTCCCTCCTCCGTCTGTTCGAGTGTGAGAGCTCAAGTACAGGGAGGGGACAGGGGATCCCCACTAGCAGCCGTCCCCTGCCACGCTCCATCTCCTCCTGCCCGAGAGCGCAGCGTGGCTCTGCTACCAGCCGCCACGGACCCAGGGGCTGAGTTTTCTCCTGCCAAGAGCTGGCACCCTCCTGTTGGTAGAGGCCCAGCGGCACCTCCCTGTGCCGTGACAAAACTTGACCTTTTTTTGCTGTTTGCGATTCAGTGGAGGGATCGCAAGGCCCACCGTGCCTTTGCCAGCTGGGTCTGGCTGCTCGGGTCCCCCCAGCAGCAGCACTCCGGTACTGACGCTCCGAAATGCTGGGATGGGTGGGAGTCAAGCTAGTTTACAACACACCGCACCAAACCACCGCCTTGACCTTCTGCAGCTCCAGGGCTGTGTAGGTAAATTCCTCCTCCCCGCCTCCCTGGGAAGATGGAGGCTTAAAGTCTTGGAGCCACCCTGGACTGGAGCTAAACCAGTGATTTACAGAGCAGCCCAGGGGCAGGTTTGGTCTGTGCAAGCAGTGAAATCCCATCTCATACTGGTGCCTAACGGGACTCCTGATGGGTCATATGGGATTTGTCTCACACTGTGGAGACCAGGCAGTGTGTGATTGCATGCCCATGGGAGCAGGCAGGGAAATACCTTTGGATATTATCCCTGCTGGATTGGCTGTTCCAGAGCCGATCCCAGGCTGCTGTGTCTCCCTGTAGTCCCTCCCCATCAAAAATGCTGAAATCCCCATGATTGTGCTGGGTTTTCAATAGGAATCCTCCCTTCCTTAGGCAACAAAATGACATGACTGGGAAAATGGGGCTGAATCCTGGGAGCACAGAAACGGCGGCTGTTTGCACTGTGTCTGGGAGCTGATTGCTGTCTGAGTTAATTAAACAGGGCTCCAGACTGCCAGTGGCTGGAGTGCAGAGCTGTCAGATGCGAGGGCAGAGAGCTGTGAGGCCGGGGGCTCTTTGTATGTGTGGGCTTGCTGTTGAAATTCCTTCTTGCTTAATAAAATCCATGGTGGAGCTTGTGGTTCGTTGTTCCCCTCCTTTCAAGAGGGAGGTCTGATGTGAAACCCCCGTCCGTTTCAACTCCGGTGGGGTCTGCTGTTCCTTGTCTGGCGATAGCCAGCAGGGTACATGCGTGGCCACGCATCCCCGGGGACCAGGGCACAAAGCGAGCTGTGGAGCTGCATCTTTCCATCTGGGATTTGTGGGTGCTGGGCTGTTGAGCTGCTCCTTGTGGTCGTTGCACAAATGCCTGGGCAGTGGAAGAATGGGGTGCAGGGCAGGAGGGGGGCAAAGCTGGGGCCTTCCTAAGGCGATCCTGGTTCCTGGGGGAAGAAAGGGGTGCCCTGACTGGGGTCCTTTGGTGGTCCCGGAGGGGAGTTGTGCAGCCAGGGGACATGGCATTGCCCTGCTGTGAGCTTCACTGGCCCTGTCCCTGTCTCCTGTGGGATGCTGGAGTGGACAGGCAGGAACAGGGGCTGATGGTGCGACTGGGGGTCAGAGTCGCTCCATCCCAGAGGGCTGAGCAGGGGCAAAACTCTTGGGTTTTTGGCTACATTCAAGACCAGACACCGGGGCAGAGGGACTGGCTTCCTTCCAGCTTCCCCGGACTCCCCACTTCCAATTTTTCCCTCCATTCCCCCACCAGCCAGACTTTGTTTTTTTCTCCCAAATCAGGCTCATGCCTCCCCTTGGCCTCCAGAGTTATTTCAAGCAGATAATAAGGGATATCATATAAATATATCCTTCAGCTGCGAGTAAAACACACAGAGTGGGGCTGTCCTATTGCACTGGTCGAGGTGAAATAAATGTTTGGCCCTAAAACGACCCAGAAATGTGCTTTTCTGTATCAGAAACTTGTCAGAGCTTTGGGATGGTCAAACCAAGGGGCAGCAAAGATTCGCTGCTTCCTGAAGCCGTGAGCAGCAGTCAAGGAAACATGGGAAATGATGGGAGAGGGTTTCACTGCACTTCGGGTTATTCAGCGTGACTGTGCAGTGCTCGGGGTGCCAGCGGCTGTTGTGCCGCCTTCGTGCAGCCACGTGTTGCTCGGTGGGTTGGTACCAGCGCTACAGCAATGGCACGTAATGTAATTTTAAACCGCATCTGCTCAGCCAGATCACCTAACGGCCACCACGGCTCCTGTTTGCCACGGCTGTTGCTTTGCGAGCCTGTGAGAAGGAAGGCAGCAGCGGCAGGGCCGGGGGGGGTGTGTGTGAGAGAGGCTGATTTTGGCAGGTCAGACACAAGTCATGCAGAAATGTATTTTTTTCGGGATGTATTCAGTGTGGATGAGTGGCAGCTCCACTGCTGCCACCAGCAGTGGTCTGCGCCCGTGCTGCTGGGGCTCTTTTGGGGATGCTGTAACAGGAACTTATTGTTATAAATTGTAACATATTACAACTGAAGGAGGTGATGCTGCTGCTGCTGAACCGCACGTTTCTTAATTCCCAGGAGGTGCCGTGTCCCGGAGCTCCTCTCGCCGCGTGGGTCCACACCCCCTACCCGGGCCGCCTCCGCCCGGCTCTGAAAACGTATCTCCATCCAGGGCGTACCGAGGTCCGCTGGGCTGCTGAGCGGCGGCAGCGGCAGCTCCCCCCGGTCCATTGCTCGTCGCAGAACCCCGAGAGCCATCGCCGCGCCCCGGCGGCAAAATACGACTCTGGTGGGACTCGAACCCACAACCTTTGAATGACTCCCGTCACACAGCGCTAGAAGTCCAATGCGCTATCCATTGCGCCACAGAGCCCTCGCTTTGCCCCGTCGCCCTCACCGCCTCTTCCCGCCGCTCCGCGCCGCGCCGCTCCCCGCCCCGCCCCGCGCCCCGCCGTTGCCCGGGACCGCACCCGCCGCCGCGGCGCCTGACCGGTGGTGCCGAGCGGGACTACAACTCCCGGCGGGCCGCGCCGCGCCCGCCCCGCCCCGTGCCGCAGCGGCGGGCGGGCCCCGCTCCCGCTCCCGGCCCCGCTCCCGGTGCAGGTGGCCGGGCCGCAGCGGACGCGCCGGAGCCCGGTAAGAGCGCGGTACCGTTCTCCCCCTTCCGTGACCTCTCGGCGCTGCTTATGCTGCGCCGCGGCGGCCACCCTGTCTCCCCGCGGGCGGCCGGGCGGGGCCGCCGTGGCCCACGGTCTCCTCAGGAGGCGCCGCGGCCCTGCGTGCGGCATCGGGGCTCCTCAGCTCCCCGGTCTCCTCATGAGGTACCGGGGCTCCTCAACCTCTCGGTCTCCTCACGAGGTGCCGCGACCCTCCTCCTCCCCAAGTGGGCTGCGGGGCTCCCCCCGCGGATACTGGCTGTCGCCGGGCGGTTCCCGAGCCTGGACGGGGTTAGGGGAAGAAGGTCCCGGCTGCAGTCCCGGTGTGAGGCCCTGATGGGCCTCCCGGGTCCTTCTGCCCCCTTAGATGGGGCTGGGCTGCTCGTCCTCCGTGCTGGGGATGAGCCCTCCGGCCCTGGGGAAGGACGGGGAGGGCGAAACGGGGGTCCCCGTCCTTCCCCAGGGCCGGAGGGCTATCCCTGTCACCCTGCCCAGGCCCGAGTGGGGGAGACAGGTGCCTCCCTAGCTGTTCATGGTGGAGAGACGCCTCTGGGGTTCTCCTGGCCCCTGGTGCTTGACCATTAGTGCTGGGGCTTCTTGGAGCCCGGTCACCTGCCTGTCTTTCCCCCCTGCGACCTGCTCCCCCAGGCTGGTCCCTCTCCCCAGCTCTCCTTGGGTCTCTCTGCCCCCGGGTGATGGATCCCTGTGGTTTGCCTTCATGCCTGCTGGCTGTGGAGCTACAGGCAGGTCTTAATTTTCGCTGTGCTGATGCAGCTAGACAAGACCTGAATGCTTAACGGCAGAGCTGGAGGTCTGTGGCAGTAAGGCACTGGTTATCTCTCGGTAATCTCTCACTGGTGTGAGGCAGAGATGCCAGCAGAGGATAACAGGGGCCTGTCTGGGCCCGTCTTGCCTTCAAGTGGGAGATTAAGCACCTTGCTGCCCACACAGAGTGTGGCTCCCTCACTGCTGGCTCTCCACGTCTGTCTGTCTGATGCGAGCATGTAACGAAGGGCTCAGGTCTTGGCCGTGGCATAGTAGTTTGATGGTGATCTGAGAGCTGCCCCGTTTAACTGCAGAAAACGGCTCCTAGGCAAAAATGCTGCAGGTCCTGCCCTGCTAAAAGGCTGAGGAACTGTGTTGTAGGACCTCAGGCCTGGGAGGTGTTTGGTGGAGAGAGCTCAGAGGCCACTGGCATGAGTGGGGATCTCTGGGCAGGGGCTGTGGATGGGGGGTGTCCCCAGGCCCCCACCCGGGAGAGGCATCCTGAGTGCTGGTGCATCCCTGCCTGCTGCTGATGGCATGGCTCGAAGGTGAGACAGCCTGCGTGACATGCCAGGGCACGGTGACCATGTGGTGCTGCCTCGGCTCTCACCCTGCCAGCATTTCGTACCAAATCTGCAGAGGCTCCCCGGACCTGGGGGAGCTGCACCGAGCAGAGGGAAAGCTGCAAGTGTGCCTCTTGGCCCCACCAGCTGTGGCAGAGCCCACGCAGGGCTGCCAGCTTTGAAGCAGTGAATCCACCTTCAAGAGGGAAAGGGAAATGATTTGAGTGTTTCCTTCCTCTTCGGCCTGCATCCATGCCAGGAAGGACCAGTTTTACCTAGGAGCCCTTTAGCTGTGAGGGTCATGTCACTGTCACTTTCTTCTGCCTGATGCTGTCACCTGAAAAGAGCCTTTGCTAGATCACAGTATGCTGCATGTCTTGAAGGCACAGCTGGGTGTGTTTAGGATGGGGACAGAGGTGCTGGGTTTGGGCAACAAGTACCAGAGACTGAGTTGCCATCCACAGGGGATGGGGTGAGGGTCTGGGTGCTCCTGGAAGCAGCGACAGCTCTTGTTCTGCCTGCTCCAGCCTGGCCAGGGCATGCCTATGCCTAGCCTCGTCCCTGACCTGCTCTGGCAGTGTCTCCAGCAGAGCCAGGCCAGGAAATAGCTTGCTGACATGAGTGTTTGCAAACATGAGCGGAGCTCAAAGGACTGAGTTTCCTGTCTCTGTTCCTGTCTGAGCTGTGTCGGGGAGCATGTGAAGCTGTGCTCTTCCACCAGCCATGCTGGCTGTCCTGGAGCCAGGCATGCAGGACAGCTGGTACTGGGGGCCTGGGAGACCTGGGTTATGGTGACAGAGGGATCCTTGGGGTAGGGAGGAATTTGGAGCTGGGCTTTGCCAGGCTGGAGGTGAGGGGCTGAGCCAGCCCTGCCTGATAACACCCTGGTGCCTGCCAAACATCTGCACAGGGTCTCCTGCCATGACTCCCCTCCCACATCCGTGAAGTGACTTTATCCTGCATCTCATGCTGCTGCGGTGTGGCTGTGCCCCTGGGTGGTGTGTAGGATGTGGCTCCCCAGGTAGGAATGGCCAGGCTCTCAGCTGGCACTAAGTAGTTCTGTGCCGGTGTCTTAATTGGAGGCCATCTCCAAGGTCCAATAAAGCTACATCTGTGGGAGCTCAGGGCTGCTGGGTTATGTCCTCACTGCCATGAGGAGCGATGACTCAGGGACCTCATCCAGGAAACTGGGGGCTGCTAACTCATCCCGCACCCATGGATTAGTTATTGCCGAGTCCAGTGCACGTGGGTTGATGACCGTGGTTTCTCTCTCTGCAGGCCACGATGCTGCGTCTGGCTGCTTTTGCAGCACTGCTGCTGTTCTTCAGGGTCAGCCTGGAGCTGTCCTGGGCCCAGGCCATCCCTGCTCTCTTCATCTTCTACCTGGGATCCGGTGGATGGGACTTCTTCCTCATATTCATCAAGACAATACGAAGGGATGTCACGTAGGTGTCCTGGCTGGGATGGCCCGACCGTCCACCCTCCCCCTGGCCCACTGCTCTGCCCTGGTGTGTGTGAGCACAGCCCCCAGCTCCTTGCACAGGCCTGGGTTTCTACTGGCACCTGGCCTGGCTGGAAAGAGATCTCCTTTGCCGCGCCTGGGCGGCTCCAAACTCTCGGGCAAAGTTTTCACAGGAAAGATAGATTTCAGCTGAGCTCTGAAGTCTAGTGACTGTCCTTGTACTTCACCCTGTCCCTAAAGCTGCTGGCATGGCACCAGGTGCCTGTGCAGGGTTGGTTCTGAGTTGGTACCAGGCTGTGCCAGCTCCTGGCAAGAATTTGTGGGGAGGGAGCAGTGGCATCTCTTGGAGAGCACCTGAGGCTCAAAGATGCCCCTTTGATCAGGGGACATCCCCGTCTGCAGCCTCCCAAAACCCATCTCTCCCTGACCTCCATCAGTTCCTGACTATAAACATCTTTGCAGAGAACCTCTGCCTTTGTCCATGTGGCTCAGGGGAGCACCCAGAGCTGCTACTGACCTAGAGTAGGGCCTGGAGCCATGCTAGGCTATTGCAGCTCCTAGCAAGGTGCTCGTGCTGTGCTGGCTTTGCTGGAGGAAGTGGTTTTGCAGGGGTCACTGAGCAGCTGCCCTCTTGCTCCCCTTCCTTTGGCAGCACGGGGCTGGTCCTGTTGCGGGTGAAGTGGCAGGTATGGAGGCACGTGAGGGAGAAGAACACAATTGCCAAGATCTTCCAGAAGACTGTGAGCAAGTATCCAGAGAAGACAGCTCTGATCTTCCAAGGCACTGGCGAGAGCTGGACATTCCGGCAGCTGGATGAGTACTCCAACCGGGTGGCCAATTTTTTCCATGGCCAAGGCTTCCGCTCTGGTGATGTGGTTGCTCTTTTCATGGAGTCCCGCAATCAGTATGTGGGGCTGTGGCTTGGCTTGGCCAAGATTGGGGTGGAGACTGCCCTCGTGAATTCCCACCTGCGCATGGAGGCCTTGCTGCACTGCATCACCATCTCCAACTCCAAGGCTGTGGTTTATGGGGTGGAGATGATGGAAGGTGAGGGGCAGGCAGAGGTATCAGGGTGCTCTGGACTCGGGGTGGGGAGAGGGACGCGTGTCTATGGATTTAGTGCTCCTTTCCTGCCCACCACAGAGCAGGGATCTGGAAGAGAGCGGACAGTTGAATTATCCAGGAATTGGATCTGTTTTGTTTTGTTTTCTTGTTGGTCTCTTTGGCCACTGGGCAGGATCTGGAGTTCAGTGCTGTCTGGTGCCCAAGCAGGCCAGCATGGGTGTGAGGATCCTTCCTTGTGCCTCTTGGGTCCGTCCCCTGCGTGGAGCCCTGGGCTGGGCTGGGCTGGGCTGTCCCGCTGCACAGGATGAGCCACCCCTTGCTCTCTGTGGCTGTTAGCCACATTCCTGCAGCAACTCAGCTCCAGCTCCTCATGTGTTTCAGCCCACGCCTCTGAGGTTGATGGTGTCAACAGACGTCTTGGCACCAAAGAGGTTTTGGCTGGGGAAAGGTGAAGAACAGGATCTTCTGGTCCCTGAAGAGGCCTGGGCTGTGGCCCCAGCATCTGTTAATCATGGGAACAACATCTGCCTGGGATGGTTGTCAGCCCTTTGGGGGCTCTGCTGAGCACAGCGAGGGTACTGCTACCTGGTGCAGTGTCTTCTGGAAGGGCAGGGGGTCTCTGTGCTGTAACCACCCTGTGGTCTTTCTCCATCTGCCCTCTTTACTTTCTCAGCAATGCAGGAAGTGCAGCCCTCCCTGAAGAAATCTATCCATCTCTTCTGGTCTGGGGAAGGAAGTCCCGAGTCTGTGCTTCCTGGTGCAAAACACCTGGACCCCCTCCTGCAAATGGCCCAGCAGCAACAGCCAACCCCCCCTGATAAGGGATTTCTTGGTACGTGGTCAGCTCTTGGGGGCCAAACTCGTGGTGGTGTTTCTGTGGATCAGCTGGTTACAACACTGGCAAGAATGTCTGCTCAGGATGCCAATGGCATATGTCAGCAGCAGGGTCTGGGGTGTTTGGGGTGGGCGTTACTCTGATTCTGAAGCCTGGCCCTGTGTGGAGCAGTATCGCGTTGTGCCCTCCATGTGTCCAACAGACCTGATCTGACCAGGGTGAAGCCAGCATGTTCTTAGTGCTGTCACATAACAAAGTTTTGTCTCAACTGGCATGAGCAGAGTGTATAAATTTGACTTCTACCCCTCTCCCAGTTCAGCCAGCACCTGGATTGGGTATGTAACCCTGTCTCCTCATTGCTTTCCAGATAAACTCTTCTACATCTACACCTCTGGCACGACGGGGCTGCCCAAGGCTGCCATTGTGGTGAACTGCCGGTAAGGCAGGGGGCAAGGGCTCGGAGGAGGACAGAGCTGAGCTCTGCCCTGTCCTTGCACAATGCCTCTGGCCGTGCTGCTGACATGTCCCTTTATCCTCCTGCCCCAGGTACTTCCGCATGTCCAGCTTAGTTTTTTACGGTTTTCGCATGAGGCCTGACGATGTGATGTACGACTGTCTCCCACTCTACCATGCTGCAGGTAACGTGTGCCATACAGAGCCCTGCATGCCGGGACTGTCTCTTCCCCCCAGCCAAGCCCGGGGTTCAGGCTGGAGGCTGGTGCGGCAGTGATCTGCATGTCGAGAAGGAGCTGGCTGCTGCTGGCAGTGTCTGACCGAGGCTTTCTGCTTTTTCCCTGGGAGCCAAAAATCGATCTGGATGACCTTTGGAGTGGGGAGTGTGTGTGTGGAGGGGGGGTTATCCCAGCTTCTAGCCTGGCTTTGGCATAGCTGCACCTTATTGCTGCTCCATGTAGAAAGTCAGAGGGAAGGGGAAGCAGTGCCCACCTGGCTCATTAAGACATGCCGGGATGTCTAGGTGTAAAGTGCTGCCTCAGATCTCGCTGCCATGTGTCTCCTCCCTGGTGCCTGTGGTCCTGGGGGCTTTGGCTAGGTGAACACCCACCTGCGGTGAGCCAGCGTGTGGCCTCCACCTTGCCCTGCCATGCTTCTCCCTGAGTGGGCTGGGCTGGAGGTATCTGGGGACTGAGGTCTCCCCTGGCTGCCTCTCCACAGGGAACATCGTGGGGGTCGGGCAGTGCCTGCTGCAGGGCATGACGATTGTCATCCGCAAGAAGTTCTCAGCCTCGCACTTTTGGGAGGACTGCGTGAAATACAACTGCACGGTGAGGCCATGAGGCAAGGAGCCAGCTGGGACTGGGGAGTAGAGCCTGGGGATCTGTGCTGTGCTTAGGAGAGCCTAGCCGCTAGAAGAGGGGGAGGCCTGGACCGGTTCTGCCTGTCTATCCCAAACCACCTTCCAAGCTGGTGGGCCTGTGTCCTTCCCACCTGGGGTGGTAACTCCATGTGTCCAAACCCTTCCCATGCTCCAGCATTAGCCAGGAGGTCTCAGATAGGTTTCACAGACTGGAGGAGTGGGTTAACCAGGAAGGGACAGGCACTAGATGAGCTAGTAGGACTCCTGGGTTTTACCACAACCTCTTTAGGGGACTTTGGGTGTGTTGCACCATTCCTACCTGCCCTGAAGAAATCCCAAACACCCCAAGGCCTGGTGGAGGGATCCTAGTGAGTCTTTCCTCTCTGTCCCTCCCAGATTGTGCAGTACATCGGGGAGATCTGCCGCTACCTGCTGAACCAGCCTTACCAGGAGGTGGAGCGGCAGCACCGGGTGCGCATGGCACTGGGCAATGGGCTGCGTGCCTCCATCTGGCGGGAGTTCATGGCCCGCTTTGGCATCGCCCAGGTGGCTGAGTTCTATGGCGCCACTGAGTGCAACTGCAGCCTGGGAAACTTCGACAACAACGTAAGGCCCCACCACCCTCCCCATGTCCCAGAGGGTGCCTGCTGGCCTGGACAGGGTTAGAAACCCAGACAGGCTGTTTGCTCCTGGTTTCTTGCTCCCAGAGACTTCGCGTGGGTTGCCATCCACCCAGAAGGGTTTTGGCTGTTGTGTGGTGCCAGCTCTCTGGTATCCTAGACTTGCATGGCCAGCGGGCTCAGGGCAAGAGAGATGTCCCTGCTACACCAGGCTCTGAGCTCTTTCTGTCCTAGGTTGGGTCGTGCGGCTTCAACAGCAGGATCCTACCAGGTGTGTACCCCATTGGCTTGGTGAGGGTGGATGAAGACACCATGGAGCTGATCCGGGGGCCGGATGGTGTCTGTATCCGCTGCAAACCAGGTGAGGGCAGCCACAGATAAATCTCCTCAGCCCCATGCAAGTCTTTCCTGATACTTCAAGATAATATACCTAGGTTTGGGTCTCTGCTCGCTTAAATGCTGCCAACTGCATTAGATACCCTTTTTGTGTCTGTGCGAGTGGTTGCTTCCCCCCTTCATCCCCTTTTTTCTCCCTGCAGGGGAGCCAGGGCAGCTGGTAGGCCGTATTGTCAAGAGCAACCCCTTGCAGCACTTTGACGGCTACCTGAATCAGTCAGCCACCAACAAGAAAATTGCCAGGGATGTGTTTACAAAAGGGGATGCTGCCTATCTCACAGGTGAGGCGAGCAGGGCCATTCTGTCTGCTGAGAGTGGAGAAGGGTACCTGTGTGGGCATGGGGGCTGTCCCAGGCTAGTGGCACTGCCCTGAGATGCTCCAGGATTGCTCCCAACCCCTCTGACACCTAATTTTTTGCCTATTCCTCACTTTCCTGTAGGGGATGTCCTAGTGATGGACAAATACGGCTACATGTACTTCCGGGACCGCACTGGGGACACGTTCCGCTGGAAGGGGGAGAACGTCTCCACCACAGAGGTGGAGGGGACACTGAGCCGCATCCTCAACCTGACGGACGTGGTGGTTTATGGGGTGGAGATCCCAGGTAGCTGAGAGGGAAGAGGATGATCAGGGGAGGCAGACGGACCTCCAGCACTTGAATGTGAGAGTGTCCTGCATGTCCAGATCAACATGTCCTTTTGCAAGAGGCTGGACTGAGGCTCCCCATAAGCGAGCTGGGAAGAGGCCACCAGGATGTGCCTAGTGGGAACCAGAGGGTTCCCTCCCTCCCTCTCTCTCTCCCCCTCTCTCTCCCCCTTCCTCAAGTTTTGGTCTGGTTTTGGCTGGGTTGGAAGGACCCTACGTCCTTTCTGGACAGGCTGCAAGTGCCTCCTCTGGGAGGAGGTGACCATGACCGCAGGGTGTCGCTGGTAGCCTTAGCCGCAGGGTGGTGACACAGCCAGTGACACAGCTGGACGCACCAGCGCTTTGGTACAAAGCGGGATCTGTGCCAGAGGCTTTGGTGGTGTGGGGCAGAGGGAGATGATGCTACAGGGACGGTGTGTCTGAGTGCTCTCCCTTCTTCTCTGCCTCTTAGGGATTGAAGGGAAGGCAGGAATGGCAGCCATCGCTGACCCGGAAAACTCCTGTGACCTAGAAGGTTTTGCTAGCGAGCTAAAAAAGGCCCTGCCACTGTACGCCCGGCCCGTCTTCCTGCGGTTCCTGCACGAAGTCTCCAAGACAAGTGAGCTATAGCGTGCACGCCTGCACTGGGCATGGAGCTGTGGGGGGAAACCTAGTTACAGAGGCTGATCTGTGGGAGGGTCAGGATGGAGCCCCTCTGCCCCATAGAGCCCCTAGCCAGTTCCTCTGGTGGTTTGGAGGTGTGGGGGATGCGAGGCTGTGTCTGAGGCAGCACAGGGGCAGTGGGGATGGGAGCATGTGCAGCTGGTGACCCCTCATTCCTTCTCCTCTCCCTGCTCCAGGCACTTACAAGTTCCAGAAGATGGAGCTGCGGAAGCAGGGCTTCGACCCCTCACTGGTGAAGGACAGGTTGTACTTCCTGGAGTCCAGGCAAGGCCTCTACCTGCCGCTGGACCAGGCAGCGTTTGGCAGGATCCAGTCAGGACAGCAGAAACTGTAACTGGTGGGGCTCAAGCAAGGCACCTCCCTGAAACCTGCTGGGGAGAGGAGGGCAAGGCAGGCACTGGGGAAGAAAAGGTTCAAGGAGCGATATAAAGGCACACTAGAGATTTCATTTGACAAGTTTTACAGATAATGGTTTGGGGGGAACACAGAGGGGACCAAGGGGAGGGGGGTGGTTACATACCAAAGCATAGACTCATTATGGCTTTATTTTCTATTTGGTACAGCGGTGATGGTCCTGTGCCATGGGAGGGGCAGGGCCCCAGCC
This sequence comes from Vanellus vanellus, assembly GCF_965231255.1. NCBI lineage: Eukaryota > Metazoa > Chordata > Aves > Charadriiformes > Charadriidae > Vanellus > Vanellus vanellus. The sequence goes on along the minus strand of NC_138923.1, from coordinate 6,269,683 downwards.
AGTTGAGGAGGGGTGGGATGCCTCTGCCATTCCACTTTGCATTTCCTGTCTTTCCCTCCCTTTTTCTGCCTGCAGCAACCCTTCCTTGTGAAGGCCATTGAAGGGACCAGTGCTGGGCTCTTTCCCCACTCCTCCACCAAGCAGCCAGCTCCTCCTTGGCACAGGGCCCCTGCTGGCAGAGGGAAGCTGGGTGCCAGGCGCAACCCCTGCCCCCTGCGTGGCCCTGCTGGTGTGTTTCTGCTGTGAATCAGGGGAGCAGGGTAGTGCTGGGCTCAGGAGAGGGACAGGGATGTGTTTCTGCCATGCCTTGCTCTCTCCTGGGATGACATTTCTATTTTTCACAATCACACGCACATTATATATATTATATTATATATATATTATACACGCTGTTTTTTTTTTTCAATCTTAATTTATTGTCTGTACTTTTGAATGTGTCCCGGGTTTGTGCAGTAAGTGGAGGAGCAGCCCAGACCTGTCCTCTCTTGGAGAGTCCTTTTCTCTCACAGGGAAATGGGACACTCATCTGGGACTGATTCTCCTCTTCCAGCGTGGGTGCAGCTGTGCGTGTCCTTGTGGCCTTGCTCCATGGTGAAGGACATGAGCGAACCCCACTATCTTGTGGACACTTCTCTGGGTCTCTTTCTTCCACCTTTCGTGGATGCAGCCTTGTTTCGTGCGCCGCCTTCTTGCAGAAAGCAGGTGGGAGAGTGGGAATGAAGGGCCTGGTTTGCCTTTGCTTGTACGTACTCCACACCACGGAGCAGCTCTTGGGGGTTTCCTGCTGCGATGTCTGTGCCCTGAATGCAGGAGGCAACTTGCTTAGGGGAGAGAAGGTCCTCTGGAGGGTGGTCTCTGTGAGAGCTTGACTTCATGTGCTCTGCATCCCTTCCCGCAAGAGCCCTCCCTGGTTCTACTGCAGGAGATGGGCCCCGAACTGAAATGTCCGTGTTAAACACCTGACTTGCGCTACGTGAATTCCCCGCATTGTGTCTGATGTGAAACAGCCTTAGCAGCGATGTCTGATTCCAGTCCTCGGAGACCATGCAGAAAACGTCTGTTCCAGAGAAAACTTTTTTTTTTTTTATGATTTGTTTTTATGCTTTTAGCAGGGTTACTCCTTAAAATGACATCTGTCTTTTGTGAGGGCAGGGTATGTCTGCTCTTCTAGCTGTGCTTCCACACCAACGTACCTGCCTGCCCCAGTCTGTCCTTTCCTCACAATTAAATGCGAGTATGGGCTATGCTGGAGTTTCCGTCCTCATTCTTGCGCAGTCCTGCTTTGTGTGGGGAGGTTGGGGAGTGTGCCAGTTTGGGAACTGCCACTCCAGAGCGTGACCTCCCTGTGCGGACTTTAGCTTCTCTTGGAGCAGGGGGAAGCAAGACCCTTCCAGCTGGGTTTGATGACTGTCTGAAAACACCTTGTTGATGAGACCCTCCCCAGACCCCTCTACTGACTCCCCATTCCCCCTTTTTCCTGGTCCTGTTAGTGTTGCCCATCCCAGTTTGTCCTGGCCCAGTTCTCCCTGTTTACCCTGGCACATCTGGCTCCTCTACCCGTCTCCTGTTCCTTCTTTCCTCTTCCTGCTGCTTTGGCATGCTTAACGTCCCAGCTAATTTCTGTCCTTGAAACAAGTTTTTTTGGTACCCATTTCCCTTCCCTCACTGACAGAACCATTTTTTGGACCCTCTGCATCCAGCCCTGGGACCAGCAGAAACCGGCTCCTTCATAGTACGCAGGTACCAGAGAGAAATGTCTTGTGTGACCGTGGGTGATGTGTATTGCCTGGTGAGCACCGTGGGAAAAGTGCTGGAAATTTGCATCCATTACATACCAGATGCACCTTCAGGCATGCTCAAACTGATGGTTTCTCCAGCATCTCAAATGAAAATTAAAGCTTTTAGCTTATTCAATCCCCTGGACGCAGTGACTCTGGGCAAGGCCCAGCTTGGAGCTGCATCTGGCCTCTGCAGCCAGCTCCAGGCGGGGACTGGGATGGGCGAGTGTGGGGTGGCAGAGCACTGTGGTCTGATGCTGCTCCTGGAAGGGTGCAGCTCCTGGGACAGCAAGTGCAGGGTGTGCAGTGATGGCTGCCACCTCTGCAGATGATTCGGTTCCACTTTTGGATGCTGTTCCACTCGCAGCCACCGGTGGAGGGCGGGCTGGGCTTGGCAAACATCTTGCCTCGGGGGGACGTCTGGAGGGGCTCCTCTGGGGTCTCACAGCCCCCCGCCATGGGGGTTCAGAGCCCTGGGAAGCAGTGAGGGGGCACAGGGTACTGGGAGCAGGGGTGTTATCCACGCAGGGGACAGGTCAGACCCTGGTTGAGGTGGAGAGGAACTTTGGGATACAGACAATGGTGCTGGGTGTGAGGCAGCAATCCCAGGCGCTGGTGTTTCCCTCTACTCTGGCTCCTGACCGGAGTGTGTGCTGGCAGAGATTTTGGCAGCACTGAGGTCACCCTGTTGTGCCAGGTGGGTGGTGGGCTGCGACCTGAACCACCCAGCCTCACCCAGCCCTCTGCTAAAGGGAACAGGGGAAAGCTCGGCCTCTCCGGGGTCAACCCTGGATGTCGTCGTCTGGGGATGATGGATGGTTTGAAGCGATGCAGGAGGAGACGGGAGTGCTGCTCTCCTGGGAAGAGATGGCTGTGCTGCCCTGCACACAAAGCCACTCTGGAGGGAGAGGGGCCGTGGGGCAAGGCTCAGCGCTGTGTTTCTGTCTGTCTGAGAGCAGGTTAGGCTAAAAAAGCCAAGCATTTCTGCATTCAGGGCACTGCCTGTTAAACACAGATGCAAATAGCTTTAGAAGCTTACGGCTTCTAAAGTACGGCTGTAATTTATTTGCAAGTAAGCCCATCCAAGTAGAGACCAGCTTGTATTGTTGGGTTTTGGAGGTGGATTGTAGGCACAGCCAAGGCCGGTGCAAGGAGCAGGGTTTAGTCCTTGCTGGTGCCGACACAACCCGGGCTGGGACCTTGCCAGAGTGTAGCAGGGAGCTCACCCCGAGCCTTGCGTTCCCGCCAGCTGTGAGGGGCAGGAAGGTCGTAGTTGCAGGGTATGAGCAAGAGGAGCAGGATGGGGCCGCCCCAAGCTGAGAGCTCCTGTTCTGGGGAGATGGGGATGCTGAATGACTGGGAAACAGCTCAGCAAACCGTGCGGGGGGCTCTGATACACAGGCCTTCAACAGAGCTCAGTGGTACTGACGGAGCGTGGTGCTGTGCCGGAAGGCTGGGGTGTGCACATACCACTTACGCATGCCTCCGTGCCAGACTTCCCAGCGAGAGGGGAGCCCTGCGAAGGTGTGTTCGTAGCTGTGAGTTATGCTGTAAGGAGCCACCCTGCTTGGAGATGCTGATGGCACTGCGGAGCTGGTGGGGTTAAAAGTAGCAGCTCTGGTCCCCGCTGGAGATCTGGTAGCTGGGGACAATTCACCTTTTTTTGCTGTTTGTCTTTACTAAGGAGGGTTGTGTCACAGGAGGCAATGCTTCAAGATTCCCTACAAAATTCAGCTACACCAATTAGAGTTTTTCTGCTGGCTGTCAGCTTTGGGTTGAACTCCCGGGGCCTTTTTAAAGTCGCAGCTCCTCTGGAAAAATGAAGCCAAGGTGCCAGCATCCCTGAAGCTCTCAGCCCAGGAATACAGGTGCGAGGGTGATACTGAGCCCGGGATCACTGCTGGGACAAAACGCTCCCAGCAGAGAGGTGTTTGGAAAGAAGCAGTGCTTAATCATAGTCTGATTTTTTTATTATTATTATTTCATTTTATTTGTGCAATTTTAAGGGAGAAGCTAACTGAATCCTTTCTCTATGATTAGAGACACTTTATGAGACTTATCTCTCTCTTTTGATCAATAAGCTAAAGTCTGGCTCAACAGCTGTACATAGATAAAAGTACTATATATAAAGTATGAGGTATTATTCTTTTTTTAATTAAAATATTTAAAAAGCTGTTTGCATGAGGTTAAAAAAAAACATTAAAATCCTTTCCTGGGTTATTATTAGCTTATTAATTTAAGCAAAGCCAAAGAGCTTTACAAACCAAATGTACTTTTCACCATGGAGATGACTGCTTCTCCCAGACCCTGCCTCCTGGACAGTGACAATAATATCAATAAAAATAATGCTGCGACTTTTTCTCCGATCAGCATCTTTTTCCAGCTTTAGGTCCAGCTCAGCCAGACCACGCTTGGTGTGCAAAACTGGAGAGTATTTTAGCCTAAATGCAGGTGGGGGCTTTGCAAGCTGCTCAGGACTTTCCTGGGTGAAATTAATTTCTGCTGCTGAGAAAGCCTGTGACAGTCTTTAACGCCGCACCTCTCCAGCCACCTCCTGCCACTCTTGGTGTGCTGGAGTCTTCCCAAACAATGACAGCCACCCGCTCCTCTGCACACTGGCGAGCTAGCTTTGCCTTTAAACAGCGACAGGGAAATATTCTGGACTAAAGAAGTGCCTATCCTTTGGTGCACTCTTTAGAAATGGAAATACGCGATTCCCCTGAGTGGTTCCAGTGTAGGGAGCAGGGCCAGGGACAGCTTTTCCCCCTCCAGTTTGAAGAGGTTGTGTTGCAGGGGATTCCACCAAAATGATGGTCTGCAGAAAGCGCCTGCGTCTCGTAATCCTGCGTGCCATAGGGAAGCAACGGCAGCTTTCCTCCTTAAAGCAGAAAGGCTTCACTAGGGAAGCAAATGGCTTTAGTGCTGTTTGCTGCTCAGCTCCTGAGCAGCACAGGATGGCTGGGCTCTGCAGCAGGGAGAGGCTCAGGGAGCAGGGGATGGGTCCTGCTCTGCTCATTTTGAGCCTGGCCTGTTTCAGTGGTAAATCCCACCTTTCAAAATAACCTGTGGTTTCACCTTCTTTTCTCTTGGTTAATTAAAAATCCCACCCATAGGCACAAATAATGCCAGGCCAGGCTCTGGGAGCACTTTGGGCAGCTGGAGCCATGCAAGCCCCAGAATCGCAGGTGGTGGTGAATCTGTCTGAGGCCGGGACATGCCCCTGCTCGGGATCCCAGATCTCCCCAGATCCCTTGCTAAATACTCCCAGGCTTGTGAAGTGGGATACGACCCCTGCTATGCCACGTGTCCCCCCGGCTATGGCCCTGCCTTCCTCCAGGGTGCTGAGCAGCCTTCCCCATGGCCGCCGGCATCTTGCCAGCGTGAGCAGGAGTCGGGGTCTGATCCTGCCCTGGAGGTGACAGCTCCCACGACCGCACGGCGTCCTGCACACCCCCTGCGCTGTGCCAACAGGGGCCAAGGAAGTGAGGGTAGCCAGAGCCTCCCTCCTCACCTCCGGCCATCCAAGTGGCCTCCAGCTCGGCCGCAGGAAGAGGCTAACAGTGGCGGGCGAGCCACCTCCTCGGCTTTGAGTATCACTTTCAGCTATTCTGAAGGTTAAACGCCTGTTTAGAGCTCCCTATTGAAGGTAGAGCCGGGGGTGCGGCATTGTTCGGCCGCCCTCCCGCTTTGTCTGGCCGCTTTCAGGGATGCCCTGAATGGGAAGCGGCCTCCCCAGCCCAGCACCCCGGCAGAAGGGCTCCTGGGGGAGAGGCGCTTCCTCCCGCCCTAATGACATTCAGGCCTCCATCGGTTCAGCTCCCGCTTTCTTTCTGCTGCAGTTTAACCCGGGCACAGAGGCCGGGCTCCATCTTACTGATCTCTGCTTGACACCCAATTACCACATGAATAGGAGAGAAAGGCTGCAAAAGGCTTTAACTCCCACTGACCCTCCTTCCCCTCTGCCTGCTTCCCCCTCTCCCCGTCCTACCCCCTCGCCTTTCTCTGGTGGAGGGAGTTCAAAACTGAGACGGGGAAATCAAACAAAGCCCCGAGTAAGGAAACCCATTGTCACCGCCTCCGCGATGGCTCCCCTTTCGCCAGCTATTGTTCCCCTTGAAGTTTGACTTGCTGTGTGGAAGGATGCGAGCAGCTGTTCGCGCATTCCCCTGATGTTTTATTGAAAAATAATTGAATCGTCAGTTCGGGGCTCTCTGATAAAATGTTTCCTTGTAGCACTGGGCCCCGCCGTATTTATAAACTACATTTCCCTGTAAAATGTGATGGCGACCTAGACCATTTGGTCCAGAATAAACACAGCGCAGGGATGGAGGCATGGCCCTTCTTCGTTCAAGGGGAGAGCATGCAAACAGCAGGGGAAAAAAAAATACAGGACTGAGACAAAAAAAATTAAACCCTCTTTATTGCCAGGATCAATTTCCAACCTGTTCTTTTGTTTGGCACAATTGACTTTCTGGGAGGGGAAAGGCGGGCACAGCTGGAGCACCCCAGTCGTCTGCCTTGTGCCCTGCAAAACCGGGGTGAGCAGCACAGCTACCTGGGGACACCGTCCCACGCTTGGGACCGAGTGAGGGACCTGCCATGGAAAACCGGGTATAAAAAGAGAAGTTTAGTTGAAGTAAAGCACAGTGACACATCCCTGGGTTTGAACAAGAAGACTGTGTTACAGCCAACTGAACCCAGGGTACGTGTTCAAGGCAGGAGCCTTGTCTTTATCTCATTTTGCTTTATGTACCTGTTTATCAAATACCATTGATGTTTACAGCACTTTAGAAATAACAATGTCAGCATTACACTTTCTCAAGGAGATTACATTCCCCATCCCCAAGCATATACCAGAGAATTTGTGATGCTCTGATTTCAGCACCCAGCATGGAGACAAGACTCGCTCCTCTCCTAAGCACAACATGTCCATAAAAACGTCCCCCATATCTCATGTTCTCGCTGACTCTATTTCCAGGGCAATTATTAACAGTAACCAGGTTTGAATGCTTGAATGAGCCAAATTGGTATTTATGATTACTGTTCTCTTTCTTTTTAAATTCTTTTTGCTTTTCTGGGGAAGTACTAGCACTAAATCTGTTATATTTTGTTGTATTTCTATAAGTCAGGAATCAAGATTCTTTTAGGAGCCAGTTCTCCTATTATTTGGCCTCATAAATGATTTCTGGAGGCAAGAAGAATAGCTCGTATAAAACCATAACTGCAAACACTGATCTGGAGTCCAGATTACCAGATCCTCTGTATACAGAGTGCTTCAGTCATTTCTGAAGTGTATAGAAGTAAGATTTTTGTCTAAGGCTTCTTCCCTCAGCCGGTTTCCCGTACAATCAGTTCAACATCCTGGGCCGTATCTCTGAGATACCCAAAAGGCCCGGGATTTAGCAATATTTAAAATCCAGCTGGAATTTTTGGATGAAGACCATGGTCAAAAGCTTCATGTCTCTGCCATCACGTAACCCCGGCAGCAACGGCAGCGTTCATCTGCGCTGGGGACTGGCCTTTCCTGGGGCCCAGCCCGGAGAATGATCTCCTCCGAGAACAAAAGGCCATTACAAACACCACCACCTTCTGCTCTCAGGGTTAGGCATACTCTGACCCCCGTTAGCATAAACGAGGAGCAATCTGTCTGCGTAAATTTATGCCCCTTACACATAATGCACCATGTATATGTGTATATATTACATTTCTATGTGCATGTGTGTACCCATACGTGCCTTTTTCAAATCCAAACACTCCACTGAGTGGAGGGAGGGTTAAGGGGCTGCAGTTTTTCCACCAGTGCTGCCCGGTGCAGCTCCATGTTGTGGGGGAGAGGAGCCTGCACCATTGCACAGCCCAGCTGTCGCCACCATTGCTGCATCCTGCTCGCGTACATGCTTCTCCCTCTGGGGATAGGAGGGGAAAACAAACAGGCGACAGATGTGATCCGTGTTGTTTAACATGGTGCTGGAAAGTGCCCGATGCTGTGGAGATGTGCTCGCTGGGAGAGGCGACCCTGAGCAGAAGGGGATGCTGAACTGCTGCCTTCTCTGACACGGAGAAGCACATCTTCCATGGTGGTGACAGAAGCGGTCGTTAGTCTCACCCAGCCTCACCATTTCTGCTTCCTTACTAAAAATTCAAATTAACTGGGAGGCAGCACGTTGGCTTTGCTGCTGGGAAACCCCTGCTGGGGCTCCTTGCATTTGCACAGCTGAAGCATTCACAACGTGAAAAAGGGCTCTGTGCGTAGCAAAATGTGAACTTAATGCAGAAATAGATATTTTAAAATAACATCGCCTGGCGTAAGAGCCTAGCACACACCCCTGGAAGAACGGGCCTCCCTTCCAGCAGCCCCGAACAGAGCGTGCACCCGCCCGCTGGACCCCGGCGCCGCGGAAGCTCCGCTGAGGGCTGTCCCTAGGCCAGGCCAACCCGCTCGGCCCGCACCAACGCTGCCCGGGCCGCGGCCGGGCTCCGGGGAGCGGCAGGCCCGTGCCAGACCGCGGCTGCCGGGTCCGCGGCCGCCCCCTCCTTCCCGCCGTTGCCGGGCAACGCGGCGCGGCCGGAAGTCGGCGCGACACTTCCGGCGCGGCCCGCGCGCGCCTTTCCCCTCCCGCCCCGCCGCCGCCAAGATGGCGGCGCCCGTGTCGCTGCAGGTGGAGTTCGGGTGAGCGCGGGCGGCGGCGGCGGCGGGACCTGGGGGCCGCAGCGGGGGCCGGGGACCCGGGCGGAGGGTAGGGCCGGGCAGAGCAGAGCCCCTCGGTGAGGTGGCCGCGGTCCTGAGGCGGAGCGGCTGTTGCGCGCGGCCTGGGGGGATGCTACGAGCTGGGCCCGGTGCTGCCGCTGTGGCGGGGCTTCGGGCTGCGGGTACAGCCGCCCCCGGGGAACGGGGCCGGGGTGTCAGGCACCGCCGGGGCGCCTTCCCGCAGCGCTGCCGTGCGGCGCCGGCCCCCCTGGTGCGGCCCAGGCAGTGCGGGGCTGGGCCCGGGCTGCCGCCGCCCGGCCCGGCCCTCCTCCACCACGGCGGCGGCGTGGCCGCGCGTACGACTCTGTGTGAGCGTCTTGTACAAGTCCTTTCCTTTCTCCCTTTTTAACCTTTTTTTTTTTTTTTTTTAATTATTAAAATTATTTATAAAAACCTTTCGCTTGTTTTTCGGCTTTTTTCTCTGTGTGTATATGTACATATGTGCGTGTTTGTATGTGTGTCTACACGCGCATTCACTTTGCTTTGTGTTTCAGTTGTTTCAGTTCAGTGTAAAATAGGCGGGTTCCTGCTTTGTAGCATTTCGGTTTTCAGGTCTTCATTGCTGTAGGATCTGCATCGCTAATGCTCTGTTGCTGGGAAGTTAAAGTGTTTGCAGTGGAAGTCTATGCATATTTGTGGAAATACTTGTGTTATTTTGTTAAAGCCGCCTTTTAGCAGAAGCTAAAAGGCTACTATTTATTTGCTTTTTCCCACCCTTTCAGAAACACAGAGATGTCATAACCCTTTAAATGCCCTTCTCCTTAAGAATCCTTTCCTCAGTCTTTCCCACTTCCAGCTGCAGTAGCTCTCCTAATTTTCCCAGAAGAGTAAGATGCATTTTTGCTTCCCTTGGAAATGCATAAATGAGCTCTCTATGTACAAATCACAGCTGAGTTCCCCAGAGCTAGCGCATTACAGAAGGACCTTATCTTGCAATCTACATTTCCCGCTGTAACAAAGTGTGACCTTGTTTTCATTACATAAAAAAATGTTTTTCATATAATTGCTGTGACTTGTTCTCTCGCATGAATCTCCGCTCACGTTAATAATTGCTGCTTCAATTTTCAGATAACTATTTTTTGTGAGCTGGTGGAAGAACACCAACAGAGTGCTCTTTAGGAGAGTTGCTGCATATAAGTAATGCTGCTGAAGGCATAACAAGGGTTCCGTTGTGCTCTTCCATTGCAGAGCCAAGAAAACCTAGTGTGGCATTTTTAGATATTGAACTTAAAGGAACTTAGTAACGTGTGGATGTATCTTAGTTGATATTTAGTTGGGGATTATTTATTTTAAATATTTCTCTTTATTGTGTTGGTTTCCAAGGGATGCGAGGCACCAACAAGTTTCCAGAAAGTAACTTTATAGGAAAATTTTTCTAAAATAATCTACGTTTAAGTTGGAAGAATATTTTGCCACAATTATATGGCAAAAAAAAACGGATTGGTCATTTTTCTACCTCAGTGGAGCATCAAGTAAGTTGAGTTTTTTAAGAGTTTCCTAATTGTTAAAACTTTGGCCATCCTGTTCAGTCGAGAATCAAGAGCTCACACTATCTACTTCTGTGTTCTGTATCTTAAAGTAGCATCCATGCTTATTGTCCATGTCCCTACTCACATGATAAAGTTTTATAATCTTCTAAGACTGAGTTTGGCCTTTGGTCTCACAACATCAGGAAAACTGATTAAGTTTGTAAAGTTCAAGATTTTCACAATTGTTCTTTTTCTGGAAAAGGGATGTAGGTGAGGTGCTTACTGAGGCTTGTAAGTTGCAGCTACAAAAATGAGTTGGTTTTTTTTTTTTTTTTTTTTAAGAGCTGAAGGAGATTAGGTACCTGGACCCAATTTAAATCCATTTTTTGTCATGCGTGAGGACCAGCTCCTGTACTTGCCAGCCTCTGCATATTTTACTCATGCCTGATCTCTTGTGCTTGCAGAGGCCATCACTTAATTATCTGAGCCTAGTCCCCCAGCACGTTCTGAATATCAGAAGAGGGATAATCATCAGGTTGTTCAGTGGAGGAAGATGGTGTATTTGTTTATTTATTTATTTTTACTTTGACTTGTCATCATTGTCGCTTGCTCTACTTGCTTCTCCCAGTCAAGTCTCTCCTGAGAGGGAACGTTTTGTAGTAAGTAGATCAAGAAAGGGTTGCCAGGACTCAAGGACTGCTGGCTGTGCAGCTGACTTGCTGTGTAACCTTGTCTGAGTCATTTCCTCTCTCTGTTTACAAGTGGAAATAGGGGGAAATATTTATTCCAGAAGGATGCTACAATTTTTCACGTTTTGTGAAATGCCTTGAAACTTCTGGCTAAAAGGTGTTAGGGACGAGCGATGTTGGATATAGTGTGGTGGCTGTAATATTGTTTGAATTGAAGCAATGCTGATAGCTGAAGGGAGAGGGAAGGCGTTAGGCTAGATGCTGCACGGGGATTTGTAAGCGTGTTGGGATGGGAGCCATTTTCTTGTTCTGTTGGGACGATGCCTGGCACCGTAGGGTTCTGGCCCGCGATGGAGCCTCCTGTATGTGTTGGCGATGGGAGATGGCAACTTCCCCTATGAACTTGTGGTTTGTGAGAGGAAAAAAAGACAAAGAGAATCCTGTGCTAAATATAGTCTGTGTCATTTGTTTTCTCTGTTGTGGCATCTATGTAAATTGACTCTTTTGTACTGTCTTCCTTTTGACAATAAAACAAAATCTCAGTGGTTCATTGTTTTTATTTCAGAGGTGGTGCAGAACTCTTGTTTGATGGTGTCAAAAAGCATCAGGTGACTTTGCCCTGTCAACCAGAGCCTTGTGAGTATCAGAACCTGTTGGATAACTTGAAATAATGACAACAAATGAAACAAAGCTGGTTTGTAGAACAGTTTCATTAGTTGGCAACAAGAATCAATGTATTTTAAAAGCACTTTCAGACATGCCGTGGATCAGATAGCTTGACAGATGATGGTTAGTCCTCAAAGTAAATACCAAGCAGAAGTAGTCGTAGTCTGAGCATCTTTCCTGTTCTCTAAGCACTTATCAGTTGAGTCCTTCCTTAAGACTTCTGCCTTCCTCCTCCTGGACAGACAATAACCTCTGAATACTTCCATCAAGTCTACATTTGTCTTGCTTGATACGTGAAACCACCAATAACCTCCTCTCTCCCTTGTCTTACCTTGCCTGTTCTGAGGTTTCCAAGAGGCATATATGTGTGTGCATATATAGGTAGTGTATAGATATGTGGATGTGTATATAGCACCGTGACATAAATGTATGTTATCTACTCGTTTGACTTTCCGCTGTATGTAATCATTTTATATTAACTATGCAGTTGAAAATGGCAAAGCTAATACGCGAATGTGATGCTGGACATCCTGCCTATAGAGTAAAAAATAGGATGTTGTTAAGAGAAAGACTTGAGTGTCCCAGTGATAAACAGTGATAATCTCTGGTTTGTGATTTGGAATATCAATACTGAGAAGTGCTGTACTGACTCTCTTGTTTCTCCTTATGTGTGTGCATACTTCAGCTGCAACATAATTTTGCCGCAGGTATGTTTTGAATTCTTCCAGCTAGATAGCAATGCTTTATGCTATTTGAGAGTGGGATTATAAACTGAAATAATACAAAGCATCAGGGAATGTTAACAACTAATATCTCATGAATGGCTAATACCATAATCTATGTGCTGTGAACGTTCAGGCCTGAAATCTTCTTGCTGTGCCTGGAAGTAATTAGAGATTGGTAGAAGCGCTTTTGATGCTTGGACATAAGTACATGTAATTCAAATATAATAGGAGCACTGGAATAGTGCATTATCTTGTGGTTAAGGACAGGGACTAGGGATCCAGAAACATGACCTGATGCTGATTTGCTTTGTGAGTTTAGTCGTGTTGCTTAACTTTCCCTTGTTGCTAGTGAAGCAGTAGTGATACTTTAATGTATCACAAGAGAGTTCAGCATTAAATTCCAGTACTGTTAAAGCACTTAAGATCCTTAAATGGAAGATAGTAAAGAAATGCCAAAACACTAATTTAGTTGGTTTATAAAGTTGGGGGCTAGAGCATAATTTTCTTCAGTGTTATGTAAATTTAAAATGCCCACTGATATCCACCACATTGGTGGTGTTCAAACCATGATCAGATGCTCAAGAAGAAGGGCTTATTACATAAGATCTTTATTTCTGCCAGGGGAAGAGGGAAGATTAATATCAAAGAATGATTCTTCTAGCCCGATGGTTGTCAGCGGTGCAGTTGTACGTGGCCTAATCCATTCCCACTTGAAATTGCCGGGAAGACTTCTGTAGGCTTCACTACGAGCTGGATTTATCCTAAGGGATAAATCTTTCCCTGAAGATCTGGCTCAGTCTCAGGGTTCAAACTCGTGATCTCCAGTGATTCATTCCAGATTCATCTAACACATTATTGCTCCCAGCTTTTTACACTGCCTCTTTTTTCAGATGCTGCTATGCCTGTAACAAGAGTGGCAGAATAGACAGTGTGCCCACTTGCCAGATCCCCTGGTTTGCAGTGTGCCGTTTCCATGTGCCTTGAGTGACAGGGAGGTTTCAGTTTTTGAGCAGGTTGTGGATTGCGTCGGCTGAGGAGCAGACACTGACTGAATTGTGAGGCTTCTGCTATAGTGACATTTATACCCAGCACAGGGATGGGGTAGGCAGACGTGTGGTTAATGTGTGACAGTAAGGGATCACTGGAGACGCCCTTCATAATATTTCTGGATGAGAATTATGTTGTAGAAGTGAGGAATCAGTAGAAACAGATCAGAAACACGCGAATAAGAAATTTGGTAAATTCTTGTAATTTTCGATTATTCCTTATGCATTGCATTTTCCTCATTCACATAAGAAAGCTTAATTCACCTATCTCTGGGTGAATAAAGATCTATGTAGTATGTTCCCTGCTGCCCTCGTGCAGCCAGAATTACAATGATTAAATTAAAAAAAACAGCTCAGTTCTACTTGGTGCATACTTCCTGTTGCTTACCTTACCCTGTATGTCCATCACTTAATACTCTGGGGAAAGATCTGTAGTATGAACACGGCTTGAAGACCTGCACTTCTAACCCCATTTTAACTGATTTCATTAGCCGTCAAGCTTATTTTTGGCCATTTTGCCCTCTCTTACCCACTCTTGCTTTCTTTCTAGGTTATTTTTGTCTTTGTCCTCCTTTTTGCGGAGCAACTGCTTCTCTCTGGGACATTGGACCCAGCTATATTTTATTTTTTTGGGCATTTTTATATATATCCTAGAGGTGAGGGGAGGTGGAAAATTATATGAAGAAGTACCTGCAAATGTTTATGTGAATAAAACGAGCTGTGCCCCGTAGTTGACAAGGGCAGTGTTCTCTGAATGATAATAATGTTGTTTGAACGAGTTCTTATGTCATCATTTCCTTTTTCCTGGTAACAGGCACGAGGTGGAAAGTAGGTGGGTTCCAGATCCAGTTAACTTTTTCAAGAAGATTTCATTCTCTGTTCTTTTCTGACGCCTGGAGATGGGCTCCTGGAGGGATTAGGAAAGGCAGGAGGAAAGAAACTGCAAATGGGCCAAGAGCGAGCCACGAAGGGTACAGCCGTGTGCCGGGACCTATTTTTATTATCCAAGGGGCTTTTTGTATCCTAATGTCAGTAAAACAGCAGTTCTTTATTTCCAAAGCGGAGCTGTCTTAGCCTGCATGTTAAAGTTGCTGCCAAGTAGGAACTTAAAAAGGTGTGATCTATCTGTATAGGCAGACAGATTTACATAAGCCACGCTTTGTGCAGGACTGTGTAATCTTTTAGAGCTGTGGTGGAAAGAAGGCCTCAGGTTAAACAAGAATCTTGTCCCAAATTACTGGCTATTTTGATGATCCCATTGATAATGCTGTTAGAGGATCTAAAGGCATTAATGCCCTGTTGGCTTATTCTGCATAAAAACAGTGTGTGTGGGAGAAGGCAGCTGGGGGAATAACGATATTTGTCACATGGAGAGAGGATTAAATTGGCAGGGAAATCAACTTTATTTTCAAGCATCTAAGAGGCTATTAGAGACAATGGAGCATAAAAGAGAGAAACCCTAAATTAAAAACTGAAAATGTATTTGGCAGCCTCCTCCTGAAACAAGCCACAGTAATTTAACCAAGTGCTTCAGTAATCAAATAGATCATTGTGTGACTGCTCTGCAAGTGATGCCGGAGCTCCTTCCTCCATCTCACTGGGACTCACAGTGGTGGATTTGTCTATGGCCATGCGAGTTGCATGGACGCTGTTGGAAGGGTAGGAAGTCACTGGCATTGTTTAACCCCTGTAGTCAGTTCAGTTTTAGCTCAGCAGCATCATGCGGATGAAGAGTGTTTACAAAACCCCTCTGCTGTGCTCTCTACTGGATGTTGTATCCGGAGGTTGGGGCTGTTTATAAAGTCTCTGGCAGTTGTGCTGCAGGCTGCTCAGCTGCAGGTCCAGGCCTTCGAATTCCAACTTCTCCCGTGGTTTCAGTGATGATGACTTGTGTTTTTGGAGCAGCAGGGACCAGTTTCAGCAGTGGTCTCTCGGACCTTCTGGGGTAATCAAGAATTCACTGTGTTTTGGCACTTACAAGTCTGGAAGGATAAATTTTTAATCAGTGTGTTTTGGTAATTGTTTGTGGTTTCCCTTTACCAAAACCCTGGGGAAAAAGCCTGTTGCTAATCAGATTTTTTTCGGAGGGAAAATTAAAATAATCTGCCAAGTGCTGCTTATGTTAAATCCCCATAGAGAAGAGCATGGTCTGCTCCTCGAGAGCTTTGCCTTCCAGGGGCCTTGTTCTGCACAGCATGGAGGACTGCTGGGGAGTTGGGAGCATTCATCTTCTCGGAAAAGAGCCTGGGGATCTCAAGAGATCAGACCTGTGTTACAGGCAGAGTGGCTTAAAAAATACGGCATGGCATGTGTTCAGAGTTGACTGGGCTGCTATGCCAAAACAACGTGTAAAATCAAGAGTGGCAGTTGGCATCGGTTGTCTGTAAATGCCCAGTGCTATTGCTAGGTAGCACGTTGTAGTTAAGTTATTAATATTCTGGAATGCTTTTATTGCTCTGTTTATAATTCCTAACATTTTAAAACTTGCTCCAAAGAAGGAATGAAAATATATTTGATAATGCAGAGACTTATTAGAAGAATGATAAAAAAATGCTGTAGCTCTATGGAATTTCATGCAGTCAAATCTTTTTAACTGCAGTGTACGGTACTCTGAGGTCTCAAATGACTCTGGGGTTATTCTCCTTCTTGTGTATCTTTCTTAGGAAGGTAATGATGTATTGGCTGGCAAGGAAAAGAGGACTCAGTGGGTTATGCAGGGTGGGACCTCAGCCTGGGCTAGCTCAGCCCTGGATCCCAGCTGCTCTTTCCAGCAATCGGTGTGAGCAGCCACGTTTGCAGCACCCGGAGCCTGGTGTGATGCTGCAGGGCTGCCGCTGCCACGATCGAGCACTCCCTGCCGCGTTTGCAGCCCTGATACGGGGCTCAGTGGCTGCCTGCACAGCTTTGGGTCACAGTCCCAGCGAGGCCACGCGTCGCTTCTGCGCAAGGAGCTGAGTCCTTCAGAGGGAACGGGAAAAAAAACACACGCCCTCGCAGGAGCAGTCCCAGCGCTCTCCCGGGAGGCCATGGAGCCGCGTTACTGGATCAGCTCATCCCAACTCATTGAGGAAGGAGCTTCCCAGGCACCGAGAAACCAGCTCTTGTGTGTGACCAAATCCCTGGGATAACAAAGCCTGGCTGTTCCGCCCTCCTTCCCAGCCGCTGTATTGCAGTGCGGACACCTAGCAGGATAACCTTTCTGTGCCAGCCCCCCCCGCTCTGCTCTCTCTTTTCTCTTGGTGGGATTTGCTGTGCTGACAGCACTGTTCAGAGGGTGGCAGCGGAGCAGGGCTGGGGAGGAGGATCCGGGCCCTTTAAACCGCTTAGCATGCGGTTCACACGGCTCCGGGCCAGCTGTTCCTTTCTCCTCCTGCCCTCACTCGCAGGAGTTGTTTGCTGAGCTCAGAGCTCCTGTGCAAAATTGCTTTTCAAAAGAGCCACTTTCTGCTTAATTAAACAATGAGCCGCCGTCCCTCTGCACATCTGTAAAGCTCCCTCTGCAGCCCCTTTATCCCACAAACTGCTCCATTCTTACCTCCATTCACTTGTAAATCTTACCCCCCCTCTCCTCCACCCTGATCATCTCACTGGCCCTTTCTTTTCCCCTTTCAAGTAAGACTGAGGGGCTTGGAGTATCTGTGGGGGTGGCTGGGTTGGCTGGACAGGAATCGGTTTAATGGTGCTTGCCGTATATGAAAGTCCAATAATAGCAAAGCAGATCTGAGACTGAAAGTAGAGGTGAGGACTGGACTCTGCATGATTTCTGTATTTAGAGGAATAAAATCGTGGCAGTTCCTGAGCGAGCTGAGACACTGACTCATCCAGCAGCCAGAGGGGACACCAGCCACCAGCCAGGCTGGGAGGGGGGCAAGGAGTTGCCTTCAAGGCGCTTTCTGATCCAGCTGGCAGTGCCAGGGAGAGCCCAGCCCAGGGGATTCCCCCAGCCAGGCTGGCTTTGCGCAGGGCAGTGCCAGGCTGCCAGGGAATCCCTCTGCATGCTGGCAGGAGCAGACACCTTCCTCTGTGGTCTGGGGTCTCACGTCAGCTCTATGTAGTCTCTTGTAATGGTGATAAGGTTTCCTTTTTAACTCTCGGTGCGCGTGTGCACACAAAACCCAGAAGCCAGGAAAATAGGAGAGAGGGAAAATTTCAGTTTGATGGATTTTGGCTAAGCTTTACGCCCGCAGTTAGCAATGCATGCTCTGAATTGTCTTCCTGAGCAGCTTAAAAAAATTAACCAGCAACATTCAAGGTTAAGCAGGATAAATGAATGGAAAAGTGATGAGGTGGGATATCTCCTTTATCACTGGGAAGGAGAGATTATAGCCACGGTGATGCAATATCATCTAGCATAGATTGATAGGGAGGGATGAAGAAATGGGAGTTTGGTGCATTAGCAGAAGATTCCTGACTGCAAAACTATTAGACCATGGCACAGTCTCCTTGGGGTTTGGTAGCAGGTCCACATTGCTCAAGCATCTTAAAATCAGAGTGGGCAAGGCTTGGGATGTTCATTTGTTGAGCATAATTCTGGACTGGGAGAGGGATAAAATCACAGGACCTGTTAACAAGATGTTATTTTTAATGTCTGAGATTCCCAATCTGGCACTTCACTGCTGGTGCGATAGTCTTTGAAGCTCTCTGGGCTCCTTCCTTTGACAATTTTGAACGAGAGGCAAGACCTTGGACCAGCACTAGTGATCTGTGATCCTAATTAAAAGAGACAGTTTGGTGCGCTGGCATTTATTTGGGAGCCTGAACTGACAATAGTGTTGGGTGTTACGGAATTAGATGCTCTGACTTTGGAAATGAGTAGGGATTAGGTTTACTGTGGGGATCAGCTCGGAGCTGCTTTTTTGTCACGGGAGCTGATGGATCTGGAGGCTTGCTGCTGTCTAGCAAGTGGGATGGGAGATCCCTTGAACTTGTGTTCTCCTACCCATGGTAGTGGTCGATCCCAAGCAGCTCCTCTCCAGTTTACGAGCATTGTGATTAAAGTCTCAGGGCTGAGAATTGCTGGGTGATGGCTGGGATCCGAGTCTTCGCTGCTAACAGGAGGGCTATGAAAGACTCCTGTGATCCCTTACTCTTGTGTGGACACAGGAAAATGAGAAAAGTATTGCTCTTTTAGATGAGAAGTGAGAAAAAGATGTCATAACGCAATTAAAAATTACAGAAGCCAAGACCTTGACATTCATTTGTAGCAGACAAGAACAGATGAGAGCAATGATTAGGATTCTCTTGTGTCTGGCTGTAGTTGCCCCCTATTTTTTTCCATAGTACTTAAATCACTGCCCACTCCAGTGCGTGGCAGGATTGGCTTGTGCGCTTGTCAGAGAAAATGGATTTTGCTCTTGCTGCAAGATTTTGCCTTGCTGCTCACTCTGCGTAGTGCTGAACCCATTTGCCTGTGACTCCATTTATATCAGCTATTCCAGGTCTTCTTCTGCAGTTTATGGCACACCATCATCTGCTTCAGCGAATGATTTGCATATCAGATGGGAGGCTGGAGGAGCCTGAAGGATCCCTTCGGTCCCAAGCTCTTTTAGAAAGCAGAATCCTGGAGGGTCGTCAGATTCAGAAGCAGAGAGAAGGCATGCACCTGGAGGGGCAGCAGGTATTGGGAGCTGGTTTGTCAATTTTAAAAACAAGCTGCTTAAGCAGGGAAAGGGGCATACAAATTGTCTTTCCATACATTTCCATGCAGGCAGGGGGAATAATGGCAGAGGAGAGGCAGGGAAGGGGCTTTGTCATGGTTACAGGCCGGTGGCTGAGAATGTGGGTGGAGCGGCGCTCGTCCAGAGTTAGTGACCTCAGCAAATTGGAGCTCAGCCATGGTCAGTATGATAAATGATCTTATTCTGGGTCAAAGAAATGGTACCCCACAGGGAGGTATCCGCAAGGCGGCCCGGGAAAGCGCTGTGCTCTTGAAGCACTGACCCCTTAGTGACCAGTGCTGCATATATCTTATTTATTACGGACCAGAAGGGAATTTTCCATGGTTTGGCCTTTATAGGGTTTCCCTATTTCCCTGATATAAGCTCCCAGTTCTGCGGCCAAGGCAAGAATATGGGTGTAATTACACCCTCTGGGTGCCCTTCAAGGCACTGTCTGCTTTGTGCAGGTTTGTATGTGGATTTTAAGGCAGGGGACATAGAGGTGTCTGGTCATCGCATGAGTGTGTGTGTGAATCTGCCAGCAACCGGTGCAGCTCTCTGGAAGCTGGGAGCTGCGTGTCCGTGTCAGCTGGTATTATGATTGCGCAAAATCCTGTGTTTCTGCACATTTTTCAGTTCAGTGTGAGATCCTTCTAGTGCAACACCCAGCTTGGTGTTTCTTATTTGAGGCACCTGGTTTCTCTCTGCACACAGCAAGTGTCCTCTTTGCTGAGTTATCACTGATGAATCTGTCAGGTCCAGGAGATTTTATTGAGCTAGGAAAGATCTATGAATTTTAGCCCTGGTTTTGAGGGTGCAAGTGAATCTAGGCTCTTGTTCCAGGCAGTGCTAAAATGGAGTCTTAGATGCATTTCTCTTGCAGAGTAAGCTCAGCAGATTCTTCATCAAGGAACAGTTGGAGTAATGCAGAAGATCAGGCCTTGGAGGATACGCAAGGACTGTGCACTTCTGTGTGCCACAACCAGGAGCGTTTATGATGCAGCTGGGCTGAAAATGAGCCGACGCTGTTGGGTTTTTGTATGCACGCTCACTGCAGTTCTTGCATCCTGTCCGCTTGCGTGACAAGCCAATGACTTTGTGTCACTGCAAGCACACACTTCGTTTTCCTGAGCTGTGTGTTTCGCTGGGTGATTTGTTTTATGTATGTATTGTGGATTTGAGCTCCCATCTGTGCACTTGAACTAAGCAATTTTCTCAAACGTTTGTCAGTTTTTCTTTTTTTAATTAACTTTAGATTATTTTTCCTGAGAATTTGGAGAGGTTTGATGTACTGTTAGCACAGGCAACAGAAGCTGTCTCTGTATACAAATGAGACAGGGATTTCCTACCATGTGCTTCAGTCCCTCCTTTGCAGTTTGAGAATATTTCAGCTTCCTTGGCTGGTTCACTTTTGCTTCTCTGCCGATGCTGCCAATGGCGAGGACAGATAATGATAATTAGAGTGGATTTTTTGGTGTGGATATTTGTTTGCTGTGAATGAAATGGAGTAGGCTACCAAAAGGATTTCACTGAGGCTGTGCAGCAATGATAAAAACATATCATTACTGCGATGAGCTGGACTCGAGTTGGTGATGCAGGAGCATATTATCTCAGCTCTCACCTCAACCTCATTCCTGGGCCAAAATGCACAGTTGCTTTTGCAGCCAAATGGCAGCACATGTAGTACAACTGTGCTCCTGCAAATAGCAAACGCCTCTGTTCTGTGATGGGGGGACAGCTTCAGAACCAACATGAGTGTAAAATTGCTATGTTGTAGTGATGGTTTAACTTGTCAGTGGATGTGGTGCCTGACCAGGTTGAGATTTTTTTCCTTCCTTGTATGTCATTTGTAGAGGACCTGCTGTTGGCATAGCAAATCCTCAGCCCAGGGAGCTGGAAACCGGTTAGACCCGTAGCAGAGTATCAGAAAGAAAATGTGTTAGGAACACTACGTAAGTCAACTGTAAGAGATAAGAGGTTGTGCTATAATTTACCTCTTATTATTTCCATCATGGTAACATACGGAGTCCTGAGCTGTTGATCAAGACTGCTATTCAAGGCACGGAGCTGCAAGATGGCTTCTCCTCAGACCACTTGTAATGGAAGTAATCTCGTTCCTTTTCAATATCTTACTTGTGGGAGATGGTTTTGGTGTGGCTCTGGTCATTTTTCATCCTTTATAATTGATTTGTTCTTGTAATATTGGTGTACAGAATGTAGAGACATGAAGGTGGGGGAAAAAATTCAATGCTGAGAAAGCAGCCGAAAGTATTATGTCTTAAGGTTGGCTGTGGAGAAGCGGCCGTAATTTTCATTGCCATTTGGAGCAGGGAAGCTCCAGGCATGCACAGGGGTATCAGTTTTTTTTCCCTACTATCTAAATTCTTCAGTACGTGTGTATGTGACTTCTGGGGAGGAGTAAATGAATGTAGGCTCAGGTGGGGCTGAAAATAACATTTATTATGGAAGGAGTAGGGGTGAGGGAGTCTTCCAGCTCAGCCTGGAATAAATCAGTCCTCTCGCCCCTTCGTCCAGGCTGCTTCTAGGTGGCTGTCTTTTATCCAGCTGGTGCAGCGTGTTTCTGTTTAAATGATCTCTCCTGAAAGGTCCCAGAGGAAAGGGCTGCTTATTCCACGCAAGGAGAATGGTATATGGCACAGCTCATTGTTGTGTGTCTTGCTGCAAGTGCATAAATATGAAACAGCTCGCGGCGTTGCTGCGGTGGGGCTGGTGTCCCCTTTGTGCCCCCCCTCCGTCTCCTGAAGGCTCCTCTCCATCTTTCTTCCTCTCCGGCTTTCATTTCTTGGTGATGGAGAGCAGGAGCCGTTTGGGTGTGAGATCCTGAGGGCTTTACGTTGCAGCAGCATTTTTCAGGGGACGGTGAATATAGTTAACTCTTGTTCCGGTGACTGACTGACTGACGTGGTGTATATATATACCTTCTGAGCAGTGGTTGCCATCCCCAGTGCATGTTGCTAGGAAAGTGGCAGAATTTTGTCTATTTTGTGCTCTTAACTACATATCATTACAAGGGAGTCATGGGTTGGCCCCAGGCAGGTGATCCAGCTCATCAGGCAGTTTTAAGGCACAAAGCAGATCTATCTGCCCTGATCAGAGCACTGGATCAGCAATACCTGTCGTGCTCCAGGCAGCCCCACAGTGGAACCAGTGTGCCGGCGGGGAATGCTGTGATCCGGAGGCACCAATGCCCTGGGAAACGGCGGGGGGTGGGGAACAGAGGGAATCTCAGAGCATCCCCCTCCCCCTTTCCCTAGGAAAAGAGGCCCCCATCTGCTGCAGATCCCATCGCCTAGGTCCCCATCGCCTAGTTGATGTGCACCTGCCTACGCCAGGACTGTTCATCCTTGGCGTGACGGAAGTGATGGGGGTAACGTTATTTGGAAGAACCCCAGCTCTGCTTTGGGTGGCGTCTGTGATCCCATAAAATCCTGGGCTAAGGCAGGGACTGAGTGCATTTATTTTTGCTGGTCGTGGAGCAAACATGTGGGGAACCGTACACAGAGTTTGATTTTAGCTCAGACAGGCGCGTGCAGAAAGGTTCCCCGTGACTACGGCAAGGTTACCACATGTGAGGGAGATGTGGAAACCCATCCCGGCGTCCCTGCTCATCCTGTGAGCGGGGCTCCAGCCCTCACTGGTGGATTTGTGCTTTCAGAAAGCTTCCTCACGCCTTGAAAACAAACAAAACTCTTTCGGGGCTTTCAAAGGGCTGTTTAAAGGAGCCCCAGGAGAATAACTGATTGTGGATTCAGAATGATGAAGTGGTTTGTGGAACGGTGAAATATAGAGGCAAATGCAGGAGAACTCCACATTGCAATTTGTCAGCTTCTCTAAACCCTGTAACGGATTATTCCCCCCCTCTGTCTCTTCTCACCTCTCCAATAGGAAATTAACTGATGCTATCACTAAAGAAATTGTTTTTGCCTCACAAAGTAAAATTGATACTATAAAAACCCGCCAGCAGTGTCTCCTCCTCCTTTTACATGAAGACAAATCCTTCCTGTCACCTACTGAAATGGAAAGATAAAGGCTGAGCTTTAATAAAGAAGCTATAAGCACAAAGTGTAAAGGGAGGGAGCAGGCATGGCATGGGGAACCCACCACGGCAGCAGGTGTAATGCCGAGGGATATTGCAAGTGTCCAAAATACAGCTACTGTGTCCGCTGCCTGCGTGCGTGTTTAATGCATGGTTATGCCCATGTTTGTGCCCCAGAACTCATGTCTCCAAGAGTTCATCCTGGTTTTGGTACCGACAGTGTCTACCTTTACTCCTTTCATGTTCTTAGGCTTGCTTGTTTGGACTTTTTAAATCTAATTAAACGCACAGAGAGTTTTTTTGTTAAAAACGTCAATTAAATTAAATGTCAATTTGTTAGGTGATAACGGAACATGCAGGATATGGGATGTGTTAAAGAGATCTTAACATTGACGGTCTCCCACTGGATTGGTGCTTCAGCACGAACTGCATTCATTCTTTGTGGGATGCCTTTTCTATGGGAAACCTCTTCTGCCAAACTGTGGGGTTTGGGGCAGAGCCCTGAGCTCCCTTGAGGCAGGGCTGCCTGTTAGATACTCGTAAGGGACAGTCCTGTTAGGTGGTTTCTTTGACTGGAAGTTTTCAGCTAGCCCTGTCCATCCTGCATGTTCCTCATCTACCCTTTTGTGGATAAACAATCACTTTGTTCTCGCATCAGCTAGGAGCCGTCAGCTAGTTTGTAAACTGCTGTCCTTTCTCCTTTCAGGGGATATCAGAAACCTGCTAAAGTGGATCAAACAGAATCTGTTGAAAGAACGACCAGAATTATTTATGCAAGGGGAATCTGTGTAAGTACAACTGTTATGAATCCTCGTTGTGTTTCTCTGTTGGTCCCCACATCTTGGGATATGTTTTTCCTGTTTGTTGCAAGAAGCAGGTTAATGACCATGAAAGTATGGGATTTGCTAAAGTGATAACGGTAGATGTCCCATGCTACGCCTCACCCTGTTCCACGGAGAGCGTCTTTTGCAGCCCTCACCCAAATCTTTAAACCTTAAATGTGAAGCAGAGCCATGTATACTTTCTCTCCCTTGTCACCTGGAGCGGCGTAGCGCATGTATCCTCAATTCCAGGAGTTTTAGCAGGTCTGTCTGTTCCCTGCTGACATCACTGGGACTGAAGCAGTCACTCAGAGAAATGCCAACAAATATTTCTTCTGGGAAATATATTTTTATTGTCAAAATGGGGCCAGCCTCGTGGAGGGGAAAAAAAAAAGCCAAGAGAAATGGAGCAGAGTGAGCTGTGCAAGCCATCCCTGACTGCGGGGTGGCGCTGGGGGTGTTTAACATTCGTCACGGATCTTTGTGAGCTGAAGCGTGTGCCAGGTCCCCTGGTAACGGGAGAGACAATTGCAGGACACTGAAGATCAAAGAGGGGGAATCCCTTTGCCTGTAATCAGGGGCACGGAGTGGATCCCGGGTGTTTAGTGCCTTTGGTAGGGGCAGCGAAATAGCTTTCCCTACCTTCACATCGAACTCTCTGCGCTCGACTGTAGTGCGTGGGTTTTAATTACCTGGCTTTTCTACATGGTACGGAAATGTAGTCATCTTGGAGCATCCTCAGGAATGGTGCATTTTGATTCAAATGAGCTCTGGGATCGCTCCTGCCTCCCCTTTATTTGATCTAGAAAGGGCACAGACTGTACCTGTTTCCACCTCCGTGCTAGGATTCCTTTTTCTCTTTGGCTTTATAGGCAGTCAGCTTGTGATCTGTGCTGTAACATCCCTTGTTCTAAACTGTTTGTGAAGCTTTTTAGCAGCCCTGTATCCTAATCATTTTTCTCTGTTCTGCAGGAGGCCAGGAATTTTGGTGCTCATCAACGACGCAGACTGGGAACTAATGGTCTGTACTCCTTCAGTTTGACTCTCTTTGTTGAAAATATTTCTCTGTCTGTTCTGTGGTTGCTCTCAGAGAATCTATTTCTGATTCTTGCCCCGAGCGAAGCATCTCGTATTTGAGGGGGAAGGGGCAGGCTGGGATCTCTCTCCCTATATTGTACTGTGGCTGTTTGGAAGCCTGGAGCCTTTCTCGAACCTGCTGAGGCTCATCAAGCCAGCCAGCGTCTGAAGAGACATCACCCGTATTCCTTGGCCTCTGGCAATGGGCTTCGCACCTCTGGCTGCTAGCAGGTCTCCCCCATGCGTGAGCAACAGCTTTTGGGTACCAGGCAGCTTCCCAGCCCCAGGCAGACCCCCTTGGCTAGAGTAGGGTGATGCTGTAGGAGGTGAAGGCAGCCCTGGGGAGATTTCTGCCCAAACAGGCAACTGGTAAATATCTTCCCTTTTCAGCCCACTGTTGTGCTCAGACAACAAACAGCCCCTGACTATTTTCCTGCCTCAGGCAACCACCTGTTGTGTCAAAACCCTGGTCCAGAAAGCGGTGTGGGATAATGAATGCCAGCTCCTTGTCTGATCTCTAACCTTTGCCTCTGTTAGGATGAAAACATCAGTCTATCCCCTTCTGCTCTCCCTAACACTCACCATCTTTTTATGAGCTGTTTTCTCTTTGCAGCTAGTATTTGGAAATGACATTTAAACCATTTTTCACTTTTTTTCTTGGCCTGCAGGGCGAGCTGGATTATAAACTCCAGGATCAGGATAATGTGCTTTTCATCTCAACATTGCACGGCGGGTGAACTCCTGGAAAAACAAGAGGATGTAAATCCAAACCCCTGGGCAAAAAACCCAAACAAAAACCTAAACCCACCCAAACCTCTCTTGAACTGCCTGTGCCCGGTCTCTGCATCTTCCCACCGCATTCACTTGTTACTAGACATGCAAATAAAGCCCTGCCAGCACGCGGCCTGCTGTCTACCACAACAGCATCCATCTTTTCGTCCTCATTTCACCTCTCCTGACTGCGCTTCCAGGTACCCTAATGAGCAGAGAGCACCTGCAGCATGTGGGACTTTGTTTTTCTGTGACAGGAGGAGGAGGGGTGCTGAACCTCGAGTAGGTTGGTGTGTCTTTTCAGGCAATGAGGTGTTCTGGGGGAGTTGTGCCTGCTTTGGGGCAAAGCTGGGGTGTCTCTGTGTTGGTGCTGGGTACCGGGATTCTTTTAACACGATACTTAGTGTTGGTACAGTCTGTGCGCCAGCCACAGGGACGATCAGGGAAGGGCGAGACATGAAGCGCAAGGAAACAAAAGGTGACTTTACTAGTTCTTCTCTGAGGTGGCAGACATTACAGCTTCAGAGCCGTCTGTAGTGGCTTTCCACTTGTCATTATATTTATTTGTGGGAAGTGGGAGAGAAATAGGCTGTTTTGGTTTTGTTTTTCTGATGCCTCATGCCTTTTTCATACCTGAGCTGAGGCAGGGTGAAGTACAAGACCATGAACAATGTCAATTTATAACCATTTGGTTGGAGGGGAAACAAACCCGTGCCCAGCCTGAGACAGCACAGAGTGATAAGGGCAGCAAATTATCTTTCTGTCACCGTGATGGACAGAATTGATCAGCCTGTCTTGCGTTCTGTGCAGGTGGGGAGCTGCGTTGCTGCAGCCTGGCTGGGGAAGGGCTGGGGATGGAGATGCACAGAGACCCAGGAAAGAAAGTCAGTGGCTTTAACCCTTTCCGTCAGTGGGAGGGGGAGGCTTCTTACTGCACACCCTGAGGAAGTCCTGTGAGCGCAGCGGAAGTGGGTGTGCACAGCTTTGCTAGGGCATGGATGCTGTTGGCTTTCCAGAAGTTTCCTTGGACAGACGGACTGGCCTGCCTGCCAGCCAGGAGGCCACGGCGAGAGCACAGGGAAGGGGTCAGAGAGGATAGCGTTGGTGCCAACAGGTCTGAAACGTGCTGCGTGAGCTTCTAGGAGTGTCCAACCAGGATTGTCCTTCCTGCGCTCCCCCCTGCCCTGCTCACCTGCGTTTTGGCACAGCTCCAGCAGCACATGGTGGTCCCCCAGCAGCGGCGCTCCTGCCCGAGCAGTGGCTCTCCCGGGGCAGAGTGCTCGCTCGTGCCGTATCTCAGTCAGTACACATCTCAGAGCTGGTCTGCACCACGTACTGCTCGCCCTGTCCTCGATCTCTGGGAGCTGCCGAGGAGGCGCTGGGAGGCGGTTAGCAGCGCAGTGCACCAGCCCCTGCTTGGGCAGTCCAGCCTCACACCCCGAGTGCACCGTACAAGGAGCCTTTACCGTCCTGTGCCTGACAGGAGTTGCTCTGTCTGATGTGGAGGGAGTGCCAAAGAGTAATTCCCCCGTCTGACTTCTCCGGTGACTCCTCTCTCACGTTTACCTCACCACAACCTGTGTAACTAAAAGCACTCGCAGACTACGATGCTACTGCATCTGAGAAACCCTAACTTCAAGCCCACTGCTGGTAACAAACTGATATTCAGCCTTTTCCAAATCCAGCCGCAGTGACTCGAGTCCAGCTTGCGCCGTTTGTAAATGACACAGACAGGCCAAAGGCTCTTCTCTGTCCTCAGTTCACGGCCATAAGCTTTGCTGGGCCAGGGGAGCAGAGAGGGGATTCCAGGTGATGGTAGGAGCTGGCTGAAAAACAATGAACCTGCGTGGCGTGCAGCTTGAAACGGACTTAAACGCAAGTGGGAAAAGGCAGGTTCGTCTTGAGCACTGCTGCCTGCCCGGCTTCTATGCTGCATTTTTGCCTTAGGCTGGGCTTGTCTGTTCTTATCCCCCCCAGCTGTTTGTTCATGATAGGATGAGTTCCTTCCCTGGGAGGTGTTACTCCCCTCGCTAGCGCAGGTAGACCCAGATGGCCTAGCTCCTGCTGTAGTAAAAGCTGCCAATCATTGCTTAAAAAAAAAGCTAGAAATGGGAAGATGAGGGAAGCCAGGGGAGGGGAGAAGAGGGGTACAGCAAAATCCTGTAACAACAACAAAAAAGTTTCTGAAATAAAAGCCTTTTAAAACATTCTCTGCCTCCAGCTTTGTCCTAGATAGGCTCTTGGTGAAATTTTGCTCAGATCTTGTAATGCTTCCCTCCTCCTCCTGGGTTTCCTTGGCAGCTCCGGCCGAGTCCCTCGGCTTGTGGAGTCATAAAGCCTCTCTGTTACAAACCTCCCTCCCGGCCGTGTTTTCGAGGGGCTGCTCCGGCAGCTCTGCGGACCCCGTCCCCGCAGCCCTCGGCTGTGTGGGAGCCCGGGGCAGGGCCGCTCTCGGCCGAGCCCGCCCGGTGCCCGAGCAGCGGGGACGGTTCCCGGTTCGGCAGAGAGCCCGGAGCGGCCTCGGTGCGGCCGGGGGCTGCGGCGGGAGGAGGAAGAGGGTGTCCCGGCCGGCGGGGACATCGGCCCCCGGTGCGAAGGGGGTCCCCGCCGCGCCCCAAGGCCGGGCGCACTCCGAAATAAATTAAATTAAATCAAAACGCAATTTAAAAAAAAAAATAATAGCAGAAGGATAAACCGAGATGGAGCCGCAGGGCCGAGGCGCCCGCCCGCCGCGCTCGGCTCCGTCCCCGGCGAAGCACCGGAGCCCCCGGCTCGGCCCCTCCGTCCCTGCCCAGTCCCTGCCCGGCCGGGGCTGCCCGTCCCGGTGAGGACCCGGACGGTATTTGACGCATTAGGACGGACATCCTCCCCCGGCAGCGCTGAGCGATGCGGAGCCGCCGCCGGTGTTTTATTTAGTTTCCTTGAAATCCTCGCCGAGGCTTCCCCGGGCTGCAGCCGGGAGCGGTTCCCGGTTACCTTGCCGTGCCCCGGGCCCGGGGAAGGTCCGTCCTTCTTCCTCCGCCCCAAAGCACCTTCCTGCAGCTCAGCCGGCGGAGTTGAAATCTCTGCTACAGATGTCCAGACACAATTCTTGGTTCGTACGGCTCCATCGCACAAGAATTGCGTTTGGACAATCAGGAGCGGAGATTCCCGTCCCGGGCTCGCGGGGTCTTCCAGGGGGAATCCGGCTGGAGCCTGGAAAAGAAGGGACACACGGGCACCGAGCCGGCTGCCCGCCGCCGCCCGCTCCCCGTTCCCCGTTCCCCGGCCCTACCGAGCCGCTTCTCCGGCCCCAACAAGTTTCCAGCGCAGCCGCGGCGCTTCGCATCCCGGTTTCGATTTAATGCCACAGCGAGGGGTTTAATTTTATCAACTCGTTTCTTACCCCTCCGAAAAAATAATAGTTAAAAAAAAATTCAGCCCTTATTTAAAAAAAAAAAAAAGAAAAAAAGAAGGAAAAAAATTAAACCAACATCAAGCTTAAAAAAAAAAAAAAAAAAAAAAGAAGAAGAAGAAGGAAAAAAAAGCCAGAAAACGAAAACCAGCGATTCATCCCCGCCGGAGCAGCCCCGGTGGAGCGGGGGCTCGGTGCGCCGGGGCTGGTGCCGCCGGCGGGGCTCGGTGCCCCGGCAGCCCCGGGGCTCGGCGGGGGGGGATGCCGCGGGGCTGCCGCCGCCGCTCCTGCCTCGGAGAATTAACCAATTCCAAGCGGATCGCCCTCAAAATTCGGGCACTTTGAAAAATCGCCGAAATTTATAAATACCCAACCGGGGAAAAAAATATTGATAATAATAATAAAAATAAAAGAAAAAGAGCAAAAATCCAGGCTTCTCCCCCAGCCCCTTCTCACCGACCGGCTCCCACGAAGTTGGGAACAAATTCCCCCTCTCCAGCCAGGGAAAATCCCGGCCCGCTGCCGGCGCTTTCCCTCGCCGGTGCCGGTGGCCGCGTCGGGGCCGAGCCGGTCCCCCCCGGGGGAGGGTTGAGGAAGACGGGCGAGCGGCGGACCCCCGGCTGCCCGAGCCGCCCTCCGCCCCGGCGGGGCTCCGAGTTTCCACGGGGCGCGGAAAGTGCGTCCCGCGGGGGCGGAGCGGGCGGCGGCCCCGGGGCTCGGCGGGGCAGAACGGCGGGGCCACCGCTGCACCTGCCGCCGGTCCCGAGCCCCGCCGAGCCGCCCCGGCTCTGCCCCGCTTCCTCCACGCCGTATCCAGCCGGGAGGGTCCCAAATCCACCCGGGAGGGATGCGCACACCGGAGCTCTGCGGGCTGCGCCGGGGCCGGGCAGGGCTTTTAGTTGAACGGCACAACAATAAATGTGTTGCAGAGCCGGCGAGAAAAGAATGGGGATGACCTTCAATTGGTACTGGATTTGAATAACACCACGGGGTGATAAATGCCCATTGTGTTTTAGGAGTAATGAATCTCCACTGTCTCTATAGCACAGAAACAGCAGCTGCAACCTGGAGCCAGCCATCTCTTAAAGACACAGCTCCCAAACCCCAGCCCCCGGCCCGGCTCGGCACGGCCCGGCTCGGCCCGCAGCCCCCGCACCCGCCCGCTCCCGGTGCTCGGGGGGCCCGGGGTGCGCCCTGCCTCGGGGTCCCGGCGCCCGGACCCGGGGACGGCCCGGGGTTGGCACCGCTTGGGGGTAGGGGGGGTTCCCCCCCGAGCCACCGGGCAGGGCTGGGGCCGGGGTCCCCTCCCACCCCCGGTATCCCTTGGGGACCCACCGGTCCTGCTGCCGCGGGGGTGGCACCGCTCGGGTCCCCCCGTGGGGTATGGGGTCACCTGCACCCCACCCCGCCCCCCCCCCCCGGCAGGGAAAGTGCTGGGGATAAATAATGCTCATTGTTTTCCCCTAATGAATATTACCGACTTGCCAGGCCGGCAGCTGCGGGCTCCGGCCGGGGGAGCGGGGACATCGCCTGCCTCTCCCCGCCCGGGGACCCGTCCCCAGCCCCGACCTGCCGGGGGTCCCCGCAGCCGCGGGGCAGAGCGTGGGGCTGGCCCCTGCCTTCACCCCATCGCCGCCTGCCACCGCCTCCGCCCTGGGTGTCTCTGGGGTCCCAGAGCAGAACCGGGGAGGTCTGGGGGTTGTGCAGGGGCTGGGGGTGTCTCCGGGGGGGTCCCTGCACCTCCCCACCTCCCCCCCCGTGTCCTCGCACGGGGTCTGGTTGTGGGGGGAGGTGGGTCGGTTCGTGCTGGTGGAGAAACCCTCTCAGCCCCGAGGATGCTCGGAGCAGCCAGGCCCTGCAGAGATGCGGGGTGACCCCAGTCCCTGTCCCTGGTCCGCAGCAGTGTCCCCTGCCCGCGGAGGGGCCAGGGGACACCCCAGGGCTGGGGTTAGGCCTGAGCCCTGAGCAGGGGCCAATAGGGCAGGGATCTGTGAGTGGGGGCTGTTCACCCACAGAGGCTCATTCCCGGCCCCAGGAGGTTCCCGCACACCCACAGAGGCATGAAGACGTCCCAGAGCCTGGGAACAGCCATGTCCCCACAGCCCATGCCCCACGCCACGGCCGGGGCCAGGGGGGATGCCCAGCTCCTGCCATGGCCATGCGCCTCCCTTGGAAGGGCTGTCCTGCCTCTCCACACCTCCCTGCCAGCACTATTAGCAATAAACCCACTTCCTAGGAGTGTGAAAATCAAAAGAAAGCTGGCATTAAAAAAAAAAAAAAAAAAGAGCATCAGCAAGAGCTGAAGGGCCCTGCACTGGGTCGCAGCCATCACCCGGGACCGGCCGGCCTTTGGGAAGCGGGAACCATCAGAGGGAAGCCCCTGTCGCCGCTCCCGGGTGCTCCTGCATTGTTTTAGGCCCGGACCTGCGGCCTTTTAACTTGCTTTAATTCCTCATGCTCCCCCCCCCCCCCTTTTTTTTCTGAAGTCTCTTTCCCAAATCTCAGCTGAGTTAATGAAGTTATGTGATCCTATAAATGTTAATTGTCTAAACTTCTTCTCTTCTCTCCTTTTTTTTTTTTTTTTTTTTTTTTTTATCTCTCTCCTCCTTGCTGCTTTCTGCTCCACTTGTAATAAAGAAAATATCTTGGCTGGTCTTAGCCAGTTGCTTGGCAACCTCAATAGAAAAAAAGAGAACAGAATGTAACCAATCCCGAGACAACCGAAAGATTTTGGTGACATGTGACCTCTCCAAAAAGGGCAGCCTTAAACTGTCCCTTCTGTCCTTTGCTCCTGACCATTAGGGTCTCTCGCCCTCCCCCCCCCGGCTCCTTACACCAATAAATATGGATTAGTGAAATACTTTTTCCCACACTGATGAAAAGCCAGGATTGATCTTTCCACCTCCTTTATGTACCAACCTGACAAGTTTCTAAACAAAATTAAGAGGGAAGAGGCAAAAGGAGCCATCCCGGGTTGGGCAGCTGGGGACGGATCCTGCCCCTCCATGGGGATGGGGGGTCCCCGACGGGGCGCTGGCGCCGGCTGTGCCGGGCTGTGGTCTGCTGGGCTGCCGGCCGGACCTGCCCTCTGTGTGCCGGGGAGCACAGTGCCAGCAGGTTAGGAACTAAAATGTAGTTTTTCCGACCCAAAAGGAGGAAAAAATAAAGCCTCGGCCCAGCCCTGCGCTCACTTGGCGGGCGCCTGTGTGTCCTGGGGGGACCCGTCCTGCTCCGCGGAGCCCCAGCACTCACGGGCGGCCCGGAAAGTCGTCTGCAAATTACATTTCATCCTGGAAAAAAAACCCACAATGTGATGTCATTGGCTTTCTGGTGCATCCTGCCGGCGCCCCTCCACCTGCCGCCGGCCTCGGCACGCCGGTCAGCCTCGGCACGGCCGTGAGCCTCGGCACACCGGTCAGCCTCAGCACGGCGGACGGTGATCAGCCTCCCGCCCTCCCGCCGGCCCCCCGGCTCTCGGCTTTCCCAGGCTCCCGGCGTGGTGAATGCCTCTTTCACCAGCAGTTCCCCTCTTCCCAAAAAAGCATCACCTTGCCAGCTCCCTTCCTCTTGCTGGCTGCCAGGAAAATAAAAATTAGGGCAAGGAAAGGGAGTGAGACAAAAGCCAATGAACTAGTTTCCAGCTTTTCCTTCGGATCAGCCATCCAGCACCGGGAGAAAAATATTTGTCCTGTAAAAAAAAACCCTCTCTGTGCAGGCTCCGAGCCCTTCGGCACCAGGACGCTGGCCGGAGACGCGGGCTCAGCTCAGCGGCGGAGGACACTGTAAGTTGGGTGTCTGCTTAAGCAGTTTCCTGGGGTTTTTGGGGGGTGTTGTCACAGTTTGGGGCTGAGCCCCCCTGAGGATGGAGGAGGAGGGTCGGGGCAAGAGGCAGCTGTAAAGAGGGGGGGTTTGGCGGGGTGCAGGCTGCGAGGTGCAGGCAGGGTGGGCACCGGCGTGGTGCCCGTGCCGTCGGTGGCGGGTGGTGCTGGGCACCGGCGGCCCCAGGGTGCACAAAGCCCCTTTGAGCGGTGGACAGAGGAGCTGCTCATCCCTCGCTCGGACCTCGGCCCCAGGACCGGCCCCGGGAGAGGAGAGGGGGACTCTGGCCCTGAACACCCGGGGAGGGCATGTGGAGGGGGGGCTCAGGTCTCTGGGGCTGTGTCTGTCCCCAGGATGGGGATGGCTGCCCTGGGGGGTGGGGGGTGTCCCCCATCTAAGCCATGACCTGTGGAGTGCCCACGGCCCCTCAGGACAGGCTGGTTCCTGCCCAGCCCCACCCGTGTAGGGTGATGCAGGGAGCTGGGGGTGCCCCAGCCATCCCATGTGGGGCTGGGGGATCCACTCCCTCCTGCTGCGAGTGACGGTGACACCCATGAAGCCACCAGACCCTGATCCCCAGGGTGGCCACGGGGAGGACTGCGGTAGGGGCTGGGATGGAGTCTGATGGGACCCAGTGGGACCTGGTGGCACCTGATGGCACCCAACGGGACCTGGTGGGCCCCGGTGGGCCCCGGTGGGCCCTGGCTGTCCTGCTGCCGAGGCCGGCTGGCCAGGCACAATACCACGGCCCCGCTCCTGAGCCGCCGCCGGAGCCCCTTTCCCAGCACCGAGCGCCTTTGTCTTGCCTTTGTGATGGAAAGAGCCCCCCCTCCTAAATCACGGCCCTGACACCCCCATTGTCTCCTTCCCGGGGAGGTTTGAACCCCCCCCCTCCTCCCGAGGTCAGGAATGTGGCCGGTTTCTATTGGGACGGAGGAGCAGGGCTGGGTGGGGGGCTGCGGGGTCACGCCGGCTCGGCGGGTCAACCCGAAAACAAAACCTTTTGAAATACCTACTCTCCATCACTGCCAACATTGTCCCCTGCCAGCGGGGGCCTGGCACGGCCCCTCGACGCCTCCAGCCCGGCCGCTGCCCACCCCAGTGGTCAGCATCTGGGGAGGGGGGGGACACAGAAGGGTATTGTCCCGAAGGGGACAGCTTTGTTTTCAGCCACAGCTGCCCTGGGTTGGGACGGGGACTGACCGTCAGCCCGGCTGGGGGGAGAGAGGAGGGAGAGGATGGAGGGGACAGGAGTGCATGGGTCAGCGCGTCGTCGGGGGGGACCTGTCCCATAGGGGTACACCTCTTTTGCCATCCGTCTGAGAAGGAGCAGCAGGGGGATGGGAAGCAGCTCCCCATCGTCTCCGGGGTGAAGCCCCTGCAGGGTGCGCAGCCTCTCCCTGCCCAGCGGTGACGGGGCAGCCCAGATTTGGCTTCCTGCCTCAGTTTCCCCTTGCTGAGGGAGAGGTCCCTCTGCCTGCTTCCAGGGCTGACAGGTGCCCGGGGTTCCATTTGATGCCCGGAACTCGGGGACACCAGCTTAGGACACTGCTGACTCTGATGCTGACAGATGTGGTCCAATTTAGGGGGAAAGGGACCATTTTGGGGCTGAGCTTGCTGTGCCACTTGGAAGGAATGTGCCTGAGTGGCTCGAACGTGGCTCCAAGCACGGCAGCGCCTTGCAGGTGGAGCAGAGCATCCCGCATGTCCCCAGCTCCCTCAACCCAACAGGGCATGAAGAGGGGCCCTGGGGGAGGCTTCTCCCTCCCTGATGTTCACAACCCACCAGGAACACCCCAGGCTCTCTCCCAATGGGCCGAGGAGCGGGGTGACGCAGCCCAGTGGGTACTGGGGCTGGCAACACATCTCTGCCCCATTTACGGTGGGATGGACCTCCCTGTTTCCACCAGCCGCGACAGGGATGCTGCTCTCACCAGCTCCTCCGGCAGAGCATCTCTTGGGTGGGCCAACATCCCCCCAGGATGGCCAAAATCCCCCCAGATTTTTCCAGGTGGGAAGATCCGTTCATTGTTTTTGCCTGCCACAGGAGCAGCCTGTTGAGGAAGAAAGCAGAGTGGCGCCCACAGATAAAATGGGTTTAGCAGAGACCTGGAAGGAAAACCCAGCTGGGAGGGGAGTGCTGTCCTCCTGAGCTACCCAACAGCTGGAGGACGGTGAAAAAAGCTGGAACAGCTGGAACAGCTTGGGATGAGGGGCTGGCAGGCCAGACAGCATCGCAGGGTCACGGGCACTCCCTCGGGTCTGGGGTCCCTTCTGGCCAGGCAGCTGCTGGGAGACTGTGCAGGGTCTGTGCCTCAGTTTCCCCACCTGTGAAATGGGCTTAGATCATGGGGCTGGACAAGTCAGGGCAGTAGTCTGGAGGGGATGGCGTCACTTGGGCAGCATCACAGTGTGGCCGTGGGGACCCTCGAGGGCAACCAGGGGCAGCCAGGGGCATCACGGACCTGGGCAGTTGGTGGGGTCTCTGGGATGCTTTTTCTTGTGAAATAAGTTTTAAAAAAATGTTGATGGCCGGGGAACTTGTACCAATGCCCCAGCCATGCACATACACACAAAATCTCTGCATTTTCTGCAGTTTTTCTGCAACTAAACCTGAGCCTTTTAAAGCAGAAAAAATGTGATGTTTGAGGTACCTGGAACTTTTCAAAGGCTTTGCTGAAAATCCCAGAAAATTTCAAGGAAGGGGTGGAGGGAGGAAGGAGGTGGCCAAAAGTCTCAGCCCCAGGTCCAAAAGCAACTTTTTCCGGTAAAAACCAACCAGGCTGCTGGAAACGCTGTGCAGCGCTGCTGCCTGCCCAGTAGCGTGGGGATGGGAAGGCACTTTTCCAGGCGGGATGCTTTTTGGCCTGACGTCAGCTCTGTGTTACAGGTACCACCAGGGATGCCCTGAGCCCTGTGGGGACCTGCCACCCGCTCCTGGGGGCTGGGGGCTGTCACCACCCTGTGCTAGCAGAGTGGCAGGGATGGAGGTGCTGAGCTGCAGCGCAGAGCCGAGGACCACACAGTGGGTGTGCTGGCAGGTAATCTCCATTTCCCCCTTCTCCCCAAGCTTGCTTGTGGGGTGTTTTAACATTGCATGGTCAAAGCTGCTTGTAAGGTGTTGCCTGGTCCACGGTGGGCTCCAAGGGTCCATTGTGAGTCCTGCAGCAACTGAGCTGCAGGGAGAACACAGACTGCAAAGGTGGCTGCAAAGGCAGGGATGATTCTGACCCCAGCTGAGCTTGCAAGGGCGCAGGATGCTTTGTCCCTCTGCCAGTCCCGCCCCATCTGTGCTGCACGTTTCATGGGCCCGTGCCTCAGTTTCTCCATGTGAGGGCACAGTGACAGCACCCCCTTCCCCTGCCAGCCCCAGGGCAGTCTCTCCCTCTCCAGTCCCTGAGCCCTCAGCCGGGGAGTGTCAGTGTGGGCTGTGGCCGGGGCGGTGTGGCTGTGGCTGTGTGTGGGCGGCCAAACTGTGCCAGGCCAGGGATGCTGCGTCCCTGGGGCAGGGGACAGCGGGGGCTGAGCACATGGGGGGAAAAGCTGCTGGGAAAAAATTACTGGTGGCGGTCAGGTATTGCTCTTGCCACAGCCTGGGCCAGGGCACACCTAGGCTCAGCCCCCCCCCCCCTCCCCCCAGCCCCAGTGCAGTCCAGGGTGCCAGGGCTCTGCGGGGGTTTCATCCCAGTCTGCAGGCTGGGAATTGCTCTGCTTGGCCTCTCTGGGATCCGGGACTCTCAAAATCCAGCACCGAAATCCCTCTCTGCTCTTACCAGGTGCTGAGGGCAGGACAGGGCCATCTGTGACCCCCAGGAGAGGACGTAGGGATGGAGGAATGTGGGGACATAGGGATGCAGGGATGTAGGGGCAAGGGGGTGCAGGAATGAAGAGGGGAAGAGATGTAGGGGCAAGGGGATGCATCATGGCAAGGATGCAGGGATGCAGGAAGGGCAGGGATGCAGGCATGTAGGGGCGAAGGGATGGAGGGATGTGGGAATACAGGGATGAAGGGGCAAGGGGATGCCGGGATGAAGAAGGGCAGGGATGGAGGGATGTGGGTACACGGGGATCAGTTTGGGCCCTGACGGACCGTGGAGCCCCGGTCTCCCGGCTGCTCCCGCCGGGCCGTGCCGCGCAGCGGCGCCGGGAGGTGGCAGCAGCGGCCGAGCGTGGGGCCGGGCTACGGGGGGGGGCGATGCCGGCGGGTGGGTGTCCCCGAGGGACGTCGCTAGCCGTGGGCTCCGCGGGCATCCCCGCCGCTCCGCGGCCCTGCCTCCCGTTTAATCCCTTACCGGGCCGCGGGGCCGCGCTCGGGGGCTCCTGCGGAGGGGAGAGGGGCTGCCCCCAACCCAGCCCTCCCGGGGGCGGGGGGGGCTGCACACGCGGGTGGGGTCCGGACACGCGTGGGGTCCTGACACGCGTGAGGTTCAGCCGTGCTCGGCTTCTACGGTCCTCCCCCCTCCCGCAGCTCCTCTGCATGCCGGGGAGCACCCAGCCGCGCTGGCATGGAGCCCTTCCCCGAAATATTTGTCTGAGCTCGGGCTGTAAACAGAGTTTTTCTCTCCTTACAGCTGCTGCAGGCTCCCTGGTGCTCCCCGTGTGTCTCCCCATTCTCTGTTGCTTCTTTCAGGTGCTGCTGGATTGTTCACCCCCCAACCCTCTCTCTGCACCCTGCTGGAGCGCTCCTGGAGATCCCCCAGGAGCTGGGGGACACGGGGAGACAGTAAGAGCGGCTGGCTGGGCCCTCACCCCACTGCGGGTGGGTGCAGATTTGGCCACACGTGGCCCCTCGCCAGGGCTCTGGTGCCACAGCAGCAAGGGGTGCCCGGCACCGGTGGTGGGGTGCACGGAGTTGTTACTCCCCAGGACGCGGCCTCCTCCCAGCCTGCATTTGCTCCCGGTGCTGACGGCTGTATTTACAGATTGGGGGGTTATCCAGCGGTTTTGGCCAAATGTCCCAAAGGTCCCGGGGCTGCCTGCGGCTCGGACACGTTGCAGACACGCCGGGGGGGCTGCGGATGGTCAGCTTGGGTGGGCCACAGCCTTGTGGGGTGGGCCACAGCCTTGTGGGGTGGGCTGCCTTGGCCTGTGATGGGTCAGAGCCATGAGCCCACCCAGACATGACCTACCCTGGCCTCCCCCAGCCACAAGCTCCCCTGGCCATGAGCTCCCCTGACCATGAGTCCCCTGGCTACAGGCTACAAGCCTCCCTGGCCACGATCACCGACCCAGCGATGAGTGTCCCCCTTGGCGACTTGCCCACCCATCCGCTACCCCACCACCCACCCACCCCCGCCGTACTGGGCACCGCGGGGTACCCGACCCCGCGCTGGCAGGGGGCATACGGGGATGCGCAGGAGCATCCTCGGGGAGGGGGCACCGGGGATGCTCCCCCCCGGGCTCTCGCCCCCAGGCCGTCGGCTGTGCGGGGCTGTTTACCGATATCGGCTTTATTTAAAGAAACCCAACCCAAACCCGCCCCCGGGGCTCGCAGCGGCGGCGGGGCCGGGCCGGGGGCGGGGGCGGGGGGTGCGCTGAGCGCGGCGGGTCTCAGCCCGCCCCTTCCCCGCCCGCCGCCGCCGCCGCCATGGGCGCCGCGGGGTCGCTCTGCGCCCTGCTGCTGCTGCTGGGCACCGGCACCGGCACCGGCACCGGGCCGGTCTCCCCCCGGGTGGTGCTCGCCCTCCTGGCCCGTAACGCGCAGCACTCGCTGCCGCACTGCCTGGGAGCCCTGGAGCGCATGGAGTATCCCGCGGGGAGCATCGCCCTGTGGTATGGGAGTGGGGAACCCCCGCGGGAGCGGGGAACCCCGGGGGGACCGGAGATCCTGGGAGGAGGCGGGATCCCAGGGCGCGGGGAGTAGCAGGGATCCGGGGGGAGGAGGGGGCTGTGGGGGAACGGGGACCACGGGGGGGAGCCGGGATGCTGGAGTCACAGGGATCCGGGGATGATGGGGAGCCCCGGGGGAATGGGGATGCTGGGGGGAGGACGGGGGGTCGTGGGGGGTAGTGGGACTGTGGGGGGAATGGGGAGCCGGGGGTGGTGGGGACCCAAGGATCACGGGGGGGGAATGGGGAGCTGGGGAGAATGAGGGGACTGGGAACTTGGGGTGATCCTGGAGTCAAGGGGGCCTGGGAGGGGGGAACAGAGTTCCAGGGGAATGGGGACCTGCGGGGGAATGGGGACCTGAGGGGACGCGAACCACCAGGAGGAGCGGGGACCCTGGCAGTAACAGCCTCCCCAGCCCCAAAGGATGAGGCGTGGCTCTGTCCGGGGTGTTGGACCCCGAAGGGACCCGGGAGGGGCTGGGCACTTCCCCTCGGCGAGGGGGCAGGACCCCCACCTTTCCCATCCCGAAGCTATGGGGCTGGCGAGGGAGGGGAGCCCTGGGCTCAGGGAGATTCTGCATCTTCAGGGACAGATGCTGCCTCCCCCATCCCTGCAGGGCTCAGCCCTTCTCTCAGCCTCCCCTTCCCCAAAGAACACCCCCCAAACCCCCATTTACCATGTTGGGGGCGGTGGCTTTGACAGGAGCCCTCAGTCCCTCTTCCTCGCTCCACCATCGCTGTCTCTCGCCTGAGCTTTTGCCTGAGCTTGTTGGAAACTTTTCTGCAGCTGCTTTTGCGGGGGGCTGGCAGGGGGGGTCCTGGCAGGGGTGACCAAGCTGGGGTGGGGGGCAGCTGCCGGCAGAGGGGGAGCAGGGGGGTCCTTGCCTTCGCCTGCCGTAGACCCTGGGAGCCCCCATCCGTAGGGCCCTGCGGGGTGTTTCGAGAGCAGCTGCCTGTGGAGCTGGGAGCTGGCGGGGCACAGGTCCTGCCTAGTCCCCTGAGTCCCAGGGGGTCCCCGTGACACCAGTGGCTGGGGGGGCAGCTCGGGGCTCTTTGAAAAGTCGAGGGTGCCGGGGAGTGTGGGGACTTGGGGGTTACCCCTGTGCAACATGGGGCTCAGCCCCGTCTGTGATGGGGTCCCTGTGAACATCGTCGCAAGGTTGCGTGGGAGAGTTGGGGGCAGCAGCTGTGCATGGCAGGGGAAGGTTTGGGGAGGGGGATTTTTGCTTCTGGGGGCCTTTCCTCTGGCTGCCAGAGCTGTGGGGTGCAGCAGGGTGCACAGGGGTCCTGTGGGGTGCAGCAGGATGCACGGGCTGGGGGACAAAGCTGCTGTGCTCCGATGCTCTTCATGGTGGACAGCCACAGGGTTGTGATGGGGAGAGCACGGCTGGGGCTGCCGACAGGCTGCAGGGAGGGGGGGTGAAAGCCGCGGGATAGCCCAGCCGGCGGCGGCACCAGGAAAGAATTTACCCATCCACGTTCCCCCTCCTGCCAGCGCAGCCTCAGCTCCTTCAAATTACATGTTACGTTCCCGAGCGAGTCCGTCACTGGCTCAGCCTCTTGGCCCCAGGAGCATTCCTAGTGCAGGGAGTGGTTGTCCCTTTGAGGGGGGACCCCCAGAGGCTGATGTCCCCTCACCCCAGGTTTGCGACGGACCACAACTCAGACAACACAACGGCAATGCTGCAGGAGTGGCTGGGGGCGGTGGGGAAGGACTATCACTCGGTGGCTTGGAAGGTGCAGGAGGAGCCCAGGTGAGGCCGGGGGGTGCTGGGTGCGGGGGGGGGGCAGGCGTGGGCTGTAAGGGGCTCCTGGAGCAGCACCCACCGCTGGGGACACTGCCAGGAGGAGTCGGTGGTGAGGCAGAGCTGGGCTGACACAGCTGGCTTGCATCTGTGGCGTGCACCGAGTTTGCGGGTTCCCAGCGAGTGGGGTTAACCCTTGCCTCCCCCCTGCCCAGCTCCTATCCTGACGAGCTCGGGCCAAAGCACTGGAGTGACAAACGCTACGAAAACCTGATGAAGTTGAAGCAGGAGGCTCTCACCTACGCCCGGGAGCAGCAGGCGGACTACATCCTGGTAAGGGACATGGGGCGCTAGCCGGGTGGGGGCTGAGGTAGGCGTCCCCGTGCCTCCAGGACCTGTGTTTTCCTCCCCAGTTTATGGACACTGACAGCATCCTGACCAACAACCAGACCCTCAAGTTTCTCATGGCACAGAACAAGTCGGTGGTTGCGCCCATGCTGGACTCGCAGACCTTCTACTCCAACTTCTGGTGTGGCATCACACCCCAGGTATGTCCCTGGAAAGCCCTGGGGAAGGGCACCCCCCCCCCATGGCAGAGGAACCCCTCACCATGGAGACATCACGCTGGTGTGCTGCAGGGCTACTACCGCCGGACGGCTGACTACTTCCCCACCAAGAACCGTCAGCGGGTGGGCTGTTTTGCTGTCCCCATGGTCTATGCCACCTTCCTGATTGACCTGCGGAAGGAGGAGACGTCACGTTTGGCTTTCTACCCACCCCATCCCAATTACACCTGGGCCTTCGATGATATCATCGTCTTCGCCTACTCCTGCCAGGCAGCTGGTGAGGGCTGGGGGTCCAGCGGTTTGGGGGATCAGGGGGTTTAGGGAGGCTGTGGTGCTCACCCATCCCACCCGGCAGGTGCGGAGGTCCATGTGTGCAACCAACAGCGCTTTGGCTACATCAATGTCCCCGTGAAGGCCCACCAGACGCTGGAGGATGAACGCACCAACTTTGTGCATCTCACACTGGAGGCCATGGGTGAGCGCCTGCAGGCGACAGGGTCCCAGAGGTGTCCCCCACCCCAGGGGTGACGGGGACCTGGTGATGGCCCCTGGGGCAGGGCTGTCAGACCCAGTTCTCAGCCAGGAGGGTCTGAGCTCCACTATAGGGGTGTCCCCTCTCTCCGCAGTGGATGGCCCTCCCATGCAGCGCTCCAGGCACATTTCTCTTCTCCCCAAGCCGC
Organism: Vanellus vanellus; assembly: GCF_965231255.1. NCBI lineage: Eukaryota > Metazoa > Chordata > Aves > Charadriiformes > Charadriidae > Vanellus > Vanellus vanellus. Next base: position 6,228,147 of record NC_138923.1, on the reverse strand, counting down.
TCACGAAAATGGGCTTTGATGAAGTAAGTGTCCAGTGGACCCTCCCATGTCCCTCTGTCTGTCCCTCTGGTTGCACCAATCCATGGCAAAGCCCACCACAGGCTTTGGCCAAGCTCCCTGTCCCCCATCCTGTGGTGGCCAGGCAGGCTGTGTCCCCCCTGTACTGTGACAACATGCCCCCTTGGCGGGCTCTCCCCTTCCTCCCCAGATCTTCCTCATCAACCTGGTGCGGAGGCCAGACCGGCGCCAGCGGATGCTGGCATCCCTACAGGAGCTGGAGATCGCCCCGCGGGTGGTGGATGCTGTGGATGGGAGGTGACCATGGAGGGACATGTCCCCGTTCTGCCAGCCCACCTGGTGTCACCCTGGGGAGGGGACAGAGGGTGGCTGGAGGGGGTACATCTCTCCGATGCAGCCTCTTGCCTTGCAGCACCCTCAACAGCAGTGATATCAAGGTGCTGGGGGTGGACCTGCTGCCCGGGTACTACGACCCCTTCTCTGGCCGCACACTCACCAAGGGCGAGGTTGGCTGCTTCCTCAGCCACTACAACATCTGGAAGGAGGTATGAGGCTGCGGGGGCCACGGGATCCCTAAGGGACACCAGCACTGGGCAGGGACCCCATGAGCATCACCATGTCACTGGAGGACCTGGGAAGAGGGGTGTTCTGCAGGGTGAGTGGACTCAGGATGGCCCAGTGTGGTGCTGGGATGGGTTTGCACTTTTGTCCCCTCCTTGCAGATTGTGTCCCAGGGGCTGGAGCGGTCGGTGGTCTTCGAGGACGACGTGCGCTTTGAGGCCGCCTTCCCAGCACGGCTGCGGCGGCTGATGGAGGAGCTGGAGGGAGCACAGCAGGACTGGGACCTCATGTAGGTACTGGGGCTGGGGGGATGTGGTGTGGGGGTCCCTGGGGCTGGCTCTTATGGCTCACCGGCTGCCCCACAGCTACCTGGGGAGGAAGCAGGTGAACGCAGAGGATGAGGCACCCGTGGAAGGCGTGCGAAACCTGGTGGTGGCCGGGTACTCATACTGGACGCTTGCCTATGCTATCTCCCGCCGCGGGGCGCAGAAGCTGCTGGCCGCCAAGCCCCTCTCCAAAATGTTGCCGGTGGACGAGTTCCTGCCCATCATGTACGACAAGCACCCCAAGTAAGGAGCCGAGGGTGCGGGAGGGGTGCTGATGGAGCAGCATGGCAATGCTGGCGATGGAGCATGTGTTTCTTCTCTGCTGTCACCGTCCCCACCCTGTCAGTCCCCCCTCCCTCCCGGCGTTACTCATGCTGGAGGAAAACATCTGTAGCATGAGCTCATTCCCCCCTGGCCGCTGCCTGGCCGTCAGCCCCTGGAAAATGGCCCTTTGCCAGTACAGTGTGGGGGCACAGCGGCGGGGATGGAGCTGGGGCTCGATGCTGGTCCCACACGGGGGTCTTGGGCTCGTGGCAAGGGGCAGCAGTCCCCTATACCCCAGCACTGGGAGGCTGTGTCATCCCCTGCCCCTGGTTGTGGGTCTCAGCCCCATCTTGGGGGCATCTCCCTGCCTCTCTTCCCAGGCGGGGGTCAGCGGCAAGGCTGTGTCTGCGGAGAGGGAAGCAATTTAGGGGGTGGACGAGTGCTGGTGGCTGGGTGTCCCGGGGGAGAGGGGGTGGGAAAACCAGTGAGCAGCATGGTGAAACAGAGGGATTAGGCGTGTAAAAGGGAGGCTGGAGGTGGATGGAGGGGCGGATTAGCGCTCTGGATGTGAACCAGGAGCAGCTGGGAGTCCCATGCTTGCTGGGATAACGGCACCAGACAGCCCTGGCGCGGGGCCAGCTGGGGCTGGGCCGGCAGGATGCTGTGCTGGAGACCCCCTCCGTGCCAGGGCCGGCCCCGTGCCACCGAGGCTGGTGGGGAGAGATGGGTCCTGTCCCCTCTGCGGTCCCTCCGCAGTCCCTCCCCAGCCAGGCTCTGCAGGCAGCAGCGGCATGGAGCAGCCCCTCCAGATCGACTGCCTTCCCCGGACACCCTCCCTGGTACCCTGTGTCCCTCCCCGTCACCTGCCCCATGTGGTGCCTTCCCTGGGAAGTTGGTATGGCATTCCCAGCCCTTTTTTCTCCACTGGGCTATGCTCTGTAAGCCAATTTCTCCTCTGGGGTCTACTCTCCTAGCGAGGATTACAAGCAGCACTTCGTCCCCCGGGACCTGCTGGTGTTTTCAGCTCACCCTCTCCTGGTTTATCCCACCCACTATGCTGGGGACAGCAACTGGCTAAGCGACACGGAGACCTCCACCATCTGGGATGACGATGCCAAGAAGACTGACTGGGCTGGCTCACAGAAGAACCTGAGGGACACACGGGGCAGTGCTGGCCACCTCCGCTCCACTGCCCGTGATGAGCTGTGATGGTGAGCAAGGTGGTGGGACCTATGCGTGTGGGGACAGGGATGGGGACAGAGTGGCTGGGAAGCATCTCCCTGCAAGCACCGTGTTCAGCTGTGTCCCAGATGCCTAGTTCGTTTCTGCCATGTGGCAGCAGCTCTCCCCATCAGACTCAAAGCACTGGGAAACAGAGATGAGACCTTCTCGTCCAGGCGGGGAAAAGGATGGAGACGCAGATGACCCATGTGGGGCTGCACTGGGCTGGAGGGGACTAGGGGACCAGATCCTGCTGCTCCCCAAATCCATGCTGCTCCTTAGCCCCTCAAGCGAGGAAGGGACAATGCTCCTTCACCTCCTCCAAAAGTCACCCTAGTTTGGAGGGAGGTGAAGGCATCTCACAGGGAAATGTTTCTCTCCGTCACTGCTTGCTGCCCCCAAAAGTGGGTTTCCCTGGGGCTGTGTCTCTGCGAGGCAGCCGTGCAGGCAGGCAAGCACCCGCACTCACTCAGCCCCAAGGCAGCACTGCCACGGTTAACGCCGGGTCAGACTTTCCCTGTCAGACATTGCTTGTGCTGGCAGCAGAGCCTCCCCAGGAGCAGCCAGACTGGGGGAGGCTGGAAAACAACCCTGTACTGCAGGCGTGAATGCGTCGGAGCTGCTCCTGCCTTGACCGCTAACATTTGCATCCTTGCCTCCTAGGGACAAGGGATAGTCACCCAGCTGGGGGCACCGTAGGCCAGTGGCCTGATCCTGCCCACTCCCGCTCGAGAGATGCAGCCACCCTGGCTGGATTCCCCCGGGGTCCTTTGAATCTGCACATGGTGAATCTCTCCAAGGCAGGATTTGTCCCCAGGGCTCCTGGAGAGCCCTTTGCCTGCCAGGTGGAGGGACTGGAGGAGCACTGTGCTCCACCTCTGCTGGGGATGTGTTTCTGGGACTGCTCTGAGCGATGCCAACTCTGCCATCTCCCACCGTTTTGGACTTTGGGGAGTGTTTTTCAGGTTGGGGGCTGGCTCCTGCGGTGGCACATGTGGCCTCCTGCCACCAACCAGGCTTGTCCCTCGCCTGTGCTGTGTCTGGGCTGACGCCCAGGGAGGATTAAAGCAGACTGTGTTTGAGCTGACGTGCTGGGTGCTGGTTCTGCCAGGTGGCATGGCTGCACGTAACGCCCCCAGGGCATATCCCACTGGGGTCACCTCAGAGCTGGAGTGGCGAGGGTCTGGCAGTTCCCCCGGATGGGGATTGCTTTGGGAATGAAATCTGTAATGGGGAAAGGGAGGGAGGAAGGTCGGGTGGGAGACTGAGACGGAGCTCTCCCTTGGGTTCTGGGGGTGAAAAGGTGGGTGGCATTTCCGTAGAGCTCAGGTCTCCCCTGGGAATGTTGATGGAAATGATTTCCCTCATTGGCGCTGGTGTCCCCAGCGGAGGGTTTGGCCTTAGGACTGAAAACCCGACACCAGCTTGAGCACAAAGATGTGCAGCCGAGTCCTGCTGGGCTCCGGCATCTGTCACCTTTGTGACCAGCGCTGGAGGAGGGTGTTTGCTTTCCAAGAGCCCTGGCTTGTTTGGTGCTAAACCGCAGCTCCTCAGCAGGGCAATGTTTGGTTGAAAACTGAGGTTTTTCTGGACCCGAGGAGCAATTTCTTTAAAAACACTGCAACTAGCCCTAGTCTGGGTGAGCTGGGGAGATGTGAGCTCCCCACCAGGCCCCCAGAGCTGCTGCCTCTCTCCACCCCTTTTTGCCCTGGAGCAGCTGCTGGGGTTAGCCCTGGGATGGTGGGTTGCTGCCCTCACCCAGGGCTTGGGGGGCTGCATCCCCCTTCTCCCCACAGCCTGATGAAGGCGATGGAGCAGTGGGTGGAAGCCTCAGTAGCTGAGACCCACAGTGGAGTGTCTGAGACAAAGTACTCCAGGACAGCATCATTCGGGGCAGGATGAACAGCTACAGCAAGGACCTCCTGAAGGAAAACAACCAGCTCCAGGAGATCACGTGAGACCTGAAGATCTGAGTGGATCTACTGGAGAACAGGAAGAAGGAGATGGACAAGTGCATAGTCCACAACTGCAGGGTCCCAGCCAGTACAGGCATGGGCAACACTGCAGGGTGGAGAGGTGATGGCAGGCTGGGGACACCTTTGCCTCCCTGCCTGTCCCCTGGTCGCAGGTAGCCTCAATGCTACTGGAGGAGCTCAGGAGCTGGGGATGGAGCAGAGGAGGGTCTGGTGCCAGCTGGAGTGGAGGAAGGAAGTGGTAGCAGTGCTGCAGTACACGTGACCCAGCAAGGGTCGTAGTGCTTGTTCCAGCACCCGCTGGGACGTGGGTGAGGAGCTGCCCACACTGGGGCTCTCAGTTCAGCCGTGCTCACAGGGTACACAGCTGACAGGACGTGCTGGCAGAGCTCAGGGCTTTGGGAAGCTGCGGCAGGGAGACCCTGCTTCTCGGGCAGCCCTCCACCATGAGACCTGTAACGGATCTGCAAGGAGGAGCCAGAACTCCTCCAGCTGTTGGAAACTCCAGGGTTTTGTCTTAAAACCACTGAACTCAAAAACTGTGAAGCCAGCCCTGAAACTTGCTGCAGCTCAGCAGGAGCAGCCCTCGTGTGCTGCTGAGCTACGAGATTCCAGGCGACTCCTGCTTGCTGTGGTTTCTCAACAAAGCCGAAGTTGGATTTTGGACCCTGCGGAAGTCGCTTGCATCACTCCCCACTTCCCACTGGAAGCTTCCCTCCAGCCTGGGCTGGTGGAACAGGGATGGGAACATGGATCTGAGCTGCAGAGAGCCAGAGACTGCCTGAGTTCAATGGACGGCACAGGAGAGAGGGGCAGGATCAAGGCAGAACCGGGGGTGAGGGTTTTTATTTCATTTCTGTGCCAAACTGCCATATGAGGCCACTGCAAGGACATGAGCTGCCTGGATCTGTGTGGGGACGGATGGGGGCTGTCCCAGCACCCAGCCAGGCTGCCTGGCAGGGCCAGCTCTGCTCCGCACCACCGTCACCCTGGAGAGCCCGCAGTGCCCTGTTCATTGGCCATGCAGGTCCCTGGGGGTTCACGTCAGCCCCTGTCCCCCGGCTCCCCTGCAGGTGCTCTCCTCCGCAGGATGTGCTCCAGCAGGAACGTTGCTGCCTGGGCCAGAACCTGCTCCAGTTTCTCCTGCTCCTCAGTGCTGAACGGAGCCAGGACATAGCTGGACACTGCCACTTCACCCTCCGGCCGCCCGATGCCGACCCTGAGCCGGGTCATCTCCTAGGAAGGAAGAGGGAGAGCTGGAGAAGCCTCATCTCAAGGGCCCAGCTGAGACAGCTGGGACAAGAGGACAGTGCTGCGAGTTGAGCTGTGTGGCGAGGGAGCCGCCCCTCATGTTTTCCAGGTGGTTTTGAGTGCTTGCTCCAAGAAACATGATTTTGGAAGAGGCTTTTGCTGGGCTGTGCTGAGATCCCAGGCTCCTGCCAGGCCTGGCACAGCCGCTTGAGCTAATTGTTTCCATGTCCTCCATGGCAGCCAAACTGACATCAGCCCTCGAGGAAGCAGAGGGAAGGAGGGGAAGGAGAAAAAGGGGGAGAGGAAAGGGAGCAGGGGCTTGTCTGAGGGGAAATGGAAGGAGTGGGGGAATGACAAGCCATGCATTGAGGTGGGAGGAAGGATTGATCACCGTCCACCGAGGCCCACTCACATTGGAGTGCAAAGCACTGATGCAGGATCGGACCCCGTTGTGTCCCCTTGGGAGAGAAAGAGAAAACCCACCGTTAGCCTATGAGACCCCCACCCCCATGGTATGGTCTTGGGGTCTCTTGCTGCAGGGACATGGGGATGTGGTCCCAGCCAGGGGCTGCAGAACCCATGGCCTGGCTTTGCAGGAACATCCAGCCCCTGGGGCTGAGAGCAGCTGCCTGGGGAGGACAAGGGAAGGAGGGCTGGGACAGCACGTTCTGTGCGTCTCAGCTCTTGCTGCAGCTGGTGCATGTGTGACCGAGCGCTGTGGCCCAGAACCATCCCTGCTCTGTCCCACAGTGGAAGATTTCCTAGGTTAAATGTCTTGAGGCTGACCCTGGAGCTGGCGCTGGTGCTGGGGCAGGCAGAGTGGAGGCAGAGTGCTATAAAAAGCCCATGTGGTGCAGCCAATGGGCTGAATCCAGCCCACAGCCGCTTCCAGGAGGCTCCCTGCCCTTCCTGCCAGGGCAGGAACCTGGAGGCTGCCCAAACAGTCAGCTGTTGCCTCTGCAACTGGGATCGAGCCCAGGGCTGGTGGGACAGGGCCAGGAACAGCCCGTGTGCCCGTAAGAGCGTGGCAATGCCTCAAGTCAGCTCACAGAACCAGAGAGCTGGGACCACCCCATACCTTGCACTGCCTCCCAGCTTGATCGCCACCTTCCCTAGGGCCTTGTCCAGGTCATCGTGAACCAGGTAGATGTCTTCTGGGCGCAGGTTGTAGATTTCAGCTTTGGAAACAAACATACAACCCAAGAAATGAGGGGGAGACAGACTCACCAGGCCCTGACCCTGCAGAGTGGGGCTGCAGGGATGTGCACTGGGCAGGGGGACAGCAGGGCTGTCACGTGGCACAGCAGGCTTTGGGGTGACTGAGCCGCTCACCAGCACTGGTGATGCTGAGCCCGTTGAGGTTCATGAACCTCCGTGGCTTGACCAGCACCAGCTCCAGACCACGGGCCACAGCCATGGCCACATCAGCACAGCACTGCCTGTCCACTCGCCAGCTCTCGGCCACCGCCAGCTGCCGGGCCAGCCGGTCCAGCACTGCCATGCCCACGTTGTGTCGTGTCCCCCGCAGCCCGTAGTTGCCCAGGCCGGCCACCTGCTTGCCCGGTGTCAAGAGGGCTCTGCTGGGTCGCCATGAGGGCCCTGGCCCCTCCACGGGCCTGATTCCTCCTCTCCCCCCGCAGCACCCCTCAGACCCACTCCTCACAGTCCCAATCCCCCTCAGCCTCCATTGCCTCAGACCTGATCCCCCCACGCTCCCCCAACCTGGCTGGGTCCCCTCAGCCCCGATTCCCTCCACAGCCCCGATCTCCCCAGTGCTCCCCATCACGGTCCTGATCTCCTCAGTCCCGGTCTCCTCAGCCCCGGTCTCCTCAGCCCCGGTTCCCCCGGCGCTCCCCCTCACAGCCCCAGTCCCCTCCGATCCCCCTCATTCCCAGTCCCCCTTCAGCCCCGCTCCCTTCCCCTCCCATCACACCCGGCCCCGCCCCCCCCCCCCCCGGCCCCACCATGACGCGCGGCCCCGCCCGGCTGACGAACGGTCGCGCGCGCCCCGCCATCTCCGCCGCCAGCATCGCGCCGCGTCCCCGTGACGCCACCCCCACGGGCCGCCAATGGGCCGGCACCGCGATCCCACCCACCCCCTGCCCCTCCTCCTCCACCATCTTGCTTACGGGCAGCTCCGCCATCTTGCTTGCGGGCGGCAGGGCGGGCCCGGGGCGGGGCCGTGGCCGCCGCCGCCGCGGTAAAGCCCCGCGGGTCGGGAACGGTCTCTCAGGCCGGGGGGAGGGTAGGAGGCCGGGGGCCGGGGCCGTTCGTCACTGTGGTGCCGGAGGACCAGCTGTGAGAGGTCCCTGCGGAGCGTCTTCGGGCCCGGGCAGTGTCTGGTCCCTGAAGGAAGCGGGGTCCCCACCCGCTGTTGTGCGGGGCAGGAGCAGTAAGTGCCATGGGCTGTGCCCCGTGTTTTATGTGTTCATGCCTGTTATGTTCTCACTCACACCGTCCTTAGCAGCGGCCTTTGGGGTATCACTGGGGGGTGGGGAACGGGTACATGATCCCTCACCTTCCCCTGACCACCCTCCAGCCCTGGGTGGCCCTTGGCTCTATTAGGGAAGTGGAGCTTTCTTCCAAGGCTGTGTGACAGTCCCCCAGCCCAGCATCATGTCACTGGGTTTCGCTCACAGCTCTTTTCCTCTTTTTCCTCTCTGCAGCTGGCAGAAAGGGCTGGACTTCTCCCGAGGCTGGTGGGAGGAAGCCATCACCTGCTATTTGAAAGCCATTGACCTGGATCTGCAGAAGGTAAAAGGCTAGGGATACACCAGGCCGGGAACTGGAGAAAGGAGGCAGCATCGTTAAGGCTGGTTCTCACCCTGGCATCTGGCTTCAGGATGCTGTTAACCTCTCGCCAGGCTGATCCTGGGTGGTTTGAGCAGGGCTGGGCTGAGCCAGTGTGGGCTGAGGGTTGTCTGTGGTGCAGGCAGAGCTCTATGAGCAGCAGGCAGAGGCCTTCCTCCAGCTCTGCGACTTCCAGTTGGCCACGCTGAACTTCAGGAAGGTGCTTATGCAGCTGCCTGCACGGGAGCAGCCCTGCCTGGCTCGTCTGGCCCTTGCCTTGACCTGAAGGTCAGTCACTGCTCCCCTCCCTCTGCCTGCAGCACCAGCCAGGCTGACAGGGCTTCCTTGCAGGGCCAGTGTCTGCCCAGGCATTGAGTATATGCAGGGGAAGGCCCTGAACTGGGGTCCTGTGTTAAGGAGTGGTGACTGAAAGGGGCAGTAGGGCCCCTGTGTTCTCCCTTGACCCTGGTTCACAGCTGTGCCTGCCTGGATCACTTCAGCAGTGGGGACAGGTACCAGGAGCTGGGATTTACCACTGGTGGTTTGGCTTCTTCTGCTCATGGCCCATGCTGGGGACATAGCTGGGAATGGCTGCTCTTTTCCAAACCAGGCTGCATCTCCTGCCTTGTGGAGCTTGGAGCTTTTGGCTAATGATGCTGAAATCTTTGTGGGTGGGGTGGGCTGGACACATGCTGTGCATGTTTCCCACTGGCATGGAGAGCTCCAGGCAAAGCCCGGGGTGGTAGCCAGCCCCCAGCCACTCTCATTTAACTGAGATGCAGATGCTGCTTTGTTGCAGACTGCTTCCTTTGCCTGGGGGAGCTAGTGGATTACCATCAGGCGATGGAGCTGAGGCTGGGGGACCACGTTGTGTGGAGATGGGTTGCAGTGGCATTGCACGAGCAGGGATGGCAGGACTTGGCGGCGAGGTGAGGGGGTGGGCTGGTGCATTCTGTCCCAGGGACAGTGGTGAGCCAGGCTGCCGAGTGTCCTCTCCTGTCCCTTCGCAGGCAGTACTGACAGGTGGAAGCTTGCTTCTCTGTCCATTGAGCTCAACCTCCAGAAACAGCTGTTCCCATGCAACTGCAAATCCTCCATGTCTTTCTGTCCTAGCTGCAGTCAGAAAGCCAAGTAAATGACTGTTCACCAACTGTTTATTCCATAAAAGATTTATTTTAAAATTAGAAATGCATAAGACTTTTGGAAGGAGCAGGATGAGTCTCTTTGTGGGCCAGCTCCCAGGCAGCGTTTGGGTGGTGTCAGAATCACTGTCCCCAAGGCTCTGGCCCTGGAGATGGAATTGTCCCAAGCACTGGCAGCTCCTGTCAGCACGGGGCCTGAGCGGAGCATTGGGAGCTTTGGGAAGCATCCCTGCACCCATCCCTCGGGCAGTTTGTTCCTAGAGAGTGACTGATTCTAGTTCCTCAGACCTGTTCTCCCATAACTGACTGCACAGAGGAGGCTAAAACCTGGGCAAAGGCCAGTGGTGCTGTGCACCCCATGCTTGGCAGTGTGGAGCACTGATCTTCTCCCAGGTTGTCTCCACATCCCCTGTTGTAAGTGACACTCCCCAGAAGCTGAATGGATGCTGGCCCAGCCAAAGCCTGTGAGTTCTGACCAGCAGAAGGATATACAAGAGCCTCAACAGCTCAGAGCACCATCAGCCTGCTGTAGAAATCATCACTGAATAAAAGGAATTTTCAAAACAATTAGTGGCACCATGGTCTCCCCTGGAGGTAGAACTGAAACATTTTGTAGCTGGTAAAATAAGCAAGAAGTCTTGTTGTTGTTTTCCTGGTTTGCTGCAGGGAAATCCTTTGGACCCGAGGGGAAAGGTGGACCAAGGGGGTGGTAGGAAGGACCTGGCTCTTGGCAGATAGGATGTTGTCATCTCCCACATTACCCCCTCCATGGTTGTTGATGGTGAAGCTGGTCCCTACCCGCACCTATTCACAGTGAAAGGAAGCTGGAAAGAAGTTTACTCTAAAACTTCCTTGAAAAGGAAACTTTGCTGCAACATTGAAGGTGTTCACAGGCCAGCACTGCAGGAGTCAGCACCAGCACTGTCACATTGTACCAAGGAGCTGAGGCACAGCCATGCTTAAAAAGGTTTTAAAGAACTGTTAAGATGCTGTAGGAAAGAAATATTTTTCTGTTGGCTCAGAATCTTGATGTGTTGGCTGTCAATAGCTGCCTGGAAAGGGGAGAGCTGCAGGTGCGTGCTGCTGACAGGGTGAGGAACATCCCTGACGCTGCAGGCCCTCTTTGCATTTTCCCCTTGTTGTCACAGATGTCTTGGGTGGTGCGGTGGGCTGGTTGTATCCACCCTCACCTGGCCAAGGGTAAATCAGTAAAGTGCTTTCAGTCACATCAGTTGCACTTGGTCCCACAGCTGCATCCTGCAGCGGCTTCCTTGGGGCTGGAGAGATGAGTTTAGCAGGAGAACACTTATGCTGCCAAGGGGTGACACGCAGCTCCCACTGCTCATCCTGCCAGCCCTGGGCTCTGCTGCTTTACAGCTCTGTATACATCCCCTATGGATGTGAGCAAGGCCCTCCCCAGTGGCTAGAAGAAAAAACTGATCCGAGAGGCCACTGTTTTGCAGCCTGTTGATGAGAATATTTTCTCTTCTTCTGGGAAGTAGGGGATGCTGTCAGCCACCTCCTGGACAACACCCGGACGAACTTCGAGGCCTTGCTGGACAAGTTCACTGGTGACACACTGCTTTACGTGGTGGTGCTTCAATGGGAGGAAGGGCACAAGAAAATCAATGAGATGGTCATTAATGATCCCAGATTTCCAGAATCCACCTGCAAAAGAAAAGGAAGAGACAGGTTTTACCTTCAGACTCTCTGGAATTCAAAGAGCTTCTTTGTGCAAAGCCAGAATACTTGGCTGAAGACAGATCTGCTCCAGTTTTGTACAAGGAGAGAGTTGAAGCCATCAGCTGTCACCTCCCTTCCTCCCCCAACACACTTGTTCTCCAGGAATGGGAGGATTTAACTTGACTAGTCAGAATTTAAGCTCTGCTCCCTGTGACAAGGGCAAAGCAAGGAGATCCAGGCAGGCAGTGGGGATCGGTACATCTCAGTGCTTTTTCAGTGAGCATGCTGTGCTGTTTGCCATCCCCCTACTGTGAATACACCTTGTCTCCAAAGAACTTTGCTAAACGTGGCAACAGTTCTGCTGGCTTGTAAGGCTGGGCTATTCCTTCCCTTTGCCAGAAAACCTTGAGGGGATCACAGTTCCCTTCCCTCAAAGCCCTTCCCAGTCCCTTTCTGGCTGCCTGGGAGGTGGCAGGCGGTGGGTGGCTGCCTGGAATGGGCCTGGCTCTGACCCTGCAGAAGGGCTCTGACCCTGCAGAAGGGCTCTGACCCTGCAGAAGGGCTCTGACCCACAGACTCACTTTGAGGGTTTTCAAACACGGCTTTGGAGATGGCTGGCTCCAGGTCCTGCAGGCTGATCTCCTCCCGGTCCTTGCGGGCACGCCACAGATCCAGTGTCATTTCGTTGATCTGGTCCCCTCCTGCGTTGCTGCACAAGAGTGAGATACTTATTTGCTGTGTATCTGGGAAAATGGTGTTGCAGAACATAGATGGCACCTGACACCCTCCAGTCAGGATCTCCCAGCTGCCTGGCCTAAAATGCCTCCTGTAAAGGCTGCCAAATAACAGGGACAGGAGACCTTTTTCAGACTCTCCACATCTGTCTATTCATAATGAAATAGTCTTGGTATTTGTAGAGATCAAGGCTTGGAGAAGGAAAGCAAACCAAGTGTGTGCTCAGAAGTAAGTGTGACCTTTGCCCAAATGAGAAGTGTTGTGCTGGAAGGCCCTGTGATGCCACAGAGGGGCCTCTCTTACCTTATGAAGATGAAGATTGCTTTGCGGTAGTTGGTCCCATACACAACCCATGAGGGTCCCAGGAATGGTATGATCACGTCGATCAGGCCTGGGTGCATCTTGTCCATCTCTTCAAAGAGAAAGGCTGACCGTCCACAGTTTGTCAAGTTCCCTTGGATCCAGCGCTTCAGGCTTTCCTAGGAAAAATACCCGCCAGGCTGTAAGGCAGTGAGATACCGGGGGTGGCGAGGGAGGCTTGAGCTACACCAGAACAGAGGCTGAGGCCTGAGTTCAGGTGGAGTTGAAGGTGCTGAAAGCAGCTTGTCCCTGCGCAGCACCACCCACTCAGAGGTCTCCTTTATTCTTGGTTTTGCACAGTGGCTGTTACTGGCTTTATTAGCGCTTTGTAGATTTTTTTTATTACAGACTTGGAGAAGGAGGCAGCAAACTAAAGCTGGGGATTCAAACTCCTACAGTTCCCCACCTTCTTCTCTTTCACTGCATATCTAAGCATTTCCCAGTTTCTTAGTGCTTTTTGCCAGCTCCTGTTCTGGTGCAAAAACATGTGCCTGTGCTGCCACAGAAGAGCTCTGGCTCTTTACCATGGCTGAAGTTATTTCAGTGGAGCTGCCAACCCACACAAAACCATTCATGTCACGTGGGGGCACGAATAACTCTTCATTTAAGCACTTCACCAAGTGTAAGTTTTATCTTTGTGACAGTATTTCTTCTAAGGAAATAATACAACAAATAACTTCTTCAAACACCCAAAAAGCAAACGTCCAGGTGCACTGATTCCCAACTCTGCTGAGGGTTTGGCAGCTAACCTTCACATTTTGATTTCTTTCCTTTCTCAGCTTTAAGAGACAGAGTGGCATGGTTAAGAGGCTAGAGCTGCTGTTCAGGAGCTGCTTGCTGTGTGAGGAGGGGATTACAAGTCTAGTGATACACAGGTTTTTGCAGCCATCAAGCTGTTTGGAAAGCAGTGGGAGAATTTTGGTGCCTTTCATCTAAGCAAAGCACTTTTGCTTGTGCGTTCAAAGGGCTGTGTAAATATTTGAGGAATAAGAACATGATCACAGCAAGGACTGCTGTGGGGAAGACGAAAGTGATAACTGAGTGCCAGAGAGTATCACAGTTACTAGTGGATCCTTCAGCCAGTGTGTGGAGCCACTCACTCAGCCGTGTCTGTCTGAGAGGGTAAAACAAAGAGTTTCTATTCCTACTTCACTTCAGGAAACAGTCTGAATGTGTATGTACTGAGGATCAAGATGGACATAACCAAATAAAACCCCAATGAAGTAGTGCTGTGCTGAGGCGTCCCTTACCTTGTACTGCTCTATCTGCTCAGCGTGGGGGAAGTGCACTATCGGAGAGAACTGGTGAACGTAGGGACTCTGGAGCCCACCCTGGAAGAGGTAGCGGACGAGCATGGAGCTCACGTAGGTTTTGCCCGTTCCCGTTGAGCCGTGGAAGGACATCACGAGGGGTTTCACAGGATTCCGGTTCTCCAGGAACTCCTTCACACCCTTCATCACCTGCTGCCTCACCAGAGGCTGCCCCACCAGATTCATGGCCAAGTCACACTCCAGACCTGAAGCAAAGTCACATGAAGATTTACCAAATGCGGGTTGAAATGGGTCTCATCTGATACTGCGACTGTCCGGTCTCTGAGGGCTGCTGCCGCAGGCTCTCTCTGTCAGCCAGCCCAAGCGGCCCTGACTCTCCGCGGGGTGGAGAGGCCGAGAGTCCCCTCCACGTCCTGCTCCGGGGAGTGTCTGCCGGACCCCCTGGCTCCCGGACCCCCGTGCCGCCTCCCTGGCCTGAGGGCTCCGCGGGCCGCCGCACCTCAGGGCCCGCCGCCCCTCGGCACCCCGCGCCTTCACGGCCCCTCACCTCAGGGGCGCCCCCCCCTCCCCATCGTCCCCCCCCGCCCGGCGCGCGGCCCCCGCTGACCGTGCAGATCGGGCCCGAAGCCGCACTCGCAGTCTGCCGAGAAGCCGCAGCGCAGCGCCCACAGGTCCCAGGCGGCGGCGGGGCGGGCGGCGGCCACCAGCAGCAGCGCCAGGGCCAGCGCCGCCGCCGCCGCTCCGGGGGCCATGGCGGCCGCCCGCTCCGGCACCGCCCGCACTACAGCTCCCGGCGTGCCCCGCGTGGGGGCGGGGCTAGGAGAGGTGGAGCCAGGGAATGGGGCGGGGCTACGACAGACGGGGCGTGATCAGAGAGCGCAGGGGCGGGGCCTGGCTCTTATTGCCACGCCTCCCGCCTGTCCTGCGGCACGGGGGGTGCTCTGGGGATCTCGGCCGCCCCTTGCAGGGAGGGGGGTCAGGGCAACTACTCTGGGCCACCACGGGCGTCCAGGGACCAGGCAGGACTGGGTTCAGCATGGTGGTCCCCCTCACCAGCCCTTCCCCAGGCTCTGCTCTCCCAGGGGGGCTGAGGCCTCGTTCAAATGACTCCCACAAGACAGGGGATGCCCTTGAGGAACAGCATAAAAGTTTATTGTATGTAAGAACCAAACCCATGAGATATGTACACGTATTTACAAGACGAAACGAATGAGCCTAATTATTTACAACAAGAACCGTCCTTCACAAGTCTGTACATCAAGAAGTGATAGTGAAAATGTATTTACAATAGGGATCTAGCGGCCATGGGCATGACAGAGGTGGAAAAGAAACAAAACCGAAGGGCAAGGTGAGGGGCACTGTGTAGTCATGGGCCTCAGCAGGGCTGGATGGTGGACACTAGCGCTGGCACCAGCCTGTCCAGACACTGTCCCCGTCCCTCGGGGCAGTGGTGTGGACACCCTGGTCCGTCATGTCCTGAGGAGGTGGATGGTAGATGGGAGGTAGCTGTTTTTCCTCCTCTTTGTCCCCAAATTGCTGATCCTTGCCTCAGTGCCTTTCTGGGCCATCTCTCCTCCTCCTGGTGCCAGGTGCCTGGCCCCATCCCTTGCCCCACAGCTGCTGGGGGGGGTTGGGGTGGGCAGGCTGGGATCTGGGGCGGTCTCCCAGCCCCTGGGAGGGTTACAGCTCGCTGAAGCGCACCGCTGGCTCCAGCTTGTGGGACAGGGCGGTGAGGACCTTGTCGAACTTCTCGTAGCGCTCGGCCTGGCTGCTCTCGGCCCCGCGGCTGCCCCAGAGCAGCCGCAGCTGGAACTCGGTGCTGAAGACCTCCAGCAGCTCTGCTCTGCCCTGGAAACCTGTAGGGAGGGAGAGTCAGTTCCCTGGGACAGGATGGGATGGGATGGGATGGGCACCCTGCACCCGTGGGATGCTCTGGCTGGTGCTGGGCTGGAGCTGCACACTGGGAATGCAGCAGAGGGAAAGGGGCTCTGCTGTCCCCATCGCTTACCCTGCAGCTTCACTTCAGCATTGGTGTGGTAGAGCCCACCGTGGTGGGCCACCATCCGTGCCGCCTCCAGGTGGGCCATGACCACCTCCACGCCGTTGTCAGTGGTCTCCCAGGGCTCGGGGCTGTCTGTGAGTGCCTCGTCCCGCTCCAAGAGGGTCACGAGGGGCATGATGTGGGGAAAGGTGGTGTTGGTCAGCGGTGGCCCTTCTGTGGAGAGAGGCACCCTGAGGACCCTGAGCAGCCCTGTGCCCCTGCATCCCCCTCCCCATCTGCCCCAGCTCTGCAGAGTGCTCCTGTGGCCACACAGCCCCTCGAAGCCAGGCTGTCACCGAGCTCCCGGGAGAGGCTTTAAAGCTCAGCTGTAGCACAGCAGTGGCTGTGGGTCTTCGATAGCTGTGCCCGGGGCCATTGCCTCTTTCAACACCAGCTCCTCCCAGCTGGGCTTTCTGGTTGTGCTGGGAGGGGAACGCTGCTGTCCCTGCTCGAGCTGCATCCGTGCTTCCCGGGGCTGCAATGGGGAGCAAGTTTGCAGAGCCCAGGGTGCTGGGTGTTGGAGAGACATGGCTTTTCATCTTCCTCGACTGGCTGCCCTGTCCCTTCGGCTTGGCACACACTGCCATGCGAACATGAGGGTTTGGCTCAGCCAAGTTGTGTCTGTGCCCAGCTGCTGGTTTTATTTAGTTATGAAATGCTTCCTTGGGAAGGAAGGGGCAGCTGAGGCCAAACAGGCCCTGCCGGGTGCTGGGGCGGTTCAGCAGCCAGAGGGGAAGCGTCTGGCCTTGTCTGGGAGAGGGTCAGTGCTCTCAAACACATCCCCTTCCAGTGAAGCCATGCCCAGATGAAGCGGGAAGGAGCAGGTAGGGGAGAAGGGGAGTTGCTCCTGTTACCTTTCCCTTCGTTCAGGCTCTTCAGGAACGGCTTGAGCTTCTTCTCATAGAGGATCGCACCCTCCGTGTGCCGCTGCCGCAGCACCATCCAGGTCTGCTCCAGCCGGGCAATCTGAAAGTAGATGGGGCCGATGGAGGGTGCTGGGGGGCAGCGCAGCCCCCGGGCACTGAGCTTGCAAGGTGCTCCCAGGGGGGAACAGCCTGGCCCCGGAGCCATGGCCCCCAGCCTTGCACACAGCAGTCTCTGCTGCTCCCCAAAACAGCCGACTCCACCAGTGCTCGTGGCCAGAGACAGCACATCCCTGGCACTGAGGCTGGGTTCAGGATTTCTCCCCCTCCCAGTGCCCCAGGACAGCAGCTTCCCTGCATCACAGTGTCCTTGAAGATGAGACGCAGGGAGGGGGCAGCCGTTCAACCTCTTTTGTGCAGGCAGGAAGCAAGACTTCCCAGCTGGGCTCGATTTAAAATTGAATTTTAATCTCCTTTCATCTTCCAAAGGGAGCAGTGTGGCCCGGAGACGCTGCTGCCACAGCCTTGAGACTGATTTGTATTGTACCAGAGGGCAGATTCATTTCCTCCCAGGAACACAGCCCAGCACAAAACAAAAAGCCCAACCACCGAAAAACAATCAGATCCCGGCGGGACTGGGCTGTCTGCTCCACAGAGGGGACAGCTCTTCCCCACACTTCCCTGTGGCCCCACGCTTCCTACTCTGGGCATTTTCCCCCTTCTCCCACCCCAACGGATATCGGAGCCTGTAGGACACAGGCTCAGGAATGTGTTTTGGGTGAGGGGGCTGAGCTCAGGCCATGAGGATGAAAGGACCATCCCTGTACCTGTGTCATTTCCAGGGCATTCATCACAGCCGCAAAACTGAACATGTTCCCCATGGTGCTCTTCAGCTCGGCAGCCAGCTGGATGGTTTTGTGGAGCAGGGCCGCCCGCTCCTCCGTGCTGCCCGTGCAGCCCAGGATGTCCACAGCGATCATGATGGACATGGTGTGAAACCTGCCATGGGGCAAGACACAGAGTGGGGTCAGTGCAGGGAGGCTGGGGATGCTCTCAGGGCTTGGCCGGTGCTCCTCCACCCCGTGAGGTGCAGTAGAACCCCTGTGCCAAGCTGGGGACACCCCAGGAGAGCCAGGCTGTGCCGTGTGGGGCAGCCTAGTGGGCTCGTCTCCACCATGGCACACCATACCGTTCCAGCAGGTCAAGGCGGAGCTGGTGGCCGTGGGGCAGGGTGAGCAGCTCCATGCCAGAGCTCACCCCCATGAGCCGCTGCATCTCCACCGTCACACCCAATATCCGGGCAACCTGGCAAGAAAGATGAGAGCTGATTAGACCTTTGTTAATTGAGGAGAGGCTGAAGTGTCCTCGGGCACCTCTTGCCCCAGCCCAGCTTCTGCCTGCACCAGCTGATACAGCACGGCAGGGCCCAGCAGGGATGCTCCAATGCTTGGGGGTGCCCTGATGCTCAGGGGTGCTCCGATTCCCGTGCCAACCCAGAGCAATCGGAGGCCAGCAGTGCCTGTCCCTCCCACCTGGCCCCGGCCGTACCAGGCAGTCCACTTTGGTGATGTGTTTGGCCAGTGTCTTCACATCCACCTCTGCCAGCAGCTCTTTGACCTTCTTGAGCACGGCCATCTCCAGGGGTTTGTTCTCCAGGGGGATAAGCAGTGACTGGAAGGCCACAGGGTTGAAGGAGGAGGTTGTCTCCATGGTGGGGGGCACGAAGCCCATGAAGTCCAGCTCTCCTTTCAGCCTCTGCCCTGCCTCTGCTTCCCCAGAACCATTCTCCACAGTCCCTCTCTGTCCTTCCTCCACCTTTAGCCTCTCCACATAGCTCTTTGTTGGCAGCTGCTTGGTGTCATGAGCTGGCCGGTCTCTGCTGACAGGCGAGGTGGGGTGGAGCTGGCAGTAATGCCCCGTGTCCGGGTCACTGTAGCTGTTCACGGAGGGAGAGGGGGAGGCGCGGGCATACCCATGGCAGGGAGTTGAGTGGGTGCTGTGGTCTGGCAGAGGTTTGCTGTTGTTCCCCGGGCACAACTGGGGCTCGCTGGACCTTCTTATGACTGGAGAGGCCGGGGCAATCCCAGCAGCTTGGCAGGCATGCGGTTTTAGCCGTGTAACTGTAGGGAGCAGAGGAGACCCTGTTATCAGACCCTGGAGACAGGCACACATGTAGGGGCCACGGATGCAGCAGCCCGTGGACGTGGAGCTCAGGGAAAGCCCTGTTGCCCGAATGGACTCAGCTGGTCCCAGGACAGCTGCACGACAAGCGGCTGAGGACTGGCTGAGGTCCCTTCCTGAGCTCGAGCCCTCCATCAGGACAGTTTTCTTTCCCATGCAAAGACCTGGATGGGGTTTCGCTAGCAAGGAGTGACACAGGGGCTTGTCTTTACAGCCAGCTCCGTCCCCTTCCCCAGGTCCCTGCATCACACCCATGCCAAGCCCAGCCTGACCCATGTCCCCACTGCCCCCAGTGAGACGGAGGGGCGATGCCTACCCGTGCTATAGGCAGGTGACGCTGAGTTCTCGGAGATGGGGGACATCGGGGAGTGCAGGTCTTGGATCTGGTCCACGCTGACGGCACAGTTGCGAATGATGTCTCTGTGATGGGGCAGGGATACACTGGGTATGGGGGGCAGATGGGGCAAGTTAGTACCTGCAAACAGGGTCCAGGCAAGGGCAGAAGGGCTGTGATGAGGCCTTGCTTCCCCATCACCTCCCCTTGGGTCATCCCCTCCTTCCACAACTACCCATAATGAGCTGAACCCATAACAAGCTCAGCTGGAACAATGAGTGGGCAGTCCCTGCAGGCAGCTGGGACCAGAAGGGGTCAGTACCTATATAAAGGAGAGAGCCCTGCCTCTGGGGAGTTTGGTCACGTGGAGTGTAGAAGAGGGATGCCCTGGTGCTAAGGTACATTGGGGTGGGGTGACTATGCTCCTGGGTGCTGTGGGGAAGTGGCTCTGGCAAAAAAGTCATGGAGGGTAGCTTTTTTTTTTAGTGTTGTGCTGCAAGGTTGGTTAGGTGAGCTGTTGCTCTGACCCAAAGCTTAGGAGAGGTAGGAAGTGCCTGGAAGCTGGACTCAGAGCCCAGCAGGTTCCTGATGGAGGCAGTGAGGTGCCTGGGTTGGTGAGCTGCAGCATGTGTGCACAAGCAGCTGCATAGCAAGCAAAGAGGTCTTGGGCTGGTGGGGCAGCAGTTGTGGCCTGATGCAAACACTGCGTGTCAATGGTGTTGTAAAAGCTGCTCGGGGGGGGTGGGGGCTGCGCACAGGGAGGGTTGCAAGGAGGCATGGCAGGTAATTCACTGTGCTCTCTGCCATGGGTGAGGGCTGGGCTGCCATGATGTGTTTGGTCTTGAGTACTGTGCCTCTATGGTGGGACGAGAATGGGAGAACAGTGGTGGTGATAAGGGGTTTGGGGAAAATGTGAGTGGTGAGGAAAGACTGAAGGATCTGGGCTCTTCTTCTGGAAACACATATGCTCTCCTAGAAGTTTGAGTGTTTTGCTTTTCCCTGCTATAACAGCTGGTTGCCTGTTTTTTGCTGGCATGTTCTCACCCTGCCCTTGGGCTAAGAAGGTCAGGGTGGTGAGAAAGCAGCTTGGCTCAACAACAGGCTGAGGGACAGGCTGTGTCCCACTGGGGAGGCAGGAGTAGATGGGTCCCCCTCGGCTGCTGTATGTGTGGTGCTGCCTTCCCTGCTGGGCTCTGGGTAGCCTGGGGCTGCTGAAAGCCAGCTGTGCAAAGGAAATCTCCTTCACCTCCAGAGAAGCCAAACTGCTCCAAGGTTAACATGAGCAGGTCAGCCATGCAGGGGCTGTGCAGACCTCCATCAGCACAGCTCCATCGGTCTCTTCTGGCCCATCAGGCTTTCAGCTCTGCTTGGTAACTCCTTGCAAATGCTCCAGCTGAACAGAAAGGACTCTAAAACCAAAAAGGCCCTTCAAAAACAAATCAACAAATGCCCTTTTGGTGGCTGGGACTGGCTCTCCCCTTGCATCTGCCTAGGAAAGTTTGGCTCCCTGGCTCTGACAAGCCTTGACATGCTGGTAATCCTGGGTTGGGTGATTGTAAAACACTCTCTGGCTTCTAGCCTGTGATGCTAAAGTCATGTCTGCTCGCTGGGTGTCTGCTGTGGTAGCTCAGTGTGGCTGGCCTGGGACAAACCCCCAGTTCCAGCTGGGTACTGGTTCTTCTCCCCATACTTTGTTGGTCTCTTTCCACACCTGAGCAGGGACAGTTTTGATCCCCAAGCCCAAACCCCTGCAACCAGGGAGCAGGGACCAAGTGTGGTCCTGCCTCTTTCCCAGGGGCCGGTCCTCTGTCCAGCTGAGATGGGATGAGACCGTGTGTGCTCACCTGGTTGGGCAACCCTCAGCCCTGGTGATCTTGTCGGCTGTCAGGCCGTCTGTCATGGTGATGCTCCTCCTCTTGATGTGCCCCCCTTTCTGGCTGACAGGGCTGTGGGGTCCCCCATGCTTGCCATTGGCCAGCCCATAGCTGGCTTCCAGGTAGCGCAGGGGAAAGGTGCGGTTGATGGGGCAGTAGACAATGGCTCCGCTTTGCTCAGAGATGGCCTTGCGATTGCCCACGTAGAAGCGGACGAGGGCAGGCACGTTGTCAAAGCTCTCCTGCTCAAAAAGGTACTGGACACGGGTATGGCCCTCGCTGGACTTGACCGTCACCTTGTTGATTTTGAAGTGGAGGGGCTCATTGTGCCAGCGGCATGTCAGCACATAGTCACCCAGGCTGGTGAGTGAGTCGCGGATGAGGAAGTCGCCGTTCCTCTGCACGAGGCTCTCTGACACCTGGCAGGGGACAGGGCAGTGGCTCAGGCTGGATGGACCAGGGGCATGGGTGGATGCTTCACTGGGATGTTATCTAGGGCATTGGCTTGTTCCCCTTGCCCCTGGCTCTGAGCTGCAGGGGAGCATTTCCTGTGGTAAAACCAGGCAGCTCAGCTAATGAAGCCCTTGCCCAGCAGCTTCCCATGAGGACGGGCTGGTGGTTCTGTGTGGCCTCAGGGTCCTCTCCCTGAGCAGCCCAAGCAAAGGGTGCCCAGAGCCACCCACCTTCCCCTCCTCACCTCCCGGGGGATGCGGCCATGGTACCAAGCATGGCTGCGCAGGTCAGTACTGCTCAGCTTCAGCTCCTCTTCCAGCTCCTTGTGAAGCTTCTCTGGTGATGAGTCAAGGATGTATTTCTCCTTGGAGAACTGTACAGGGGAGGAAAGAGCGTAAGCCAGCGCAGCAGTACAGGGCCTGGGGAGGGAAGGGCTGACCCCGGGATGGGCTGGCAGGGTCTCCATGTGAGGGACTGTGGGACCCTCCATGGTGTGGGCACTGGTGATGCCACCTGACAGAAGCAGACCTGTCCCCAGGGGGACAGATAACTCAGAGCTGTGTGTGAGGATTGCAGCTTGTGGCAAAGGATGCGAGTGGGGTAACGTGCCTGTTGATGGTCAGGTGCTGCCACCAGGAGCACTTGGAGGGTCTCCCAGTGGCATGTCCCCATCATGCCTGACCACCCTGTTCCTGGTGCGCTGCCCCTCTGTTCCAGCTCAGAGCTGAGTACGGTTGGGCAGGAGAAAACCTGCCCCAGCTCCCTCTCAAACATCTCCAGGGTTGAAACACCACGAGAAGCATTCTTCCAGGAGGAAACCTGCATTATTCCTCCTCTTTGAAACATCCACCACAGTCCCTCCTCCAAAGGGTTAACTCGTTGTGTTTAGCCTGATGGTGGCATGAATAGTAATGACAAATGTAAAGGGAATCTTCTGCATCAAAATTAGCTTTTACTAGCACTGGTGCACCTGAGCCTGGAGGATGCAATTTGCCCCCTCCCTTCCCCCTGGAGAGATAAGGGATGGCGTCATGTCTCCCGTTGGCTGGAGCCAGCCACACTCCCTGCCTGCCGCTTGGCCAACATTCCCAGAGGGCAGCTAAGGATGCTAAGCTGCCAGCACGGTGGTGCTTGTTTGGGGAGGTGAGTACAGGCTCGGGGTTCCTGCGTGCTCTGCACGTGAGGCCAGTTCCCCCCAGTCAGCACAGCAGCTTTGAGATGAGTCCTGCTGTGGTACCAACACTAGTACCTTGGCAGCACTGCATGGTGGAGCTGGTTTTGGGAGCCAGGACGCCTGGGTTACCCCCCATCCCAGACGTGTGCTGCACTGCAAGGAGGATGTATGTGCCACTGCCGTAGACCAGGGACATTGGATGGGGCTGCTGGGGTGTTCTGTTCCACTGCTCCCATGAGTGAGGGTGGCTTGGTGGCCTGGCTCCACCTCTGGTGGTAGTGCCAGTATGAGGAGGCACTGTAGGCTGGCCCAGCTCCTTGGCACTTGTTAGGGCGGGATGCTGCTGGCATCTTGGAGGACAGGCACAGGCTTGAAACTCTGCTGGCACTGCCAGGGGAGCAGGCTGGCACTCATGGCTGGCCTTGAGCAGCAGCTGGTTCCCCTGGTGCACTGGGGGCTGCAGCCCCATGCCAATTCACTGGGGACCTGCTTTGGAGCTTACCCTTCTGCCCAGCACCTCATCCTCTGTGTCCCACATCGATTCCCCCTGCTCTTCTAGCAGTTGTGCACAGGGGAAAGTGTAGAGCACTGCGCTGCTCTCCTGCCTTGTACCCACTTATCTTGGGGTGCTCCTGGGACCCCACCAAGTCCCTCAGCAGGAGCCTGACTGAGATCTCCCCCCTTCCCTGGGGGAGATGCTCCATCTCCCATGGTAGCGGCATTCATCAGCCAAGCCAGGCAGTGATGCTGTCCCAGGGACCCTGCTCCAGCCTCGGTAGGGGAAGAGGAGGTTGTGAAGGGCCAGTGTGATGGACTGTGCTCTCCAGGGCTGGCTCTCACCAGCCTAGACCTGCCCTTGTTCCT
This sequence comes from Vanellus vanellus, assembly GCF_965231255.1. NCBI lineage: Eukaryota > Metazoa > Chordata > Aves > Charadriiformes > Charadriidae > Vanellus > Vanellus vanellus. The sequence goes on along the minus strand of NC_138923.1, from coordinate 6,204,768 downwards.
CCCTTCCCAACTCCTATCGAGTCAAAAGGTGCTGGGACAGTGGAAGTGGCCTGTGAAAAAAGTATGGACTGAACTCAGACTTGCTCATCTAACCATGTTTATCCTCCCCATGAGAGGGTCCTACTCACTGGAGCTGCAAGAACCTGAACCAGGAGACATGTAAATTGTCCCCTCCTGACAGAGGGTCACAGGGAGCCAAGTGCTCACTGCTGCTCTGGGGCCCTCATGGAGACAAAGCCACCCAATGCTGCTGAGCCCTATTCAAAATAAATGGTAGCTGGCGGATGCTGCTGAGGTCCGGCTGCCTCCCCGGGGGGCTGAGGCCGAGCAGATGCCGTTTCCATGACAACCCATCCATTGCCACCGAGCAGACCTGGCTTGGCCCTGAGCGGCGGTGGGGGACCCTTGACTGCGGCACCCTTCCTGTGGCATGGCTCACCCCAAACTCAGGGGCAGGGAGGGACCCCATGGGATCCTCTCCTGTCTGTGCAGGCTAAAGCCGTCAGAGCCGGGAGCGGTTTGGAGCCAGCACTGCCTGCCCCCCCCCCCCCCCCCCCCCCCCCCCCGGAGCGGGGATTAGCGCCTGTTCTGCTCAGTGTTGTACATCTGGGTTTTCCCCCAAATCCTCCCCATGCAAATGTGCAGGATAACAAACACAAACCCAGCTGAGCAGTGCCCGGCATCTCCAAGCCTGGATTTGGGCAGCAGCCGGCTGGCATCCATGCCAGGAGCCAGGTGCTAAGCTAGTGGGAGAGAACAGGAGGTTTGGGAGAGGCAAGGGAGGTTTTGCATCTTGCAGATGGGGGAAGGAGGCCAGTCATGAGCAAAGGGCGCCACAAGCCACCTTCTCCAGCCATGTGGAGGGCACTGGCCCTTTGGCTACTCAGCTGGGCAATGAGGTCCCACTTGATTTGCACAGCCACGAAAAACCCCACTGCTTGGGGTGACTGTGTGGGTACAATAGCCGGGAGGCAGCAGGAGACTGATCACAGGGAGCCCTTTTCGTTGGTGTGATGTGACTCTGGGGACTGGTATTCATTGTGAGTCTCACTCTTCTAACAAGCACTAGTTGCTGCCAAAATCACCTGGCTGCTCCCCTCTCTGTGTGGGAGCTGGGCTTGCTGCTAGCCCTTGGTGCAGAAGACCCACATGCTATGGAGGGACGTGCTTCCTCCAGTCCCTGAGCCCTTCAGCAGTGACCAGCTTTGCTCTGCTCTGCTCGGTAGTGTGTCTCGGAGGAGGCCGGCTTGCAGGCTGCCAGCTGGCCGGACGCCGAGGCGCGGGCGCTGGCAAGGCGGTGCAGGCCAGCCGAGCACTGTCAGGAGCGTGTAAGCGGATGTCTGAGCGCCGCACTGAAAAGGGCACTGCTTGGCACTCTTGGCTGCGCCAAGAGGACATCAAAAGATGTACGGCCCAATGTGGGTCTTGCATACTGGTGGGTTGGGTGTGGGGAAAAGCCTTGACTTCCACTAGCACCTAGCTCAAGTGTGTGGTGCTGGCCTCCTGCACAGAGCCGCACGGCCTCTTTCAGCTAAGCGGGAAGAAATGGGGATTAGAGCGGTTCTCCAAACCAGCCGCACCAGATAAACCAGCTCAGGAGCTGCCAGAGATGATGCCAAGCTCTGCTTGAGGAATCCCAGCCAGCAGCCAAGCTGGCTTGGCTGGAGAAAGGAGAGCTCCTCTATCACGCTCAACACCCTCATGGGCTGTTTCACAGTCCTGGGGCTGGGGAATACTCTGCTGCTGCCATGCAATGGGGACAGCCCCCACAAAGAGACAATTCCTGGGGCTTTCCACCCCTGTCTGCTTCCCTGAATCTCCATGCTGCTTTCCTGGGAGAAGAAGTGCCTCCAGTCCCAGCTGAGGGGCAAGGACTGGAACTGGCAGTGGAAGGGCAAGAGCTGGGGGAATGGAGGGTGCTGACAGCTGTGGTACATGTAAAACGGTGGCTGTTGCTCTGCCTGGTGTAAGGAGAGCTTCAAAGGCTGGCGTTTGTCTTTCCTTGCAAAGGTAATCTTATGAAACAGGAGTGATTTGCAGACTGCTTTCCTGCTCTCCCCTCCCAGATCTGGAGGAGTTGCAGCTGAGGATGAAGTCAGCTTGGAGAGCAAGGTGTACTCGCACCCCACCCTGCTCCTCTGCTGATAACATCTGACTAACCTCGGGGCACGGAGCATCTGCTCTCCCTCCTGCTCTTGAGCTGCCTGCCCTGTGCTGGGACCCTCACTAGGGAAATCCCAGCACCTTCTGGAGTCTTCCACCCCTGCTCTGGCTGCTGGAGCAGCAGCGGGGCCTGGGAAGCAGAACTGGGAGGAAATGAAGTAACTAGCCTTTGGGAACAGATATACGGGGAAAAGCCCCAGAATTGCGTGAGGGGTCTTCTGTTTCCTCTGTACCTGGCAATGGGCTACTTCAGTGAAGTATTTCAGAGTAAACATCCTTGCTGAGAGACCGCCAGCATCATGGAAAACCCAAGAACAGGTCTGCATGCTTGCCTACCTGGTGCAGGACTGCTGCACTCGCCAGTCCAGCTGCCACATACCACCCGAGAATGGTTAGTCCCTCCTGTGTGACCACAATGAGAAAATCCCACCACAAACAACCCTCAAGTTGTTATGGGCTTGCTTTTAGTCTGTATGCCCTGCTGGTGAGCCAGTCCATCCTACTGATCTTGATATCCATATGGAAAAGAAATCACTTGTTCCTCTGCCCTGTCTTGCAATGACTCTGGGCATCTAAATGGCCTCTGAGAAGGCACCAGCCCATCTGTCCACCCCATGTGTGACTGAAGGCATCTCTTGGGTATACCACATCTCCATTAGTCCCCACTGAAGACAAACCTTGACTCAAGATCTTTGTCCTGGTAGTCAAAGCCCTTCCTAGGGCTGGTCCTGGCTACCCATAGGGATTCCTCTCCCCTTGTCTGTGCTCCTTTGTGGCAGCTCTGGAGCAATTACATCTAGCTGGCAGGGGTGGGGTGCAGCTGGGGTTGATGGCTGAGAACATCTGGGTGCTCTAAGGTGGGACAAGCACCCCAGGTTGTGCAGTGGGGTGGTGGAGTACACTGCTACCGCTGCCCTGAGGGAGCGGGTCTCCGGTGCAGTGATGGGGGGTGTGTATACACACATTTTCATCCTTCTATATATTACTTATCTCACTCTAAGACGGCAGCAGTGGCTGCTGCTGCATCCCTTTTCGGAGCTGCTATTGGCCAGAAATGATGTCAGTGCTTCCCAGGCTGGGTGCGCTGCCATTGGCGGTGAGCAGGGATGCGGCTGTCAGCTGGAAGCGCTCCAGTCATTCATGGGGACTTCAGTGTGTGTTTGCTGGGCACACTTGGACACAAATAGATGGTAAGAGATCTGGCAGAGCCAGGTGAGCACTTAGAGCTTCACTTTTAACTCTTTCTGAGGTTGGGATGGACTGCCCTCCATCCCCTCTCGCATTCCTACGTGAGAGCCAGATGGCTACCTGTCTCTCCCTTGTTCTGCCAACAGCTTGCTGAAAGCACCCTGTCACCCCCTGTGATGTGCAACCCAAGGGCTGCTGCACTAGGGCACGTCCCCCTGTGTTACTCAGTGGCCTTTGGACAACCGGGAGAAGCTCTTCTCCTTTTCTCTCTTCGCCCCCACTAGCAATCAAAATCCCTGGCTTTGCACTGAGATCAGCCGCAATCATGACAAGACTTGAAATGCTGCTTCTGGGCTCAGTCTTACCCAGCATAATCTCTAAAGCTCAGCACCTACCTCACTCAGCAGGAGTACTGAAAAAGACTGCCAGCTCTCTTGGCTGCTAGCTCCCTTCGAACTTGCAGTGTGCTACAGCTCTTGCTTCAGACCAGAGCCTGCTTGGCTCTTGCAATCCTAAACACCTTTGCTCTCTTAACTCAGTAAATGAGGGAACCAATTCCTAGTGCTGTGCACATGCCAGAGTCCAAAAATAGGACACCTAGATGCGTGCCCAGACAGTGGCAGTGCTGGAAGCACCACAGGACAGGTGACAGATGGATTCCAGCTTTCTCCCGCCAGTCAGACCTGTGCAGTGCAGCACATACACGGACACCCAGGCCAAGAAGCTGCGCATTCACCTGGGCTCCATCTCTCCCCTGTGCTCAGTGATGCTCTCAGCACATGCTGTCTTTTGGAGGATGCTAAACGCTCCCCTTCATGAGGTCTGCTGCCGGTGAGGGCTCCCTTTGGAGACTTGCGCTGCCTGTCAAAAGTGCTGGGCGGGGAGGGGGGGATCCGGCGGCCTTGACTCTGTGGCTCTGGCTGCAGAGGCGGCTGAGCTCTGCCCCGCGACCTGGTGCTTGGCTCATCTCACACTCGCTCCCCCATTTGCGAAGGCAGACAGGCTGCTCGCACCCAGCCCTGCCGGCTCCCACCTGAGCGGGGCTCCCCGGCGAGGCCGTCCCCCCTCTCCAGCGCTACAGCCCGCGGGCCGGAGCTGTCTCACGGCGGGTGCAGGATCGGGGGTCGGACCGTGTCCCCGGCGCTCCCCCCTCCCGCTGTACCCCCGGACGCCTCTCCCCACGCGTGCTGGCTCACGGAGCCGCTGCCCGGCGGGGTCTGTGCACCGGGTGCCGGGCCGGCCCCGTGTCCCCCCCCGCCGCCCCCGCTCACCTGGACCTGCATGAAGGACCCGCGGTAGAAGCAGCAGGCGGCCGCCGACAGGGCGCTCCACAGACTGCACCGCTCCGTCATGGCGCGGCGCGCCCGGCCGGGGCTGCCCCGGCCCGGCCCGGGCTGCACCGCCGCTGCCGCCGCCGCTGCCGCCGGGCTTTAATTTCAGCCGCTTCCCCGATTACCTCATCCCTTGTCGGCAGCGGGGGGCGGCACCGGCGCGGCAGCTCCGCCTCGGACCGCCCCGCCGGGGCCGTCCGCTCCCGCCCGCACCGCCACCGTGGATCCCGGGGAAACCGGTACCCCCGGCCCTCCCGCCCCGCGAAGGGAACCGGCACCCTTGTGAGGAACCGGCTCCTCTGAGGGGAGCCAGCACCCCGGCTGCTTGCGCCGTGAGGGGAGACCCAGCACCCCTGAGGGGAACTGGGACCCCTGAAGGGATCAAGCACCCCTGAGGGGAACTGGCTCCTCTGAGAGGAGCCAGGACCCTGACTGCCTGCGCCATGAAGGGAACCGGGACCCCTGAGAGGAATCAGCACTCTCTCTGCCTATGCCCTAAGGGGACCTGGCACCCCTGAAGGGATCAAGCACCACTGAGGGGAACTGGCACCCTGACTGCCTGCGCCTTGAGGGCACCCAGCAGCCATGAGGGGACCTGGTATCCCTGAGGGGAGCTGGCACCCCTGAAAGGAACCAGAAACCCTGTCTGCCTGCACCCTGAGGGGACGCGGCACCCCTGAGGAGAAGCAGCTCCTCCGAGGGGAACCAGCACCCTGGCTGCCTGCGCCCTGAGGGGAACTGGTTCTTCTGAGGGGACCCTCAGAGGGGGGTTCTGTTCCCTCAGAGGGGAACAAGCACCCCTGAGAGGATCAGGTACCCTTGAGGGGACCCAGCACCCCTTACCTCCCCATCCCAAATCCACCTGCTCTAACCAGTGATGCAGATGGGTCAGGGACAGCCTTGTCCCCTCTCGCCCACTGTGTCTTCCTTCTCCCCCCACCCCGGTGACGCATTTCTGGGGGGAGACACCGGCGTCTGCCTCACGCGGTGGGGAGCCGGCTGCCTGCTTCCCGCGTAGGCCGTCTCCAAGTTGCGTTTAATTAAGGCTCTGCTTCGGTTTAATTAAGGCCACGGTTTCACGTATGGGATGCGCAAGGCAGTGCTGATGACTCAAAGCATTGCTCCAGCCCTGACTCTTGTACAAAACCCCAAATCCCTGCCGGAACCCACCACTGGCACCCTGCCCTGTGCACAGTGTCGGGCAGGGCCCCCCCCAGCACCCAGCAGTGAGCTCTGCACTTCCTTGCCCGCACCTGGCTGGTGTCTCTCTAGCTCTGTCCTCCACCAGCACAGAATGGATTTGGCCATGCTTTGGTAACGGGGGGCTTTACGCTCCCAGCTGCAAAGCATGTCCTGGCCCAAAGACCCCCGTGCCTCCTGGTGCGCCCCTGCCCAAGGGGATGCTGTGAGCTTGGAGAGGTATTCCCGCTGCCACCAGCACAGAACCCTGCAGCCTCCCCGCTAATTAATTCAAACGAGCCCCTCGCATCCCCAGGCAGCAGCTAGGGCTGATGAGATACAGGTCCCCCGAGCGGCTCCTCCGCGCAGAACAAAGAGAGCTCGGAGGCGCTCAATGGGGCCTGTGCTCTGCCCCTGGTTTTGCAGGGGAGAGAGGAGACGGGAGAGTGGCGTGGGTTCGTAGAGGGATGGGGCTGATGCGCGGGAGGAAGGGGAGCAGCACGCAGCCTGCGGCAGGTGCTCATGGATCCCATGGGTGCCTCCAGCCCCACTGTGACACACAGGGAGTATGGGCACTCCTCCTCTCCTCTTGCATGGGCCGAGGGACAGACCAGATGGAAGCATGCAGGGAGATGCTGATCTGAAAGGATCCGATGGTGAATCATCCTCCTGCCAAGGCTTCTCCCCCGCGACAGGCTCCGTGGTTTCCCTCCCAGGATCTCACTTCCCTCCGAGGCTCTCAGCCACGCTGCCCCTCCGCAGGGGGAAGCTGAAAACCTCCGACTGAGCTCTTGCAGGGACGCACAACAGCTTTACTGGCTGCTGTTCTCCTGAAGGGTAACGCCGTTCTGCAGCTCCTTCACCTGTGCGAGGGCCAAAGCTAGGCGGGCTGGGATGTTAGCAAATGGAGCTCAGTGTGCAGATCCCCCAGGCAACTTGGAAACACCAACCCTTAGGCTATTATTAAAGCACGTTAATTACCAAGTGCTTATTGATCCTGGCTTTCCGACCTTCCCTACCCCCTGGTTTCACCTCTAATCACAGCAGGCTTGGTGATGGGAGAACTGGCCCTGGCTGGTTTGTGGCTGAAGCTCAAGGGCTGATGTTTGGCAGTTCCTCAGTGCACGTCTGGACGCAGACCTGCCCGTGAGCCTTTGCTCACGAGGGCTTTGCAGTGTGACCTCTCCCTCCTCCTGACTCTCCTTCACCGGCTCTTTTCTGCCTCTCGTTGTTCCACTCGCCCCTGCAGCGGTGTTTCCTCTCTGCTCGTTTCCCTCTCAGCCACAAAGAGAGAACCTATTCCAGTGGCAGGTCCCAGTCCTGTCCCCCCTTGCTCCCAAGGGATCCCAGGCACAGCAGCCACCTTCCCACCCTGAATCCTGCAGGCCCTGGGGCCGAACGCTGCTGGGTGCTGAGCACCTCGCAGCTGCACAGGCTGCCAGCCGGGCACAGCAGCAGCAATCAGCCGGAGTGCCCCCATCATCCCGGTCACTCGCGCTCCAGATAATTACTTATTTGACTAAAATAGCTGCTGTCACTGCAGCCATCGGTTGCTTCCATGACCAAAGGGAAGTGGCGTATAAATCACAGCCCAAGGGCCATGTCTAGACACCGCGGAGACCAGTGAGAAGTAAAGGCCAGATAGCTCAGGTCTGGGATCTGCCTGGACAGTAGGGAATTCTCTTGGCTCACCAAAAAGAACTTGATCCCAAAGGTAAAGCCATATTCATTGCTCCACACCTGTGTTACTTCAGTCTATTAACTCACGAGTCACAAAATGCGCCCATCTCTGGGTGCACACACTGACAGTGCGAGGGAAAACACCCCAAACCATCCAGCTCGGTCCCTCACCACCTCCCTGCCCTTGCAGGACTTGCTTGTGTGAGCAGGAGCTTTCCTTCATGTCCCAAGGTTTGCCACACCAGGGTTCTACCCACAAAGCCCAGTCGGAGCCTCATCGCTCCTATCAGAGTCTCATCACTCCAGCACACATCCCACTTCCAGCCCTGTGAGGTCTCGCTCTGCCAGTCCCACAAGGCTAAAGAAGAGTAGGAGAGGAGGGACATCCCACCTGGGGGATCAATGTGCTACAGGTCAAAATGCCACGTCCGGCCCCACTGCCCAGAGGCTGCTGATTGCCAGACCTGACATGTGGTGTCCTCGTTAGCTCCAGGGTTGGACCTGGAGGGGGGGTCACCCCCATTAGGAGGAGCAGATGAGCTCAGGGTCAAGCCAGCTCTCTCCTGAGCCTGCCAGTTGGTGCCACCACAGGGGTTTCCCACGTTTCCATGTCTCGTTACAGCCACCATCGAGAGCCCCAAGCCCAAAAGATGAAGGTTTGGGGCTCTGTACTAATGATACCAACCAGTTGGGCTCCTCAAGTCACTTCTCAACAATCACGTCTGCCCAGCGGCTTTACATCCCCATTGGGCGACCAGACTCAGAAGGCTCAAGCCTTTCTCAAACAAACTCCCCAAAGGCCATCGCATGGCACTGACCACCCGCGCAGGTTTTCAGTGCTCCATCCCCAAACCACACAGCATCAGTGCCACCGTTCCTCTGCTCCTGCTCAGCTCCCATCGTGCCAGCAGCCTCCTGCAAAAGGGCCCGCTCTCCTCTGGAGCCAGGCGCCTTGCTAATGAATTTCTGGCCAGACATGAAGAGTCCTCAGGAATGTTAATAGTTTGCTGGAGGATAAGCAAGAGATTTGGAGAGATTTACACCGACTTTCATGTGACAGCCACGAAAGTGGCTCAAACCCTTCCGTTTCTTTGCATGGGGGCGGAGGGAGGAGGCTGCATCTACGGTGTTTGCAAGTGATGGGGAGCATGAAACGCAGACAGTTCCTCAGGGAGCCACATCAGGGGGACCACATAAGGTTTGTGTCTCCTCTGCCTCCCACAGCCTCACTGTTTCTGGCAGGGAATTTCTTCCAGGGCCAAAGAGAGTGCCCAGAAGAGGTGGCGGGACAGGGGCTGCAGAGTTGAGCACCCCACTGGTGTAGGACCCAGCCAACCCCAGGGCCACTGTCCACCCTCCACCGCTGGTACCCAGCTGGGGCAGGCTGTGATTGTGCTCAGCATCTTACCTTCACGTATTCACTGCCAGACTCCAGACCATCATGGTGGCTAGAAGGAAGGGGAAAAATAAAAATACATAAGTAAAGGGCAGTAAGTTGTGACAGTCAGGTCAAAGGTGGTAGTGGCACAGCCAGGGGCAGTGGAGTTCTGTGCCCCTTGCCTTGCCATGGGGCCGAGAGCATGGCCACAGATTTGGGAGAGGTTCCCAGGGCCCCAGCACTGTTCCTGCCCACTCTGTGCCCACTCTCGGCACAGGGCTTAGCCTCCCTAAGGCGATCAGTGAAGAATGAGGCCTTTTTAGAGGATCTTGCCCCAAATCAGCTTGGGACTGTGTGAGCTGAGCCGGGGAGCCCCAGCAGGCAGACTGGGGTCCCCGCGGGTCACAGTGCCGGGGATGCATGCCAATGTGGGGGGCCCTGCGCACTGTTTCCCAGTATAGCTGCATTCCCATTAAGCGGCTGTTGGGACACACCACCCAGACAAGCGTTTCTGACTGTTTCTCTACAGCCTCATGCAACCCCACTGAAGCCAGGGGTGAACTGTGACATCCTGCCTGACACTGCAAGATTTGCCCTCCCAGCCTACAGGCAATAGAAACCCTCAGTCTCCTTGGTGACATGTTCACTCTTAGCCCTACTGACAACCAACCCAACAATCTTGAGAAACAGCTGATCCGGCAGCTTCTTTGCCATTATTTAACAGGGGATGCAGACAGCCCTGCACTTTTCTGAGCACACAGCAATGCTGCTACTGCTTTTTGTGCTCTGTATGGTATGTGTCTGTATGGATGAGTCCAATGGGAACAACACAGAGTTCAAAGGGAGAGAGGCTGTAACAGCCTGAGCTGGGATGTGCTACCCTGAGGTCTCGCCTTTCAGGATAAAATACAAAAATCCAGACTTCTTCAACCAGAAGCCAGTATCTGTTGCTTCCCCAGCACCAAGCTTCAGCGTGGATGTCCCACTGCTTGCTGAGGTCACCTGCCCAAGCACGGGGTGGCAGCAAGGGCCCTAGGGTGGCAGGCTGCTGCAACTAAAAAATAACCAAATCCAAGGGCATCACAGACTTGGGATGTCCCTTCCCTGCCAGGAGCTGCCTCGTTCCACCTACAGCCATGGCCAGACCCCTGCTTCATACTGGCAGCTGCTGTGGGTCCTGCACACAAACCTACACCAGTGGCATCCCTGGGGAGCCAAATGCCTCTTCTGCGGGCTCCCTCCAGGTTGAGGACAATGCCTGGTGGCTCAGAAGTCAGACACCCAAAGGAAAGCAGGGAATGGCAGAGGCGACTGCTGCCAGATATTGCCGTGCTGGGCATCCCCCATGGTATTACAAGTGGGTTCTGCCGGGGTTGGTGTGAACCCCTTGGGAGATGCCTGTACCCAGGGTGTCCGACCCCACAGCAAACGAACCCCACTCCTCTTCCCTGAGCCCCCACTGCTGAAACCGCATCCCCTACTGTCCAGCTCAGAAGGGGAAAAGGGGCTGGAAATCAAGTCCACTCTTCTTTGGGGTGAAAAAAACAGAGGAGCATTTGGGAGGGGGGACAGACACAGGCTCCCCCGGGCAGCTGCAGGCTGCCTGCCCACCCTAGCTCTGCATCTCCAGCCTGTTTGCCTTTCACACGGCTGCAGAGAGCTGCCTGGTGCTGCGAGAGCCGTGAGAAAAACTGGCGGGAGGACGGGGGGCCTCCGGGCAGGAAATCGGGAGCATGGGAGCAGCTGGGAGACGCTGCGAGGGCCCGGGCAGGAGAGGCCCCTGTGCCGGGGAAGGGCAGCAGCTGGGGCTGGGGGGGAAAGGCATGCGCCGCAGCCCCCCTGGTTCTGCGCATTCCTGGAGGAAACGGCATTTTTGGGGGCAGCCGAGCGCCTGGGAGAAATTCCAGGGCTGCCTTTGGAGTGCGGCCGTGGCCGAGCTGCTGGGACCTGGTGCTACTGTCGTGGCACTGGGGAGCGGGGTTTCGGCAAGATGGCTGCTGCTTTTGGGCTCGGGGAGGCATGGCAGTGACTTGCAAATATGCCAAGCTCTGGGCTGGCTGCTGGGGACTGTTGTGTGGGTCCAGACCCGGTTTGGAGCACGGGGTCTGCTTGTCTTCAGACACTGGTGCAGGCTGTGCCCTAGGGGAACCAAGTTTGGGCACCTTGTGCCTCAGTTTCCCCTACTGCAGAGTTGCCTCCTTCCAGGTTTTGGCTGGCAGTGCTGCCAGATGGGTCTGCCGGCAGCTGCGGGCAGCGCCCTGCCTGCACTGCGCGGGAAGCAGCATTTCCCGTGCCTCATGCACGGCCGCGTGCGGAGGGAAGTCGAGTCACGTCCGCTCTATGACCTGCCTGCGGGTCATCTTCTGTTAGTCACTGTGTCCCTGGTAGAGTCATGGCCGTGGCCACCACCTCACTCTGAGCAGCCCCACAGGGTGGGTGGTGCTCCCTGTCCCATGGCAGTGAAATTGCCCCACTCGAGGGCCTGATCCTGCAGGAGCATCTCTGAGAAAGCCCTCCTGTCTGTGGGCATCATCAGCTCATCCTGCCCTGGGGTTTGTCCTCACCAGGAATGGTCTGTGGGGGAGCAAGCAAAAATGTACCCCAGGACAATGCTCATTCCCCCTGATCTGTGCTGCTTTTGGTCCCTCTGCACAGGCGTGCCCTGTGCTGGGCAGCTGTCCCTGGCTCCTACCGTGTCCTGGAGGGAACGTACTGTCCCCATCCCCAGGGATCTGCCTGCGCAGGAGGAAGGGCTGGGGCGCGGCACTATCCCGGTCCTGCTTCCGCCTGTCCGCCCCACGGCAATGGCTGCTCCCCAAGCCAGAGGCTGTGACAGGGGCTCCGAGCAGGGCATGGAGGGGCAGAAATGCCCCCGATACTAAGTCCTGCTCCAGTCACTCTTGTGCCTCAGTTTCCCTGGCAAACAGCATGGCGACGCCCATCATCAGGGCAGCCCCAGACTATGCAAAAGAGCATTTGGCCCTCGATTTTGGGGGACCAAAGTCCCCACTCCCCACAGCTAAGATACCTGGGTGACCCAGACACATCCTGGCCGCTTGGCTCCCAGCCACACTGGCCTGTGACCTAAGTCATTTTGGGGGGACAGAGGGTCTGGACAAGCCCTGCTCACCCTCTGTGGGCACTCTCGGCTACTGTCGGGGCTCTGTGCTCGCTGGAGGATGTGGCAGAGCCTCCAGCCCCCCAAGCCCCCGAGCCCCTAAAGCCCCCGAGCTGGCCGCAGCCCCCAAGCCACTCTGCCCTGGTGCCAGGTCTGACCACGGTTTCCGCAGCTGTAGCTGATGCGCTCACTCTTTCCATGAGCAAATGCCAGCCGTGGCCCGGGGAGACCTTAGTGGCCAAGCAGCAGCTCTGGCATCATCCATGTCGAGGCTTTGTGCCTGCCCCAAGCAAAGCCCCTTCCCAGCCTCTCCCTCCCTATCCCCTACACCGTGCCGGGGTGCGAGGGGTGTCCAGGGGACTGGGATCCCTTACCTGCCCTGCCCCAGGGTGGGAAACCTCCTGCCCACTGCTGTCATCGGCCCTACGCGATTCGGCGAGTGCCTTTGATCCGGGATGGGGAGAAGCTCTCCCGGCGCTCTCCCGTCTTGCTCTGCTCTGAACGTTGGGACTTTGGGGCGCGCACGGCGGTGGCGGACCCTCCTCCTTCCCGTCCCAGCCCTCCTCCGGCCCTCCCTTCACGGCCAGCTGGAATGTGCGGCCGGCACAGCCCGGCTCCCACCGCCGGCATGAATTCCTTCTCCTCCTCCTCACCCCACTCCTGGGGCCACCCGGACCTCCCAAATGCCCAGGGCTGGGGCCAGGAGCCCCCAGCCCCCCCGGGTGGCATGGGTGGAACAGGGGTGTTGGGGGCCACCGGCACGTGAAGCGGGTGATAGGAGAGGAGGGTTGGGCTAGGGAAGGACTGGCACAACAGGACCTCATTTTGGGGAGAAATTTGGGATTGGTGCCTCCGCCTGTGCCCCCAGTCCCATGCATGCCAGGGACATGTGTGACCCATCATGCCCAGACACCCAGGGGATGGGAGGGGGGTGAGGGTAAAAATCCCTCTTGTTGATTCTGAGGTCAAAAGCCTCCAAAAAAGCCAACCTTTATCCCAGGGCTGATACCCCAAATTCCCCCAGAAGGCGGGTGGTTGTGCCTGGGTGGGGGTTGTGCCTGGGGGGGGTGATTTACTAGCAGGTGATGGAAATGGGGCTGGTGCAACTGGTTTTGGGGCTTGCCCCTGTGCCTTGAGAGAGGCAGGGCTGCCTGGGGAGGGGGATAAGGATGGAGGGAGTGGAAAAGAGGGGAGTGAGAGGTGGAGCGGGCCAGGACAGTGCAGGGCTGAGCTTTCTGCTGTTGGTCTCAGCGCTGGAATGGAGCCGTCGGCAGGACAAAGGGATGCCGGGGCTGAGCAGGGCTGCGAGATATTTCTACCCAGTCCGGAAATGGGAGGGAGCAGAAATCCCACAGGAAACCTTGCTCCCATGGAACTGTTGACCTGGCCGTGGTACGGAGGACTCTGGCTGTGCCGTCCCGCCAGCCAGGTGCATCCCGCCGGCACTGTGGGTGAGCCGGGGGGGGGGGGCACCACAGGGACCCTCCTGTGTCCCAGCACCCTCCCCTTACCCTGTGGGGGCAGAAAGTTGATCCCAGCGGAGGGCAGAGCAAACCCAATGTGGCCGTACCTGTCCAGGGAGCTCTCACTGGGATGCTCTTGCACCTTTTTTGGTAGATCCCCAACGGTGGTCTCCACTGTCAGTGCCACACTGGAACTTGGGGTCAGGCTGGAGTTCGGGACCGGGCTGGAGCTTGGTGCCTCCGTCCCAGGGCAGGAGACATTCCCCACAGGCTCCTGGTCTGTCCCAGCTGTAGCTACCCCTGAGGTGTCCCAGGGAGCCTTTTCCTCCTCCTGCTCTGCTTTTCCGGCGGCTGAGGATGGGTTTGTGCCAGGATCAGGGGTGCCAGATGTCTCGGGCGACTTGGGATCGGGGAGCGGGGCTGTCTGGGGGGTTATGTTGCTGGGGGTCCCTTTCTCCCGGCAGCTCTGGCTACTCTTGGCTTTGCCCAGGCTCTTCCCTGCCTTGCCCAGGTTCAGCCTGGGCATGGTGCCCATGTGACTGTACATGTCCGATGACCGGGCGTAGGGGCCAGGGCTCTTGGGCATGGTGTTGAGATCATCCTGGGTGCTGTCAAAGGTCTCCTCCAGGAAGCCGTGGGGAGGAGGGAGACACGGCCCCAGGCTCTCGGGAGAGCTGGGGGCCACAGACACGCGCCGGAGGGTGAAGGAGCGGGGGATGCTGCTCAGGCTCCCGAAGCCTTTGAACTTGAAAAACTCTGGCAAGGAGAGAGGAGAGATGAGTGTGAGGTTACTGCTGGCATGGTGTGATGGTGGGGGGTCCTGGGGTCCCTGGTCCTGGGTTGGGGTGGGCATGGGGCATTGTGCCATGGTGCAGTCTGGTGACAGCCCTGTTACACACCACATCTCCAGTGTCAGCCTGCGTGACATCACCGTGGCCTGGGGTGTACGTGATGCTGCTCAGGTCATCTCTGTCAGGACCCTGGGAGGACTGTCCTTGTCTCTCGGGGAGAAAACATCCCCCATGCCCTGGCAAATATAGTGGCTGCATTTCATCACTGCAGTTGTAGGGGTGGAGAAAGGAACACCCAGCCCTGGTGAGCAGGCAGTATCAGAAATGACTTCAAATCTCTTCCTCCTGCCACCTGCCTCCCTACTTCCCCTGGGGGCCTCTGGGCAGGGCTGGTGGCTGTGCCCATGACCATAGCCTTGGGGCAGCCCTCCTTTCCAGGAGGAAAGCACGGGACACACCACATTTCCCCAGGAGATGGGGTTCCCAGCCATGTGTGTCGTGCCCATGAGTGCATGTCCCTCACCAGCACAGTGGAGCAGGAACCGACCATCGATACGGGGCGCAGCGCTGCTCTCACAGCAGCACCGGCTGCGGGCAGGAGATAACTTCTCCACTTCCTCAGCTGAGTGCTCGGCCCCTCACAGCCTCCCTGCAGCTCCCAGCTGCCACCTGCAAGCGCCGAGCGCAAAGTGTTTGCTGGAGAAATATTTATAACATCAGCGGGCGGCTTTGCATTTCACACCTCAGCCCCAGCTCAGCTCTGCATGCCACTGCGGTGCAACCCCAGGATGGTGCCGGCAGGAGGCCGGTGGCACGCAGGATGAAGCAGGCTGTGGCTGCAGCTCTGCAGGACAGTGTTTCACTGCCGGAGCCCTGGTACTTTGGGTATCTCCGGGAGTTTTGCAATGTTTATGCTGCCATGGGGCTCTGCAAAGCCTCTTCCCCCCTGGGCACAGCCAATTTGCCGAGGCAGGAAGCTACACTCTGTGGTGGTGCTGTGCAAGGAACCTGGTGTCCAGGGACTGCTTGCCCGTTGGAGCCCCAAACTCCTGCCACCATCCATGGGCTCTACAGGGCATCCCTGCAGCCAGACAGGGCAAATAGCCATGGGAGGCTCTGCAGCAGCCCAAAAGCCCTTCTGCATGGCAGAAACCTCATGGACATGGTTAAACCTGGTTTAACCTGGACATGGTTAAAGACAAAACTGCTTTGGGTTATGCATCCCCTTGATGTCTGAGCATCCTCCACTGCAGGCTGGGTGGGAAAGGCAATGCCTGGGAATTTCCCCATCTCCCCGCTCTCCACCACAGAGGAAAATCCCAGCTGGGATGGGGCCGTGGGTTTTGCCCGTGGAGAGTTCCCGGGGGAGCGGAGGGACCAGCCCCCCTCTGGCACCGGCATTGCGGCAGGAATGCAGAGAGCAGCAGCGAAGGCCAGCTCCAGCGCAACCCAGCGCTGGGAAACGGGGTGAAGGCCGCTGCAGCTGCCTCCCGGGGCTCTGGGGGAAACCCAAGGTCTGTGAGAAAGAGCAGAGCTCGCTCCCGGTGGGTGCCGAGCACTTCCTCCGAGATCAGCAGCGGGAATCCGCTCTCAGGCTCCCATCCCGGCTCCTCATTGTCACCCCTGTCCCTATGCTGTGGGAGCATCTCGGGGTGGGGGGCCTGGCCACCCCCAGCCCCCAGCACCGGCTTGCACGCCCAGCCATGCACCTTGAAGGATGTGATTTGGAGAGTGAAGACCCCCAAACCCCGTTGTGGATTCCCCTGGGTGCATCCCAGCACCCAGTGCAGGGCTGGGCTGCAGCAGACTGGTTCCAGACCCAGCACCCAGCTCCCAAGCCAACAGCACCCGGCTCTCCCCCAGCCCTGGGGATGGAAACCCCCAAAGCCCCTCACCCCAATGAGCTTCCTAACAAGACCAGAGCCCGTCTTGCCTCCAAAAGTCCCTGGGTGGTGGTGACCCAGGGAGCGTGTGAGCATACACTCACACTCACATTCAGTCACACTCACTCTCATGCATTCCCCCTCCATGCCGGGCTGTCCAGGTGAGCACCCCATTGCCGGCCCACCCTGTCCCGTGGCCACTTACTGAACTTCTTGAAGCCCCCTCGTTTCTGGCCCTCAGCCATGGCTGCGCTGGTCGGAGGCCGCGGGGACCGAGAGGGACAAGTTTATAACTGTGAAGCCCTTCCCTGCCTGCTCCTCCCTTCCTGCCCTCCCCCACCCCCACCCCACCCCCCCGCAGTTGCTCATCGTTCGCTCGGCGTTTCCTCCCCTGTGCTGTCATCTGCTCCGGGCCCCACTCCTGCCCCTGCCCGCCCTCCTGCTGTCCCCACAGTCCCCATGTCTGCTGGCACCCACCTGGCTGCTCAGGGGCCACACTGCTGCCCTGGTTTGGGGATGCCTGGCCGATGTGGACACCCAAAAAACCCTGTGTGCCAGCCCTGGATGAGGGTACCAGACCTGGATGAGGGTGCCAGCCCTATGGATGAGGGTGCCAGCCCTGCAGACAAGGGTCCACCATGCACATTTGGGGCTCAGCCCCTGCCCTCATCGAGCCTTGCAGGGTGACAGCATCACTGCCACCAGCTGTTCTCTCATGCTGGGGGACATTGGGGTGCCCCCTAGGAGTGTCTCCATGCAGAACTAGGTGGCCTGGACCTGGCAGGGATCCAGTGTTGTCCCCCATTCCCAGGGAGCACCTGGCAGTTCCCATGGCCGGGATGCCAGCAGCCATCTCTGCTGCTGTGGCCTTGGCTCCCCGTGCTCCTCGCCTTGGGGACCTGTTTCAAACAACTCCAAACCAAGCTCTTTGTTCTGCACCCGAATGCGGACATTGCTGGTAGGACAGTGTCCCCAGCCAGGCACACTTCTGCCAGTGGGGCAGGAACTTGGTGTCCCCTTGGCGTGTCCCCCTGCCCTAGCCATGGAGCCCCCTCACCACAACCCCCACGTACGGGCACAGCACAGAGCCGGGGAGCAGAAATGCTGTTAAATCCCGGGTGTGTTTAATCACAGAGGGGACGTGGTGACATGCTTCAGGGCCGGCAGCCCCAGGGGCTGCTTGGTGCCCTGGGCCATGTGGAGGGACACGGGTGACAGCGGAGGGGGGGCTCGGGGCTGGTTCCTTGAGGACGCTGGGGCATGGACACGGCCATGGGCACGCTCTGGGGTGGCGGACAGCGGGGCGAGGGTCCAGCCGCGCCCCCGAAGGGTGATGGGCGGTAACGACATGGCCACCGCCGCCGGTGGACTACAAGTCCCAGGAGGCCTCGCGCGGACAATGGGAGGGGCGTGCGGTGCGCGTGCCGGAAGGGGCGTGGCACGTGACGGAACAGGCACGGCGCGGTGCTGTGGCAACGGCGGCGGCCGGCATGGCCAAGCAGTACGACATGGTGGAGTGTCCCTTCTGCGATGAGGTCTCCAAGTACGAGAAGCTCGCCAAGATCGGGCAGGGTACCTTCGGGTGAGCGTCCCGCCGGCCCCGGACTCCCCCGCGCCCGGCCCCGGCCATCCCTGGCCCTCTCCGGGCCTACCCCGCCCTCGGGCCTGCTGCCCGGGCTCGGCCCCCTCAGCCCCGCGGCCCGCCCGCCCCAGGCCGGAGTGCCCCTTCCTTGGGTGTCCTTTTCCCTCTGGCCCCACGGAACCAGCCTGGCCCTTGAGGCCTCTTTTTCCCACCCCGAGGCCCTGCTCTGTCCTAGGCGCTGGCTGAGGAGAGTTACCCTGGAGATAATCGGGGCGTGGACCTGTAACTTTGTCTAAAACGTGCAACTTTGCCCAAAACCCTTGGGAGCTCTGGGCTCTGGGTTGGCTCAGCTAGTTCTGAGGGCCAAAGGGGACATGGCTAGGCAAGTTAGTGGCTCAGCACAGCTGTATGTGTGGCACTCTAGCGTGTCTTGTTTGGTCTTGTGCTGGGTTAGGAGCACCTGGCTCCTTGCCTTCTTCCTTGTGCTGCTCATGGATTTTTTTCTGGTTTTACAGCGAAGTTTTCAAAGCCAAACATCGTCAGACGGGCAAGAAAGTAGCTCTGAAGAAAGTGTTGATGGAAAATGAGAAGGAGGGGGTAAGTGTGGGAGCATGGCTGGGCTGTGTTTGGGAAGGCCTGGATTGGGAGAGTTCATAGGTGAAAGCTAATCTTTGGAATGTGGAGTGGTTTAACCCCAGCTGGCAACTAGGACCACACAGCCGCTTGTTTGCTCTCCGGAGTTGCGATGGGGGAGAGAATCACAAGAGTAAAAGTGAGGAGAAACTTGTGGTTTGAGATAAAGAAAGTTTAATAGGTAGACCAAAAGCCGTGCAAGCAAGCAAAGCAAAACAAGGAATCCATTCACTGCTTCCCATTGGCAGGCAGGTGTTCAGCCGTCTCCAGGAAAGCAGGGTTCCATCACGTGTAACAGTTACTTGGGAAGACAAATGCCTTCAAACATGTCCCCCCCCTTCCTTCTTCCCTCAGCTTTATATACAGAGTATGATGTCACATAATATGGAATATTCCTTTGGTCAGTTGGGGTTAGTTGTCCTGGCTGTGTTTCCTCCCAGTTTCTTGTGCCTTCCCAGCCTACTCACTGGCAGGGCAGTGTGAGGACCAGAAAAGGCCTTGACTGCCTAGCAACAACCAAAAACACCAGTGTGACATCAACACCATTTCTAATCCCAAATCCATACATAGCACAATACCAGCTGCTAGTAAAAAAGTCAACTCTATCCCAGCTGAAACCATGACAGGATGGCAGAGAAGCATTTTCACTCTGTTCTTTAACAATATTTACTGCTATAATGTGCCAGATCTTGAACCTGTTAGGGTGTGGACAGGATCCTAGCCCTGTGGCCTTTTTCCTTTCCTACTGATATTGTGATAATGTTGAGTTTTGTGGTTGCCCTACCAAAGTACATGGGCTGTTACTACCTTCTTTGCTTCAAAGGCACATGGCAGCTGTGTGGTGGCTGTGCTGCGCAGGACAGCTGCTGGGAGGTGACACTGCCCATGTGTTCCTCTTGCTGTGCAAAACCCAGTCACCCTCGGCGCACAGCTCCACACTGGCTGTCATTTGTGGAAGAACTGGGTAGTGCGTGAAAGGCACGTGCTCAGGGGGGTGCAGAGATGGGGCAAGCTGAGGAGAGCGTTAACAGCTTAAACAGCACTGGCAGCAGCTGGGGAGGCTGCTCTGCAGTTCAAGCTGGGCTGTACCATGTCCTGTTAGGAGTATGCAAGGTGAGGAGAGGAGGGAGAGGCGTATGTGTGCTAGTCTCGGCACCATGCAAACACCTCTATCTCATGGCAGAATACCTCTCACTAATGGTGGCCTAATGGTGAATAAATTTTGGCAATCCTGGGTTGATGGTTTGTTTTTAAGCTCTGATCGCCCTTCAGTGACTTGTCACAGTGCTGCTCAAGCAGGTCCTCTGCCAAGCTGCCATGGTCACATCTCTCCTGTTCTCTAGGCAGGGGTGGCCTCGTCTCCTGCACACCTAATCCCTGTCCTCCCTTTCTCCTTTCCAGTTCCCCATCACAGCCTTGCGAGAGATTAAAATCCTCCAGCTGCTCAAACATGAGAATGTGGTGAACCTCATAGAAATCTGCAGGACCAAAGGTAGCTTGCGCGGGTCTCCCTTGTGCTGGTTGTCAGCTTTTCTTCAGTCCTTCTTTGCCACTGAGCAGGCTGGTGGTTTGTGGTGGGGGTGGGGTCCTCTAGCTGAGCACAGGCCTCTGTTCTTGCCTGTGATGTAAGGTGATGGGACACTCATTGGAAAACAGTTTCTAAATGAGTTATGACATTGCTGCAGTTTGACTGGGAAAAACTGTTGTCAGTCCTGCTAGGATATGCCTGTGCCGTGGTGGTGAATGCTGCCCGTGTTGAGAAACTCCTGTCTGAGACGCTTTAAATAAACCAGCGCCAGAGATTTTGAACCAGAGGGTTCTCAGTCTAGAGCTGATCTTGTGGCTGTACACAGCTGGTTCCCTGTGAGGAGCTGGAGCCATCCCTCTCAGTTGGCATATGACAGTTCGTGGCACCTCTGAGCTGATGACACAGCTCCAGCTGGAGACTCACTCAGCATCTCTTTCTGTGGGTGACAGTAACTGCTCGTGCTGTGAGGGCTGGGACTCTGCACAGTGTGGTTCTGAGCTGCTCTTCCACCTCCTCACTTCCACCTCACGCAGCATGCCTCTGCTGCGTGACTGGCATGCTCAGTGCACCTGGCCTGGCTCTGTTTCCAGCAGAATTGCTTTAAAACATTTGCTAGGTTTTATGTATCATTCTCTTAGATAGATTTGTACTGGAAAAATAATTTTGAAAGTGACAGCTGATGTTAAAAGCCTGCCATTCTCTAGGCAGTCATTTCAGTTAAATAGAAATGAAAGTGGCAGGTATCTGGTGATGACGTTTTCAAAAACATCCAGTCACTGAACTGGTAGAAATCTCTGGCCTAGGACTGGGAACTTGAAGTTACTCCAGTACTCCATTGCATGTAGATTATTGTCTGAACAGGTATGAGTATAAGCACCAACGACAAGTTAATTTTTAATTCATTGTGTGATAAAATGAGTTGTGATGATTGCGTGTCTGGCATGCCTTAGGTAAATATTTTTGTGGACATGTCAATTGTTTGTGTTTTGTTTAAATTCCAGTCTTCATCCAAATCTACCTTGACCTCAGTTTCCAGTAAAGTAGAAATGTTGCATTTGCTGCTCTCAAACTTTAAGCTATTCTTTTTTTACATTAGAAAGGTGCAGTAGGGTCTGTATCTGTGTAAGGAACTGCAAACCCAGTCTAGCTGGCAGAGGAGAGTGGTGTGTTTCCATGGGGGCTGAGCTTAGATGTAATTTTCCGGTTGGAGTTGCTGATCAGCAGGTTTTGCTGATTACAGCTGATGAAAATCAGCCTTTCTTTTTAATAATGATTTGCATGTGTGCTCTAGGAACAAGATTGAAATCGATTGCTTCATTTGAGGTTTCCTGTTATTGACTTTATATTGCAACTGCAGTTTTAAATCACTTTGATCCAGATCAGTCTGTGTTTATAGATGCTGTCTGAGGTTGCAGTAAACCTTACTTTCTAATGTTACAACCAACAGATTTTCTCTGTTTCTGCATTTTCCCTGGGGCTGTCTTTGTGGGTGCCTCCTCTGTCACTGATGCAATCAGTGATAGGTGCTAGGCTGGCAGCTAGCGGTATGGGCACCTACCAGCCACAGCTTGCAGGGGGGAAACCCCACAGCCGTTATGTGCACAGAACAACACAAAATGAAGCTTTCAAAGATTTTAGTGTCCTTTCCTTCCCTGTCTGGTGACGTTCACTACTCTGATCCTCATCCCCTGTTCTTCTGTTGCTAATTGTGCTCTTAGTGCTAGTTGTGCTGCCTTAGTGCCTCTTTATGAAGGATCTCGAGGCCTGCAGGGTGTCTCTGGTTCTTTGTGTTCCTGTGCCTGGAGGTTTTGTCTAGTGAGCATTGTACCAGCAGCAGAGTATCTGGAGGTCAGGAGGAGCTGTGATGGGGCTCAAGATCCCTCGCTGACAGTCCCTCCTTGCCTCTCCTGTAGCCTCTCCATACAACCGCTGCAAGGGCAGTATCTACCTTGTGTTTGACTTCTGCGAGCATGACCTGGCTGGCCTTCTCAGCAATGCCCACGTCAAGTTCACACTCTCAGAGATCAAGAAAGTTATGCAGATGCTATTGAATGGACTTTACTACATCCACAGGAACAAGGTAATGGGCCAGATCCGTGCTGTGCCCTGAGGTCACCCTGCTCTCTGTGGCCTTGCAAGGAGCAGGTTTCTTGGCACAGGAGGGAAATCCTTCGTCGTCCTCCACCTTCGGAATCTGAGTGCCCTGCTGGCACCAGGCACCCAAGGAGGGTACCTTAATGGCTTATTTCGATGTCTGTCCTTGTACAGATCTTGCATCGAGACATGAAAGCTGCAAATGTCCTGATTACGCGGGATGGAGTTCTGAAGCTGGCAGATTTTGGGCTGGCTCGAGCTTTCAGCCTGGCTAAGAATAGCCAACCGAATCGCTACACCAACCGGGTGGTGACTCTGTGGTATCGGCCGCCAGAGCTGCTCCTAGGTAGGAAGTGATGGGCTCTGCCAGCTTCTCTGCCCTTCTCGTTCCCCCCAGAGACTAACACGGCATCTCCGTTTAGGGGAGCGGGACTATGGTCCCCCCATTGATCTCTGGGGCGGAGGCTGCATCATGGCAGAGATGTGGACCCGCAGCCCCATCATGCAGGGGAACACAGAGCAGCACCAGCTCACCCTCATCAGCCAGCTCTGTGGATCCATCACGCCAGAGGTGAGAGCGAGAGCGTGGGATGCTGCGGAAGGTGGGAGGAGAGCTGCAAAGCGGGTGGTGTGGGCAGGGTCTGGGACCGGGCATTCCTGGACCTCTTCCCTGCCCTGTGTGCTGGCTGCTGCATGCTCCTGGCACTGGAGTGTGCCTGCCCAGCGCTAGTAGGGAGCCTGGGGAGGGTCCTGCAAATGCTATTTGCTTCCAGGGAGCTGAGTGCACAGTGGAACGCTGCGCTTTCCTTGCTGCTCTCGTTACTTGCGTTCTACCTCCTAAAAATAAAAGGGTGAACTTGGCCTCCCAGATCTCATTCGAGAGGGGCGAGTCCTGTCCTTGTTTTTGAGCATCTCTCTGCTGGCTGCTCCAAGTGTGAAAGAACAGAACATTACATGTAGAAACCTGTTCTAGTCTGTGTTTGGGGGTTGTCTCTCAGATAAATGCTCTCTGAATTTCTGCTTAAAGAAGGGGTTTTTGTTTTGTATTGAGGGGTTTGTCTCAGGTGCTTTGCACCAGTCACCTTGAAAAGCTTCTTTAATTCTGGCTTCTGATTTGTGGCATCATCTTGTCCCTGGTGTGAGCACTCAGCCCTTTCTCAGCTCTTTATTTAACGACAGCTTGTCCTGCCCTCTTGTGGGGGATCGAGCTGAGGGATCTCTTGTCAGGGCTGTAATCTGGGGGGTTCGATAGGCAGGCAGCTGCAGAGGCCTGATGCCTCTGTTACATACATTATGTACATACATTGAAGGCGCTTTCTTTTGTATGTAAATACCTGCTGTGGGCTCTCCCAGCTCAGGGTTGAGGTAAGAGCTGGTGATTGAAGCAAGCTTTGCTTTCTAAGGATAAAAGGTACCACATACATCCAGGTTGTTTTTTAGCAATGCGTTTTGTCGTTTTACCTTTCTGGATGTTGTAGCTGGCCTGAGCCGTGCTCTCTAGTAGCTCTTTTGTCAGAGAACCAGAAATCCTGGAGCATCCTGTGTGCCGTTCCCACACCAGGAGGACTCTGTCCTGACTTGTCCACGTGTCTCCAGGCTTTAGTGCACTCTTTTATGAGTCCTTCATGCTGTGGGAACAAGGTCTGCCTGCTTGGAGGTTATAAAATAGCATTGTTCTCCTGGCAGACCTCGCCCTGGTTTGCCTGAGGGTGTTAGCATCAAAAATGGTTTGTCCTCTCCTCTTCTCTCTGTAACTATTTCTTCCCAACCCTCCCTTCCTGCTCCTTTCCAGGTTTGGCCAAATGTGGATAAATATGAGCTGTACCAGAAGCTGGAGCTCCCCAAGGGCCAGAAGCGCAAGGTGAAAGATCGCCTGAAAGCCTACGTTAAAGACCCCTACGCCCTCGACCTCATCGACAAGTTGCTGGTGCTGGATCCCGCCCAGCGGATCGACAGTGATGATGCACTGAACCATGACTTCTTCTGGTCAGACCCCATGCCCTCGGACCTCAAAAACATGCTGTCCACCCACAACCAGTCCATGTTCGAGTACCTGGCCCCACCACGCAGGAGGGGTGGGCACATGCCCCAGCAGCCAGCTAACCAGGGCAGGAACCCGGCTGCCACCAACCAGACTGAATTCGACAGGGTGTTTTGATTGGGGGCTTCCCCAGCGGGGTCCCGGCTGGGCTACTCTGCAAGTTGCATCAAACGGGGATGTTCTGGCGAGGTCTTTCTGTCTGGGAAAGGACTTTCTTCAAGGCGAAGTGCCTGCTGGCTTTAACCGAGCTCTACCGTCTCCTCTCCTCCTGCAGCAGCTCAGCCACCGCGGAGCTGCGTGATTGGGAGGTGACGCCTGCGAGGCCGGGGTTGTTTCCCTGCAGCTTTGGCGCAGAGCCTGTGTCCCCCCTGCAACAGTCTGTATTGGTTACATTAATCTTGCGGATTGATCGTTATGGATCTGGTGATGGAGAAAGTGGCTCTGTTGGTGCTGGGGCTCTCGGCAAGTGGTGCTGTGACCGGCAGGACTGGGAGTAGCTGCCCTGGACCAAACTGGGCTCTGATGGGAGATGTTTCACCTCTCTCTTGGCTGTAGCTCCTGCACGGCATATCCTCTGAACACTGAAGCGCTGATGTAGGACGAGGCAGGTGCTCCTGAGTAATGTGGAGGTGTGCTGGGGAAGGCAGAGTCACTCCAGACAGCATGACTAACTCTCACTGGAGTTTGGGCTGTAGCCTAGAAAGGGGCTCGCTGGGCAAACCAGAGGGGTGGCTGCCAGAGCTGGTTGCTCCATACAGCCAGGATTTACAGGGGAAATCGCTGGTCTCTGTAACAGCACGCGGCGTCTTCGCTTTCTTCATTGCAAACTGCAATTAGGAGTCTTGTGGGACACACCCAGCCCGCTGCGCGCTTTCCCCGTAGCGCAGGCTGCAGCAGGAGTTTGGATGGGGTGGGGAGTTGCAAGCGCTGGCCTCCATCTGGGGTGAGACCTGCCCATCCCCCTGTCTGCAGGGATTTCACTGTGGCAGAGTGACTCTTTAAACACTCGTTTGTCCACTCCTCTGGCCTGGAGCTCTTTGCACGAGTCTAGAGCAAGCCCTGCTGCCTTCCCTGGGTACAGCGACCAGCCTGATGCGCTGTGCTGGTGTGCACACACCTTCTGCCAGAGCTTGTCGGGACTCAGAGAGAGTGAGGGCTCTTTCACAGCCCGCTGTGGTGGAACACTTCGTCTTCCATGGCTGTCAGGTGCAGCTGGCCATCTTCTCAGTGAGCCCCATGGATCCCAAGACTTTCAAACAAATAACCTGTACGACATGCAGCGGGTGATAACCTTTGGCATTTGATAGGTTGTCCATTAACTAGACTAATGGCAAAAGCCACGTCGGTAGCATAAGGTCTCAGGGGAGGAAACGGTGGTGAGCAGGGGGCCATTCTCAGGACAAAAAGTGAGGATGATAAAGGACGTGTACAAGGTAAATCTCTCTTGGTGTGGGGCTCTGAAACAGTGTCTGGCGGGGGGGGGAAGGGGATGCACTTGATTTCTTTGGAAAAAATGAATTTGGTTGCCAGCAATAAGCCAGATGACTTTTGCCAGTTGTGAATAAAGACGCTCCTGCCCCAAACAGTTGGTTTTAACCCTGTGTCACTCTTTTGCCTAAACGGGGAAAGCAGCCGGAGTGCTGTAAAGTGGCACCTCTGTTATTCCCAAGGATGGGCCGCCCGGGTTTGGGTTTGGACGTGGTGACTCCGCTGCCGTGTTCCCCTCCTGGGGGTCCCGCTGCTGTTAATGGGGGGGATGCTCTATGCAATTAGCGCTGAGGTCGATTAACTGGTAGCATGAGCAGAGGTGGCTGTTGGGGACAGCTCGGCTGCTCTGCTGGCACCGGATGGGGGTGATGCTGCCAGGCTGGGGCTGGACAGGCCCGGGGGGGTCCCCGTGCCCCTGAGCTGCCCCTTGGGCCCTGGTGTTGGGCGGTGGGTGCTGGGGCTGAGGAGCCACGGTGGGCTCGGTGCTGCGCCCATCCCCTCTGCGTCGCCCGAGGGGGGCGACCGGTCCCCCCCATCCCCCCCCCGGTGGCTCCGCGGGAGGAGGAAAGGTTCCCCCCAGGCCGCCCTCCATCCTCACTGCCCCTCGTAAAGATGGTGCCCCCCTCCGACGTGGCGCAGCACTGCCCGTTTCAAAGATGGCGGCGGGGGATGGGGATGGGGGGGGGGAGAGGGGGGGCGGGTCAGTTCGGTCCCGCCCCAGGCGGCGGCGCGGGCTCGCGGCGGCACAGCGCGCGGCGCGGCGGCGGGATGGTGGCGCGGGGGCTGCGCGCGCTGCGTGGGGCGCTGCGGGCGGCCGCCGCCTCCGGGCGCCGGTTCAGCACGCGGCCGGCGCGCGCCCCCGCCATGGACTACCAGGTACCGGCGGGGGGGCGGGAAGCGGGACCGAGTGCCGCGGCGGGGGCCTGGGCCGTGCGGCGGGACACCGGCAGGCTGGGGCATCCCACCGAGCCGGGCGCTGGAGGGCAGCGGCAGCCGCAGGGCCGGGGCTCCCCAGCACCGAGGGGCCCTTCCCGAGACCACGGGGCTCCGGTACCGTGCGGAGCGCTGAGCCCCCCTTCCCCCTCCCCGTCCCTCCTGCGGGGCTGCCCCTCTCCCGCCGCCCCCGGCCGCTGTTCGCCATCTCGCCCTTCTGCTCACCGGGGACAGCCGGTGCCCGACCGTCACGCCGCAGACACCTCCGTCCACCGTGGCGTCACCCGGCTGACCCCAGCCTGCAGCGGCAGCCGGTCCGGCAGCCACGGGGCATCCCGGGCGGACACGGGGACGTCCCGGGCCCACGTGGCTGCCTGGCGTCATGGGGGACGACGGTGGTCCCCGCGCTGAGGGCCGGTGCGGAGCCCCCCCCGGGGAGACGGGAGCCGTTCTGGCCCTGTCCCGTGCCACCGGTACCCGGTCTGCCGGGTGCCGCCACGGGGTCGGGCTGCTCGGGTGGGGTGTTCCCGCAGTGGGGACACGGGCTCGTCCCATGCCCGGTGTCCCCACTGCAGCACACAGCGGTGCCAGGGCCAGGCCTGCGTGTCCCCTCGGCGCGGGTCCGGGGGGTCTCGGTGCCACCGGTGACTTCTGGGCTGCGCACCCGCATCCGTCCCGCGTGCACCGTGCAGGTGCAGCTCTGTTGCTTCGTTTGTACCTCTAATTAAACACCAGCAGGGCGGGCACGCGGGCACCCGAGCACCGCCCGCTCACACCCACGGGCGGCCTTGTCCCGCTGGGGCAGGGGTGGCTGCCGGGCGCTGGGCTGCCCCGTGCCCCCTCGGCGGGGACAAGGGGCGGGCTCCCCCCGCAGATAAGTAGCCCGTCCCTGCCACAGGCTCTGGTGCTGCCGGCACGTCCCCGCAGGGCCATGGCGGAGGAGATGCTGTCGGCGTGGGCGGCTGCGGGCACCTTCGAGGGAACGGAGCCCGATGGGGTGGGTTGGGTTGCGGTGGTCACAGGGCGGGTTGGCCCCCAGGGCCGTGGCGGTGGGCGCAGCCCCGAGGCCACGGTGATGGACGCCATCCTGACCACCTCCACTGGGGGTCTTTCCAGGACGCCATCCGGACCCTCAACACCCTGCAGACCAATGCCAGCTACCTGGAGCAGGTGAAGCGGGAGCGCGGCGATCCCCAGGCCCAGCTGGAAGCTATGCAGGGCTTTTTGGAGAGGAGCGGGCTCAAGGTGAGGGGGGGTGTCGTCATCCCCACCCTGCCACCCCCCATCCCGGCAGTGGTGCTGCTGCGCTTGGCACTGGCTGCTGCGGGGGTCTCACGAGGTGGTTGACCTCCGGCAGGTCGAGGACCTGGATCGACTGAACATCATCCACGTCACGGGGACGAAGGGCAAGGTGAGGCGGGGGGGCGAAGGGGAGGCTGATGGTGTCTCTGGCTCCGTTTGCCCCTGACCCAGCGTGGTGGGGTTTAACGCTGCCGTTTCCCCAGGGCTCAGCATGCGCCTTCACCGAGTGCATCCTCCGCAGCTACGGGTTGAAGACAGGCTTTTACAGGTGGGCAGGGGAGATTGGGAGGGTTTGGGGGTGGCTGGTGGTGCTGTGCCTGACCATAACCCCCCCCGTTCTGTCCCCCCAGCTCCCCTCACCTGGTGCAGGTGCGTGAGCGGATCCGCATCAACGGTCAACCCATCAGCAAGGAGCTCTTCAACAAGTACTTTTGGCTTGTCTACAACCGCTTAGAGGAGACCAAGGTGGGGGTGGTGGGGCTTGTGGGGGGTGCTCCTTCCCCCGGGTACGCACCGGGGCAGTGTGCCCCAGCACCGGTTGGGGATAACCCATGCTGTCCCCTTACGCTTGCTCTGCCTGGCAGGACCCGGCACACGCCAGCATGCCGGCATACTTCCGCTTCCTCACCATCATGGCCTTCCATGTTTTCCTGCAGGAGAAGGTAGGTGGTAGTGGCCTCTGGCTTGTGATGGGGACGTCAGGTTGGTGGGGACCTCAGGGAGGGGGGGACATGGTGTCCAGCCCTGACTTGGGGTAGAACTTCCATCAGTCCAGCTGTCATGGCTGTACCCAGGGGATGCTGTGCCAGTTGGATGGTCCCCCCATGAGTGGGCCACGTGTTCAGGCACGGGTTTGGAGGGGTGGTGGCAGGGACCCGGCCCCACCCAGTTCCCTGAATCCATGGGGACACATGCTGCCTTGTGATGGCTCCAGTGTCCCTGTGTCCCCAGGTGGACCTGGCAGTGGTGGAGGTTGGAATTGGCGGCGCCTACGACTGCACAAACATCATCAGGTAGGAGCCGGCAGGGCCAAACCTGTCCCCTGGGGGTGCCAGGGCCTGGTGTCCCCACGGCAGGGGGACAGCAGGGACATTGCCACGCTGTGTTCCCAGGGCACCGGTGGTGTGTGGGGTCTCCTCCCTCGGCATTGACCACACCAGCATCCTGGGGGACACCATGGAGAAGATCGCCTGGCAGAAGGGGGGCATTTTTAAGGTAGGGAGACCTGGTCCTACTCCTCTCACAATTTTGGGGTGTGCTCCCCCATGGCCCTGAGCATCTCCATCCTTTGCAGCCCGGTGTGCCAGCGTTCACTGTGGCACAGCCAGAGCGGCCGCTGGAGGTGCTGAGGGACCGAGCTCAGGAGCGGGAGGTGAGTTGGGTGGCAGGGGGGTGGATGAGGTTACCCTATGGTGAGGGGTTAAGCCTCCTCTCCCCACAGTGTCCCTTGTACCTCTGCCCGGAGCTGGACGCCTTCGAGGGGGGCCACCGGGCGCTGGAGCTGGGGCTGGCGGGTGCCCACCAGCGCTCCAATGCTGCCCTGGCCCTGCAGCTGGCACGGACCTGGCTGCAGCGCCGCGGCTGCCGGGGTAAGGTGTGGGGACAGGAACGGGGACGGGGGGGGTGTCAGACCCCGCTGTGGCCCCCAGGGTCTCAGTGGGGGCGCCCGTCCCTCCAGGTCTCGGGGAGCTGAAGGAGGCGCTGCCAGGCACCGAGCTGGCGGGGAGGCCAGTGCCACTGGCACCCACCTTTCAACCCACTGATGCCATGATCCAAGGTGCAGTGTGGCCGTGCCGGGACTCCACTCGCCATGTCGCAGGGCTTGTGGGGGGACCACGCTGGGACCCCAGCCAGTGCTGCCGGTGCTGGAGGGCACAGCCTGGCTGCCCGCCCTGGGGTCCTGGAGGTGGAGGGGGGTGTGGGGGTCCCAGCTATGCTATGTGCCTCCTGTTCCCACCCCCCCCAGGTCTGCGGGACACAGAGTGGCTTGGCCGGACGCAGGTGCTGCCCCATGGCCCTGTGACGTGGTACCTGGACGGAGCCCACACCACCAGCAGCATCCAGGCCTGCGTCCGCTGGTTCCGCCAGGCTGCCCTCAACCAGGAGAAGCCCCACGAGTAAGGAGGGGACACGTGGTGCGGGGGGACACACACACACGCACATGGTGGGGTGCAGTGGTGGTGCTGGGGGTCCCCATGAGGCACGGGCCATCCGCCCTTTCTCCCCACAGCGGCTCCGAGGTGCGCGTGCTGCTCTTCAACGCCACGGGGGACCGGGACACGGCGGCGCTGCTCAAGCTGCTGCTGGTGAGGTTTTGGGGGGGGAGGTTTCAAGGGGGGGAGTCGCTGCGCCTGGATGCCTGCATTGTCTGCTTGTGCTGGGACCTGCTTGCTGGGGCGTGGGGAGCTGCGAGGTGGAGCTGATGTCTGTCTGTCTGTCCGCCCTGCAGTCCCTGGTTGTACCCTACCTCGGTGTCCCCTGTAAGGGTCTCACAGCCCTGGGTGCAGGGGGAGGCTCGGATCACCCCCTCCCTGGACCAAACCCCCCCGTAACCCTGCTGGTGTGGGACTGGTCCCAACTGGAAATCCCATGGGTGGGTCCTGAGGGCTCCCACAGCGCTCACCCCCCTCTCCCCACAGCCCTGCCACTTTGACTACGCCGTCTTCTGCCCTAACTTCACGGAGGTGTCGGTGGCCAGCAATGCAGGTGAGCACCAAGGAGCTGGGGTCCCCCCCCGTCCCCCCAGCCCCCTCCCATCCCCAACCCCTCCCTGCCCCCCCCCACGCCCCAATCCCTGACCCCCATCCCTCCCAGACCAGCAAAACTTCAACGTCACGCTGGAGAACGCCCTGACCCGCTGCCTGGAGAACCAGCGGACGTGGACCCGGCTGCTGGAGGAGAAGGGGGGGCAGGACCCCTGGCTCCCGGCCCCCCTGCGGGCAGGGGGGCTGCTGCAGCCGGCCCCCACCCGAGGGACCCTGCTTCTGGTCCCCCCGGCCCCAAGACCCCTCAATTCCCCCTCCCTCGTCTTCCCCTGCCTGGCCCAAGCGCTGCGGTGGGTGGCACAGGGCCGGGACCCCCAGCTGGCAGCACCCACCGCCATGGGGGCTCACCCCCACCCCGTCGCCAGCAGTGGGGCCGTGCTGCTGCGGGAGGCGGCTGCCATCCGCGTCCTGGTCACTGGTAGCCTGCACTTGGTTGGGGGGGTCCTCCGGCTGCTTGACCCCACGCTCTCCCAGTAACAGGGCCGGGGGGAGCCCGGGGCTTTGCACCTCTTTTTACTTGAAGCGCCAGTTCTGCCCCCGATGATGCTCGGGGGCGGCCGGGGGTGGGGGATGTGGGACCCCCAACCCCATCCCAGCCCTTTTCACCCCAGTGCCTTTTGCCTGTGCCCCCTCTGGGGGGACACTGGCCATGGGGGAAATGCTCCCGGCCCCCAGCCCACCTTGGTGAGACTGACTGGGGGAAGCCCTGGGCTCTGGGGGGGGGCTACCCCAGGCTGTGCTGGGGTCCTGGTGCCTGGGGGGTGGGCTGTTTTGGGGGGGTTGTAGGTGGGAGCCTCGAGCCGCGGTGAGGCTCGGCATCAGGGCACGACTAATTTAACATAGGGGGAGATTTTTATTATTATTAATAAGAGTTTGTAACTTGGACGGGGAGCTCGGGGAGGGTGGTTTCTGCTCATCACCCCACGCAGGGGCAGCAGCCCTGCACCCCCCCCACCCCAATAAACCTCTTTCTGCTCCCAGTGGTGCCCACTGCCTTCCTGGGGGGACGCAGGAGTGGCGTGGAGGGGCCACCCCAAGTGCTGGGGCACATCCTGGGGGCACCCACTTTTGCCCCCCCACCCCCCATTTGATGGGGAGCCTTGGGGGGGGCTTTGGCAATAGCTGCTCTCTCCGCCTTCCCAGTGCACCCAGCAGCGGGGGACCCCGGGGGAGGTTGTGGGGTCCCCCCTCCCTGGCGTGGGCTACCCTTGGGGAGCCAAAGCATTCACTGAATGAGTAACGGAGGCCCCCTCCGGGCTCGGCCTGAGATTTGGGGCAAAAAAACAGCTTAATGGGGCCGGGGTGGGTCCCCAAGTCCGGCGGCCAGGGGCAGGGCGAGCTCGGGGGGGCCTGGGGGAGTCAGGCCATGCTGCTGGTGGAGCAGGGAGTGCTTTGGGTGCTGCCGATGCTGTGGTTGGTGCTGCTGCTCTCCGAGGCTGGCGCCGTGCTGGAAACCGGCTGCAGTTTGGAGATGGGACCTGGCTCACGCCGCCCGCCACAGGGTGAAACACCAAGGGGAAACCAGACTCAGGGTGGCTGGTGGTGGCCATGGCTCGTCCCCACGGGACCTTCCAGCCCCCATGCACCCACCCTCCTGTATCGCTCCCTAGCCACCCCCTGAGCCCCCGCGATGGCAATGGGCATGGTTACACTGGAAGCAGGAGGGATTGCAGGGGGCCAGGGGGACCCCAGGGGGGTGATGGGATCCCGAGGAGCTGTGGCCACCCTGAGCAGGGTCATTCCCCTGTGGCATTACCAGGAGAGCCATACAGATGATGGCAACACAGCAGGCTGGTCCCTTGCTCACCCAGGGACCTTCGCTGGGGGGCCTTTGGGCTGGGGGGGGGAGGTACATGGGCAACCCAGCAAGGAACATGCGTGTGGCCCCCTGCCCCATCCCACCATGGGCATCCCATGGGGCGCTGGATACTCACGGGTGTGCGAGTAGATGTACCAGAGCCCGGCGGTGAGGAGTGCCCCGATGAGGAAGGCGCCGAAGGTGATGCCCAGGACGGCGGCCAGCCCCAGCCCACGGTCTGCAGGAGGACAAGGTCGTCAGCACCGCCATGCTGGTGGGGGGGGAATATCCCATTCCCACCCCCCCCTCCTGCCCTTTGCCCCCCTCCCCTGCCCCAAACTCACTGTTGGTTGGCCGCCAGCTGTCCTTCACTGTCACCTCCAGGACCTTCTCAAAGATGGTGTTGTTCTGCAGAGGTGGAGGTTGGGGTGAGAGGTGGGGGAAACCCCTGTCCCCTCCCGCACCCTCAGTGGGGGACATGGCTGGGAGTCCCCAGGCTCTTTGGGGACTGGGGATGCTGCTCCCAGCCAGGTAACGGAGCCCAGAGGTTGGGGACAAACCCGCCAGGCTGCCACCACCGATGGTGGGGACCAGCGTGGTGGCATCATGGGGGGGAGGGGGGGGGGGAGGTTATTCATGCTGACCTGCAAGCCGGCCTTGCACTTGAGGGTGGCAGAGAAGGGGACGCGGCCGCCCTCAGGGACAGCGTAGGTGAAGCGGAAGCGCCAGACCTTCCTCCCATGGCCCGTTGGGGGGCCCTCCAGCACGGTCACCCCCGCACTGCGCGCCTCTCCACCCTGCACCAGCAGCACCGGCTCCCGCCCCGGTGCCACCAGCCAGCACTCCTTCAGCTGCAGGTCGGCTGGGTGGTCCTCCCACCGCATGGATGCCTGCCACGGGGAGGGGGGGGCATGCCATCAGGGATGTTGGCCCAGGGACAGCTGGATCCCCATTCCCTGGGCACTGAACTTGTGGTGGTACCTGCACGAAGACCTCCTTGTTGACCTCTAGCTCCATCTGCGGTGCCTCAAAGGCAGCAGTGGGGAAGAGGCGCAGGAAGAGCTCCCGTGGAATCTTGCACTGGAAGGCCACCTGCAAGTGGGGACGACGCTGAGACCTCCCCCACCTCCCGGTGCCCAGCCAGCAGTGGCACTGGCACCCTTCTCCCATGGTCCCATCCTTGACCCACTGGGAAACCCGGCTCTTACCCGCACACTCCGGAGCACTGCGCCCTTGGCCAGGTTGAGGATGAGCTACAAGAAAGTGGGGAATGTTGAGTCAGCCAAGTGGTCCCCGCTGCCAGGGGGGTCTATTGTCCCGGATGGGATGGGATGGGATGGGATGGGATGGGATGGGATGGGATGGGATGGGATGGGATGGGATGGGATGGGATGGGATGGGATGGGATGGGATGGGATGGAGGGGTCCCACTCTGGGATGGGATAGGGGATAGTGTCCCACCTGGGGGAGAGGTGCCACCCCCATCTCCACCAGCACCCAGGTGCAGCGGCAGGGCTCAGCTCTGGGATGTAGTGGGATGTTTCCAGCCATGCAAAAGCAAGGAGGTCCCAGTGGAGAAGCCCCCAGTGGGGCTGGGGGCAGCACCCCAGCCAGCCCCCCACCTCACCTCGTTGTTGGCGTGGCCCTTTCCCTCCAGCGAGGTCCCGCAGTGGCTGAGGGGGGTTTTCAGCATGAAGTGAGTGGCGTTTTTCTCTGCCTGGCAGCTGATGTCCCGCAGGGTGATGTTCACCACGTCCTTGATGGGCTGGGAGAAAAGCGCCCAGTGGTCACCCACCAGCTGGGGACAGCCCTGTGCCGCCCATCCCGAGCACGCAGAGCAGGATGCGACCTCCCCTGGGCGATGCTGGCAGGTGTTGGGATCGCCCCCCAGTCCCCTCCTCACCTCCAGGTGGGACCTGGCGATGACAATCTCCATGGTTTCATCTGTGCACTTCCAGGGCTGGAGCATGAGCAGCAGCACATTGGGCAGCGAGTCGGCAGTGGGGGCTGGGGGGTTCGTCGTTGCAGGTGCCCTCCTGACTGCCTCTGTGGGACAGGGAGATGGGGAGGCTTAGTGGGGGCAGTGGGACCTCTCCCCATCCTGCCCAGCCTCAGGGGCCTCACCATGCTCATGGATCTCCAGGCTGACACGGGCACTGGTGGGGATGGTGGAGTAGGAGGCGATGACACTGTAGTTCTTCTCGAAGGCTTTGGCGATGAGGCCCCTCTCTGTGTCGGGCAGGAGCTCCCCGGGGAGCAGCAGCGAGGAGATGGGTGCGATCTTGTAGTTCCCAGAGACCTACGGGGGATGGGGGAATAGAGAGGGGGTGGCTGAGAGGGTACAGGTACCGCTGGGGATGCTCAATGCAGGGACGTCTTCTGGGTTTGTCCCCGTTAGGAGGGCTTGCAGTGAGGGGGCTGCCACCTTCCCATGCCCAATGTCTCCAGGTGCCCTCCTGCCACCCCCCCATGCTACCAACCCCCTTGGCAGGGGCGGGGGGGGGGGGGCACACATCCCACTGAGCCCTACCAGGAACTGGATATGGCAGTTGTTGACAGAGAGGGACCAGGTGAGGTTGGCCCGGCTCTGCAGGATGAGGATCTGGTTGCTCACGGCTCTCTCAGGACAGCTCAGGGACAGGTTCACCTCTGTGATGGGGAAGCTGCAAAACCATGAGACACCCCCCCGCCAGCATCAGCCTCCTGCACCGGCAGATCCCGTAGCCCCACCTTGGGATGGGGGGGCCGCTCTGCCTATGAGACACCCCAATCCCTTCCCAAGCATCTTCAAGCATGTCCCACCACCTGTCCCACCACCCCAGGGGTCCCCCACCTGCACCATGCCATACCTGGGCTCAGGCTGCAGGCGGATGATGTGGGCGGCCCTGGTGCTCTGGGCATCCCCGCGCGAGCAGCCCTTCACCTCATGGAAGAAGACCTCAGTCTCAAGGTGCGGAATGGCATCGAAGCGCTCCTGGGGGACGCAGTCCTGGGGGCTGCCGGCATCTGTGGAGGCACGGGGGTCACCAAAGCTAAACGAGGCTCAGTGGTGGGGAGATGCTTGGGGCCAGCCCTGATGCTCCAGGCCAGGTGGCATCGCTCCCTATAGCATCTCCCCTGGAATCGTGCTTCTTCCCAGCAGGTTGTCACCCTTCAGGAACAGGGAGAGCATCACTTCTCACTCTGTCCCCCCCCAGAGCCAGCCCCCAGCCCCACGCACCTTCTCCCAGGCGGAGCTGGACCCAGCGGGGGTCCCGCAGCTTGCTGTAGGACGTGACACCCCCGTAGGCACCCTGAGCCCAGGCCAGCAGCTGCACTTCGCCCGTGGCCGCGGGCGGCTCGGGTCCCAGTGCCACGGTGGTCCCCAGGCTGAGGTGTGCGTCCTGTAGGGCGAGCGGCAGCCTGAGCCGGGGTGGGGGGACAAGGCACATCCCTCCCCAGCTCGGGCTGGTGTGGGGAAACCATGGAAAGTCTTTCCCCAGCCATGGAGGATGAGGATGTAAAGCTAAGCCAGGCGGGCATCCCCGGAGCCCCGGCTCCGTCGTGGCTGGGGGTCACCCTGGATGAATAGGGGTTTCTTGGGCCACAGACTGGGAGCGGCGTGGGCGGCCGGCGGCACGCGGAGAGCTCAGCCCACTTTATTATTAGCTGCAAACAAAGCAGGAGGTTTATTTTGCTAACAAAGCACCCGGCCCCGGCTCAGCTCACTGGAGCCAAACACCATCCCTGACCTTCCTCCCGCCGGCCGGAGGAAACAGGAGCTTTTTCCAGCCCTGTGCGTCATTCCCTGCCCAGCCAGCCCCGTGCTAAGCACTGCCGGCAGTGGCCAGGCGTGTCCCCTCCTCCCCTGGGCACCGCAAGCATCGCCTCCGAGGATGGAGGGCCAGTCTCCTCCAGGGACACCCCACAAACATCTCCAGGGATGGCCCCAGTCTTGCTACCCCCAGGGTTGCTCCAAGCACGGGGCTGTGGCACTCACAGTGCGGATGAGCAGGTCTGGGCACGGGGAGGTGACGATGGCCGAGCAGCGGGCACAGAGGAGGACAAGCACTGCTGGCCGGGTGCAGCCACCAGCTCGCGGTGTGACAGACACCCTCAGCAGGAAGGCAGAAGCCTGCGGAGGGGGGAAAAGGGAGAGCATCACCACCCTGGTCACCAAGCCCCAATTGCTGTCACCTATCTGGCTGCCCCCCGGCCACCCCACCTGCTCCCAGAGACGGAGGCAGCAGGGAGAGCCCTTGGGCTCATCCTGAGCACACGCCATGCAGTAGGCAGCCGTGATTGGATTTAGGGAGCAGGTTGGGGGATGCAGAGATGCCACGTGGATGTGTACCCACAGTGCTGAGGGCAAACACCTCCCAGCTCCCCCGAGCAAGGGACCAGGGCATTCCCACCCTAGGAATGGGAGCATTCCCCATACTGGGGTCCAGGGCACTGGGGACTGGGGCATCCTTGCGTCAGGGTCTGGGTAGTCTCTGTACTGGGTACCAGCGTGTCACCCCACAGTGGACTGGGATGTACCTACAACAGGAACTACAGCATCCTCACACGGGACTGGAGTGTCCCCACACTGAGGACTGGAGCATCCTCACACTGGGGTCAGGTCATTTCCCCCCCCTTCCCCCCGGGCACTGGAGTATCCCCACCATGGGCACCAGGGTGTCCCCCCACTGAAGACTAGAGCATCTCCACACCAGGCACCGGGACATCCCCCTGCGGGTTTCCCAGCCCCATCCCAGCACTGTGCAGCCTCTCCAGGCTCGGGACCAGCTGTACTGGTGTGCAGGGATGCCGGGGGCACAGCGGTGGTACACACTGCTCCCCATGGGCAGCACTGCCTGGCAGCCTCCAGCTGGAAATACAGATGGGGAAGCTGGAACACCAGGCACTAAGTTTGGCAACAACCGCCTGAATCACTGCTCGCAAAGTGCTGAGCCAGGCAGTGGGCAGGCCCTGTTTACCCTGGCAGGGTAAACCAGCCAGGGGCCGGGGGGGTGGAAGCAGCCGCCAGTGCCAGGGCATGGGGCCGGTGGGATGGAGCCATGGGCATCCTGGCCTGGCGGTGGCTCTGTGGCAAGCGTGGGTGGCCGGGGACCCCGGGTGGCCCCGGGTGTCAGGGAGGAGCTGGCGGCTGTTTTTCCTGCCGCGTGTTTTGCAGTGCACCATTGTTCGGCTGCGCGAGCGGCGGGAGCCTCGCCGCTGCCCCGCCGCCGCCTTTCAGGTTATTTTTTTCTTTTTCTTTTTTTTTTTTTTTTTCATCATGGGGATCTGCTTATAGAAAGCAGCTTCCAGTAATTCTTCTATAAGTGGAGCTGCATCCCTGCCCGGCTCCCTCCGCATGCCTCAGGGCTGGGTGCCCCAGCCATGACATCAATGTGTGTCCCCTGCCGCCGCCGGTGACAACCCCAGGGCACCCCCAGCTCCGGCACTTGGGTGCCAGGGCCAGGTCACACCAGCTTGGGGCAGAGGGGCCCTTGCAAAACCCACCCTCCCCAGCAGCTCCTCACCCGACCCCTGCCTCCCTCCGAAAAGCAGAACTGGGAGAGGTGGGAGGTGGTGGGGGGAGGAAACGTGGCGCCGGGTGGCCCAGAGCTGGGACAAAATCTGGTGCTGGGTGTGCTGGGGCCCAGCCGGCGTGAGAGGAGCCGTGCAAACCTGTGAGCCGGTGCACACTCATGTGCTGGTGCAAATCCATGCACCAGCACACACCCACTCACCAGTGCAACCCAGCACTGGATGGAGCCCCAGCCCCGTCGCTGCTCTGCGCCCGTCCTCACCCAAAAGCTGCCCGGGGCACCCACGACGCGGTTATCGCCCCTCGGCAGGCCGTGCAAACACTGGCGACCACGTTTCCGCTCGCTTGGCCGCCTTCAAGTGATGTGCCTCCCTCCATCCCTCCCCCTGTCCCTCCCTCCATCCCTTCTTCCCTCCTTCCATCCCGCCCTGGCACGGTCCCCATCGGGTACCCGTAGGTCTGCTCTACTCCTGAATCGGGACCAGGCCACCTCCCCAGGGAAACAGGGGTTCCTGGGACATCCAGCGCAGGGATAGCCCCGGCAACGTGGGCTGTTGGAGAAGTTGCCCCTGAAGACTTTAAATCCCCGGTGGGGCCACAGACACCAGTGGCTGCGCTGGGACAGGAAGCTCAGCAAAGGCACCATGGAAAAGGTTAATCTGGGTCCTCTCGCTGCGCCTTAGTTTGACAGCCGGGATGCCCTGCTCGGCAGGGACAGTGCCAGGGTGACAGTGCTGGGGTGACGCACTAGGACCCCGTTTGCTCACCTTGGACCACTCGACGCTGAGGATGTGAACTTCATGGCCGGTGCCCACAGAGCCGCTGCTGACGCAGCCCCGCGGCACTGTGCTGGTGGCGTAGGACAGTGTGATGGGTGGCTCTGCCGTCACCGGCTGCAAGTCACATCCCTCGGCTCTCCCAGGGTCTGGGTGGAAAACAAGAGACCGTCAGTCCCTGCTGCACGGACGTAGGGACAGGGAATGTAGGGTGACACGACATGGTGGGGGACGTGATACGGGAGGGGGCTGCATTACAACGCCAGCCCCGGGGCTGCCCCCGCACCCCCAGCGCGGCATCACCGCAGTCCCACCACTGGCACAGCGCCCGCGGGACCATCTGCTACGTGTTTGCTCGGGGCTCGTCTGCTGCTGCTGGCCCCTTGGCGCAATCACGTTAATGACCCTCGGATCCGGGCTGGAAAAATCCGCTGTCCCTCCTCGGCACTGCCGCGTGCCAAAACTCGCACCCGGCTGCCCCGAACACTCAGGCGGCGGCGGAAGCCCCCCCACATCCCCCGTGCCGCAGGAAAGCGGGAAGCTCAGGTATGGAAATGGCTGTAAAGCTCATCCTCCGCGGGCGCCGAGGCGTGAGCTTCGCCCCATCCCGAACCCCCCTGTGCGGCGCACGAGCGAGCGGGGCCGGGGGCGGCTGCCAAGGGAAATCCTGAGTGCAAACAGTCGTTTGAAGGCCT
Source organism: Vanellus vanellus (assembly GCF_965231255.1). Lineage (NCBI taxonomy): Eukaryota > Metazoa > Chordata > Aves > Charadriiformes > Charadriidae > Vanellus > Vanellus vanellus. Next base: position 6,165,444 of record NC_138923.1, on the reverse strand, counting down.
GATCCTGTAAATCCCCATTTGCCTCAGCCATTTCCCCTGCCCTGGGCAGCCCTGCTGTGGCCGGGCTGTCCTCAAGCTGGCCCCTGCGCTGGGAGATGGTGGACCTGAGCTGGGAGATGCAGTGGACACCCATCCATGGGTGCCCCCTTGCAGGGGACTAGGCAGGATGGAGCCCCATGCCACAGCTGACGGCTCTCCATGGGCACATAGTGCCTGGGGCACTGTGTTTGGTTTGGAGGTGGCCACTGAGCTCCGTCCCTTCCCGTCCCATCCTTTCCCATCCCTCGTGGCTCCAACCACCATGCCAGGAGGTGACCAGACCCTGCGCCAGGGCCACCCGGCCACCCCCGCCTGGACTGGGGCCATGGTGTGCGATGCTCCAGGCGCCGAGGCTTCGGGATGCCGCAGCCAGCAAAGGGCCACCCGTGCCATGTCATGTCCATCACAGCATCCCTGGCCCATGTCTCTCTGTCGGAGTGGCGCGGCCGTGGTGGCGGGGTCACAGCGCAGACCCCCCCGGTGACGCTGCCACGGGCCCACCTATTGTCCGACGCTTCCTCCCCCCAGCGCGGCGGCCGTGTGGCCGGCAGCATCGGGAGGAAGATAAACAGCCGCTTATCTGGGCCCCACAGGCTGCGTCCCTCTTCCCCTCTACTCCTGCCCCGACGGCACCGGGCACGGCCATACGGTCCCTGGCACGGCTGAGCAGAGGACAGGCAGCTCATCACACCTCAGGCAGTATCCCATAGGGAGGGTGGGCAGGGCCGGGGGGCCGTGGTGGGGCTCGGCCCCAGCACAGGGCAGGGATGGCAGCAGAGGGGATGTGGGGTACGGTGCCAGCTGGGCACCGTCAGTCCCTGGGGAAGGCAGCGGGCTCCAGCATTATGTCAGGATCAGATAAGGGGGCTCAGCTGGGCCGCCGGGGCGATCAGATAAGGGCACTGTTATTTTTGTACTCCGGGAAAGGGAAAAAAAAAATTAAAAGGAAGAAAGAAAGAAAATCCACTTTATGTTTTTCCAGCCGCCCGCCCTTCTCCTTCACTCCAGCGTGTCTGAGACCAGGGGGCAGGGAAGGTGTCACCACATCTCCCTGGTGGGTCAGGGGCTGGGGGGGGCGAAGTGTGGTTTTTGGGAGCAGATCAAAGGCCCTGGGTGGAGAGCAACGCCCAGGGGTGCTGGGCTGGGGTGTGCAGGGCTGGGGTGACTCCAGCAGCCCGGGATGCCCCATGGGACAGGCAGCGCCACTCTGGCATCCCGGCATCCGGCTGTGCCGCCTCGGCACTTGTGTAACGAGCTGGCCAGTGTCAGACCCCGTCAGGAATGGGCATGGACCCAGTGCTGCAAACTCAGGAGGGAAGGTTGTCACACACACATTCCTCCCGAGCCACCGCTGGCTGTTAGACCACGCAGAGGTGGCATCGGGGCTCAGATGACGGGGTGGACGGGACCAGGCTTTGGTGTTCACACAGACCACGTCATTCCTCCCCCTCTCTTACGCTGAGCAGCCTGTCCCCAGGGACGGGAAGGGACGACCCAGCACTGTGCTTACCCCACAGGGAGCATCTCTGGTCCCTGCCAGGATGGGGGGCACAAAGTCCTCCACCTTTGGAAGCCTGCTGTGTCCATGAGGCCCCACAGCACTGTACCTGCCATGGACACCCCCAGCCCATGGCACTGTACCTGCTGTGGCACCCCCAGCCCTGCGGGTCCCTGCAGGGGAGAAGTGGCAGCTGGACAGGGACAGCTAGGCAAGACAGGGACCATATGACACAGCTACGCAGGACGGGGACCATATGACATGGCTACACAGGACAGGGACCATATAGCACAGCTACTCAGGTCAGGGACCACACAACGCAGCTACTCAGGATGGGGACCATATGGCACAGCTGCGTAGCATAGGGATGATATGGCACAGTCACATAGCATGAGGACCATATAGCACAGCTGCATAGGTTGGGAATGGTATGGCATAGATGAATAGGACATGGTCTATACGGAACAGCTACACAGGACAGGGACCATACAGGCACAGTCATACATGACAGGGACTGTATAGCCCAGTTACGTAGGACAGGGACCATATGCCACAGCTACATAAGCTAGGGACCATCTAGCGCAGTTAGGACAAGGACTGCATTACACAGCTAAACAGGACAGGAACCATATGGCACAGCTACTCAGGATGGGGACCATATGGCATAGTTACATAGGACTTAGCCCATATAGCACAGCCACATTAGTGCAGGGACTGTATGGCACAGCCATATAGGATGGAGACTGTATGGGACAAATACAAAGGACACAGACTGTATGGCATGGCTACATAGGACAGAGACAGCTTTGCACAGCTGTGTAGGATGGGGACCAGATGGCACAGGTACATGATGTAGGGACTATACACCACAGACAGGGAAGGCAGGGCCTCTGTGGCACAACTACATAGGACGCAGACCACATGGCACAGCTACATAGGACACAGACCTTATTGCACATCTACATAGGATGGGGACCGCACGGCACAGCCATAGGACGGGAACTGTAAGGCACAGGTATGGGGGACACAGACCTTATGGCACAGCTGTATAGGATGGGGACCATACTGCACAGCTATGGGGGACATGACCCGTACAGTGCAGCCTCACTGGAGAGGGATCACCTGGCACAGCTACCGGGCAGTGACCAGGGGGTGACAGCAGGCAGGGAGCGGGCACAGAGCCTGACAGCGGTGACACCCCAGCAGCACCCACCAGCGCTGGCCCCTGCAGTGGCCTGGAGGGACCGACCCAGCCAGGACAGGCTGTGCCGCCGGCCTCGGTGTCCCCAGGCTGCCGCTGCCTTCCCAGTTCCCTTTCCCTCTGCTGGTGGGTCTTATCCCCAGGTCCCCCAGCTCCCTGCCCTCCGTCCGGCACGGGTGTCCCCACACCTGTCCCCCTTGAAATTCCCCCTGAGGCTTCGCAGGAACCTTGGGGTGGCTTTAGTGCTTCCCCGACTGCTCCAGAGGTGGACAAGTACCCAGCCCCGTCCCCATGGCCGACGTGGGGCTTTATGGGGCTTTTCCCATTCCTCACCCTGACTCCCGGTTGATCCCCCCCACTCCGTGGTGGCGGGGGGCCACAGAAGCTGCCCCAGACCCCCCGGTTGCCGTCGCCTCTGCCGGGGCACAGCAACGGTGCCTTCGACACCTCCCGAGCGCTGGTGACGCAGCCTGGATTTCGGGGGTCCCGGGGAGTGGCAGGGCTGCGCTGTGTGTGTCCCTCTCCAGGGCTGGGGGTGGCTTATCCCTCCCCACCTCTGGGGCTGCCCCCCAAAACCTTCTCTCCTGGGGCATTCCCAGGGGTGACAGTGCCCGCGCCAGCACAGCCAGGACCCCTTCGGCCACAGACGTGCTGCCCCCGAGGGAGCTGGATCCCCCCCCCGGCATAGGCTGCTCTGGGACAGAGTCACCGGTGGGTCCCGCAGCCGGTCCCATCCCGGGGGTCCCGTCCGGGGGTCCCATCCCGGGGGTGTCCCGTCGTCCCCCCGCCCCCAGCCCCACTCACCCGGGCGGCCGAGCAGTGCCAGCAGCAGCGGCAGGAGCGGGGCGGCGCGGGGGCCCATGTCCGCCTGCGGCCGCTCCCCGGGACCCAGCGCCGAGTGCCGGGCGGCGGCGGCGGCAGGAAACCGACTCCCTTCGAAGGAGGGTCCGCGGGCGGCGCGGCTCCGCGCCGGGAGGAAATGCCGCTGGCGGCGCTGGGGCCGTGCCGGCGGCGGGGCGGGGGGGGCGGGAGCTGCCCGAAACTGGGGGGGTGGGAGGGGAGAAGGGGGGGACACCAGTTCCCTGACCCCCGGGAGGCGCCGTGCCTCAGTTTCCCCACAGCGTCACCTCCAGAGGGGTGCGCTGGAAGTGCCCTGAGCACCGGCGGGGGGGGGGGGTAGGTAGCCACTGGCACCCGAGATGGATGTCCCCGGGGTCCCTCCTGGGCTGGCACTGGTGAGTGGAGGGGTGGGGGACAGGGGTTTGGAAGTGCCCCGGTGGGGTGTGCTCCCTCCACCCCCCCAAATTTGCCCACAAACACTGCTGCAGCACAGCCTGATCCCCCAGAGTGAGGAGGGGATGTCCCACGGCAATGGGGACAGGGGCTGCCCCACGGCACCCCAACACTCAGCCCACATTGCCCCCAGCCAGCGCCCCAGTAGGGTCACCATGTCCCAGGCTGGTAACTGCCCCATGGCCCTGGATGTCCACTCTGGGGCCATGGGGCAGATGGAGGCCCCCCCAGCACTGCTGCCTGCCTTGCCTGTATCCTTGGACTGCCTGGACATCCCTGCCTAGGCAGGGGAAGTTGGCGTTGGGAGGTCCCCCAGGACAGGGCCGCCTGGGTGAGGGGGGTCATAGTGAAGCACTGCTGAGGTGGGAGCCATGGGGATGGCGGGGGGTGCCCAGGGACCCACTTCTGCACCCCTGCACCGTTCCTCCTACATGTGCCAGCCACTGCTGCCTGAGGTGAGAGCCCTCACACAGCTAACGGCGGGGATGGGAGCCGGGACCCCTGTGCCAGGGGTGAGCGCAGGACCCCGGGGGTGCTCTCCATCCTGCGCCATGGCCGCGGGCAAGGGGACAGCATGGGAACGTGCCAGAGAAGCCAGCGAGGCCTGTCCCCACCAGCCAGGATGTCCCCGGAGATGTCCGTGACCCTGGGGTGAGCAGCAGACATCTCCCATGACAGAGCACTGCCATCTCCTGGGGACCGCGGGGACGGGTGCTCGCCCAGGGATGGGGACAGGGTTGGGGACCGGGACCAGGCACAGCCATTCCTGCCCTCCCACACCCCTCTCCCCACAGTGACACCGCAGGGCGATGAGCAAGAGGCCCTCGAGATGGCGGTGGCTGCAGGGTGACAGAGGGGAGGGTGGCTCTCACTGTGGGGTGGCCGCATGTGCAGCCCTGTGTGCCCCATTCAGCCCCAGCACAGCATCTTCTCCCCACTGCAGCTTACGGGGCGGCTTTGGGCTTTCCAGCCAGAGCAAAAGCATCCAAAACCCCATCACCAAGCACCCAGGGCTCATGCTGGTGAGGAGGGGAGGGTGCTGGTGCCTGCTGGGCACTGTAGTGTCCCCCCTCCCAGCCCCACCACCCTGCACACCACCTGGAGAAACTGAGGCACCCTCACAGCACACCCAAAGAGGGATGGAAGCACATGAAAAACAGGTCACCCTGCTCGCTGCTGCATGGATTTTGGCTGTAGCATCCCAAACTGCCTGTCCCTGGTGTCCCCTTGTCCCCACCGGCATGAGGTGGGCGCCTGCTAGCCCCAGCCCCAGCTCAGCTGTGCTGGCAGCATCCTGGCCCCGGCCGGATGGCCGCATCCTTCCTGCCCAGCCGCCGGCTGCCTCCCCGCAGTGCCCTGGGCTCTGCTGGTGGCTCCTTCGGCCCCGGGCACGGGGCTGACGTCGGAGCCTGGCGGGTTTAGGTTTTCTTCTTGTGGATTTTTGTTTTTTCCCGCTCGCTTCCTTCCGCTGCTCCGTCGCCGTGACCTCGGCTGCCCCGGGCACTGCTGCCCCCCCCCCCCCCCCCCCCGACCCCTGGCTCCGTGCCCGGCTCCCAGCAGCCCAAAAGCGAGAGGTGGGAGGCCCTGCCGGGGTCGGGGTTCTGCTGCCTCCTGCTCTCCCTGAGCCTGGCTAAACCCCAGCCCCAAACCCTGCCACAGCCCCTCTGCTGTGGCGTCGTGCCTGGGCACTGCTGGGGGGGGGGGGGCAAATCCCCATCCCCCACACCAGCACCCCCAAATGTCTGCTGAGGCTCTGTGACTCACCCCCCATAAAGATGCCCACCCAGGGGGTCACCCGGCCTGGTGTCCAGCCTCAGCTGGGTGTCCCCAGCCTGTCCCTTGATCCCCAGACAGGGCTGCACCCCGGGCTGAGAGGTGGCACCAATGGCACAGCGGGGCAGGGAGCACACCCTGCTCCAGGGCACTGTGCCACTTCAAAACACCACGCTGCAGCCACCACGTACCCCCCAAAAAGAAACAAGAAGACGCCAAGGTGTGAAAGTGGTGGAAATCCCCATCCTGGCATGGCTGGGGCCACAGGGGCGTCCAAATCCATCCGCCCCCAGACCCCACAGCCTGCGGGACAGTCGTCGGGAGGGGATGCATGTGCAGGATACAGCCCAGATGCTGCCCGTGTCTCCAGGGACACACACCCAGAGCACAGGGGGAGTCAGCAAGCAGGACAGGATCAGGGAGAGCAGGACGGGCTGAAGGATGCGGCCGCAGGCTCCCCGCAGTCCGTGGATTGGGAAGCCAGGGCAAGAGGCCGGGATGCTCCCTCCCTTCCTCCAAGCACAGCATCCCACTGCCCCGGTGGGATAAACACCCGCTTCCTGCCCTTAATCAGCTCCAGAGGGGCTGGGGAGGGGGGGGGAAACAGGGGGGAGAAAAAAAAAAACCTCTGGAAAGAAAAACTCATTTCCTGCGACAGAAGAAAAAGATAAAGTCTGGGCTCATTAAAGTGAACTTTACTGGGGAGAGACGGGAAAGAGCCAAACACAATGTCCTTGAAATTTCCTCCGCACGGCTCCGTCCACGAAAACAGGATAAAGCCGCTTCCGCTGTCTCTGCCGGAGCACGCCCGGGGGGAGCAGGGCCGGGGGTCGGCTACAGGCTGTCGAGGTGGGAGCAGACCTGCTGGAAAACCTCATCCACGGAGCCCTCGGCGTTGAGCTGGGTGCAGAGGGGTTAGCTGGGGGGCGGTCACCCGAGGGGAGGGCGTGACCAGCACTCTTCCAGGGATGGATTTTGGCCATGGGTGGAGAGATCGGGGCCAATTTAGGGCAAAGGCGTGCAGGGCCATCCTTAGAGGGGGTCCAGCCCACCCCAAACGAGCCAGGATTTAGTTTTTCCCCCTTCCCTCATCATCCCCATCCATCACTTCCCCTGTCCTAGGACCACATGCTCCCCAAGCCGCGGGGCTGAAGGATGCTTACCTGGCGGACAATGCCTCTGCTCTTGTAGAAGGCAATGACGGGCTCAGTGGCCTTGTAGTAGGTCTCCAAACGCTTCTTGATGGTCTCCTCATTGTCATCTACCCGCCCGCTGGTCTCGCCTCGCTTCAGCAGGCGTTTCACCATTGTGTCCTTCCCTGCGTCCACGTAGAGCAGCAGCGTGGGGGGGGCGATCTGTGGGCAGGAGGGAACGTCGTTGTCACCATGCCGAGGGTCTGGCTTGGTTTGGGGATACGGTGGCAGTGGGCATGGGGGTCACAGATGTCCCCACGCCATCCTCTGCCTCCATCAGCATGGGTCTGGGGGACACCAGGTTACTGGTATGTGTCCTGCTGGCCCCCAGACCCATGCGGAGGAAGGCAGAAGGACACCGTGGCCAAGCTCTGGCTCTCTGCCATGACCATCGCGCCAGCACTGCAGTCATCCCCTGTCAGCCTGAGGACATCTTGCAGAGATGTCTCCCCCCACCACCACTCCACCCTGGGCGCAGGCTGTCCCTGAGGAGGGGAACCTGCTGGCTGGGACAGTGCCCAGTTTAGACCCTGCTGGGATGGGATTTTCACCGGGATAGAGAGCCAGGCTGCTGTTGGATGAAGCCACAGCATGGCACGGCACAGCACCAGCCCTCACCTTCTTCTCAAACTCCTCTCCCTGCTTCACCTCGCGGGGGTAGCCGTCGATGAGGAAGCCCTTGGACACGTCTGCTTTAGCTATCATGGCATCCCGCAGCATGTCCAGCACTGTGTCCTGGTGAGGGGGAGACAGAGCTGCCAGGGCTGACATAGGACAACATGACCCCCCTCAGCACCCCCCAGAACCCAGCGCCCCCAGTCCCTGCTGCAAATCACCCCTGGGGTGGCAGGGATGGAGATGTCCCCAGGCCACATGCCAACTGTCACCGTGGTATCTGGTGTCCCACAGCCACCCCTGCCTGCATGCCCCACTGTGTCACAGCCGGTGGCCCACGTGGACTCACCAGAGGCACCAGCTCGCCCTTCTCCATGATGGCCTGCAGCTTCTTGCCCCGCTCCGAGCCTGAGCTGACCTCTGCCCGCAGCAGGTCCCCCGTGGAGAGATGGGTGTAGCCATATTTCTGCACTATCTTCTCACACTGGGTCCCCTTCCCTGAGCCAGGGCCACCTGCAAGTCACACGAGGGCCACACGTGCCCCAAGCCATGGGTAAGGAGCTGGTGGGGTACGTGGAAGTGGCAGCACAGACATGCGGGAATCCCCAGAGTCTGGTAGGATGGGGGTCGGTGTCCCCAAGCCCAGTGCCAGAAGGATGGGAAGAGCTGCTCCTGGGGTGGTCTTGGTGATGCCATGTCCTTGGGGGTAGCATGGGCTGCTGGCAACTGGCACACAGGCACCACCACTCTGATGGCATCCAGGACACCACCACCACCTCATCAGCACCTGGACATTACGGTCTCAATGGCACCCAGGACATCACTGCCCCATCAGTGTCCAGGACATCACTGCCTGATGGCACCCAGGACATCACTGTCCCATCAAGCATCCAGGGTGTCACCGCCCAGGTGTTTACTGTCACATCACCCCAGACACTGCCAGCCCATGCCTGGCCAGAGGCGCCCTCCCAGTCTCAGCACATCCCGCCAGGGCCTCAAGGAGCTGGGCTGGAGCCACAGCCACCCCACAGCACCTGGGGACAGCTGAGGTCCCACGGCCTCAGCCTCCAGCCCCAGCCTGGGGCACTGGCTGCTCCCTGCAGCCCCCCAACCTGGAGGCACAGAGGGACAGGGCTGTGCTGTGGCCTTGACCCCACCAGCAGCAGGACCCAGACACCAACTTACCCACCACGAAGATGATTTTGTGGTTCTTGAATTTTTCTAGGGGAGAGAAAGAAAATAAATAATTATCAAAAGTCAGAAAGCATGTTGGGGAGTGAGGTGTCCCCAGGGGCACAAGATCCAGGGCAGGTGTCCCCGGGGATGGAGGGGACCCACCCCGGGGCCCCGGGGGATAAAGGCAAAGTGGGAAGCAGCCATGTGTCCCCCTCGTCCTTGTCACCTGGGTGGGTTGGGTTGGTCGGGCTGGACATGGCTGAGCACAAAGACCCCGTGGCCCCATGGCCACTGGGCTGGAATCCCACTGCTGCATGGTGTCCCGGAGACGGTCACTGTCCACAGCTCCACCGCGGGTGGGGACTGGCCGCATCCATCCCCGTGGCCAGTTCGTCACCCTGGCGGGCTAACAGGAGCTGCGGGAGGCTCCGCTTGGCCACCTCAAGCACCTGGCGCATCCCCTGGCAGTCTCTGAACCCCAGCATCAGTCCCTGGGCCTGGTGGCTGATGTGCAGGTGGCACTAACTGCCTTGTCCCCTGCCGAGCACCCAGGCACAGGGTCCCTCAGCACCTGCAGGATCTGTCCCAGCCGCAGCACAGGGCAATGCTGGGGTGCGATGCTGCGGGGGGAGGCAGAGCTAAAAATAAAGCCGAGACACTCCGGGACCACTTTCCCATCTCCTGATTACAGCCGGCTGAAATTTCAACTCCTCCAGCACCCAGCGATCCCTGGGGCTGGGGACAGAGCCAAGTAGCTGGCAGGGACCAAGGGGACGTGGGGCACGTGGGGGGCTGGAGGGACACTGGGGGACAGACAGAGGGGAGGGAGCCAAGAGGAGAACACAGGGAAGGGATGGAAGGAGGATGGAGGGGAGAGATGGAAGGGATGAATGGGGTGAAGGGGATGTGCGTAAGGGGGACAGATACAGGGGGGACAGGAGGATATAGGGGAGATGGATGCAGGGGGGACGGAGGGGATGGATGCAGGGGGGACTGATGCAGGGGGGATGGATGCAAAGGGGACCGGGGGGATGGATGCAGGGGGGATGGAGAGCATGGATGCAAAGCAGATGGATACAGGGGAGACAGTGGGATGGGTGCAGGGGGAACGGACGCCAGGCAGATGGAGCACTCACCTGTCGACATGCTGCCGCGGTCCAGGCACAGGAGCACTTCAGGCTGCAAGGGAAGAGCAGGAGGATAAACAACTCAGCACGGCAGGGACACACAGGTCCCCAAGGCCAGGGTCCGCGGAGACAACGGCTCTCCCTTCCCTGCCATGATGGCCAAGCCACGGGTCGGGTCTTCTGCCCCGCTAACAGCTTGGCCCTAAAATGAGGAGCTGGGGACCTCTGCTCCCACGGCCATCACCTACCTGGCTCCCAGCAGCCACCCGCCCCATCCGGCTGCGGTGAGGGCTTCCCCATGCCGGGTGACGCGCAGTGACGTTACTGGCTTCCTCCCCTGCCCTGACCACATCCCCATGCCCGGGGTGCTGCCCGGCAGCAGGAAACCAGCTTGGGTTGACCGGTGTCACCAGGACACCGAGCAATGGAGACAACATACCCCAGCTCCCTGCAGGCTGTATTTTTTGGGGGGGGCCTAAGGGGGCCCTTGCAGCACCCCATTGCCCCCCTATCACCTCAGGGGGGGTGTGGGGTGTCCCCTTTGCCTGCCCACACCCAGCCCTGTGGCACCCAACCTGCTTGGCCACAGCACGTCACCCCAAACCGGCTGGACGGGGTGCTGGGATGGGGCATCCTGTGGCCAAACGAGCCCGTGGCCGCTGACAAGGTTGTGTTACAGCCTGGAAAGGGCAGAGGCTAAGTATGGCCGGGCTGAAACCGGCACCGGGTCACCTCCCACCTGCGCTGTGGGGCCAAAGCCCTGGGGTGGCCTCTGTGGTGTCCGGGGGGGGGGGTGGGGTGGGGTGTGCAGGAACCCTGGGGTCCCTAATTGTGGGGGGTGCTGAGCCCCCGGGCCACCGGCATTGACTCTGGCAGGCCCATGGGGGGCTGGGGGCAGCCGTGGACCCTGGTGCGGGCTTAGGGCCTCATCCAGCACAGCGCTGGGCACAGGGTGACGTGGAGGTGCCAGGTCCTGAGGAGATGGGGAGGGGGTGCTGGCCCGTGGGGGCCCAGCGGGTTGGGCTGGGGAGGGGGCTGCAGTGTGGCCTGGGACTCCCCAGCAAAGGCCATGGCGGGATGCACCCCGGGGTGCTCCCACCACTCTCACCCCACCGCCAGCTCCGACCCACCCCTCCCCCACACCCAGCCCCCACCCCAGCCCACCAGCATACAGCTCCCCCCCCCTCCCTGGGACCCCAGGCCCAGGCCTGGACTGCTCCAGCACCCCTGCAATCCCTCCCGCACCCCCTGCGAGCCCCCCAGCACCCAGGCAAGCCCCCCAGTAACCCCTGCTAGCCCCCCCAGCACCCCTGCAAACCCTCCAGCACCCCTGCAAACCCCCCGGTATCCCCTGCAAGCCCTCCCCAGTATCCCCTGCAAGCCCCCCCAGCATCCCTGCTAGACCCCCAGCACCCCACGCAAGACCCCAGTATCCTCTACAAGCCCCCCCAGCATCCCTTGCAATGGCCTCCAGCACCCCCGCAAGCCCCCCCAGCACCCCCTGCAATGGCTCCAGCACCCACGTAAATGCCTCAGCACCAATGGTCCCCCCCGACCCCCTGCGATGCCCCCCCCGTTCCCAGCCGGTGCTGCCACCCCCCCGCTCAGCGGCGCCGGGCACAGCCCCCCCCGCAACGGCCGGTACCGCAGTGACGCCCCCCCCTCCCCCCCGCCCAAAGCCGGGCGGGGCCGCGGCACCGGGACCCCCCTCGGGGGGGCGGACGGACGGACGGACACTGACCTCTGGGCGCGGGGCCGGCCCGGGCAGCGCGTGCAGCTGCCTGCGGTCCTGCCCGGCTATTTTTACCGCTATATATAGCTCGCTGGCGCCGCGGTGCATGCCGGGAGCGGGCAGGGGACGGGCAGCGCGAGCCCAGGAGGGGGCACACAACACCGCCCCCCCCCCCCCGAGCATCGGTCCTCCTTGTGCCGGCCCGGCGGGGGGGGGGGGGGGGGGGGGAAATGCCGTTATGCCGTTAACCCCCGCACGGCCCCGCGGTGCGGACACCCCCAACCCCCCCATCTGAGGGGACCCCCCTCACCCTGCTGAGTTTGGGGTCTGCCAGCCCCCCCCTCCACACACACCCCCTCCCCCCCCCTCCCCCAGCCCCCCCGAGGGCACAGCTGTCCCCATCCCCATTGTCCCCATCCAGGGCAGCACCCCCACCCTGCCACCCCCGGGGGGCTTAAATCCCCGGGGGGTGCAGTGGCCTTACCTGCCTTTCCTCCTCCTCGGCTGCAGAGACCCCCGTCCCAAGGCCCCGTGCCCCGGGGGGGAGCTGGCAGGGGGTGACACGAGTTGGGGAGGTCTCAGCTGCCACCCCGGAGCGGGCCCACGCTGGTCCCCTCCCCGCATCCTCCCCAGCACCAGTGCCGCTGCGGTTTGGGGGTCCTCAAGACCCACCCCCGCGATGGCACCGCCAGCACACGCTGCCCAGCCCCAAAAACCCACCCCGCAGGCAGGGCCCAAGGCAACAGACTGCAGCAATGTTTATTCCTGTACAAACCATTACAAAATTGCGGGCGCCCCGCGGTTGCCCCCCCCCCTCCTGGCACAGAGTCCCCAGAGCCCCAGCTGCAACGGGGACATGCCACAGCCAGAGGGGAAACTGAGGCACGGAGCCCTACCAGGGCTCAGCACCCAAACACACCGTATTTAGCTATTTTCCCCACACCCACCTCTCCACTGCTGAAAAATTAATAACAAAATCCCGCTCCCCCCCCCCCGCTGCAGGGCACCAAGGGGCACTGCTGCCCCCCCCGTCCACCAGCTACCCGCCCGCTTCTAAATAGTTTATAAGCGGTTAATAAATGATGAGGACCCAGCCGCAGGCTGCTGCTGGCCCCTTCGTTACTGCTAACGAGCATCTGGCAGCCCCTGCTTGCTCCTTCGGCCAGGCACACTTGGAGAGAAACTCGAATACAAACCCTGGGGCCAGAAGCAGGGAGCGAAAAAAAAAGCCCCCCAAAAGCCCCCCCCCAAATCCCATCGCTTGGTTAGAAAAGGTTTTGGCAGTGTGGGTGTGGGGTGCAGCGGTGTCAGGAGGAGACGGGTGGTTTTGGGGTGGCAGTGTCACCCCTGCGGCATCCCACCAAAAACTGTGGGGTTCTGGTGAGGGAAGGATGCCCGTGGACTGGGATTGGGGTGCTGGGGATGGCTTGGGGGGCTGAGCCCCAAGAAGGGGTCCCCCCACCCAGAGGATTGGGGGAAACAGTCTCTGCGGTGGCCCCAAAAGTGATGTGACCCCAAACCGAGCCGAGGGGACCCGGCACGCCCCCGTACACTCGCAGGGGCTGCAATGCACGTGGACCAGGATCAGGCAGGATCTCATCCCCACACCTCCCACCCATGGAGAGGGGGGGAACCACCCCAAACCCCACACTCACCACCTGCCCCCTCCCCCCCAAACCCAACACATTCCAGGCGCGAGGAGCCACTGTGCACAACGGTGGTGGCCCCGTGGGAGGCATCCTCTGCTCCCCACTCCCGGGGGGGGGTACAGGGGAACCCTCATCCATCCCAGCCCTGGAGGGTCTGCCCAGCCTGGGGGCGGGGGGGCAGCCCCTAGGGCCAGGCGGGGTGGGAGAAGGTGATGTTGTAGAGGCCGGCCCAGCTGGCGAAGACCCGCTTCTCAGTGATGAAGCGATGGTGGTTGCCCTTGCGGCTCCGCTCGTTGTGGATGTACGTCGTGCACTCGTCGGGGCCCTTCGGCTCGTAGTAGTGGTAGGGCAGGCGGCGGGGCGGGGGCCGGCGGCTGCCGGGGCAGGGGGGGAAGCATGGGGTGAGCCCCATGGTAGGGCCAGGGGGTCAGGGTGGGGGCTCAGGGGTCTCCTTACCCGCAGTAGTTGGGTGGCACCATGCCATAGACGTGGACGGCGTCGCACAGCTCCACTGCGATCACCATGGTGAACCAGCCGGTGCTGAGCCACGAGCGTGACTTCTCCCTGGGGAGAAGAAACAGGGGGTACATGGGGATGAGGTGACATGGGTCATGGACCCCCCAGGGTCCCCAACCCACCCCAGAGACCCCCATCCCAATGCCACAGCCAGGAAGCAGCCCAAGAGCCAGCTCTGCTCAGGGACCTGGAAAAGGGAGGGGACACGGTGCAGGAGGTGACTCCAACGTACCTGTCCTTCCCCGTCTCCCCCCGAAACAGGTCATCAAACTGTTTCATGCGGCCGGGGGAGACAACGTAGGCCGTCATGTTGGGGAAGGAGGCGCTGACGCGTTGGATGATTTTCAGGAGGCTCTTCTGCATCTTGGCAGGAGGCCCCCAGAAGATGAAGATGGTCTCTGGGGTCTTGTTGACGAACTCCTGGGGCCGCTTGAGGACACGGTAGAGGCTGGAGTGGGCCACCACACGGAAGGTGGTCTTGTTGCCCACGTCAACATCGTAGCCGGTGGTGGGAGCATCGTTCATGCGGATGGTGCACTCTGCCCCGTCGATGGCTGTGCCCAGGTGGGTGCCCAGGAGGTGGCTGGAGCTGGTGACAATGACGCACTGGTGGCAGCGGGCAGTCAGGGTCTGCGGACCACAAGTGCTGTGAGCAGGTGACTTCGGTGTCACTGCGACCCGGCAGTGAGGGATGGAGCTGGCACAGGGGACAAGGCACTGCTGTCCCCCATGGAGCCATCATCCCACCAAAGGGGACAATTTGGCTGGACGTTGGTGGAGGGCCGAATCCTGCACCCGCCGCTGAGGCTGGATCCCACCACCCAGCTCGTACCTTGTTCCCGCAGACGGGCAGGTACCCGCTTTTCACCCCCCACTTCTTGAGGTCGGGGGGCCGGCGGGCTCTGCCCCGCAGGCGGCTGTAGGGGAAGACCTCGTTCCCGCTGCCGGAGCTGTAGATGATCAGCAACATGATCAGGGCAAAGAGGACCCCCACGGCGGCGGCGCGCTGGCTCTGCGGGTGGGGGCAGAGCGTCAACCGCTGCCCCCACCCCATGGGGGTCAGCATTCGGCCCCGCTCCCGGCAGCATCTCCAGCTGGATGCCCGGTGTTCCCAGGGAGATCCCTGCTGTCCCCAGGGTGATGCCCCAGCACTCACCGCGCTGCCACTCATGTCTCTGCGCCGGCCTCAGCGTGCAGCAGTCGCCGGCGTCCCACGAGCACCTGCAAGGCATGCGGTCACCCCCTCGCCACCACACTCGGGCTCCCGTCCCCACACTGCTCGGGGAGAGGGTCCCCAGGTGCCGTCGGGATATGGGATGAGCCACCAGGCAGCCCGGCTCAGCTGTGCCGGAGCACCCATGGGGTGGGCGCCCAGGGGGATCCCCGCATCCCCCTTTCAAGGGGAGGACAAACCCCCGGTACCGGTGCGCAGAAGGGAAATGCTGCGGGCAGAGGCTGGGTGAGCTCTGCGGTGTGGAGGAGCCAAACCCGACCATGGCTCATGCCGGGGAGATCCCTGCGGCGGGCTGGGCTCCCGGGAGCGATTATCCCTTGCTGGCGGGGCCAAAGCCGCTCAGACCCGCAGGGTCAGGGAGGGTAAACCCGCTGCTCGCATGGTGAAATCCCATTAAAACGACCCGCTCGGACTGGGGGGGAGAGGAACCGAGACCTGCACAACTCAGCTCATGCACGGGCTCAAATCCCACCGGAACTGGCAGGGACCTCTCCAGCCCCGGGGGTCCGAAGCACAGGGGGTGCACCCCGTGGGGGGGGGGGCGGGGGGGGGGAGCCTCCTGCTCTCACCCCCCCTTGCCCCAGCTTGCCAAAATGAACTGACCCAATTTAAAGTCCTCGTTAGTGAGTCACGGCCACTCCCAGAGTACTCGGAGCAAATGGAAATGAAAAAAAATTTGAAGCCTCTTTACTAATTGCCCGAGGGGGCGGGCAGGGATGGAAAACTACACAGCAGCCTGGGTTCAACCTTTGGGGGGATCGGGGACCCCGAAGGGCTCTCAGGGCCGGTGTCTGTGGCTTGGGACGGTGCCCACCCCCCCGGGGAGCCCAGGCATGTAGGGGCAAAGGGGTCCTGCCGTGTACAGGCTGGGGCGCAGCAGCGGGACACCGTTGGGGACACACACACACAGATCCGGGACCCCCGCTCCTGCCGCTGCACCCCACTTTGTGTGCCTCCACAGTGCTGAGGCCATGGGTCACCCCCCGGCCGGGACCCCGCGGGCCTTACCCGGGCAGGGGCTCTCATCTGCAGGGGGTGGCGAGCGCTGCGGGGAGGGGGGGTCCCCTCATCTCCTCCTCCGCCCCGCGGGGGGCTGCCGGGCCCCTCCGGCGGGCACGGCCATGGCGGTGCCCCAGGGGTCACATCGCTGCTCTGCCGGGGAAGGGCTGATCCAGACCCGATCCCCCCACATCCTTCCCTGTCCCCCCCCACCTCCCCCCGGGGCGCGAATCCCGCTGCATCCCCATCTGCCGGTGCTCCCCCAGCCCCGGATGCAAACCCTCCTGCATCCCGGGAAGCGAAAACCCTCCCCCGCCCCCCCCCGGGGTGCGAAACCCTCCTCCGCTCCTCCTACGTGCAAATCCACCCCCCTCCCCGGGGTGCAACCGCCCCCCATCCCCCTCCCCGCTCTTGGGGATGCAACCTCCCCCCCCCCCGGCATGCAGCCCCCCCCTCGCTCCCGGGGTGCAACCACCCCCCACCCCGGGGTGCAGCCCCCCCCCCTCCGTCCCCCCCTTACCAGCGCCAGCCCTCCCCCGCCAGCCCCGCTTTGCAGGACCCAGGCAGGCCGGAGCCGGCCCTTCACCAGCACCGTATGCGCTCTCCCGGGGGGGAGAATCCCCAAACCCACCGTGCACCGGAGCCGCGGGGCGGGGGCCGGTCCTCCGGCCGGGCCACGGCGCCGTTCCCCACTCTCACCCCCCGCCCCCGCACCGGCTACACGGTCCCGGAGGGGACGCCCCGGCTCTACCGACCGCTCCGCACTGCGCCGCGATGCCGCCGCCGCCCGCACCGGGGCCGCCGCCGCCGCGCGCGCACGGAGCCCCGGGAGCCGCGCGCCGCCGGGGGCCCGGTAGCGCCGCGGGGGTCCTAGCGCCGCCCGCCCGGGCCGGGGAGCGCTGAAGTGGTCCTAGCGCCGCCCTCCCCGCGCCTGGCCCTCGACGGGGCGGACCGGGGCCGCCCTCGCCCCTGCGGCCTGGCCAGTCGTATTGCCGAGGGCACCGGTGCGGCCAGCGGGATGGCGGGGGGGCGGTGTGTATGGGGGGGGAGCGGCGGGAGAAGCACGTAGTGCCTGACCCGCTGCCGGGCACAGGGCCACATTGTTGGGATGCCACGGCCTCCCCTGCGCTGGCCGGGCAGCCCAGGGCCCCTCTCTGGGGCATTTCGTGGGACGAGGAGGGTACTCCACAGCTGCCACAGCCCTGCATCCCCGCTGCGGCGGCTAACGACAGTCCAGCGGGATTCTGGCCGTGCTGTGCTAGTGATGCCCATCCTGTGTGGGGCTGTGGCAGCTGGAGCACCTTGAAAAGAGCTCCAGGGGCTCTTCTGCTGGCACTCACCCGCGGGAAGCTGTCCCGGCAGTATCCCCAGGTCCCTGCTGACTCGCTCCTCACTTGACCCCAGCACTTGGCCTCAGCTGAAATGGGAGTGAATGCGGATCCCTCTGCCCCTCCTGCTCGCCCCCAGCCCCCCAGACACCACCGGGCCCACTCAAATATGTGCCATCTGTTATGGGTTCAAAGAGCTGCTGTGGCAGCTCTGTGCAGCCGGGCTCAGGGCCACACACGTGCCCATGCCATGCCCCGTCTCTCTGGGGATGTGTGAGCTGGCAGCCGTCCTGCCTGCAGCCCAGCAGCGCTGAGACCTGTGGGGCCGAGGATCACCCCAAACCCAGAACGAAATCTATGCCAGGCTAGCACCCGTCCTGCACAGATGCAGCTGCTGTCTCCCAAATAATGTCAACCACCAGCTTTTGGCACCCCCCTCCATGCTCAGGCTCAGCTCTACCCCCTTTTCACCTCCCCCTCTTATTTATAGCCTGGCAGGAGATCGGGACACCACAGCCCTGCCACCAGCTGTCATCCCCGGTCCCCACGTCCCATAGCCGCGAGGGGCACAGCACAGGGCACCACCGAGTTAAAAACACTTTTAATGGCCACATTTACTTTGGTCTGAATCCAAGGGCACTTGTGACAAGGCAACTCGGAGCCCCCAAGGCACACATGGCACCTGAGCTTCCCGGCTGGGGGGCAAAGGGGCAGCCAGAGCCGCAGGGACCAGCCCGGGGGGGCAGCAGGATGGGGGGGCCAGCCCCAGCTCCCCATGCCCCACATCCAGTGCTGGGTCTCAGGGCAGGGACCGCGGTGAAGCTTCATCCCTGGGAGAGGCATCAGCTCGTGGCCCTGGTGGGGCCAAGCTCTCCCGCCCCGTGTCGCACTGGAGCCCAGCAGTGTGAATTTTTAATCCTGCATCAAATATTGATCTCAGTAAAGCGGGCGGAAAACCTTTGCGGTCACCCTGTGTCCATCCAGGCAGGCGCTCGGAGCCGATGGGGCTCTGTGGGTTCAGCTCACCCCCCCACCGTGCACAGACATGGGGGGTCTGAGCCCACCCACCGGGAACGGGCCCTGGGAACCCACTCACTCAGGGAACCGGGAACCACCCAGGGGGAACCGGCCCTGCTGCTGCAGAGACACAGGCTCCCCACTCCGGGGTTCAGCAAAAGGCTTTCAACTATGGCACCAGCAGAGCAGGGGTGCGTCGTGGCAGGATGATAGCCACCCCGCCACCAGGGTCCCTGCCACCTCACCCCACGGATGGTGCCCTACCCGCCTGCCCAGGACGGGTGGGTGAAGATGATGTTCCTCCTCTTGGCCCAGCGGGAGAAGATGGCTTTCTCGGTGATGAAGCGGTGGCCGGCGTGGTGGGCTCGCTCGTGTACCAGGTACATCCTGCACTCGTCCAGCCGGCCCTTCTCAAAGTAGTGGTAGGGCACGCTTGAGTGGTTCTTTTCCCTGGTGGGAGGGAATGGGGTGGGTGTGAGACGTGGGGGGACACCGCATGACCCTGCGCCTGCCCCTGTTGCCCCCTCCCCACCTGCAGTAGCTGTCGCTGACCATGCCGAAGACACAGATCTCCTCGCACAGCTCCATGGCCAGGATCATGGTGAACCAGCCCGTACTGAGGAAGGAGCCGGACTTCATCCTGCAAAGCACCGCGGCCACGCTGGAGAGGTTGCTGTGGTGCAGCCGGCCCAGTTGGGCTGTGGGTACCCGACTGGGGGGACGGGTGCTATGGCAGGGGGACCTCACAGGGGCTCCTTGGGAGCTGGTGGTACCTGTTCTTCCCTGTCTCATTCTGGAAGACATCGTCGCAATAGGCCATCTTCTCCTCTGTCAGAGTGTAGATCTGCAGGCGGGGGTACATCTCCATCACCTTCAGCAGCGCCCGGTAAGTTGTGCCCACCTTCTCCCGGTTCATCTTCTTCGATGGCCCCCAGATGATGTAGAGGGTCTCCTGGGACTGCTGGAAGAAGTAGGGCTGGTTCTTCAGCAGCAGCGGGACGCTGGTGTGTGACACCACCCGGATGGTGCTCCGTGTCCCCACATCCTCCTCGTAGCCGGCGGTGGGGGCATGGTTCATGCGGAGGACGCACTCCTGCCTGTCGATGGCCTGTCCGAGGCGCGAGCCCAGCATCTGCCCCGAGCTGGAGACAATGGCACAGCGGCGGCACAGTGCCCGTTCCAGTGGCTGTGGGGAGACGTACCATCAGCTCCGCAGCGGCCGGACACACCACAGCCCCATCCACCCTTCCCTAAGGAAGGGGAAACTGAGGCATGGGCAGGTCAGGCTGCCGCACCAGCCCCGGCACTGCCCCATCCCACGCACCTTCCCGTCGGGGACGCGGCTGTACCCCTGGAAGCTGAGGGTGGTGGGTGCCACAGGGCTGCCCCACGGCCCCAGGGTCCGGCAGCAGGGCCGCAGGCAGGCGTGGGAGCAGAGCAGGACGTACAGCATGGCAACCACCGCCACGCACACCAGCATAAGGAAGAGCCGGACCTGGAAGCAGAGCAGGAAGGTTTCTCCAGGCCTGGCCACATGCGGTGGCCCCGTGTCGGATGTCAGTGGCCCCGCGGTGCCGTGCGGCACAAGCAGCCCCTCGGAGGAGGGTGTTCGGGCGCGTTGGCCGGGGCGCAGCGAGGAGCCGCAGCGGGGAGCGCTGGGTGCCGGGGCCTCGCTCGCTTCCTGCAGGCAGCAGCGGCCCACGCGCCGTACGGCCGCGTTCGCGGGCGCCGGGGCTCCCTGCTGCCTGTGGGGACCGGCAGCCGCCAACCTGCGCCCTCCCCCAGCACCGCTTTCGGGGCGCATGGCCCCCCGATGCTGCCCCCCCCCCTCCCTCATCCTGGTGGGTACTCACCAGAGTCTTCATCCTCGGGGGGCTGGCAGGTCACCCGGCGGGGTCCCAGGGTCACCCAGAGGATGGGGGCTCGCACCCTGCATGCGGAGGAGGCTCAGTGGCGGCACCGGTGAGTGGGGCATGGGGGACCCCCGAGGGTCCCCAATACCCCGGGTCCCCCCCCCGCCATGCCGGGACCCCCCCGGGGCCGGAACCACCTTACGCCCCGCCAAGCCCTCCGGGGTCCCCCCCCGTGCCCGGTTCCCCCTGTGTCCCCCGCCCCATGGGTGCAGGCCCCCCCTCCCGGGCAGGGTTCGGAGCCGGGCAAGGCGCCCCCGGTGCCCGGTACCGGCCCCCACTCACCGCGCCGGGAGCCCCCGCGGGGGCGCCGCTCCCCGGCCCCCGGGGCCGCCGCCACCGCCGGGTCCCGCATCCCCACCGGGCGGCACCGGGCTGGGGCTGGCGGGGCCGCGGCGGGGCGGAGCGGAGCGGAGCGGGCACTGCCGGGTCCGGGACCGCCCCCGCCCGCCCCCGGCTCCTCGGGGGACGCGCCCGCAGCCCAGCACCGCCCGCGGCTCCGGGACCAGCACACCGCACCGGGACCGGCCCCGGGACCCATCCCCTATGTCCTGAGACCGACCCCGGCACCCGTTTCTCTCCACACCCCGCGCTCTGCCCTCTCCGCCTTCCCTCCACCCCGGGGGTCCCTGCAGACACCCCTCGCCCCGTCCCGAAGCCCCTTTCTCACCTCCATGCACCAGTAGCTCCCAGCCAGGCAGGACACTGATGCGCTCAGTGGTGGTGGGAACAGCTCAGGGATCAAAATGATCCAAAACGGGGCTGGGGCAGGCCGGTCTCTCAGCATCCCGGGTCCCCATCCAATGGCCCCGGGGGGCCACCCGTCACCCACAGCCCCTCATGCTTGGCCCAAGCTGCAGAGCCAAGTGTGAGAAACAACCCGAGGGAGCCGCCTGTTGCCTGCCCAGGGACCAGTACTGGACTTTGCTCTCTCCCACTGTTGACAAAGAATTATGACAAGTAACCTTGAAACTGGTCCAAACCCTGTCCCCCACAAGCTTTAACTGGGAGGAAAGAGGAGGTGACAGGGACACTGCCGTGCTCCCGCGCAGCAAGCAGTGCTGTGGGGGACACCTGGACCTGCTCAGAGACATGACCAAATTTTTCCCCCTTTTACCTCCCCCTGTCACAGCTCAAACCCACCTTGATGGGGAGCGGCCGAGCAGGCGAGGGGCTGGGGAGTGGGGGATTCCTCACCGGGAGAAGGGGCAGCAGCAAGGCACAGGTAAAGGAAAACAGGGGCATGGGGGACCTGGTCTCAGGGAGGCCACAGCGAGAGGCGAGTGGGGTGGGGATGCAGCCCAGGACAGCCAGGCAGCCTCCCCAAGAGCTGGAAATGAGCCTCCAGCCAGAGCCTCGCCTCTGGACCACCCGCCAGCTCCAGCCATGCAGCGGGTGAAACCACAGCCAGGTTCAGCCCAAGACCTGCAGCACCCAGTGCGCCCCTAAACCATCAGCATCACCCTCTGGCAGGACAGGAGATGATGGGACATGCGGTTGTCTGGTAGGGGAAGTTCACAGTATGTGCGAGAAGGATCAGAGCTCCCCAGCCTGCCCTCCTTTTGCTGGAGCTACCCCAGGCAGGGTAAAGCAGCCACCAGCACGGCAGGGCCAGCAGAAGGCTGGGTTTGCCCAGCCAAGTCCTCTCGGGTGCTTCCCCGCCTGTCCCCACCGGCAAGACAGAACCCACCAAGAGCCCAGGACAAGACCTTCCCCAGCACAGTGTTGGGCACTGCCAGGGCCATGCAGCAGAAACTATGCCAGCAGGCCTGTGGCACCCCCTTGGCATGAGCTGAGGACAGGGACTAAGATCTTGGGGACCTTTATTGAGGGTGATCCCACTCCTTGCAGTCTGTGGGAGCTGCTGGGACACCAAACCTCACGGCAGCAACTGCTGCCAGGAGAGTAAACCCTATGGGGGAAGGACAGGGTGCCACCACATCTCCCCAGCTGGCACGCAGAGCCTTGTCTGGGGGCAGGAACCCAGCCACCAGCTGACAGCAGTGATGAGAGCCACAATGGTCAGCGGTGGAGCCAAATGCTTCCTTGTGACCCAGGGCATCTCCTCACCACCCCCTCAGCTGGATGACCGCGGGAGGGCATGCAGAGGGCAGTAGTGGCAATGTCCCTGCACCCTCTGCACGCCTGGTCTCATGGACATCCCTCTCCAGAAAGGTAAGAGCCCACCAGCACCATGGTTAGTCCTCACAGCAGGCAAACAGAGAACGCAAGCCTGCCTTTTCCAAGCTCAGTCTCATTTCTTTCCTCTCCATCTTGAACCCAATTAATAAACCCCCACAAACTGCATGTAAACATTTAAAAAACCCCAGAAGGAACAAACTACTGGACACAGCAAGAGCAGAGGGGAAGGATTACTCAGAGGCCGAGCAGCGGACAGGGCTCGACTTGCACTCTGGCTGTTACAGCTGCTGGACCCCAACAGGTCCTCCAGCCAGCTCTGGTGCAGGCAGCCCCAGAGGAGCAGGTCCCTCGCAGCCGGAGCTCTGGTCCCTCTCTCGATGAGCCCCAGAGGTCAGTTTGGCTTCCCTTTGGTCAGTAAGTTGTAAACTACAGAAGACTACATCTCTGCAGGAAGGAACGTGGGAGAGTGCAGCCAGCTCGGTGCTGAGTGCTCTGGAGGAGGTGCTGCAGGCAAAGTCTTTTCCTGGCTACAACGCTGCAGGGTGGGTGCCTTCTCATCTCTCAGCTGAGCCTTCAGTCTGATTTCTTGGCAGGTTTCCTGCTCTTCCACATCACGACCATTATAAAGATACCTACCATGAGAGAGAGAACAGATTCAGCCAGAAAACTTCTAATTATGGGCACTTTCAAAACACAGTGTAGTGAGTAACAGAACCTCAGCAGAGAAACAATTCCGCTGTCCAGAGGCTCAAACAGCCAGTTACAGGCAAACACAGGCCCTGAGAGTCCATGTCAGGCTGAGCTGTGTCAGGAGCCACAGAGAGCGTGTCACGAGTGTCACACATTAGCTAACCCCCTAGCAAACCTCTTCTCTCTTCCTAATTTAGAAGCTTCTAATTAGAACAACAGAAATAACACTCACCTATAAATAGCAGTAACAGCAGCCCGGCCACCACAGGGATGATAACTGCGTACTCCCTAGGCAAGAAGTACTGGTGGATCCCATGGTCACTGTCGATGAAGGGCTGCAAGGAGACAGAGAGGGGTGTCAGGAGGAGGGCACAACACCCAGGCAAGTCCCCGACACCTGCAGCCTCGTGGTTTCAAAAGCAGGATGGAAATATCAGGCATGAGGAGATAGCTAAAAAAATAAACCCAACGGTGCCCAGACTTGCACGTGGCTCAGCCCACAGCTGCAGGGATGTGATAAGGGACAGGCAGTGAATGCTTCAGCATTCGGCAGACACAAGGCCGTCAGAGGGGTCCCGCAGCCCCAGGGTGCCAGGGTGCACATGGCTGCTGGCCTGCCTGGTCACAACAAATCCCCAGACTCTACCCTGCACAAGGGAGTGGCTGATACCAGCTCTGCTTCATGGCAATCCCTCTGCGGAGGCCAGTGGAAGGCTTCGGACACTAGAGAGCAGTGTAAGGATTCCTACACGGCAGCGAGCACACCTAGGCACTCCCGGGACTACAGACGTGTATAAACACGTATCAGGCAGTAGAGTAAGCAGATGCAAAACTGGAATTCAAAACTCTCAGAGGGTAGGGGAGAAGCTGCCAGCAGTTCAGACATCAGCCCAGGGCTGAACCAAGCCTCTTGTACTGGAAAGCTCATGAGGAGACCTTTCCAGGAAGAAAACCACTAATGACCCACACTGATGCGTCACTAGAAGTGGGCAAACTACCAGGTTCGCAATTGCTTTTCCAGAGCTCTGCATTCCCCAAACCCTTCTCCTCCCTACCAGGCTCTAGATTTAGTAAAGTCATCTCTTTTTATATTTCCCTCTGTGATCTCCCACCAGAACAAGGAATCTGGAGGACTGCAAATGTGAACACCAATGACAACGCTTCCAGAGTGACCAGGCTCCAGCTCCCATCAACAGCTCGAATGAGCCTGATCTTACACTGGCTGGGTCAGCTTGTCTGAGAGCAGCAATGCAGGTTGCATGATCGAAGCCTGGTCTCACCCAGGCAAGGGCCAGCAGTCAGAAGGAGCAAGGGCTGCGCCAGCAAAGAGAAAGCTCTGCCCTAAAATTTTTGACCAGGAAACTGGCAAAGCAGAGTCCTTCAAGTGCACGGACACATCAGCGCCCTAAATGAAGCCTAGGCTAACACCTGAGCGTGAAGTGCCTGGGATTGTAACGGCCAGAGGAGACCCGTACCAGTATGATGATCCAGAGAGTGTAGTAAACAAAGAGAACGAGGCTGAAGGCAACCAAGCCGAATCCAACCACCTGGTCTGTTGCTGTGGCCTGCAAAGGGAGAGAGAGTCAGAACGGGAGCCGCAGGCTGTGGCGGCTGCTCGGGAACAGTTAATGGCCACCTGCTGTTTGTTCAGCCCCAGGGCATGCGAATGCACCGCC